>NC_083701.1:21985000-22640625 GCF_033118175.1 Dama dama | reverse complement strand
CTCTGGTCCTCACTAGCAGTGATCTCTAACTAGCAGTTGGAGGATCTCTGGGAACTCCTGGAAGTGACTGGAGGAAGTTTTGGAGATCGTGTTGATATTTTGAATACATGTGGCTGGGATGTAAGAGCCCATGGTGAGGTGGGCAAGCACAGCAGAGTCTAATGAGGATTCCACTATTATTGAATAAAAGGATCTCTGTGCATACAGTGGGACTTCTCTGGTGGCTCAGACAATAAAGAATCTGCCAACAATGTGGAAGACCTCAGTTCAATCCCTGGGTCAGGAAGATCCCCTGGAGAAGGGAATGGCTACCCACTCCAGTATTCTTGCCTGGAGAACTCCATAGACAGAAGAGCCTGGCAGGCTACAGTCCATGGGGTCACAAGGAAGCTAGGATCTTGAGGCCCTCCACTGTCCTCACCACTGACTGCTCTAGAGGTAGCAAAGCATCCAGTACACAAAATCTCTTGCCTCCAACCCCAAATTATATTGAAATCTGCTTCTCATGACAGCTTGCTACCAATATCATCCCCTCTTCTTTGAATGCTCTTCATTGCCGAATCAGACCATGAAAATATGAATACTTGCATAGCTTTTTAAGATTAACCAGATTTAGCACCCTTGGTTTCCTTAGGTGCAACTATTGTTACACTGCTCTGTGCTGTTACTGGTCTGAGTCCTTTGTGCAGCTCAGAGCTAAATAGTTGCCTCTACCAAGAGGGCTGTACCTTCCTTCTCTCCCCCACTCACTTGGCAACAGATGACAGGTTTATAAGGTGCAGGCACATCATTTCTTAATTGTATTTTTAATTTAATTTCCTGGCACATAGTAAGAATGCAAGTCATTCAGAAAGAAAAATGAAGTAGAAAACAAAATATAAAGCGGGTATATTCATTATGTTCTGTAGTGATTCAGAGATCTGATGTTGTAAGAAAAAATATTTCATTTCACAGGTCATAACTCTATGGAGTGGGGCTGGAGGTTGGAGTTCAGAAAGGAAATATGGGACTTATTCTCTATGACTTCCCAGGTGGTGCTAATGGTAAAGAACCTGCTTGCCAATGTAGGAGGTGTAAGAGACACAGGTTCAATCCCTGGGTGGGGAAGATCCCCAGAGGAGGAAACGGCAACCCACTCCAGTATTCTTGCCTGGAGAACCCCATGGACAGAGGAGCCTGGCAGGCTATAGTCCATGGACTCACAAAGAGTCAGACATGACTACAGTGGCCTAGCACACACGCACATTCCCGGTGGTGGTCCCAGCTCTTCTGAAGCACGGGCACCCTCCTTCTTTGATGTATTGCACAGATATCTCTAATGAGTAAATAGAGCTTTTAAATCAGGAAAAAACCTTTACTCATATTTGAATACACTTGAATTTCTTGATTTCCTGATATTAAAGTTCCCTCCTACTTCCATATCAGCATATTGAGAAGGTTTCGTGCTTATCTGGGTAAAGATAATATTAGCAATAGTTATGGTTTTTCTAATGGTGATAGATAGAACACAAATATGTAGTCTAGATATAAAATATAAAATAAAGTACAGCTAGCTAAAATAGATTATTTTCACAGAAAAGGTTTTTTAAATAGTTTTGTACTTACCAGAACTTGAAACTTCCCTTTAAAAGATGGCTCAAGTTCAATAATCCTCACAAATGTTACTGGATATGTGACCTGTTCATTTCGTGCAAAGAAACTAGTGTCCTTGGGTGTATTCTGAGTGGGGCCGCTCAGAGATTGAGGGCAGCCAATTAATTTAATCCGAGGCGATGCTAATCACCACGCAGACTGCACCTTAAAGGAACCACAGCCAGAGACAAGCCAGTTCCCATCATGCTCCAGAGTCCTGAGTCTTCATAATTAGTGTCTCTTGCATTGCTTTCTGCTTCCCTAGTATCATTCTCAGGGAAAAGTACTTCCCCAATTCACAAGCATTTTCCTCCCAGACAGCCTCAAGTCCTCACTTACTTGTATTAAAGAGAAAAAGTTGTTATGCTGCTAAAAATGACATTTTTGTCATTCTTTGATAAGTAGTTCTGAGTCAGTATTTACTCGTGGTAGTCATTAAAAAGAAAAGGACCTAAGCCCTTTGTTTTTAATGCAAGCACTCCTGAGTATTATGGCATCGATGTAGTTCTATAAAAAGGGCTGTAAGTGTAACAGTCCATCTGCTCAGCATAGCACAGTGCGAGAGGCGCCACGCAGAAGGGGTGCTACGCCTCCACACACTCTGTCTCTCCCACTGCTCTGCTCAGTCATCAGGGGTTTGAACGTGTTTCAGGACTGTGTCACACACGCAGTCCCCAAATGACACATACTGCCCCAACAGCTACCTGCAGTCTGATCTGATTTGAAGATGCCTCCCACCTAATCGGATTTACCAGACTTCTCATCTCAGCTTTGAACCTCAAAAACAATGGGAGGGCTGCTCTGGGAAAGAAGGGCCTGGTTCAAACCCTGTGCTCCTGAGTGTCGCCTCCAAACACATGGCTAAAGGAAGAAGGTGACGACGTGGCACAGTTTGCCTTGTAAATATTGACTTTATAACAAGTGGCCAATTAAAAGGAAAAAGGAAAAAACAAATATCATATATTAATACATATATATGAAATCTAGAAAGATGGTACTGATGAACCTATACTGCAAGGGAAGCAAAGGGGAGGCAGCCACAGAGAAGAGACTTGTGGACACAGTGAGGGAAGGAGAGGGTGGAAGGAATTGAGAGAGAAGTACTGAAACACATACATTACCACATATAGAATAGATAGCAAGTGGGAATTTGCTGTATGGTACAGGGAGCTCAAATCCTGTGCTCTGTGACCACCTAGAGGGCTGGAATGGAGTGGGACGTGGGAGCGAGGGGGCCTAGGTATGCTTATGGCTGAGTCATGCTGATGTATGGCAGAAACCAACACAATATTGTCATTATCCTCCAATTAAAATTTTTTAAAATGTAAAAAGGAGTAAGAAAGGGAGGGAGGAAAGAAAGGAGGGAGGGTAGATATGAGAAATGATAGTTATAAACCTCCATTTATAACATCACCATCCACACAGACATGGCAACTGAATCAATAAAGAAATGTATATTTACAGACTAGTGACAGGCAACCATATATATATATATGACCGAGTCACTTTGCTGTGTAGCAGAAATTAACACAGCATTGTAAATCAACTATACTTGAATAAAAGAATTTTTTAAATGCCTGGCTAAGGAATTTTGATTCACTTCTGTAGAACATGGAAATGCACTGAAAGTTTTTGAGCAGAAATGACATCAGAACTGAACTTTTCACTGACTTTGTATGTCAGATGACTTGCAGGGAGGAGACTGTGGTGACAGAAACTGGGGGGGTGGCCCTAAAAATAGTTAAATCAAGAGCTCCTGAGGGCCTGACTTAGAGTAATGAGAATAGAAATAGAAAGGAAGGAAATTATTTCCAAAAGTTTCAGAGGTAAACCCGAAATAACACAACAATAGGTCGACTGTGGAAGGCAAGGAGGTAGGTAATTTATTTAATCCTTTAAATGAATAATCTACTATAACTAAATAAGCCAGTGCAGAGCATAGTTCAGCAAAATTGCATGAAGCAGGCTGAACAAAGATGACAACAGGAATTGGCTTTTATCAAGTATACTTGCTGTGTCCTCATTTAAATGAATGACTCAAGTTTTTCAAGCTACATAAGAGGAGAGACTGTGAAGTCAGGAATTGTCCTAATCCATTCCATTTTTAAATACTTAGTTTGAGGTCATAGAAGGACATCCAGGTAGTGGTGTGCAAAAAAGCAGTTATTAATATAACATTGAACATTGGGAGAGAGGTCAGAATAAAAGAGAGATTTTAGAGGCATTCAAGGAGGGGCTATAATTTGTGTGTCGGGATCACCAAGAGAAAGAATTGTGAAAGCAGTGAATATTATTATTCACATTATGAAATGGGCAGACTCTGGAAGTGATGTAGTATTTACAGTTGTGATATGAACAGAATCCTATAATCAACACAATAGTCAGAATTATGGTGAAATAACCAAAAGTCCCCAATTTCACAATGGAATTTCACATTTCCATCATTGACTGATCAGATGAAACTGACCTAGATATATAAAAAATTAAAATTCAAAATGATCCAGATTAAAATATCTTCAAGTCTATTATAGCCTTATGGAGAAATAGTATTATTAAAACAGAATGCTATACATTCCAAGAATTTCTTAAACTATACCAAGATGAAATTCATCATTTCTGTAACTAATACTTATTTTTAATTCAGGACAAATTAACGAGTTATAATCACTTGATCAGAATCTGATAAGTACTATTTACTAAATGAAAAACTGGGGAAAAAAATGAGTTGCTCTAAAAAATGTGTCTATCGGAGATAAACCATCTTTTGTATAACATCTTCAAGAGTGTTCAAAACACTATAAAGAGATATGTTTTACTCTACCAAAAAAGAAATAACTTCACTACTAGTCAAAGAAAATTCAGCTATCCTCAAAACATGTATAATCATGCTAAGGTTGCTTCCCTGGTAGCTCAGCTGGTAAAGAATCCGCCTGCAATGCAGAAGACCCTGGTTTGATTCCTGAGTCAGAAAGACCCACTGAAGAAGGGATAGGCTACCCACTCCAGTATTCTTGGGCTTCCCTGTGGCTCAGCTGGAAAAGAATCCATCTGCAATGGGGGAGACCTGGGTTCAAACCCTGGGTTGGGAAGATCCCCTGAAGAAGGGAAAGGCTGCCACTCCAGTATTCTGGCCTAAAAATTCCATGGACTGTATAGTCCATGGGGTCAAAAAAGTCGGACACGACTGAGAGACTTTCACTTCACGTGCTAAGGTCAGAGGCCAGTCAAGCCAAAAACAGTATTCCCAAACTTCTTAACATAATAAAACAATATGTCTACTTAGAAAAATCAGGTAAGTAGACTCTCAGTTTATACTTTTCTCTCTCCATTCATAAGCAGCTCTTGGATTTTACATCAGCTATTGGAAACAGCCAGTTTCTAAAAAGTGATTTCGGGTAAATCTACCATGGTGTATTCTTAGCACTTTGCCATGGGGAAATATTTAGCTGTTCAAAGATTCCAACTTTCTATGAAGAGATGACAGTGGAAAATTCCATTTCGTTTGTGTGATTAGACTAAGTTATTCTAAAATGTTTGGAAGATCTTTATTGCTTATAGAAAATAGGCTTTCCTGAATAAAATCGTACTATGCAAAAGGATTTACTTATTTTAAGATAGATGTCGGTTATTTTTTAAAAGTGAGAAAAACACCTTGAAATTCTTTCAGACTGATGACACTTTTGCCTTAAAAAAGAAGACATTTGGATATTGTCTCCAGATAGTAGTTTTATCCTAATCCTTACCACTAATCCTGTCATCAAGAGCTTTCCTTTCCTGTTAAAGAATATTTTTAAAAGTCACAAATATGGTCTTTTTAACTCATTCTAAAAACGGAAATTTCTGAAAAGTTTTAGCACATGTATTTTTTATTGAACTATAGTTGACTCACAATCTTATACTAGTTTCAGATGTACAATATAGTGATTTGGTATTTCAGGGATTGCACGCCATGCAAAGTTATTATAAAATACTGCCACCATTTTCTGTTCTGTACATTCCATCCCTGTGACTTATCTCTCTTATAACTGGTAGCTTGTCACCTTCACTTACATCCCTCCCTCCACCTCTCTCTCCTTTGACAATTACTAGAATGCTCCCTGTATCTGTGAGTCTATTTTATTATATTTGTTGATACATGTTTGCTTTTTAAAAATTCCACATATAAGTGAAAACATACTTTTTATGAATTTAGGGTAAAATTTTTATTGAAATATAATTGATTTACAATGCTGTGTTTCAGGTATACAGCAAAGTGAATCAGTCTTATGTATATGTGTGTGTGTGTGTGTATATATATATATGTTTTCAGATTCTTTTCTCTTATAGGTTATTACAAAATACTGAATATAGTCCCCTGTGCTATGCAGTAGGTCCTTGTTGGCTATGTATTTTATATACAGTAGTGTGTGTATTTAACTTATATGCAGAGTACATCATGAGAAACGCTGGGCTGGATGAAGCACAAGCTGGAATCAAGACAGGGAGAAATATCAAGAACCTCAGATATGCTGAGGACACCATCCTTATGGCAGAAAGTGAAGAGGAACTAAAAAGCCTCTTGATGAAAGTGAAAGAGGAGAGTGAAAAAGTTGGCTTAAAGCTTAACATTCAGAAAACTAAGATCATGGCATCTGGTCCCATCACTTCATGGCAAATAGATGGGGAAACAGTGGAAACAATGGCTGACTTCATTTTTTTGGGCTCCAAAATCACTGCAGATGGTGATTGCAGCCATGAAATTAAAAGACGCTTACTCCTTGGAAGGAAAGTTATGACCAACCTAGATAGCATATTAAAAAGCAGAGACATTACTTTGCCAACAAAGGTCCATCTAGTCAAGGCTATGGTTTTTCCAGTGGTCATGTATGAATGTGAGAGCTGGACTGTGAAGAAAGCTGAGTACCGAAGAATTGATGCTTTTGAACTGTGGTGTTGGAGAAGACTCTTGAGAGTCCCTTGGACTGCAAGGAGATCCAACCAGTCCATCCTAAAGGAGATCAGTCCTGGGTGTTATTGGGAAGGACTGATGCTGAAGCTGAAACTCCAGTACTTTGGCCACCTCATGCGAAGAGTTGACTCATTGGAAAAGACCCTGATGCTGGGAGGGACTGGGGGCAGGAGGAGAAGGGGACGACAGAGGATGAGATGGCTGGATGGCATCACCGACTCGATGGACATGAGTTTGAGTCAACTCTGGGAATTGGTGATGGACAGGGAGGCCTGGCGTGCTGTGATTCATGGGGTCGCAAAGAGTCGGACACAACTGAGCGACTGAACTGAACTGAACTGAGCTAAGTGTGTGTATATGGAGCTTCCCTGGTGGCTCTGATGGTAAAGAATCTCAAACTCCTAACTCATCCTTCTCCCCCTCCCCTTTTGGTAACCACAGGTTTATTTTCTATGTCTGCGAGTCTATTTCTGTTTTGTAGGTAAGTTCATTTGTATGTCTTTTTTTTTTTTAAGATTCCAGGTATGATATCATATGATATTTATCCTTCTCTGACTTACTTCATTTAGTATAATAATGTCTGGGTCCATCCATGTTGCTACAAATGGCTATTATTTCATTCTTTTTTATGCCAGGCTCCTCTGCCCATGGGATTTTCTAGGCAAAAATACTGGAGTGTGTTGCCATTGCCTTCTCTGATATACATATACACACATGGTATCTTCTTTATCCATTCCTCTGTCAATGGACATTTAGAGTGCTGCCATGTCTAGACCACTGTAAACAGTGCTTCAATGAACATTGGGGTGCAGAAAACTTATGTCTTTAATTAACTTTCATAATACTTGCAGTGCTTCTAGTGGCCCGTTATTTGCCTTAAAATTCTGTGTTTCTGAATTCTTCTCATCCTAGTACCTCTAAGGAGAGGGGGGAATGAATATATAATCACAGACTGGAGCTGGAATCAAAGTCTGAATTTGAAATTTTAATTTTGCCTGAAAAATAGCATGACAATTTTATATTGTAACTGTAATGTTTTATTGTAAAAATGGTTCAAATTATTTTTCATCAAATAGAGAGGTATCAGAATTGTCCACCATGGCTTTTCAAAGTCTCCCTCTAAACACAGCAGCAAAGAATATGTTTCTAGCAAAAAGTGGAACACTCGTCAAAGTAGAGTGAAGAAGGCCAGCAGATGAGGCTGCCAGTCCCCCGCCTGACCTGACACAGTCTGGCCACCAAAGTCTGCAAAGTGCAGACTCAGCCTCCCCGGTCTGACTGCCCAGTGCCTCATCCTCTCCAAAGGATTAAGAATGGCTGAGTGCCTCCTCAGCTGCATGGCCCTGAACTTCAGCCTTCCCTGTGGGCCAGTCTGTATTTCAGTCTGCAGTTCTTGACCTTGGTTCATGCTCCACGTCTCTGGGGTGAAAAGACTGCCATGGACCCCACTGATTGGACTAAGATGGCCTTTGCCTGCTGCAGCCCAACCAGACTTCCCGCCTGATAGAAATTCTACCGAGGAGACTGCCGACTAAACACAAGGTCAAGGTGAATGGTGACTGCCTACCCCTTCCAAAAGAGCAGCATGGCAGCCGTGCTAAAGCTGAGGGTCTTCCCTGAATCAGATCTGGCTTACTCCCTTCCCTGTGCAGACTTCTGCCCTTATCCCAGGGATCACTGCAGCGTGTCCCCTGCACACCCCAGATATGGCCGCGGACACCAGGTGGCCGTGAGATTAGCCGATTGGGGAGTGATTACCAGTTAAGGTGCTCATGTGAGGAGGTAACAAACAGCTAGTGCAAGGAGCTGCATCCCAGGCTGGAAGCTTGAGTTTACTACGACAGAACTAATACAGATTTTTGAGAAGGAAAAAGGACAAGACAAAAATGGTATTCAAGATAATATTCTAGTGGCAGAATGTAATGTGCACAAGGATGGGAAAGACCGGGAAGAGAAATATAGCACAGAAACAGGTCAGCATAGAAACAAATCTTTAATAATCGGCCTGAAATAAAATGATGGTGCTATAGTGTATTATATTACACATAATAAAAATAGAAAATAAGTAGCTTGTTTGACTTCTACAGGAAGAAATACTCTTTTTGGTCTACAAAGATTCATAAAGTGGGTAATCTCCCAAATGCAGAAGAACCCTTAGATGCATATAATCTAAAGTCAATTGCAAATATACACTGTTGTGGTAGATGGTTTACAAAAATGAGTAAATTGACTCCTTCCCTATGTTCACATTCCTGACAGTGTCATCTGTAGCACCTCCCAACACAGGTCGTGTCTGTTTCTTCACCACTTGAATCTGAGCAGCTTTGCGTGATAGAATGAAGTGGAGGAACATTATAGCAGTACCAAAACTGAACCTCAAGAATAGGTACACTCAGTTCTCCTGTGAAACCTCATGTGAATAAGCCTGGCTGGCCTGACAGATGATGCGAGAAATGCAGGCCAGGCGCCCAGTCATTGCAGTCAACAGCCAGCTGACCCTCAGAAGCAGAGCCATCTCCCTGACCACAGACATAGCAGCAACCTAGCCTAGCCCAGAAGACCCACCCCTCTGAGCCTAGTCCAACCCAAGAATTGTAAGCTCAATTAAAACACTTGTTTTAGCCACTAAGCTTGGGGAACATTTTTATGTGGTAAAAGCTAACTGATGGAGCTACATACAACAGAAAAAAAAAAGAAAAAGAAAATTAGTAAAATAGTTCAGGTACAGAAGTGATCTGAAAAATATAATGTAGGGTAGGGCTTCCCATGTGGTGCAATGGTAAAGAATCCTCCTGCCAATGCAGGAGACGCAGGAGACTCGAGTTCAATTCCTGGGAACTGATACTCTGGGAAGATACCCTGGAGAAGGGAATAACTACCCACTCCAGTATTCTGGTCTGGAGAATTCCATGGGCAAAGGGGCCTGGCGGGCTATGGACCATGGGGTTGCAAACAGTCGGACATGACTGATGACTGAGTACACACACAAAGTACAGTAATTTGGCAGAAAAGTGATGAAAGCCAGTCAGTTTCTTGGGAAAGTCCTCTCTGAGAAGGGGATGTTTAAGGTGAAACAATCTGAAGGAGAATAAACTATTCCCAGATGTAGTAGAAACATATCCCAAACAGAAGGGGTAGCATGAACAAAGGCCCTAGGACAGAAACAAGGGCAGAGAGGCTGAAAGACATGAGCCAAGTGGAGAGTGAAGGCAACATCAGAGGAAGAAGAGGAGGCTCCCGGGCTGTTTAGGTCCCCAGGCGGTGGTGAGGGGCTTGCAGCTGTTCTGGTGAGGAACTCAGGGTTACCCTGTGGTGAGACCACCCTGGTAATAGCAGGAGCAGAAGCCAGGGCCTTGGATGGCAGATACTGGGCAGGAATGAGAAACCTCCGTCCCTTCTGTTCATCAGTGCTTAAAAAGTAACGTCTATTTTAAAACACAAGAAAAGTAGGGGGAGGGGAGGATTTTAAGAGACTGGTAGGAGAAGGAGAAAGAAGAACTGGAAGCCAGGTAGTGATCCTGGGAGGTGCTGTGTGCAGGGCTCATGGCTGGAGCCACCAGACACTCAGGGAAGCCGCCTGTAGCTGGCAAGCATATTATAGGGAGAAGCCAATGCTGACTCCATGTTGGAACGGTTTTCTTTGACTTGCTTTTCATTGCTTTTGTTATTACAGTCATACATGATGGCCTGCCTCAGAGGGCCCTGGGCCCTGCCTAATCATAAACTAAAGTGCCTTTGTTCAGCTCAGAGAGAGAGGATCTGACTCTGCCCACCTGTGGACAGATTAACACACCTCTTCCAAAGGCTGGCCATTTCCTTGGAGATGTTTTGCAAGACTGAAGATCCTTTCACTTTACTTCCCCACAGCCTCTTCCTTTCTTTCTGCCTTTTGACTTTATAGTTCTTCATTGCTTCTTTCCCTCTGACTTTACAAAACAACCCAGCTTCCAGACCCCACAGGATAGTTATTTTGAGGTGCTAGGCTGTCATCTTCTCAGGCAGCTGGCTCCCCATATAAAGTTGTCTTCCTTGCCTCACCACTGTGTCTCAGATTTATTGACCTATTTTGCAGCCAGCAGAGCAAGGTTCAGTTCAGTTCAGTCGCTCAGTCGTGTCTGACTCTTTGCAACCCCGTGGACTGCAGCACACCAGACCTCCCTGTCCATCACCAACTCTCACAATTTACTCAGACTCATGTCCATTGAGCTGGTGATGCCATCCAACCATCTCATCTTGTCACCCTCTTTTCCTCCCGCCTTCAATCTTTCCCAGCATCAGGGTCTTTTCCAATGAGTCAGCTCTTCGAATCAGGTGGCCAAAGTATTGGAGTTTCAGCTTCAGCATCAGTCCTTCCAATGAATATTCAGGACTGATTTCCATTGGGATGGACTGGCTGGATCTCCTTGCAGTCCAAACAGAGCAGGATGTGAGAATCATGCAGACCCTGCAGTGAGTCTAGAGCCCACCACTAGCTGCTCATATGCCCCAGGGTGAACTTCCCTAGCTTGTCTTCTGTGAAATACAGGGAAAGACAAGCATCTCATAGGCTGGGCAACAGCAGATGAGGAGTGTGTGTAAAGTGCCAAGCCAAGTACTTTTTACACAGTAGACATTTCATGAGGGCTAGTCTCGCTCTCTTTCATCTTCCTTTCCAGACAGAAGACCCAGTATCCAGAATAAAAGCTGAAAACCCAAGGGTACTAAAATCAAGATAGACTTATACCTGGAGCTGCTATAAAATAAGCAACTGCCTTTCTTCCCGTGAATGCCCCTTCAGGACGCTCCCCCAACATTCTCACCTACCTGCACCTACCTGCACCTTCCCACCACTGACACCAGCTTCTGATCTAACATGGCGGGTATACAACTTCAGGCTAAGTGGCTAGGGGGCTTGGGGAGGCATGGACTGGGAGTTTGGGATTAGCAGATGCAAACTAATATATATAGAATGGATAAACAGCAAAGACCTACTCTACAGCACAGGGAACTATACTGAATATCTCATGATAAACCATAATGGTTTGAATGTGAAAAGAATATGTGTAACTGAATCACTTTGCTGTAGAGCAGAAATGAGCACAACATCATAAATCAACCATATTTCAGTAAAATAAATAAAAGCAAAAAACTTCATGCTAAACTGAAATGTCAGTTTTGTGGCCAAAGCAGTTTTGGTTGCCAACGGCTGTTGTCCAGCTCCTTCTTTGGTCCTGCTTCCTACGTCGGTGAGATCAGAATATTGCAACTACTCTTCTAAACTCTCTTCAAAATGTGCCTCCTGCAGCAGCCCAAGTTCAGAGCCTGACTCTGACCTTAGAGCTATGACTGGCTTCCTTGGGACCCCCTCAATCCCCTGGCAAGTCTCTCTTTGCTTCTCCAGCCTCTCTTTTGCACCCAACTCAATATGTCACAGGGGCTCCCCTGGTGGCTGAGAGGTAAAGAATCTGCCTGCCAATGCAGGAGACATGAGTTCAATCCCTGAGTGTGGAAGATCCCCCGGAGAAAGAATTGGCAACCCACTCCAGTGTTCTTGACTGGGAAATCCCTTGGACAGAGGAGCCTGATGGGTTACAGTCCCTGGGATGCCAAAAGAGTCAGACAACTGGGCAACTAAACAACAACAACAACCGTATGTCATGACCCATCTCAATCTTCTGCAACATGCCATCCTGAGAGGACCATCTACTGTGTGAACCTTGTTTCTATAAAATTGCTTCTTTAATCCTTACAGGACAGAGTATTCTTCTGCCTTTAGATCAGTTTTCTGTTCCCAGAAATAACCAAAATGGAAAGAGGCTCCATCATTTGCAGTTAGTCATGGGATAAAAGCCTCAAGCTGACCAGTCAGTGGTATTAACTTCCTTATCAAAGGTGGATAAGCTCTTCTGTAAATGTAATTCAAAAATAGACACAGACATAAGGCAACAGGAGGGGACAGCTTTGCTTCGTAGGAGGAGAAATTTGCAAGACAGGATTTAAAACTAACTAAACTTGGTGTATGAAATGCACTTTTGTTGTAATTTTAAGCTTTGTAAGTAGAATCTATAAATATATCTGAGGGGGGGGAAATGCCAAGAAGGCTAAAAGAAAAAATATACATACATTAGAAAATACAAAAAAGAAAGAGACCTCTCCACAGACTCACAGAAATTAGAAAGGGGAAATTCTCTAGTCTCCGTGTTCTTTTTGCAGTGAGTAGAATTCATTAATGAATGTTTGATGGTCTCATTTTCAATGATCCAAGAGTCTTGACTCCAGGTCCTTTGCTTGTAAAACCATTCTGTTATCTAATGAACCTTCACAAGCTGACAAGCCTTCTGGCCCCTTGTCTGTGTGTGCTCAGTCATGTCCAACCCAGGGACTGTAACCCACCAGGCTCCTCTGTCCATGGAATTCTCCAGGGAAGAAGACTGGAGTGGGTTGCCGTTCTCTTCTCCAGGGGATTTTCCTGACCAAGGGATTGAACCTGGATCTCCCACATTGCCAGCAGAATTTTTACTATCTGAGCCACCAGGGAAGCCTGAACCTCATCAAAACCAGGATAGGTATTCTCTAAAGATCACTGGGCTGGTACGGAATGTGAGTCCCGACTTCTGTGTTTCCAATGTTACCAACCATCCCAGAGACTTAAGAAGGTCTAAGTTAGGGGTTCCCCTGGTGGTCCAGTGGTTGAGAATATGCCTGCCAATGCAGGGGAGGCAGCTTTGATCCCTGGTCTGGAAAGATTCCGCATGTGGCAGAGCAACTAAGCCTGTGCGCCACAACTACTGAACCATAATTAAAAAGTCCATGGGCTGCAATGAAAGATCCTGCATGACGCAGCTAAGACCTGAAACGAAAAAGAAGGCCTAAGTTGTATTTGTAACTGTGCAAAGAGTTCATTGAAAGACTCAACACTATCAGCTAGCAGTAGCTAACACCTGCCAGACGTCACACCAGGGCGTTGTACACTCCAACTCTGACCTTAAAACAACCCTGGGGAAACAGCCTCATCTGCGGTCCAACAGCGAGTTCAGGGCAGGTTGGAGCCAATATCTCGGTCAAGTCCGTCTGGCTGGGACCCTGGCTTTTCTTACTGCACACTATGATCACTACCGCACTGGTCAGCACCTGGTCCGGTCCAAACAGCAGGTGTCTATGGAACCAGACAGAATGTGAGGTTAGAAGGCAACAGAGCTCTATGCTCCCCAGGAGATGCGCTGCTCTGGGGATTCAAGGGGGCAGTCTTGCAGGCTGATTTTGAAGACACTGGTGCCTGGCATTAACTCAGAGGAATGAGGAACCCAGACGCAGTCTCGGTGGACATCGGGATATGAAGTCAGGGAGAGAGAGGCCAGCTGCCCTAACTGGGGAGTAAGCAGGATGAAGAAGCACTGTACTTGATACTCAGCAACCACATATAGCCTGCAGACCCCTCCACGGTGGCTTCAGGGACCCTGGGGCCCTCCAGGGCTTTGAAGCAGGAACCAAACATGGGTCCTGACTATGGACTGGGGTTTTAAAGAACCTGGCCCAGAACTTCTCCCTGACTTGGGCACTGTGTGCCTGCATGCCAACTCGCTTCAGTTGTGTCCAATTCGGTGCGACCCCATAGAATGTAGCCCACCAGGCTCCTCTGTCCATGGGATTCTCCAGGCAAAGATATTGGAGTGCATTGCTATTTCCTCCTCCAGGGATCTTCCTGACCCAGGGATCAAACTTGCATCTCTTATGTCTCTTGCATTGGCAGATGGGTTCTTTACCACTAGTGCCACCTGGGAAGCCCTGTGAGGAATGTTAGGACTCCTTTCTACAGTTGAATCGATAATCCCAAATGCCCCAGACTTAACAAGGTGGGAGGTACAATTCCCCGACACCCAACCTTCATTAACCACAGTGACAGGGCAGGAGCCAGCCTGGGAGGAGAGCAAATCATTGATTTCCCCTGGATCTCTAGCCTGCAGACTTCAGCCTACGTTTCAGCTTCTGGAATCTGTGAGTGAAATGTGCTGACTAAATTCATCGGCAGCTTGCATCATGCCCCCCTCATTTGGAAACGTCAATAACCATCAAAGGAGCCTGCCTGGAACTACTGATTCACAGCTGCATGTCTACCGAGATAACACAGGGTGGAAATCTGGACACTTTGGGCCCGGATTCCAGCCTCCCAGACAAAGCTACGCTGATTACATCAACAGTTCCTGAAACAACACACCAGGCAGCTTTTCCAAGATGCAACAGATTCTGAGTTGGAACTCACATGGACTTACAACCCAACCATTGAGAGGAAGCACTGCCACTAATTTGTGGCAGCTAAGATGCTTTAAGAAATTAGTTGATTACTTGGAGCCAATCCTTTCTCTATAATTAGAAAATTCTGCCATCTTCTTTCTGGAAATGTCTACAAAGCTTCTCATCGACGGAGTTTATCTAAGTCTGAGGTCATCCAGGCCCACCTGGGAAACCCTAGGTCAAAATACCGACTAAGAAATCATGTTAGCCAAAATTATTATTAATAAGCAACTTACAACATTTGTGACTGTTTGGTAACATATGTACCAAGTAACAAGGGAATGTGAATTTAATAATACTTCTTTCTCACCATTGCATAAGCAAAAAAAAAGTATTTTTGCATATAAAGAAAATCACACAGGCTATAAATTTTGAGTGCAGATTCATTATTTCTACCATTTATATTTTAGTCAATACAATGACAGTGACATTTTCCCCCTTACATGGAAATCACAAATAAATGATAGACAATTTTTCTACCAAAAATAGGCAGTGTTTTCCCATCCACTCAGATAGCTTTCTCTTATTTAAAAAAGTTTTTATTTCATATTTAAAATTATAGAGGAGTAAATAGAGCTACTAGAAGTAGCAGCATTACAAAGAAATCTAAAACATATTCTGATCAGTTGAATCAAGTTGGGTTTTCAGAAATGTCTGTCACATTTAACTTGGGGCCATTGATAACACCGTCCACACCTTCAATTGCCTCACGACCACATCCCTACTGGCCCATGATGCCCCAAGTCTTATCAAGGAAACAAAGCCTGTGAATTTCCGGACCCAAAGTGGAAAGAGATTAACTCTGGCCCTGGAATAAATCACTTCCTGATGTTTTCACTTCCAGACTCCTAACGTTCTCCCTGCAGTTTTGGATATGACCAGAAGTGTCACACATCCACCACAAAGATGAGCAATTACACACTTATCCCAAATAAAAACGGGAGCCTGTAGGATCTTGTCATTGTCACCCATGTGGCATCATTTTTTTTTAAACATAGCTGACAATGACTTTTGTGGTACCGAACATACCTTTGAAGAATGTCTCTAAAGCATGAGAAGAGGTTCAGCATCAATTTGTTGTTATTGTTGTTTAGTTGCTGAGTCATGCCCAACTCTTTTGTGACCTCATGGACAGTAGCCCACCAGGCTCCTCTGTCCATGGGATTTCCCAGCCAAGAATACTGGATGGGTTGCCATTTCCTTCTCCAGGGGATCTTCCTATCCCAGGGATCGAAACTGTATCTCTTGCATTAGCAGGCTGATTATTTACCACTGAGCTACCGAAGAAGCCCCGGTGTCAATTAGGTTGCCGCTTAGTCATGTAAGAGAAGCAGGAATGTACTTCCGTGGCTGCTAATGAAGTTGTCAGGACAGTGGCTGTTGCAGGTTGATCACCAGCATTGATCAGTGGTAAGAGGCTGACACTCAATCATTCATTTTCCCCTTAGGACATGTACACAGCACATAAGCTGAGAACTTCCTAATGCTGCAAAGAGCGACTGAGAAACTGAAGTCTTCCTTCTCTGTGTTCACACCCTCGGGTGAGAAAGAACTCCCCTCCTTCCGGTTAATCACAGTGCTATGGAAACAGACATTTTCTGTGCTTCCAGTTGTCAAGTGCACTTCACTTTCCAGACCCCTCATTGGCTTTTCTCCATCATCATGGTTTTGATACACTGTGTTCTGTGTGTTAAGTTGCTATAGTCATGTCTGACTCTTTTGTGACCCCATAGACTGTAGCCTGCCAAGCTCCTCTGTCCATGGGATTCTCCAGGCAAGAACACCGGAGTGAGTTTTCATGCCCTCCTCCAGAGGATCTTCCCAACCTAGGGATCAAACCTGGTCTCTTATGTCTCCTGCATTGGCAGGCAGGTTCTTTACCACTAGCGCCACCTGGGAAGCCCCTTTCGTACTTTAGGGAACAACTAACTCAGGACCCCTAATTCCAAGTCATCATAAGACACTATCCATTGTTAGTGTATAGGAATGCAAGGGATTTCTGTGTGTTAACTTTATACCCTGCAACTTTACTATATTCATTGATTAGCTCTAGTAATTTCCTGGTAGAGTCTTTAGGGTTTTCTATGTAGAGGATCATGTCATCTGCAAACAGCGAGAGTTTCACTTCTTCTTTTCCTATCTGGATTCCTTTTACTTCTTTTTCTGCTCTGATTGCTGTGGCCAAAACTTCCAACACTATGTTGAATAGTAGTTGTGAGAGTGGGCACCCTTGTCTTGTTCCTGATTTATAAAATTAACACACAGAAATCCCTTGCATTCCTATACACTAACAATGAAAAAACAGAAAGAGAAATTAAGGAAACAATACCATTCACCATTGCAACAAAAAGAATAAAATACTTAAGAGTATATCTACCTAAATAAACAAAAGACCTATACATAGAAAACTATAAAACACTGATGAAAGAAATCAAAGAGGACACAAACAGATGGAGAAACATACCGTGTTCATGGATTGGAAGAATCAATATTGTCAAAATGGCTATACTGCCCAAAGCAATCTATAGATTCAATGCAATCCCTATCAAGCTACCAACGGTATTTTTCACAGAACTAGACCAAAGAATTTCACAATTTGTATGGAAATACAAAAAACCTCGAATAGCCAAAGTAATCTTGAGAAAGAAGAATGGAACTGGAGGAGTCAACCTGCCTGACTTCAGACTCTACTACAAAGCCACAGTCATCAAGACAGTATGGTACTGGCACAAAGACAGAAATATAGATCAATGGAACAGAATAGAAAGCCCAGAGATAAATCCACAAACCTATGGACACCTTATCTTTGACAAAGGAGGCAAGGATATACAATGGACAAAAGACAACCTCTTTAACAAGTGGTGCTGGGAAAACTGGTCAACCACTTGTAAAAGAATGAAACTAGAACACTTTCTAACACCATACACAAAAACAAACTCAAAATGGATTAAAGATCTAAATGTAAGACCAGAAACTATAAAATTCCTAGAGGAGAACATAGGCAAAACACTCTCTGACATGAATCACAGCAGGATCCTCTATGACCCACCTCCCAGAATATTGGAAATAAAAGCAAAACTAAACAAATGGGACCTAATGAAACTTAAAAGCTTTTGCACTACAAAGGAAACTATAAGTAAGGTGAAAAGACAGCCCTCAGATTGGGAGAAAATAATAACAAATGAAGAAACAGACAAAGGATTAATCTCAAAAATATACAAGCAACTCCTGCAGCTCAATTCCAGAAAAATAAATCACCCAATCAAAAAATGGGCCAAAGAACTAAACAGACATTTCTCCAAAGAAGACATACAGATGGCTAACAAACACATGAAAAGATGCTCAACATCACTCATTATTAGAGAAATGCAAATCAAAACCACAATGAGGTACCATTACACGCCAGTCAGGATGGCTGCTATCCAAAAGTCTACAAGCAATAAATGCTGGAGAGGGTGTGGAGAAAAGGGAACCCTCTTACACTGTTGGTGGGAATGCAAACTAGTACAGCCGCTATGGAAAACAGTGTGGAGATTTCTTAAAAAACTGGAAATAGAACTGCCATATGACCCAGCAATCCCACTCCTGGGCATACACACTGAGGAAACCAGATCTGAAAGAGACACGTGCACCCCAATGTTCATCGCAGCACTGTTTATAATAGCCAGGACATGGAAGCAACCTAGATGCCCATCAGCAGATGAATGGATAAGGAAGCTGTGGTACATAGACACCATGGAATATTACTCAGCCGTTAAAAAGAATTCATCTGAACCAGTCCTAATGAGATGGATGAAGCTGGAGCCCCTTATACAGAGTGAAGTAAGCCAGAAAGATAAAGAACATTACAGCATACTATCACATATATATGGAATTTAGAAAGATGGTAACGACAACCCTATATGCAAAACAGAAAAAGAGACACAGAAATACAGAACAGACTTTTGAACTCTGTGGGAGAATGTGAGGGTGGGATATTTCAAAAGAACAGCATGTATACTATCTATGGTGAAACAGATCACCAGCCCAGGTGGGATGCATGAGACAAGTGCTCCAGCCTGGTGCACTGGGAGGACTCGGGGGAATCAGGTGGAGAGGGAGGTGGGAGCGGGGATCGGGATGGGGAATACGTGTAAATCCATGGCTGATTCATATCAATGTATGACAAAACCCACTGAAATGTTGTGAAGTGACTGGCCTCCAACTAATAAAAAAAAAAAAAAAAAAAAAAAAGACATACAGATGGCTAACAAACACATGAAAAGATGCTCCACATCACTCATTATCAGAGAAATGCAAATCAAAACCACAATGAGGTACTATTACACACCAGTCAGGATGGCTGCTATCCAAAAGTCTACAAGCAATAAATGCTGGAGAGGGTATGGAGAAAAGGGAACCCTCTTACACTGTTGGTGGGAATGTAAACTAGTACAGCCACTATGGAAAACAGTGTGGAGATTTCTTAAAAAACTGGAAATAGAACTGCCATATGACCCAGCAATACCACTCTTGGGCATACACACTAAGGAAACCAGATCTGAAAGAGACATGTGCACCCCAATGTTCATCGCAGCACTATTTATAATAGCCAGGAAGGACATGGAAGCAACCTAGATGCCCATCAGCAGACAAATGGATAAGGAAGCTGTGGTACATAGACACCATGGAATATTACTCAGCCGTCAAAAAGAATTCATTTGAATCAGTTCTAATGAGATGGATGAAAGTGGAGCCCATTATACAGAGGGAAGTAAGCCAGAAAGATAAAGAACATTACAGCATACTAACACATATATATGGAATTTAGAAAGATGGTAATGATAACCCTATATGCAAAACAGAAAAAGAGACACAGATGTACAGAACAGACTTTTGGACTCCGTGGGAGAAGGCGAGGGTGGGATGTTTTGAGAGAACAGCACGTATATTATCTATGGTGAAACAGACCACCGGCCCAGGTGGGATGCATGAGACAGGTGCTAGGGCCAGGTGCACTGGGAGGACCCAGGGGAATCGGGTGGGGGGCAGGAGGTGGGAGGGGGGATTGGGATGGGGAATACATGTAACTCCATGGCTGATTCATGTCAATGTATGACAAAACCCACTGCAATGTTGCGAAGTAATTAGCCTCCAACTAATAAAAATAATTGAAAAAAAAAAAAAAAAGACACTATCCAGTGGAATAGAGTTCTGGAATGGTGGAACTGATCCTGCGGAATCCAGGAGCCAGGGTCGTGCATCTACTGCTTCACTTCATCTAGGACAAAGCCCCTGATTAGACAGCTCTATATGTAAGAAGGGCTTCCCTCGTGGCTCAGCTGGTAAAGAATCCACCTGCAATGCAGGAGATCTGGGTTCAATCCCTGAGTTGGGAAGATCCCCTGAAGAAGGGAAAGGCTACCCACTCCAGTATTCTTGCCTGGAGAATTCCATGGTCCATGGGGTCACAAAGAGTCAAACACAACTGAGTGACTTTCATTTCATATATAAGAAAGTTCTTACTGATATTGAGTCAAAGTAGTGGTCAAGATGCCCACTTTTTCCAAAAAGTCTGTGCTTGACAGCAACGGGGACTTATGTGTGAATTGTGGAACGATCCCCAGAGGTGGCCTTTGATGAGGAATCCCTTGACAGGGTAGACGTTGTTTCAAACTCTCAGCAGGAGTGCAAACACTAAACATAAAGGAGGCCCCAAAATAGACAACCAGGCCCCAGGCCCCAGGCTGGGGATCAAATTTCGACTTCCTGATTGAGTAATCCCAGATTGCAGAATCATGGGAAACAGTAAGTCGCTGCTGTTTTAGGCCAGTTAGTGTCTTAGTTAGCATTGGAGTAGTTATGTAGCAGTAAATATCCAAAACATGGACATACACTCAAAGTTTCAACAAAACGTCACAGACTAAGTGAAGCCCATTCCCAGGCTTCTCAGAGTTGTGCACCCAAGTCTGAAATCCCTGATGGCAATGCTCCCAGGGCCAATCTATGAGCTCAGGGCTGTATCTTTTATAACTTGGCCTCACCTCAAAGTTTGCAGGATCCTATTTCCCCAAACAGGGATGGAACCTAAGCCCTCAGTAGTGAACATACTGAGTCCTAACTGCTGGACTACTAGGGAATTCCCAAAAGGTTTCAATTTTTATGCCTCTTGCTTATCATTCCCCCACTTGGAAAGCCATCTCCCACCAGAATTTCTTCTTATCAGACCCCTAACCATCCTTCAGTTCAGAAAGATCCCCTGGAGAAGGGAATGGCAACCCACCCCAGTATTCTTTTTTTTTCCATTTATTTTTATTAGTTGGAAGCTAATTACTTTACAATATTGTAGTGGTTTTTGTCATACATTGACATGAATCAGCCATGGATTTACATGTATTCCCCATCCTGATCCCCCCTCCCACCTCCCTCTCTACCCGATCCCTCTGGGTCTTCCCAGTGCACCAGGCCTGAGCACTTGTCTCATGCATCCCACCTGGGCTGGTGATCTGTTTCACCCTAGATAATATATATGTTTCGATGCTGTTCTCAGATCATCCCACCCTCGCCTTCTCCCACAGAGTCCAAAAGTCTGTTCTGTACATCTGTGTCTCTTTTTCTCTTTTGCATATAGTGTTATCGTTACCATCTTTCTAAATTCCATATATATGTGTTAGTATACTGTATTGGTCTTTCTGGCTTATGTATCTTTCTGGCTTACTTCACTCTATATAATGGGCTCCAGTTTCATCCTTCTCATTAGAACTGATTCAAATGAATTCTTTTTAATGGCTGAGTAATATTCCATGGTGTCTATGTACCACAGCTTCCTTATCCATTTGTCTGCTGATGGGCATCTAGGTTGCTTCCATGCCCTGGCTATTATAAACAGTGCTGTGATGAACACTGGAGTGCACGTGTCTCTTTCAGATCTACCCCAGTATTCTTGCCTGGAGAATCCCATGGACAGAAGAGCCTGGTGGGCTAAAGTCCATAGGGTCAAAAAGAGTTGGACACTACTAACACACACACTGGACTTCCCTGCTAGTCCAGTGGTTAAGAATCTGCCTGCCAACGCAGGGGACACAGGTTTGATCCCTGGTCCAGGAAGATCCCATACGCTGTAGAGCAACTCAGCCCATGCAACACAACTACCAAGCCCACACACCCTAGAGCCTGTGTTCCACAACAAGAGAAGCCACTGCAGTGAGAAATCCAAGCACTGGAACAAAGAGTAACCCCCGCTCGCCACAACTAGAGAAAGCACAGCAACGAAGACCTGGCACAGTCAAAAGTGAATAAATAAATAAAAATTTAATACAAATAAATGCAAATCTAGGCATTCTTCAATTTGAAGGAAAAGCTGCTGTATTGAGAGTTTGTCTCTCTAGCTTCATATAAAATTTATATTCCCCTCAAACCTTAAACTAGAACTCAGTCCATTAATCAATCCTCTTTCTCCTGAGTTAGTTATTTTCAGCCTCAACTTTAAGTGAGACGAAACATTGACCTTCCTCTTTTTTCATGATAACTATGGTCGCATCTTTAACCCTGATTCCCTACCACTGACCCGGCAAAGCTAGTGGACGGTTACGTCTTTCTTCTGTTTGCTTTGGAAAGACCAAATGGAAAGCAGAGTCGACGCCTCCCTCAAGCCGCTCTGCCCCATTCTTCTTGGAAAAAGAAGGTGATGACTGATTTATCAAAACACGGTTAAGACATCTGGTCTATTGTGTATGCTCCCAACCATCAAGGGTCACAGTTTTATGACAAAATAAAGAAAAAAGGTTAAGATGCATTGAGCATTGTAAGAGGCAGTACAATAGAAGGAGAGGGCATCTTAAATCTCTATTTATAGTAATGATGCTATTATTAGCAGGACTTTTTATGCCAAGATTATCAAGACACCCTGAAGGCTCCATAATACAAGTAAAAACTCGGATCTGGCTGTTCATCATGTCATCAGATACTTACAGAAATAACTCTTTGGAAAAGCTGGTCATTGTGAGGATGAAAATGACACATTCAACCTCTGAGAATTCTGACACCACAGGCCCAGCAGAAAGTGACCCCTGGGATGGGTGAGGGGGCAGTGACCCTAGCAAAGGGCATGTGTCCCTTGTGCTGGGCTGTCCCATGCAAGGAGCAGATGCTGAGCACATTAAAACAGACGAAGGCAGGGACCAGTCCCTTCCCTCTGTGCTGAGGTCAGAACCACCTCACGTCCACTGCTGATAATGGACAGGAAAGTGCTTGGTTAATCCCTTCCTATACTTTATTGTTGTTGATGTTCAGTCACTCAGTTGTGTCCAACTCTTTGTGACCCCTTGGACTGCAGCATGCCAGGCTCCCCTGTCCTTCACTATCTCCTGGAGTTGGCTCAAACTCGTCTATTGAGTCAGTGATGCCATCCAACTATCTCATCCTCTGCCACCCCCTTCTCCTCCTGCCCTCAATCTTTCCCAGTATCAGGGTCTTTTCCAATGAGTTAACTCTTCACATCAGGTGGTCAAAGTATTGGAGCTTCAGCTTCAGCATCAGTCCTTCCGGTGAATACTTTGGGTTGATTTCCTTTAGGATTGACTGGTTTGATCTCCTTGTAGTCCAAGGGACTCTCAAAAGTCTTCTCCAACACCACAGTTCAAAAGCATCAAGGTCACAGTTCCAATTCCTCACAGAACGTTAATGCTTCCCACTCTAAAAGAACCACATCTTCCAAAGAAGCTTCCAGTCCGAGGGGTCCTTAAATCCAGAACTTTCCAGATGACTCACTGATGTCCAGACAATGAAGTTACTTGCCAGGGGCCACACAGCGAAGATGTGGCAAAACTTGCATTGCTTCTGATTTCAAAGGTTGGGTGACTTTCATTAAGTCGTGGGCAAAGTCACTTTCCCTAAATAACTGTTTATTGATCCATGAGACTAAAGGGAACTCCATGACTGCCCTTCTTGGTAAGTATGCAGCTAAGAGGTCTAATGTCTGTCGAGAGCACCACGTGAAGACAATTTTCCAAACAAGCTCCATTATCCAAGCAAACTAGCCTCTTAGTTTATAACCCAAGTTTTCCTGACTTATGATTCTTTCTCACAAAAGACACCAAATAAGACTAAACCCAGGAAAATAACGCAAGCTTCAGATTCTAAAAATGGTGTGTAAGGAGCGTCACCCTTTAACAGAGAGGACAGTAGGTGATGATCTTGGCCATCCTTGTGGACTAATGGGGTCCTCACAAGCACTAGTACCTGTGGACTGTCCCTTCTGTAAAAGCAGGGTCTTTGCACATGATCAAGTTATAACAAGGTGCTAGGGTGAGTCCTAACCCAATCATGACTGCTGAGCTTATAAGAGAGAAATTTGGACAGTCCTGGGCCGTCATAGAGAACACCGTATAAAGATGAAGGCAGAGATCAGGAGATGTGTCTACAAGCCAAAGACTGCCCACAGATCCCAGAGTCTGGGAGAGAGGCAGAGAACAGACCCTCCCCTCATGGCCTGGCTAGGAACCAGAGCCACGGACACTCTGATCTTGGCTTTCTAGGTCCAGAATTATGAGACAATAGTTTGTCCAAACCATCCAGCTTATGGTACTTTGTTTGGCAGATCCAGCAAACTGGTACCATTACCCCATCTGACAAACAATGACTGAACTGATTGATTTCACTGGCCCTTCTCTCCTAACCATCTCCCCTCCTCCCACTGCCCCAGTTCCATATGGGTGTGTAGGACTGAACAGGGGCCCCGAGTCCACGCCTGGCCCTGGATCCTGTCTGCTCTCATGGGAGGGGACACCAGACATGGTGTACAAACAAGAACAGTAAGACACAGTCCCTGGGGCCGGAATTCACACCTCTAAGCGAGTAATTACAATCATGGTGCAAGCTCCAGAAACACAGAGACTGCCCTGGAGAAACTGATCTGTGGGCCAGGGGAGGTTTGGGAGGGACAGGAGTAAGGGGAAGTGTCAACACCCCAGCAAAGCAGGTGGGAGAGGGTGGGGTCATGTCCAGCAGGACCAGCTCGGAGGGAGACCAGGGGTGGGGCCAGCCTATGGGGCAGAGAGGGAGACAGAGGGCTCCCAGTGACACAGCCTGTCAGGGCCACGTGGGGTGAAGAGGCAGTGTCTGTAGCAGCGGAGAGTCACTTCCAAACCTCAGTTATATTTGGATCTCTGTTGGGCCTCATGGTACCCTTTCTGTTTCATATTTAAACATTGAGTCTAGCAGGCCAAGAGCAGGAATGGTGACCGAGCAGAAGATTTCATCCGACCACAAGCCAGCTTTCTTTGTCAACATGTTCGGTCGTTAGGCTCCTGCAAGAAGGCATGCTCTGTGTGTTTGCTTATTTGATTCAAAACAGCTAAGGACAATTTGACATATACTGTAAACTATACAAAAGGATGGAGAAGGCCATAGCAACCCACTCCAGTATTCTCATTTGGAGAATCCCATGGACAGAGGAGCCTGGCAGGCTACAGCCCAGGGGGGTCGCAAAGAGTAGGACAGGACGGAAGTAACTTAGCACAAACAAACAAAAGGGAAGAGACACTGGCCATTGAATGCTGATTAAACTGGTTTCTTTAAAAGGAAGACCATGCTCTGCAAGGGTTAATACTGTGATACCAGCTGCACTCTTCCTGCGCTCAAGACAAGCTAGGAATAAGGGCTGTAAGCTGCTGGATTTTCCACATCACTTTTAAGATTTTTGTTCTGCTGTTTGCATTATTAATCACCGTTAACAATTATTGAGTACTTAATATGTGCCAAGCATTGAGCAGAGCTCCCCACATTCTTTTTTTTTCTTTTTAAAATTTATTTATTTAGCTGCATCGTGTCCTAGTTGCAGCACTCAAGATCTTTACTTTCGGTTTGTGAATTCTTAGTTGTGGCATGTGGGTTCTAGTTCTCTGACCAGGAATCGAACCCAGGTCCCCTGCATTGGGATCATGGAGTCTTAGTCACTGAACCACCAGGGAAGTCCCCCCTTTTTTTCTTAATACTCCAGTCCATGAAAGAACCGACTTTTATCAATATTACCCCCATTTTAAAGAGGTGGAAACTGAGGCTTCGCAATGTTAACCAACTGATCCTCAGTCACACAGAAACTAAATGGTGAGCCACTTATAAAGTCAGTGGTTTCTTAATTTATGAGGAAACTGGAGTCCAGCCTAGATTTCACCCTGTGTGTGGGTGTGTGGAGAAACTGGAGCAATTCTCAGGCCACCTCGTCTGTTATCAGGGCACTGGATTTCCAGCTGATGGAACCTGACAGCAATTGTCTCACACTTTCAGGCTCACACCCAGCTTCCTGAAGGGCAGACGAGCACCAGGGCTGTCCTGTCCTTGACCACAGAGGTCAAGTCAACCGTGATGTGTGCAGGGCCAGCATTGTCTCTGCCAAGTCCCGAGCTGCCCCGTTTCTCAGGAGAGAAGATCAATCCACAAACGGTCTCGTGTGCACCAGTTCTGGCCAACGGGTCCAGTTGCCTGCAACAAGTATTTTCTGAGCTGTATAGCAGGGATTACTAGCTGCATGTCAAAATCCATTCTTCCCTCCTTTTTAATAAAAGGATCCTGACTTTTTTTTAATAAGTCAAGCACATTTCTCAGTGTCTGCCAAGGTCATCTGCTACCAGGTCTAACCACAGAGTTGGAAGCAGTAGTGTAATATCGTTCTTTCAGGAAGACTCCTAAATAGGGATGGATTCCCTTTTTGTTTTCCTTCTTTCTCTTTTCTGTCCTGGAATTTGATTCAATGGTTGGAGCTCCAGCAGGCACCTTGGACTACAAGGTAACCCTGGGAATGGTAGCCAATAACAACAGAGAGAAAAGATAGAAGAATCTTCTGTCTCACACTGTAGACCCCACCAAACCAGCCCTGCACTGTGGAGTCATGTTTTTTGTGTTTTTTTTTTTAACAAAAAATATATTTATGTCTATTTTTCATGTTTCAGTTATGCTCTGTAAGAATTATCAGACAGAGGCATTACTGTGTACCAGGCTTTGAGCTTGAAACAAATTCCTGACATTTCCCCCACCCCCAAGACATACATTCAGACAGTAAAATAAATAGTTTGGGTGTCTGGGCAATGCCTGATCTAGTGCAGCAATCACAAATACATCACACCAACCACAAACATTACTCTTAAAGATCTTACAGAAATGCTTCAGAGGACCCTGAAATTTTGTGAAACATTCTAAAATACGTGACTTTATAATAGATTCTTCTCCCACACAGGGTGATTTTTTTCCCCCCTGAATCTATAAAGTGAAGTCATTTTGCTTCCTATTTCTTACTGCATTCAGAGACCATAACACTGAAAACAATTACCTTGAACCAGTAGGAACATTTTTTTCTTCTCCATCCCACCTGTTAAAAAGTAACAGTCTAGAATGTGTGTGCCTACATTTTTACTCTAGTTTTCCTCAGGAAGCCTCCTGATAATAAGTGAAATGCCCATGACTTTAATAAGCTCTGAATTAAGCTGTAGAAATAACGTTCTTTGTAGTTTCCTGAAAGGTATTTGGATCTGAAACTGTAAAAAAAAAATTGCTCAGATACTGATGCCCATGTCAAATTGGCCCTTTTACCAGAATATAATGAAATTCTCTACTCATGTTGCAAGTGTAGGCTTCCCTCTGTATGTCTAAAGACCTTAACTGATGAATAACAATAGTACATCCTGTGACTACAGAGAAGTTTGACAAAATATGTCAAATAGGCACTTAGATGTAAGGAGACAGAATAATTGCCTATATTGAAGAGTTTCCCTTTGAGATTTGTCTTTGGAGAAGCAAAAGTCAGGTTGCCTTTTGCATTACAAGATTTTAAGTGTTCAGATCAACTATAAGAAAGTCAGGGAACACCCAGGACAAAGGGCTCAGAGCTGCATCTAGGACTTTCAAGGGGACCGGTCAGCTCTGTCCCTGCTCCACCCCCACTGGGGTGGAACCAGGTGAGCCTCTGAGCCCCACCACTGACTCTGCCAGGCACCCCCAGAGCCCTCAGGCCCAAGAACCCTTCCCTCTGTTAGTTCCATCCGTGTCAGTACTTCCCTGGTTTTATCAGGTTGCTTTGTGGCTTGTAGCAGTTGCTGACCTGAGCCCCCTGTAAATAACTCATCAGCATTCAATCTCTTATCTTTTCCCTTTCACTCTGGAATCAGGGGGTGAGGGCCTGGGGTCTGGGGAGGTGGGAGGGGCGCTGAGCTCAGGGGTGATCCTTTCTACCACTCAGCCACCAGCAACCGCAGCTCTCCTGGGCCAGCTTAGGTAACAAAGCCACAGCTCCGGCAAGGAGAAGGTATGAATACCAACTGAACAAAGACAGCTCTTAGGAAGGAAGGAATGGCAGCCACCAAGAGGAGATGCTCCAAATGGGAGGCTGGGATTCACACACACACATACACACCACTGTGTATAGAACGGACAACTAGCACACACCTACAGGATGACACAGTGTGTGTGTGTGAGCTCAGTCCTGTCTGACTCTTTGCAACTCAGCGGACTGCAGCCCCCCAGGCTCCTCTGTTCATGGGATTCTCCAGGCAAGAACACTGGAGTGGGTTGCCTTTTACTACTCCAGGGGATCTTTCTGACCCAGGGATCGTACCTGCATCTCCTGCATTGGCAGGCGGATTCTTTACCACTGAGTCACTGGGAAGCCCCCATATTAGAGTCCTAGGGCCCTGTCATTACAGGTCTAGTGATGCTGCTAAGTGGACACCACCACTTCTGGGGGCCTGGGGGGTGCCAGGCACCTGACCCTAGAGGGTTGCTATGGATAAGGTCTCGTGGAGGCGATGTGACACCATGGCCATGGCTGACTCTGGCCAGGCACCCCTTTCCTTCACATGTCCTCCTGAGGTCAGCTCTACTCTTCTCCTTGATGTTCCAAAAAGGAGACCGCAGCTCTGAGAACTTGAGCCACTCACCCAGCCCGAACTAGGGAGTCATGGGTCTCGGTCTCAGCCCCAGGCCAGGCCAGGCTCCAGACCTGACACCCCACTCCTCTACTGGGAAACAGGCCAGGTGCTTGGCACCCCCAGGCCCCCCAGAATGGTGGCAGCCATGTGAGTGTGGTCATCAGACCCTGTAATGACCAAATGAGAGAAATCCTCCCAGTTAAAAAAAAGTCTACATTCAGAAAGCGGCCTCAGGGGCGAAGACCACAGGTGTACATCTGTGAACAGAGCATGGTGTATTCCCCGTGCTCTTGGCCCCAACAGTCCCGGCATCAGGAACACAGGCCAGGATGGAAGCCTCGGGCCCCACCCGCGAAGTTGGGGACGGGAAGGTTCTAGGGACAGTCATCACTTCTGTAGGAACAGTCAGAGCCACCAGGTCTGACATCAGAGTAACCCAAGGAAGCACCTCCTGGGTGAGCGCATGCACATTTCTCATGAAACAGCCAACACTGCTGCTCAAGGTCAGCCCTTGCCAGCCGCTTCCACTCTTTAGACAAACATAGGGGCCTTGGGGCTGTGGTGTCAAACAATATAACAGTAGTTAACATGCGTAAGGCATCTAAAATGTGCCGGGCTCTTAAGGAGAAACATCCTATAACATCCCTTATGTGTGGAATCTAAAAAGAAATGATACAAACGAACTAACCTGCAAAACAGAAAAAGACTCACAGACTTAAGAGAATGAACTTACGGTTGCCCGGGGAAAGGGATAGTTAGGGAGTTTGGGACGGACATGTACACACTGCTATATTTAAAATGGATAAACATCAAGGACCTGCGGTGTAGCACAGGGAAATCTGCTCAATGTTACGTGGCAGCCTGGATGCAATGGGGGTTGGGAGGAGAATGGATACACATGTATGCATGGCTGAGTCCCTTTGGGGTTCACCTGAAACTATCACAATATTGTTAATCAGCTATGCATGCATGCATGCTTACTCACTCAATCGTGTCCAACTCTTTGTGATCCCATGGGCCTTAATCCACCAGGCCCCTCTGGCCATGGGATTCTCTAGGCAAGAATACTGGAGTGGGTTGCCATTTCCTACTCCATAATTGTCATTTCCTATACTATAATCAGCTATACTCCAATACAAAATGAAAAGTTTAAAGACTGGGGGGGAAATGTGCTGGGCTCTTAAATATCGAACAAGCGTACAAGAATGGTCCTTTTTCTGCATCACACAGGTAGAAATGGAGACCAAAGAGGGAAAAGATAGGCCCCCACCCCGGGGTTCTCAAAGGCCCATCTCAACAAGCAAGACTGTCTCGGGATCCAGCTCCCCAGGGTGACTGGGGGGAGTGGGGCATGGTGTTGGGAGGGGGCAGGAGGCCCTGGTGAGTGTCCCTCTCAGCCTGTTCCCACCTCCCATCTCCTTAGGAAGCTCCCCCGGCAGCCTGAGCTAACCCGAGCGCTGACCCTTCTGTTCTGGGCTTAAAGGGAAGCCAGTTAGGTTTTCCTCTTCCTTTCTTGGCATTTGGCTTCCTTTCTTATCAGAGTGGTGAGACCAAGGGGCAGATAACAGGATGTAGACATAAGGGAAATAGTTCACAGTCACTGCTGGGACAACTTTAGTGTTGTAGGGTTAGGTTTGGAGCTGCAGGGGTCTCCAAGAAAGGGGGTGTCCATCTGGCCTGGCTGTTGACAAGAGCCTATATCACCGTCTGGGGCAAAATCTGTAGAAATAGAAGTGTTTGCCTAGCTCTGTGTTCTTTGCACAGAACTCCCCCAGGGATCTTCAAGAAACTTTCACAACCTGCTTTTCTCTTCTATGTTAAAGAAGATGCCATTTGTCTAGCACCTGCCATGAAAATGCTTTTCTGATCAATTAATACTGAGGTCTTAGATGACAATTCTTAATGTATAATGACACTCCACCAGCCCTAATTACTAAAGATCTTTCTTTTGGTTCAGAGACTGGCTTTTATGTCATAGACCAATGTTATAATTTCAACACTCAAAGATGCCTTCTCTGAAATGTCACATAGCTTCAGATATGAATAACACAATTGTTTATTAAGAAGCAACTGTCAATCAGTCTTCATTTTCCTAATGGTTCTAAAAATCCTACACTTATATTCCCTAGTTTCATAGATGAACATGATTAAGACATGAAGTTTGAGACTCTGAGTTTCAAACTATTTGAGAAATAGAAAAGCTGTTGATATTTTAGAAAGCTTCATTTTAAATTACTTATTACTCTTAGGATCACACATTTCTCTAGGTAACTTAGGGGAAAGAATACTAGAGTGGATTGCCATTCCCTTCTCCAGGGGTTCTTCCTGACCCAGGGATGGAACTCGGGTCTCCTGCATTGCAGGCAGATTCTTTACCATCTGAGCCAGTAGGGAAGCCCCCTTACTCTTTCACAGCCAATCTTATATGCCTCCTGTAGCTTGTTATCGTTCAGTCACTCAATCGTGTCTGTCTCCTTGAGGCTCCAAGGACAGAAGCCCGCCAGGTTTCTTTGTCCTCCACTAGTACTTTATCATGATAAGTGACATTTATGTTAATGTCCCAGAAATGTCATAAAATTTTGAAATATCTTCTCAAAGGAAAAATTATCTTCATTTATATTTGAGTGTGTCTTCATTATTTGAACATAGTTATGGCAGCACCATGGCATTAATTTGTATACAATAAAGATATATAAATAATGGAATTCACCAGCCATGCATAGAAAGCAATTTCCTCATAGAATGTTCTATCAATGATATTTACTGATCTTTTTTTCCTGTTTGATAATTGCTGAAATTACTTTGTGATTAAGTTAACCTGGAGTAAGATAATCCAAAGGCCAGAATCTATACACTTTGTCAATTAACCACCCGAAAAGTCACAGGGTATGTTTTAAAAGCTGACTGCGATGTTCCCTTTCTACATGGGTTGACCAGTTAAGTCATGTTCCCCAAACTTGTCTAGCATTTCCTGGTGCTGAGGAGCGCTTCCACCCTGGTAATGCCAAGGTCTTCGCTGTGTTTACAAGTTTCTAAGGGTGCTGTCTGGCTTCTGGGTTACGTTGCTATTAGATTAGTTTAAGAGGTTAACTAAAGTAAATGTAAGCAGACACTGAACACCCATTTCTATGATAATGACCCAGCAAGGAACCTGAATAGTCACTCTGAGTTACTCAGAACACATGGTGCAATGTAAATATATAAATTCTAGTTGGCTAAAAGGAAGGAAGACATTCATGGTATATTTTTGTGAAAGTATTATGCCGTTAATTTCAAGCATGCCAAAGGAAATAATGGAAAAGAAAATGGTTCTGGTATTCCTACCCACAGACAGAGGAGCCTAGCGGGCTACAGTCCATGGGGTCTCAAAGAGTTGGACATGACTGAGCAACTAAAGAAGAAGAAAACAAATAAAGAAGTTGAGGATTTATTACCAAGTTTAGTGGTAGAAGCTTCTGTTCAGTTTAGTGGGACCAGCCTGACAGAACCCTCTTCTGAGGATCCCCAGCCCCCAGAGTAATGGGGTGCCAAGAGTTTCCTGCCTGGCGCTCCCCCACCCACAATCAGCTGCGGTTGCTCAGCCTCCAAAGCCTGTCACACCTCCTGAGGCTGCAGGGTGGCCCTGTTCCTGATGCTGGAGAGATGGGGATGGAGTCTGAGTGCCCACCCTGAGTTGGCTCACATGAAGTCACTGAATGCCACTACCCAGCAACAACACCAAATGTCCCCTGGGCCACGGGGAGCTCCCCACCCGAATGATGTAGACATAGCAGACCCGAAGAAACAAGATCTCCTGTTCATGAACCAGGTGCTCACCATGTACAGTACCTGATGCCCACACGGCCCTACTGATGTGGTCCCCATCGGCAGATGTGTAAACAGGAGGAGGAGAAATAAGCCGCCCAGGGCAAGGGCTAGGGCAGGTATCCTGGACCATGCTGTGATGCGTGGGATTGGTCTCAACTCCTTAACGGCCCACGGGTTCTTGAACTAGAGAAGAGTTGTCCAAACAACCTCTGAAAGCTAAAACTCCTTAGAAACATCTGCCAAGATGCCCCACAAGAAAAATAAGTTCTCTCACCTTCCCCATAGCAACCAGGACTAAAAACAATTGCGCTCCAGCCTTTCCTGCATTCTCTACCATGGTTGGCATAGTTTCCACACCACTGAGCAATCTTCAGTGTTTCAGTAAAAGTTTAAGATGTCCTCCCTTTTTAAAGACCTAATTATAAAGCTTAACATTTTAATTATCAATTCTTGTTTTTTAAAAGGGTAAGGAGGAAAAAAAAAAAAAGCATGCATTTTACCTGTAATTTCCAAGACAAAATTCCTCAGCTGCTTCCAGTATGTCTTATCAGAAGGGCTGGAGTCAGGAAGGGTAAGAGCCCAGGGCCTGGCAACCTGGGGAGCCTATGGCTCCAGACACTGCTTGGGAGGGAACTGGGCTTCTGTCTGTGCTGGTCAGAGGGAACGGCGATGTTTGTGTTGTCACCTGGATTACCTGTAGCAACAGCAAGCACTGCAGGTAACTCACAGACCACAGGCTGGCCAAGAACAGAGCTGGTCTCAAATTCACAGCTACCAGTGAGTTGTCAGTGAGCACACTCCTCTCATTCCAATACAGAAACGTCCAGACTACTGCACCAACAGCTGCTTTTTCCCTGCCATTCTAGTTACCTATAATACCCAACCAGATAATCTACTTTAAATAAAACTTTTTACTAAACAACCAATAAAATAACCTGTTTGTTCAATGGATCCTCTCTGGCATACAAATAGAAGGTGGCATGTGACCATGTGAGCTTTTTACCTTATTCTGAAGTTGATGTTTTGAATATTTATCTTGAACAGTATGTCTTCGTTTGGTAAGACACCATGATGTGATGGTCAAGTCCCCATTAACGAGCAGGTTGATTCAATTCAACTCATATTTGTTAAGTGCTGCTCCATTTAAAAGATAGGCCTGCTTAAAAAAAAAAACTAAACTCTGATTTCTAACAATTAACAAGCTAGTAATCTTTCATACTAGACTATCAACATGCAAGTATTACCTTCACTCTTCGCTGACTCTCTCAATCCTCACGTGCATACCTCTTCAGCCCATGCAGAGAGGAGCTCCAAGTACTGCCAGAAGCCCGGGGGGTGGGGGGCAGGAGTGGGGGGCCCAGAGGATGATGAATCACTGTCATCAATATCACCTTCATTTTGGTCACCAGCACCCCTGGCTGAAGGTCTCATATGGTTTCATGTTTTTTTTTAACGACTTTATTGAGATGTATTGACATACAAGGAGCTACATGTATTTGATGTGTACATTTTTATGAGTTTGGACATCTGCAAAACAGCCATGACACCATCGCCACAGTCGAGGAAATAGACTGATCCATCACCTCCCAGAGTCTCCTTGCCTCCCTTGTTTTTGCTTGTTTGTTTTTATGGTAAAAATACTTATCGTGAGACCCACCCTCTTCACACGTTCTAAAGTGCACACACTATAGGTGTCAACTGTGTTCATTTGCTCAGTCATGGACTGACCCCATGGACTATAACCCCCCAGGCTCCTCTGTCCATGGGATTTTCTAGGCAAGAATACTGGAGTGGGTTGCCATTTCCTTCTCCAGGAGATCTTCCCAACACAGGTATTGAACCCGTGTCTCCTACATTGGCAGGCAGATTCTTTACCATTAGTGCCACTTGGGAAGCCTGTTACCCATTTAATCATTTGCTTATTTGGGGTGTTTTTATTTGGGGTGTTTTGTTATTAAGTTGTGGTCTCATATTTGTTTTAATGCTCAGAAAAAGGCACAATCTGTTTACCTTTCTCCGAGACACAGAAGATATAATTTTTGTGAGTGTAACACATAAGAAACAAAGTTCTTTTGAATGTGACTCCAAATGCCAATTTGAGAGAGTGAGAAATTCTGTCCAGAGGAACCTGTGCCTTTAGAAACACTGAATATATATATATATATTTTTTGGATGAGTTGAGCAGCAGGGGGCAGGATGGTGCAGTGGACAATCAGAGGTCAGGGCAGGTCTTATCCTCCTGGAAGTCTCCTCACCTCTGCTGAGCATCTAACTCCTCTGCAAAGTAAGGACCTGGGTTGGATAGACCTGACACACTAGCATTTTTTTCTTTCATTGAGTAATATTATTGCCTACCTACTCATGGCTCAGTGGTAAAGAATCTGCCTGCAATGCAGATACTTGGGTTTGATTCCTGGGTCAGGAAGATCCCTTGGAGAAGGAAATGGCAACCCACTCTAGTGTTCTTGTCTGTGAAATCCCACGGACAGAGGAACCTGGTGGGCTCTAGTCCATGGGGTCACAAAGAGTCAGACATAACTTATCAATTAAACAAAAGCAACGAAACAGTGCAGCAAAAGCAATTATTTTCATTTCTTCACCCAACAAGCATTTGTTGAGGACCTATTTGGATACAAACATTTTGAGGAAACTCAGCAAGCCCCCAAGCAGACCTACAGATGCTTGAAAACACTGTGTCAGCCTCACCCTGCTCTCTGCACACTTATTATATGCCAGCCTGGCCTCAGTCTTTGCCAGAGGGAAGGATCACCGTAGGATACAAAATTATAACATCTAGAGGGAGACAGCTAGCAGAGATAGAGCCATGTTCAGACTGCATCTTGTGCTAAAGTTCATATAAAAAACACACACAACCTTATCACACTAAGTACTTCATAATTTGTGCAACAGGCTCAGTGGTAAAGAATCCCCCTGGCAATCAGGAGACATAGGTTAGATCCCTGGATGGGGAAGATTTCCTGGAGAAGGAAATGGCAACCCACTCTAGTATTCTTGTCTGGGAAGTTCCATGGATAGAGAAACTTGGTGGGCTATATTTATACACAGGATGAAGAGCTTCAACAAGAACAGGGAAATGGGAGAAATCTTGCTATAATGAGACAACCATACATTATGTTGAGACAGAGTATGAGTGTGGTTAATGATGATGTTAAGTTGAACTGTATAAATTGCAATTTCTGTAATTCAAAATGGGTCAATTATCAGTAATTTTGTATCATTTACCCTACTATATACAGCCAGGCTATGAAGAAGCTGGGAGGAAGGTGGGTGGTGTACCCTGTGATGGGAATTTGGATTTTATGCTACAGTCTGTGACAAGCCACTCAAAAATTTCAAACAGAGGAGAGATGTGACATTTACTTTGTAATTACCATTCTGATAATGTGGCTAAGCTTGAAGGCAATGAAACTGGATTTAAAGAAACCAGTCAAGTGACTATACCAATAGTTCATTAACTCATCAGTGTTTATTAGTTGCAGTATTTATTGACCGAGGATCCCTCGTCAAAGATGGCTCCTCAAAGATGTCCACATTCTAACATGAGACTTAAGAATGTGTTATGTTACAGGCAAAAGGGTCTTTGCAAACATGATTAAGATACAGATATAGATATAGATGGGCTCCCCTGGTGGTTCAGTTGATAAAGAATCTGCCTGCAGTGCGGGAGACCCAGGTTCAATCCCTGGGTTGGGAGGATCCCCTGGAGGAGGGAATGGCAACCCACTCCAGTATTCTTGCCTGGAGAATCCCATGGACAGAGGAACCTGGTGGGCTATGGTCCATAGGGTCTTAGAGAGTTGAATACAACTAAAGCGACTTAACATTCATGCACACATGCATAGACACAAAGATGCAAATACATCCTACTGGTTCTGTGTCTCTAGAAAACGCAGACTAATATACCTATCACAAATAAAGCATTTTGCTAAGCTCTGGGAAAGAAGTAAGAAAGGCTTGAACTAAGGAAAGCAGTGGGAATGAATAAAGAGGGTGAAACTGAGGGTGTGGTGGAGATGTAATCAATAGACCAGGTCTGCTGGGTGGAGGAGGGGAGAATCTCAGGACACTCCTCCTGGCTTCTACCTTGGGGATGGTGGGATCACCAACTTCATCTGGAAAAAGAAACAATTTACAAATTTATACATAAATTTAATTAGTCAAAATAATTTACATCACTTGAAAAAATTTCTAATTAATCTAAAGATTAACTATTTGCTAAAGATAAATTTTGTCTGTAAATGCTCCTCTTTCCTCAGGAGAAACACCCTGGAAAGAAGATTCCCAGACATCAGACACTCAGTGCTTTGGAAACAATCTCCAAACCCTCGGATAGAGTGTGAGTTTTCTCACCTTCCTCCATCCTCTGCTCTCTGGTTTAACATCCTCCTTCCCTCTTCCTCCTTCCTTCTCCTACCTAGTTCTGTGAGTCATACACAGGAAGGAAAACTCTGTACAGAGCATTGGTAAGCACCATAAACTAAAGGAACCGGTAAACTACAGTGAATCTTTGACTCTTAGAGTTTGCAGTTATTCAGTCCCTCGGTCAGGTCCAAATTTTTGCAACCCCATGGACTGCACCACACCAGGCTTCCCTGTCCTTCACTATCTCCCGGAGTTTGCTCAAACTCATGTCCATTGAGTCAGTGATGCTATCTAACCATTTCATCCTCTGTCATCCCCTTCTCCTCCTGCCTTCAATCTTTGCCAGCATCAGGGTCTTTCAAATGAGTCAGTTCTTTGCATCAGGTGGCCAAAGTATTGGAGCTTCAGCTTCACCATCAGTCCTTCCAATGAATATTCAGGACCAATTTCCTTTAGTATTGACTGGTTTGATCTTCTTGCAGTCCAAGGGACTCTCAAGAGTCTTCTCCAACAACACAGTTCAAAAGCATCAATTCTTCCACACTCAGCCGTCTCTATGGTCCAACTCACATTCATCCCTGACTACTGGAAAAACCATGGCTTTGACTATATGGACTTTTGTGAAGACCTAGGAAATGGCAACCCACTCCAGTATTCTTGCCTGGAAAATCCCATGGACTGAGGATCCTAGTAGGCTACAGTCCATGGGGTTGCAAAGAGTCAGACATGACTAAGCGACTTCACTTCACTTCACTTCTTCAGCACAATACAGGTGTTAAAATTCAGGTCCACAATGTTCACTTTCCCAAGGTCCTGAAACAAATGAGGGGCACTATCCAGAACTGCAGAGGGTCTGAGCTTCTCCCAGTCACAAGCTAGCTGCCTCAGTTCACAGATGCTGCTAGAATTCATAACACTCTTGAGCTGTACACGAAGAACAGGTTACTCCTCACAGCAAAGGAAGCAGCCAAAGAGTGAGCATTTTGTGCCAGTTCCCTTGGCCTCAACCCCATGGAGTGATGCTAAGAGGGCCAGATGACACCTGGATGTGCAACGTGTTGTGTCATGTAAGAGGACCCCTAGGTTCATGAAACTCAAGTCTTATTAAAGGACAGTAAGCATATCTGTCTTTTACTCTGGGGAGAGACACATCTCTGTATACCTGGGCTGTCTGCTAAACACACGTCCTCGGAAAGAGAACAAACAGCAGCCAATGTCTTGATGGCAAGGTGTGTAACAGGCAGGAGATCCCCAGAGAACTGTCTCCCAGACATGGCTGGATTCAGAGCTGTTCTCCCCTTTCTCCAGCAGAGGTCTATTTTGTTCTGATGCTGAAGCTGAAGCTCCAATACTCTGGCCACCTGATGCAAAGAGCTGACTCACTGGAAAAGACCCTGATGCTGGGAAAGATCAAAGACAAAAGGAGAAGACAGCGACAGAGAATGAGATGGTTGGATGGCATCACAGACTCACGGGACATGAGTGAGCAAACTCCAGGAGATAGTGAAGGACAGGGAAGCCTGGAGTGCTACAGTTAATGGGGTTGAAAAGAGTCGGACACGACTGAGCAACAACAAATCCTGTTTTGTCCTGCAGTTCATCCTGGCACTCACCACCTGGAGTCCGAACAGATATTACACTGCAAAGCAAACAGCGCCCAACAAGGCTGCCCTCACGCCGGCGTCAGCTGCACTTCAAGGATTCCGAGGTCCTCCCCCAAATTCTGACCAACTGGTGATAAAGTCACAGGTTCCTATGACCCACTGGTCTCAATAATTTTCTAGAAAAACTCACAGAACCTAGGGAGGCTCCAGTTTTACTATGAAAGTGAAAATGTTAGACACTCAGTCATATCTGACTCTTTGAGACCCCATGGACTGTAGCCCACCAGACTCCTCTGTCCCTGGGATTCTCCAGGCAAGAATACTGGAGTGGGTTGCTATTTTCTCCTCCAGGGAATCTTCCCAACCCAGGGATCAACTCTGGCTCTCCTGCATTGCAGGCAGATTCTTTACCATCTGAACCACCAGGGAAGTCCAGTTTTACTATAAAAAGATACAAATCAGGAGGAACAGCCAAAGGGAGAGACCCATAGGGTGAGCGGGGGAGGGGGAGACAGCTCCATACTCTCTCCCTGTAAGTCTGGGCACCTCACCCCCCAGGCCTGTCCACATTCACCAACCAGGGAGCTCAGCTGAGCTCAGCTGAGCTCAGCATCCAGAGTGTTTGCTGGTGTTTCAGTGCGTGGGCATGACTGTTTAACTTATTGGCCGCGAGAATGAACCCAGTCTCCAGCCCCTGCCCCCTCCTCAAGGTCAGGGAGCTGAGAGTCCCAACCCTGTAATCACGTGGCAGGTCTCCTTGGTAAACCAGCCCCCAACCTGAGGTCACCTAGGAGCCTGGGGAGCACCGCCTCGTTACCATAACAAAGGCACTCCTATCAGTCAGAAATCTAGGTCTGGACCAGACAAACTGTCTTTTACACCACAGTTCTTTTCACAGGAAAAGCTGTATCCGCATCGCCTTTACCCACAGGGCCAAGGCTGGTTTTGAATGGCTGTTAGTAAGGGTGTCCTTGAGACTTTCTTAGAGGTCAGGCTTCATCTGCAAGTGGCCAGGCTTAAAACAGATACATTCATTCCAAAGATGACAACTGTATCTATGGCAACTGGTACATTTCCTATGTCTACCTTACTATCTTGTTAGAAATTTGCAAGCAAAAGATAGTGAAGTTTGTTATTTAAAAAAAAGTTTGAGAGAGAGAGAAATACCAAAGGCTTCTTTGGACAGTGTTTCAGTTTTGCAAGATGAAATTTGCGGGTGGACAGTGGTGATGGTGGCATGACCATGTGGATGAGCTTAATATGACTGTTCAGTTCAGTTCAGTCACTCAGTCATGTCCGACTCTTTGCAACCCCAAGAATGACAGCATGCCAGGCCTCCCTGTCCATCACCAACTCCCAGAGTCTACCCAAACCCATGCCCATCGAGTCGGTGAGGCCATCCAGCCATCTCATCCTCTGTCGTCCCCTTCTCCTCCTGCCTCCAATCCCTTCCAGCATCAGGGTCTTTTCCAATGAGTCAACTCTTCGCATGAGGTGGCCAAAGTACTGGAGTTTCAGCTTCATCCTCAGTCCTTCCAATGAACACCCAGGACTTATCTCCTTTATGATGGACTGATTGGATCTCCTTGCAGTCCAGGGGACTCTCAAGAGTCTTCTCCAACACCATAGTTCAAAAGCATCAATTCTTCAGTGCTCAGCTTTCTTCACAGTCCAACTCTCACATCCATACATGACCACTGGAAAAACCTTAGCCTTGACCAGACGGACCTTTGTTGGCAAAGTAATGTCTCTGCTTTTTAATATGCCGTCTAGGTTGGTCATAACTTTCCTTCCGAGGAGTAAGAGTCTTTTAATTTCATGGCTGCAGTCACCATCTGCAGTGATTTTGGAGCCCCCCAAAATAAAGTCTGACATTGTTTCCACTGTCTCCCCATCTACTTCCCATGAGGTGATGGGACCAGATGCCATGATCTTACTTTTCTGAATGTTAAGCTTTAAGCCAACTTTTTCACTCTCATCTTTCACTTTCATCAAGAGGCTCTTTAGTTCCTCTTCACTTTCTGCCATAAGTTGGTGTCATCTGCATATCTGAGGTTATTGATATTTCTCCCGGCAATCTTGATTCGAGCTTGTGCTTCATCCAGCCCAGTGTTTCTCATGATGTACTCTGCATATAAGTTAAATGACTATACTGCACATTAAAAAGTGGTTTCGATGGTGCAGTTTAGGCCACACACATTCTAGCACAATTTTTTACAAAACTCCCCCTTGGGTCACTTCCAGACTAATTTAACTTGAGCTTGAGGATAGAATCTTTTCCAGTTGGTTACAGCAAAGGTGTCCCTTCTCCATTCAGTCATTTGGGACCTTGGACAGCTGCAAGTGATGGGGAGGGAGAACGTCCCAGGGGGAGGCCATCTCTCCCCTGAGAGAGAATGAATGAATGGATGAACAAATGAATGGTTTGTCGTCTGAGACAACAGCCCAATTTTAACATCTCTAAGACCCACTTTCCTCTTAACTGTGACCACGTTTCACCCCAAGGATCAGGACTTAACACTGGTGGGCAAACAGTTGAGCAGCAAGAGCTATATATTTTAACCATTCCAGCTTTCAGGAATTTGGACTTTCATGAACACAGCTCTGACTCTAAGCCACAAAGGAAGTTCCACGAGAGTGCCATCCTATCCCCCCATCCCCCATATGGGTACCACTTGAATTTTCCCACTGTGTTCAGGGGCCAGATTTGGCTTCAAGATTTCCCAACCTTGTAGCCTTTGAGTCACTCATGACGCCTCTCTCCCCTTTCCTTCCTGAATTTAATAAACTACCATCAAATCTTCTTCTTCAAATAAAATGTTCTGCCAGGTCACACAGCGCAAACCTCTATTGTTGGAGCCACCTTTCGGGGGGAATTCCAGCCCCAGGCGTTCCCGAGGCCACTGAAACTTGGGGAGGGACCACTCAGCTCTCACTCCCTCCTTTCCTGATCACTGGGAGTCCAGAGGGAGGGAAACAGCTGGGTAAGAGCTTCCCACCAGCCCAGAGGCTGGGGAGCAGGGGCTTTCCCAGGCGGGCTGGCTCCTGGCAGACGAAGGTCTGACTTCCAAAGCATGGCCTGGGCTGGAGTCGGTCACCACCCTTTGAAAACCCTTTGAAGCTGGGCAGACGTCTGGCCAAGGGCAAGCTCAAGAATTCCTCCGCTTAGCCTGGGAGGGGTGGTTTCCTGTCTGCTTTTCCCAGGACGGAAGTGCAGTAACAATCATTTTGTATGATTCTCACTTTAGACACCAAAATCGAAAAAAACCAATAAAAATAAGCTTGATGTGAGATAACGCATCAGACAGGCCAAACCTTATTCAACTACTATCCAATAGAGACCTATTTTCATAATATACTATATTTTTTAATGATGTAGAGGCTCTTTCCATCAGAATCAGATTAAACATGTCCAGCTCCTTGAACAATTTCAGACTCTCTTCCACCTTGACTGTCCTTTGATGAATGTGTTCAGGTGGTTGATTTCTCTTAAAACTTGGTGCCCCACAGGTAACACAGGATTCCTGAGGTGGCCTTGAAGGTAAGCCTTCCTCATTTCCACATGTCAACCTAGGCTAAAATCCTTATTCTCTCCCCCATGAACTACTCCCAAGTTCAGGTCTTCTGTTCTGGACGAAGGGAATTGGGATGGAAGGCTTTTGTGTGTGTGTGTGGTTTTTTGTTTTGTTTCTCTAGGAGAGTCAGAAAAATCAGAACTAAAGAGTTCATAGAAATTGCTATTATAGAGCTTTCACTTTGTGGGTCCCAGCACATGTGTGGGTCAGGAAATCAATCTCAATAGGTTACCACCAGCTTTTCCTTTAAAAAATGGAGTAGAAGAATTCAGAGTGCATTGTATTTATGAAGGAGAAGAATTATTTCATGAAACTTTTGTATCAGATTATGTGTCCATGTGCCTGTGGAAAGACAGTGAGTGTACTAGGTTATGATTATTGAATTTTGGTCAAAAGAATTAAAAGTCACTGGTCTGGCCCAGCCAGGAATGGGCAGTGCACTATGATCAATAAGCACCCATCCAAAACCTTAAGTCAGAGAATGCCTGGCTTTATGCCTGGGCCTGACATGTAGGAACTGCATGACCAGGGGATGCTGTTAAACTGCATCAGAACTCAGCTCAGTTCTTCATCTCTGAAACAGGGAAAACAACAGTACTTTCTTCCAAGAGGCATGAAGGAGAAACACACTAATTCATATTTCCACAGACTGAGCACATTTTTACCATGTGCCAAGAAATGTGCCATGAACTTTGCCGTTACACTTCTGACCCTCAGTACAACAGCCCTTTGTGTTAGATATTGCTGATGCCATCTGTCCAATAAGGAGAGTGAGGCAGCCCGGTCCAGCCTGTGAACCTACTCCTTCCATGGCCAGTCACTCTGCTGTGATCAGTTGCTCCATTGTACCCAAATCTTTACAACCCCCATAGACTGTAGCCCACCAGACTCCTCTGTCTATGAAATTTTCCAGGCAAGAATACTGAAGTGGGTTGCCATTTCTTACTCCAGGGCATCTTCCCAACCCAGGGGTCGAACTCATGTCTCTTGGGTCTCCTGTATTGGCAGGTGGGTTCTTTACCACTGAGCCACCAGGGAAGCCCTCAGGTCTACTGTGCCTCTGTCCAAATGTGAGGATGCAAATAGTGTACGTAGCACTGTTAGTCCTAAGTACTTAGTCCTGACACCAAGGAGCCTTTGCAATTCAGCACTACTCAAAGGCAGGCTCTCCCCAAGATGAAGAGGGGCTTCTGGACCACAGGTTGTCTCCCTGCTTCCTTCGCCTGGAAAGTTGTACCTATTTGGCTCCACTAAACAATGTGCTTCATGATGAATTTCACTGACTCCTGGCAGGAGCTCCTACCTCATCCAGGAAGGGCAACAGGCCATTTCAGACTGGGTGATCCATGGCCTACCCTCTGAGCAGCACTGCGTGAAATGGCATGGTTACAGCATCACAGCTATTATGACACACATACTCATATCTCCCCTTTCATTGTCTAAAGCTGTTTTTGCTACTCCATTAAAGGCAGGAAACTTATGCACCCATCCACTTGTCTGCTTTCAGTCCACTGAAAGCTCCTGGAATCTTTATGACGTATACAAAGGCAGCCATGCCTCTCCCTGGCTTTGTGTCATCCACACACCTGCTAACCTTGTCTTCTGTGTCTTCATGGAAGATGCTGATAATGACGTTAACAGAGATCAGGCCAAAGACAGATCTGCTGCCAGGAACAACAACTGTAACACTCTCTAGTCCACTCAAGGCCTGTGTACCTCTGCACTGCCATGTTTGCTTCACTTTCTTTTTTTATGGTGGTTTATTTTTTTAACTTGTTGTTTTATATTGGAGTATAGTTGATTAACAATGTTGTGATAGTTTCAGGTGTACAGCAATTGTTCTATGTATACAGGTATCTATTCTTTTTCAATTATTTTAACATTTAGATTGTTCAAAATGTTGAGCAGTGTTCTCTGGACTATACAGTAGGACCTTACTGGTTATCTGTTTTAAATATAACACAACATCTATTTATGATAAAAAAAACTTTCTAGAAAGCAGGAATAGAAGGAACATACCTCAACATAATAAAAGCTATATATGACAAACCCACAGCAAACATTATCGTCAATGGTGAAAAATTGAAAGCATTTCCCCTAAAGTCAGGAACAAGACAAGGGTGCCCACTCTCACCACTACTATTCAACATAGTTTTGGAACTGTTGGCCACAGCATTCAGAGCAGAAAAAGAAATAAAAGGAATCCAGATCGGAAAAGAAGAAGTAAAACTCTCACTGTTGGCAGACGACATGATCCTCTACATAGAAAATCCTAAACACTCTACCAGAAAATTACTAGAGCTAATCAATGAATATAGTAAAGTTGCAGGATATAAAATTAACACAGAGAAATCCCTTGCATTCCTGTACACTAACAATGAGAAAAGAGAAAGAGAAATTAAAGAAACAATACCATTCACCATTGCAACAAAAAGAATAAAATACTTAGGAGTATATCTACCTAAAGAAACAAAAGACCTATATATAGAAAACTATAAAACACTGGTGAAAGAAATCAAAGAAGACACAAATAGATGGAGAAATATACTGTATTCATGGATTGGAAGAATCAATATTGTCAAAATGGCTATACTGCCCAAAGCAATCTATAGATTCAATGCAATCCCTATCAAGCTACCAACGGTATTTTTCACAGAACTAGATCAAATAATTTCACAATTTGTATGGAAGTACAAACAAACTTGAATAGCCAAAGCAATCTTGAGAGAGAAGAATGGAACTGGAGGAATCAACCTGCCTGACTTCAGGCTCTACTACAAAGCCACAGTCATCAAGACAGTATGGTACTGGACACAAAGACACAAATATAGATCAATGGAACAGAATAGAAAGCCCAGAGATAAATCCACAAACTTATGGACACCTTATCTTCTTCGACAAAGGAGGCAAGAATATACAATGGAAAAAAGGCAACCTCTTTAACAAGTGTTGCTGGGAAAGCTGGTCAACCACTTGTAAAAGAATGAAACTAGAACACTTTCTAACACCATACACAAAAATAAACTCAAAATGGATTAAAGATCTAAATGTAAGACCAGAAACTATAAAACTCCCAGAGGAGAACATAGGCAAAACTCACCGACATAAATCATAGCAAGATCCTCTATGACCCACCTCCCAGAATATTGGAAATAAAAGCAAAACTAAACAAATGGGACCTAATGAAACTTAAAAGCTTTTGCACACCAAAGGAAACTATGAGCAAGGTGAAAAGACAGCCTTCAGAATAGGAGAAAATAACAGCAGATGAAGAAACAGACAAAAGATTAATCTCAAAAATATACAAGCAACTCTTGCAGCTCAATTCCAGAAAAATAAATGACCCAATCAAAAAATAGGCCAAAGAAATAAACAGACATTTCTCCAAAGAAGACATACAGATGGCTAACAAACACATGAAAAGATGCTCAATATCACTCATTATCAGAGAAATGCAAATCAAAACCATAATGAGGTACCACTACATGCCAGTCAGAATGGCTGCTATCCAAAAGTCTATAAGCAATAAATGCTGGAGAGGGTGTGGAGAAGAGGGAATCCTCTTACACTGTTGGTGGGAATGCAAACTAGTACAGCCACTATGGAAAACAGTGTGGAGATTCCTTAAAAAACTGGAAATAGAACTGCCATATGACCCAGCAATTCCACTCCTGGGTATACACACTGAGGAAACCAGATCTGAAAGAGACACGTGTACCCCAGTATTCATCGCAGCACTGTTTATAATAGCCAAGACATGGAAGCAGCCTAGATGCCCATCAGCAGATGAATGGATAAGAAAGCTATGGTACATATACGTGATGGAATATTACTCAGCCATTAAAAAGAATACATTTGAATCAGTTCTAATGAGATGGATAAGACTGGAGCCCATTATACAGAGTGAAGTAAGCCAGAAAGATAAAGACCAATACAGTATACTAACGCATATATATGGAATTTTAAAAGATGGTAATGATAACCGTACATGCAGGACAGAAAAAGAGACACAGGTGTATAGAACAAACTTTGGACTCTGTGGGAGAAGGCGAGGGTGGGATGATCTGAGAGAATAACATTGAAACATGTATATTATCAAGTGTGAAACATATCGCCAGCCCAGGTTGGATGCATGAGACAAGTGCTCAGGGCTGGTGCACTGGGAAGACCCAAAGGGATGGGATGGGGAGGGAGGTGGGAGGGGGGATCAGGATGGGGAACACATGTAAATCCATGGCTGATTCATGTCAATGTATGGCAAAAACCACTACAATATTGTAAAGTAATTAGCCTCCAACTTATAAAAATAAATGAAAAAATAAATAAATAAATAAAACACAGAGGAGAGGGTATGGAGAAAAGGGAACCCTCTTACATTGTTGGCAGGAATGCAAACTAGTACAGCCACTATGGAGAAGAGTGTGGAGATTCCTTTAAAAACTGGAAATAGAACTGCCATTTAGTTCAGTTCAGTTCAGTCACTCAGTTGTGTCTGACTCTTTGCGACCCAGATGAAGAGTCCACGGACTGCAGCACGCCAGGCCTCCTTGTTCACCACCAACTCCCAGAGTTTACCCAAACTCATGTCCATTGAGTCAGTGATGCCATCCAGCCATCTCATCCTCTGTCGTCCCCTTCTCCTCCTGCCTTCAATCTTTCCAAGCATCAGGGTCTTTTCCAATCAGTCAATTCTTCATATCAGGTGGCCAAAGTATTGGAGTTTAAGCTTCAGCATCAGTCCTTCCAATGAACACCCAGGACTGATCTCCTATAAGATGGACTGGTTCGATCTAATTACAGTCCAAGGGACTCTCAAGAGTCTTCTCCAACACCACAGTTCAAAAGCATCAGTTCTTCAGCACTCAGCTTTGTTTATAGTCCAACTCTCATATCTATACTTTTTAAATTCCAAGTAATGTCTCTGCTTTTTAATATGCTGTCTAGGTTGGTCATAACTTTTCTTCCCAGGAGTAAGCATCTTTTAATTTCATGGCTGCAGTGGCCGTCTGCAGTGATTTTGGAGCCCCCCAAAATAAAGTCTGACACTGTTTCCACTGTCTCCCCATCTACTTCCTATGAGGTGATGGGACCAGATGCCATGATCTTAGTTTTCTGAATGTTGAACTTTAGGCCAAATTTTTCACTCTCTTTCACTTTCATCAAGAGGCTTTTTAGTTCTTCTTCACTTTCTGCCATAAGGGTGGTGTCATCTGCATATCTGAGGTTATTGATATTTCTCCCGGTAATCTTGATTCCAGCTTGTGCTTCTTCCAGCCCAGCGTTTCTCATGATGTACTCTGCATATAAGTTAAATAAGCAGGGTGACGATTTACAGCATTGACGTACTCCTTTTCTATTTGGAACCAGTTTGTTGTTCCAAGTCTGGTTCTAACTGTTGCTTCTTGATTTGCATACAGATTTCTCAAGAGGCAGGTCAGGTGGTCTGGTATTCCCATCTCTTTCAGTATTTTCCACAGTTTGTTGTGATCCACACAGTCAAAGGCTTTGGCATAGTCAATAAAGCAGAAATAGATGTTTTTTCTGGAACTCTCTTGCTCTTTCAGTGATCCAGCGAATGTTAGCAATTTGATCTCTGATTCCTCTGCCTTTTCTAAACCAGCTTGATCATGTGGAAGTTCATGGTTCATGTATTGCTGAAGCCTGGCTTGGAGAACTTTGAGCATTACTTTCCTAGCGTGTGAGATGAATGCAATTGTGTGGTAGTTTAAACATTCTTTGGCATTGCCTTTCTTTGGGATTGAGGCTTCCCTGATAGCTCAGTTGGTAAAGAATCTGCCCGTGATGCGGAAGACCTGGGTTCAATCCCTGGGTTGGGAAGATCCCCTGGAGAAGGGAAAGGCTACCCACTCCAGTATTCTGGCCTGGAGAATTCCATGGACTAGTCCATGGGGTGGCAAAGAGTCAGACTTGACTGAGAACTGCCATATGACCCAGCAATCCCACTGTTGGCCATGCACACCGAGGAAACCATAATTGAAAGAGACACGTGTACCCCAATGTTCATTGCAGCACTGTTTACTATAGCTAGGACATGGAAGCAACCTAGATGTCCATTGGCAGATGAATGGGTAAGAAAGCTGTGGTACATACACACAACGGAATATTACTCAGCTATTCAAAAGAATGCATTTGAATCCGTTCTAGTGAGGTGGATGAAACTGGAGTCTATTATAGAGTGAAGTTAAGTCAGAAAGAAAAGCACCAATACAGTATATTAATGCATATGTATGGAATTTTAAAAATGATGATGACCCTACATGCGAGACAGCAAAAGAGACACAAAAAACAGAGATATATACAAAGAGACATGAAGAACAGACTTTTGAACTCTGTGGGAGAAGGCGAGGGTGGGATGATTTGAGAGAATGGCATTGAAACATGCATATTACCATATGTGAAATAGATCACCAGTCCAAGTTCAACGCATGAAACGAGCACTTAAAGCCGGTGCACTGGGACAACCCTGAGGGATGGGATGGGGAGAGAGGCAGGAGGGGGTTCAGGATGGGGGACACATGTACACTCATGGCTGATTCATGTCAGTGTGTGGCAAAAACCACTACAACATTTTAAAGTAATTAGCCTCCAGTTAAAATAAATAAATTAATTAAAAAAAAAAAAAAAACACAGAGCACTGAAACACGAATGGAGAGGAAGCCCGGGGAAATAAGCTGCTGTGCGGGCTCCATCTAGTGGTGGCCACGTGTCAGTGCACTCGGACTGCAGAGATGCTGAATGGAAAGATGCTGGAGGGACAGATAATGTCCATTTAACAATGAAACAAACAAACAAAAAAAAACAATGAAACAGAAATAGACCCACACAAACACAGTTCACTTTTGGCAAAAGTATTTACAAAGGCAACTTAGTAAAGAAAGTTTTATATTTTCAACAAATGTTTCTGGCACAATGGAGTATCCCTGTGCAAAAAAGGAAAAAACAAAACAAAAACGAACCTTCACCCATGCCTCATAATGTGTACAAAAATTAACTCAGAGTAAATCATTGACCTAGTTCTAAATCTAAAACTTAAAAAATTCTAGAAGAAACTGAGGATAAAATCCCTGTGAACTTGGGTGTGGTGAGGAGTGTTTAGATATGAGCCTAAAAACATGAGTCATAATAGAAAATCTGTTAAATCATACCCTTAAAAAATTTAAAACTTTTGCTCTGTAAAATACACTGTTAAGAGAATGAAAAGTCAAGCCACAAACTTTGAGATAAAATATTTATTCTACATCTGATAAAAACCTCATATCTGTGTGGCATATATAAAGAGCTCTTAAAGTGCAACAATGTTTGAACCACCCTACCCTTTAAAAATGAGCGAAATATATGAAAAGATACTTCTCAAAAGATAATAAACAGATGGTAAATAAGCATGTGAAATGAAACATTAAGAAAGCTAAATTAGAGAATTCCCTGGTTGTCCAGTGGGTAGGACTCCCTGAGCTCTCACTGCCAAGGGCTTGGGTTCGATCTCTGGTCAGGGAACTAAGATCCTACTTGCTGTACAGCTGGAGGAAAAAAAAAGAAGAAAGCTAAATTAAAACCACACATTGGGACCACTACATACCTCAGATGGCTAAAAGTTAAAGACCAACCATGCAAGAATGGTGAAGGTGCAGAGCAACAGAAACGCTCATTCATCATTAGCAGGAACACAGATGACACAGACATTTTGCAAAACCATTTGACAATTTCCTACAGTATTAAGGGAGCTTCCCTGGTGGATCCCATGGTAAAGAATCTGCCTGAACTGCAGGAGACACAGGTTTGATCCCTGGGTCAGGAAGATTCCCCTGGAGGAGGGAACAGGGTTAGACACATGCTTACCACATGACTCAGAAACCCCACTCCTAAGCAAACTGAAGATACATGTTTCCTTAAAAACCTCTGTGCAAACGTAACAGCTTTATTCCCCAAACTGGAAACAACCCAGATGAGCTTCCACAGGGGTCTGGATATGCACACTGTGTCCAAGCACACAGCAGAACGTGACTCTGCCAAACGAAGGACAGACTGTTGACTCACACAACAACCGGGGTAAGCCTTAAGTGGATTTTTCTAAATGAAAGAAGCCAGAGCTAAAAGACTTCTTACTGTACGATTCCATGGATGTGACCTTCTGGCAAAACTGTGCCGACGGAAGTCAAATCAGAGGTTTCCAGGATTAACTGAGGGGACAACACAGGGACTGTTCGGGGACCAGTGAACATAAATCTCCTGGAAGACGACAGATAAGATGATAAAGTGTGAATAAATGTTTTCCCATTGGTAGGCTTGATGTAAGGGAAGTATATGTAAAATACTACATCCAGCAAACAGAAAACATTCCCCCGGTTCAAGCACATGTGAGATAGTAGGAAACTTAAGCATAAACAAGCATTAAGTCAAAGGGAAATTCAATACATATTAATATCTTTAAAATTATATGCTGACCAATTATCAGATCAAAATTCAGTAATATTAAAAATCAAGGGCAAAAAGATTTCCAATGCCCCCCTCAACATACACACTGCTTTAGAAAATACAAAGTAAACTTATAAATAACTCATGGACAAAAGGAGAAATCATAAGAAAAATGACTAAATATTCAAATTTAAGTGAAGATAAGACTGATACATATTTTTCCATCATCCTATTTGTATATACACACACACACATAAATGTGTGCTATATAAATATACAAGTGCATGCTAAGTCATTTCAGTCATGTCTGACTCTGCAACTCTATGGACAGTAGCCCACCAGGCTCCTCTGTCCATGGGATTCTCCAGGCAAGAATATTGGAGTGGGTTGCCATGTCCTCCTCCAGGATATCTTCCCAACTCAGGGGTAGAACTCACATCTCTTCGTCTCCTGCATTGGCAGGCAGGTTCTTTATGACTAATGGCACCAGGGAAGCCCATGTACATACTTGTAAGTACATATATATTTGTACATATATATATATATACACACACACACACACACACACACACAAATAGGATGATGGAAAAAAGACAAAGGATAAGAAACATAGAAAAAACAGAGGATAGGTTCAAGAGTGCTAACAGTTGATAACAGTTTTTCCATAAAGACACACATGCACAAAAAAAGACAGTTTTATTCTAGAAATAATTATAGAAATTCCCCGACTACTGAACCAAACGAGCTCCAAACTGAGTGGGCTTACTAAGTTCCCAGGATAATAAAAGAAAATGACCTACACTGAGGCATATGACAATGAATGAGAGCCAGGTACGAGAGACAGATGGTAATTACAAGTATTTCAGAAACTAATAAGAATTATGTGAAATGATCAGGAACAATACACATCTCTTCTCAGTAAGCCCCTGAAGAGTGTGGTCCACCAGAACAGTGGCATAAATACAGGGGGAGAACCAGATGCAGGAGCCCGTGGGAGAACTTCGGAGAAAGTCCCTTTTCCTTTCCTTGTTCAAGCCTCTGATTCCCAGCATAACAGTGAAGAGAAACTCCCGGAGGGGCTCCCGGAGCAGGCCTAGAGCACAAGTTTAGATCAGAAAGAGTAGACAGAGAATTCTCAGAGGCTGGTCTCTGAGAAAGAAAGAATACCCGTATTCCCCATCCCGATCCCCCCTCCCACCTCCCTCTCCACCCGATTCCTCTGGGTCTTCCCAGTGCACCAGACCCGAGCACTTGTCTCATGCATCTCACCTGGGCTGGTGATCTGTTTCACACTGAAAAATAAATAAATAAATAAAGGAGAAATTGAAACAAAACAAAACAAAAAGAAAGAAAGAATACCAATCAAATATCTGATGTGTGTGGCCAACAGTGAGAAGAGGTTGAAACTTACAGAGGAGACCTTGGGAAGCCAAATAGGCTAGGAAAGCAGAAAACCAAGGAAAACAAAATCCAAGAGCCTATAATTAACTTGAGGGAGGGAAAGGATTATGAAACAGGAAACGTATTCACGCTCTACTGCACAGCAATTCTGCAAATACTACTTATACATCCATACAATAGTGCAGAGCCGAGTATCGATTCAATGTAAAACGGTGACCCTGGCTCTCCTAGGAGGGAGGCAGAGGACGGATGTGGGAGCACCCCTTATCTTCTGCAGCAGGAAGTCAGCAGATAAACTGAAACAGTGAGCTATGAGAATACATCATGGTGATTAGAAATAAAGACATACACATACCTGTGACTGTTTCATGTTGATGTTCGGCAGAAACCAGCACAATATTGTAAAGCAATTATCCTACAATTAAAAATAAATAAATTTGATTATAAAAAACATACACATATAGGTGCAAACATGTATGCACATTATATTAAGGAGAATTCTGAAAAAAAATAGAAACAAAGAGATTAAAAACTCTAAAGAAACTGAAAAATGAACAGCTGCTTGCCTCTTGTGAACTGTGAATTAGTGATGTGGATAGTGGGGAGGGATTACTTCTTTAAAATTCTTGGTGATACTTGAAAGCTAAATACACGTGGTACTCTGTTCAGTTCAGTTCAGTTGCTCAGTTGTGTCCAACTCTTTGCAACCCCACAAACAGGCCTCCCTGTCCATACTCTGTGGGCTACCACAAAATCAATATTTAGACAGAATGTATATATGCTTAAGTGTTAATACTAGGACAAATTGAAATTAAAGAGGTAAGCATACAACTCTAGGAGTTTGTAAAGGAACACAGTTAACCCAAAGAAAGTAAAATGAAGTAAATAATGCAAAATAATGCACTAAGAGGAAATTAAAGAAGTAAGAGAGGGATAGATAAAGGCAAAGGGTGAATCTTTGAAACAAACCAATAAAACATATGGGGCTTCCCTGGCGGCTCAGTGGTAAAGAATCTCCCTGTCAATGTAGGAGGCTCAGATTATATCCCTGGGTTGGTAAGTTCCCCTGGAGAAGGAAATGGCAACCCACTCTAGGATTCTTGCATGAGAAATCCCATGGACAGAGGAGCCTGGTGGGTTAGTCCATGGGGTCACAAAGAGTCGAATATGACTTAGTGACTACACAACAACAGCAACAAATAAAAAAATAGGTCATAAAAGATACAGTAAAACTTTAAGACATCATAAAAGAATACCCCGAACAACTATATGCCAATAAACTTGACAACTTAAATGGAATGGAAAATATGAACTGCCAAAATTAACTCAAAAAGAAACTGAAAATACGAATAGACATAAAATATTAAAGAAACTGAATGAGTCATCAATATCAGAAAATCTCCAGGCTTAAGCAGTTTTAAAGGTGAATTTTACCAAAACTTTGAGGAATAGATAATTACTATCTTTACTTTAACCAACTCAAGAAAACAGAAAGAGAATGAAAACTAAACTCATTTTTTGCCATTTATAAACCTTGATATCAAAAACAGAATAGTATGAGAAAGGAAGCTTTAACCAAGAAGGACCACTAAAGCACAGGGAACTCTGCTCAGTATTATCGTATATACGCTTAGTCACTCAGTTGTGTCTGACTCTTTGTGACCCCACAGACTGTAGCCCACCAGGCTCCTCTGCCCATGGAATTTTCCAGGCAAGAATACTGGAATAGTTTGCCATTTCCTCCTCCAGAGGTTCTTCCCAGCCCAGGGATCTAACCCACATGTCTTGCATCTCGTGCATTGATAGGTGGATTTTTTACCAGTAGCGCCACCTGGGAAGCCAATATTTATATTACAAACATTATACTATTTCAGATGAGAAAACTGAGGCATAATTAAGCAACATACTAGGAAATCCTCCTAGTTGCGATAGTGAGACAGGGACAAGAAAGTATCAGTGTCTTCTCAGCTTTTTTAATCTGTAAAGTCTAAATTCTGAACAAGCGGCTCATGTGCCTGGTGAGAGCTGGGCCTCCATGGCCCTGGCTTATCTCAAAAAGAAGCCTTATTAGATGCCACAGTTGGCACACAGGCTATCAGACACATGGGTCCTTCTTTGACTTTGCTAGTTCATGATAACGTGAGACAGTGTCAATGAGACATCACTTTACACCCTTTTATACTCTTCACAGGCTTCCCTGGTGACTCAGATGGTAAAGAATCTGCCTGCAATGCAGGAGACGCAAGAGACTCAGGCTTGATCCCTGGGTCTGTCCAATCCCCTGAAGAAGGGTCACGACAGCTCACTCCAGCATTCTTGCCTGGGAAGTCCAATGGACAGAGGAGCCTGGCAAGCTACAGTCCTTGGGGTCACAAACAGACAAGACTGAAGTGACTGAGTACGCACGTGTACCCTTCGAAACTGGAATCCTGGAACTCCTCTAATGAAACTAGTCAACATGTCCTCCCTCTTTTCATACCAAAGATTTATTTCAAATATTTTATGTGCTAATAACCTTTGGGTTCTAATATGTTAGTGTGACTCTATTCAGTCATATTTGCAGATGCAGAATGCTTTCAGTGGTTCATTCCAGTATCTGGGTGATACGTAGAGTTTGATTTATACAGGGTTGGAATCACAGAACTGGAAGAAACACAGCCCCCCGCAGATACAAAGTCGCTTCCTCAATATCATATTCAGGGTCAAAACTAGAACCCTACCCCACTTGCCCAAAAAAATTAACCCTAAGGAATACAAGCTTGAAAACAGGGAGATGTTGTGGCAGTAAAATCCACCCTTGTGTCCAGCCTGGTTTCCTCAAGCCTGCTCCACGTGGATGTCCCTGAAAGAAGGAAAACAACAACAGGATGCTCTCCACTCACACGGCTGCAGCAGCCCATCACTGGGGATCTTATTTGGGGACCAGAAGTGTGGAGCTGAACACAGAGCCCTCTCCCTCACTACATGCACTAATGCAAACCAAAAGTGAGTTGTTCTGCCTTTCCTCCTTCCAGGATAAAGCATGTTCAATTTCTCATCTCTATTAACCAACTTATCTTCAAAGAATGTTGCAAGGACGTGAGTGTATTCTGTTTCATATGTTTTTCTTACCTACCTTGACACGTTCATGCTGTGACTGCAAGTGATCTGACAAAATTGTACATCTCAAATCCCAACAAAAAAAGGGAGGGAGGAACAATAATCTAAGGCACACTTAACGGCCTTTCGGATATCTTAGCTGACTCAGTGGGGGTTTTCCAATACACATGACTTTTTTCAAATCCTTATGATCCATGAATGTTTCCTCTAGACACTTCAAACAAGTATGAACACCACACTAGCTCACATGAAAATCTTACTCTAAACCCCATTAAAATAGTTTTCACTTCTCTACCCAAAATGGAGAATAGTAGAGGCTGAGATTCTAGTTACTAGATAGAAATGTCAAGTCCTTCCATGTGATAATTTCTTTTAAAAAAAAAAAAAAAACATTTATTTTTATTTATTTGGCTACATAGAGTCTTAGTTGTGGCATGTGGGATCTAGTTCCCTGACCAGGGATCAAACCCAGCCCCCTGTATCAGGAGCGCAGAGTCTTAGCCACTGGACCACCAGGGAATTCCCTAATAATTTCTTAATAAACTACATTATTAAAAATTCAGAACACTATGATTTGCAATATACCTACATGGTTTTCATTAAGCATAAAAATTTGAAAAGGCTTGAGTCTTAAGAACAAGAAAGTAAATTGAAAAATCTAGCTTAGTGAAAGTGTCAGAAAAAAATATCTGAGTTCTAATCCAAATTTTAATATTTTTATTGATATTTTAAATACCCACTAATACTTTTGGAGTCTGAGCAGCTCATATCATAAAAATAAAATAGGGAGAGTTTTTCCTTCCTTTTGTTGTCACTTCTGGCTCAAGCTTCTTATAAAAATACACATCCCTTCCCCATCAGATGCTAACGTTGAATCAGGGAGAAAGCAGGGACCATCGTGGGCGGGGGCGGGGGGGGGTGGAGGCCACCTTCCATCCACCAGAGAGCGATGCATTTGCTTTGGTACCATCCTGCGCTCCATCTCCTGCTCTCAGTGAAACACTCCATCAGAAGCTCTGTACTTTTTCACATCTGAATTCTATTTACAATCTAAATCATTCACTCTCCTCCTCTACCACATCAAACATGCTCTGGAATTTCCGATCTTTAATAAGGAAGTAAAAACCCCTCCCTTCTCCCCAAGTCCAACTTCAGCTCTCCCCCCATATCTTGGCTCTTCAGAGAGTGGTACACAGTCCTGGCTGCATCCCTTACCCATTGCATCCACACCTCATTCAGCTCCATCCCAGCTGGTCCACTGAGATTGCTCAGGTCAACAAACCCCAGTTTGCCATTTCTGTTCTTTGTAACTGAACACCCCCAATTTAGCTGGCCCCCAATTTAGCAGCTGAGCGCAACAATATAATATGATCTCCCAGCTCCGTGGGTTCTCCTGTAAGATCTGTCCCAAAGTTGCCATTTCAGTGCATCTGAACATGGAATTCTGACCAACAAGATCAATGGGTCTCAGAGTAAATCACTTAAAACCCCTGCATTATGGTCTCTGCAAACTGATGAAAGTAACTATATGCACCAATCGACCCTGAAGAGTCTTTGGACTCCAGGACTAAAACACATATAAGAAGATTTTCAAAATAGTGAAGCTCCATGTCAATGTTGGTTCCTGTTTCAAACACTTTTGGGACCAAAAATATACCTATATATATATTATGGGCTCTTTTGGGACCAAAAAAATATATATATATATATATATTATGGGCTCAGACTGAAGAATTATGGACCTCTTTGTTCCCTCCAGTATAAAGAAATGTTTGTAAGGCTCACACAGTGCAGTCTGATTATATTAGAGTTTTGTAAGAATAGGGGAAAAAACTGGGTGTAAAAAAAGAATAGATGATTTTTTAACAATTAAGAAACATAACTGAACTAACTCTTTGAACTTCAATGATAGGGAAATTATGTCTTTGTCAATATGTTATATATCAAATCCAGGTTTTAAAAATGTAAAAAAAATTAAAAATAAAAAATGTAGTAGATAAACAATTATAACACGTGCTGGTACTCATATGCTGAAAGTGAAAGTTGCTCAGTCGTGTCTGACTCTTTGCCACCCCATGTATGCCACCCCATACAGTCCATGGAATTCTCTAGGCCATAATACTGGCGTGGGTAACCTTTCCCTTCTCCAGGGGATCTTCACAACCCAGGGATCAAACCCAGGTCTGCCTCATTGCAGGCGGATTCTTTACCAGCTGAGCCACAAGGGAAGCCCAAGAATACTGGAGTGGGTAGCCTATCCCTTCTCCAGCAGATCTTCCCGACCCAGGAATCAGACTGGGGCTCCTGCATTGCAGGCAGATTCTTTACCAACTGAGCTATCAGGGAAGCCCACTGATACGCTATGCCTGAAATATTTTTAATATTTGAATATTTAAAAATTATCAGGAAATTGAAAAGGTTATTTGGCAAAACCACTAATTTCCCCCAGTTAAATCTTTGTAAACAGATTGAGCACAACTCCTTCAGAAAAAGTTCTTCTTTCAAATACGGGGATAAGAGCTTAAAATAAGGATGCACCAAAGGGATGCAGAGCTTAACAGCACACACGCTGGACCGCACTCTAGGATGGTTTGACACGAGGGCAAATTATTCCATTTCTTCAGCCTGTGTCAGCTCCCAATCTCATTCCTCTCCCACCCTGCAGAGACCCAATATCCTCAGTTTGGTTTTAAATATTCCCCTGCATACATTTCTTTTAAAGCAAAAATGTATATGATTGGCAAAAATGTATAATTGTTCTGCATTTTCTACACTTTAAATAAACAGGAGACTGCACACTTCTGTAACTTACCATCTTGCCTAACATCACCTTTTGTATCTATCCATGTTAATACTTAGAGCTAGAGTTCATTTTCATAAAAGTATACTTACAGGTTATTGGGCATTTTAAATTTTATTAAATATTATCAAATTGCCCAGAAAGTAGTAGTACCAATTGATACCCCCAACAGCAGCCTGAGTCTCTTTTGCCTTATAATTCAGTAAACATTTGCCCATCTGGTAGATGAGAAATAGTATACACTGCACTTGCAATGGCATTTATTGACTAAAAACTGGTAGTGGGGGGTGGGGGCAGGAGTGAGACTCTTGTATTATGTGTTTTTTTTTTCATTTATTTTTATTCGCTGGAGGCTAATTACTTTACAATATTGTAGTGGTTTTTGCCATACATTGACATGAATCAGCCATGGATTTACATGTGTTCCCATCCTGATCCCCCTCCCGCCTCCCTCTCTTGTATGCTGTTTTATTAGCCATTCTGACCTCTTCTTCTTGTCCTTCCTATTCACATCTGCTGCCTATTTTCTCTCGGGTTGTTTTGTCTTTCTTTTTTTTTATTTTTAGGAATTTATTGCATATTTTTGAACCTGTCAATTTGTGCAAATATTTTTCCAGTTTTTAGTTTGTCTCTTAACTTTGCTGATGAAGCCTTTTGATGTCCTGAAATTTTAAAATTTAATTTACTTGAATTTATCTATTACAATTTGTGCTTTTTATATTTGGTGTTCTTTTCCCACCCACCCCCCAAAAAAATCACTCCTTGCTCTTACAAAATGTTGTCCCATATTTTTTGCAAATAGAATTCTGAAGGTATATCCCAAACTGGGGGTCTTCCCCGGTGGCTCAGACGGTAAAGAATTCACCTGCAACGTGGGAGACATACGTTTGATCCCTGGGTTGTGAAGATCCCCTGGAGAAGGGAATGGCAACCCACTCTAGTATTCTTACCTGGAGAATCGCATGGACAGAGGGCCTGGCGGGCTGCCATCCATGGGGTCACAAAGAGTCAAACACAACTGAGTGGCTAAGCACATCCCAAACTGACAGGGAGTGTATGCCTGAGATGGTTTTTACTTTCTTCCACATCCATTAATGTATTTTACCTTTCACAGACTCTTCAGAGTAGATATTATCAGAGTTGACAGATAAGGAAAATAAAAACTGGGAAATATACGTAATTGGTCCAAGGACACATGGTCTGTCAGTGACCAAGAAAATGGAAGTGAATATCTTCATCTAAATGACCTCTAGGCATGTCAAGTTCATCAGCATTTAAATCTGGAATCTTATCTTGACCCCTCCTTCCACCTCCTCGCTCTTCACACTAGGAAGTGCCCTATACCTGGCCAGGTGCAGCAGCCTCAAACTTAAGGGCTGGTTGGACATCGGGTTTTCCAAAAGCTGTGGACATCCTCCCCAGCCCCCACCAGAGATTAGAATGCAATCAGTCAGGGTGAGACCAGCCATTGATAGCTTCTGAAGCTCCCCAGACAATTTTAAAATATACCTATCAGGGCTGCAAACCACTGGAACAGTGCCCCACCCCAACCCACCTCCACCTCTATTTAGTGATGCTGGGGTATTTGGAGCTTTCCACTGGGAGTGAAACTGTCATCTAGCAGCCAGAGGCTGGTGATGCTGCTAAGCAGGAGAAAGTGTTAGCCACTCAGTTGTGTCCGACTCCTTGCGACCACAGGGACTGCAGCCCATGAGGATCCTCTGTCCATGGGATTTCTCAGGCACGAATACTGGCATGGGTAGCCATTCCCTTCTCCAGAGGATTTTCCTGACCCAGGAATTGAACCCAGGTCTCTTGTACTGCAGGCGGAATCTTTACCATCTGAGCCACGTGGAAACCATATTGCATATAATTACAAAGGGTTCACAGAAGCCGTGAAGCCCTCCTCGGACACTCCCAAGTAAGAACCCCACCTTATCTCTGAACAGAGGGTGTGCACTGAGATGCAGCTGGGATGGTCTGAAGCCCCTCCTGAAAAGTCCAGCTCTTAGCACAGCCCACTCCAGCTCATCTTGGTCCCAGAAGTTGCTCTGCATACCAGCAAGTGCTCCCAGGAACCTCAGAGCCTGTGGGTGGTACTTCCCCGCCAGCCACACCTTTCCTCCTGGGTGCGGGCTCAACTCTCTCCATCCAGACTCAGCTCCAGAATCACTCTCCTTGGCCACCTTTACTGACCACTCAGTCCCATCCCCACCTTTGCTCTCAGTAAGAGTCTCTTTCCCCGTGGTCCCTTAGTTCTCAGAGCACATACCTGCCAGAGCCCTTCCTGGACTTTATTGTGTTGTGATATTTTTCTTCCATTCGTATGAGTCTTCCATCATGTCTGGGTTAGCAAGGGTATCCTTCAACTCTGAAAGCTCCATGTCTGGCACAAACAGGAGCTCAATAAAGGTTGCTAGTGAGTTTTAGTCAGTTCAGTTCAATTCAGTCATTCAGTCGTGTCCACCTCTTTGCGACTCCATGGACTGCAGCACGCCAGGTTTTCCTGTCTATCGCCAACTTCCAGAGCTTGCTCAAACTCATGTCCATTGAGTCAGTGATGCCATCCAACCACCTCATCTTCTGTCCTCCCCATCTCCTCCCGCCTTCAATCTTTCCCAGTATCAGGGTCTTTCCAGATGAATCAGGTCTTTGCATTAGGTGGCAAAAATATTGGAGTTTCAGCTTTAGCATCCGTCCTTCCAATGAATATTCAGGACTGATTTCCTTGAGGATTGACTGGTTTGATCTCCTTGCAGTCTAAGCGACTCTCAAGAGTCTTCAACACCACAGTTCAGAAGCATCAATTAAAAAAAAAAAAAAAAAAAAAGCATCAATTCTTTGGCACTCAACTTTCTTTATGGTCCAACTCTCACATCCATACATGACTACTGGAAAAACCATAGTTTTGACTAGATGGACCTTTGTTGGCAAAGTAACATCTCTGCTTTTTAATATACTGTCTAGATTGGTCATAGCTGTTCTTCCAAGGAGCAAGCGTCTTTTCATTTCATGGCTGCAGTCACCATCTGCAGTGATTTTGGAATCCAAGAAAATAAAGTCTCTCACTGTTTCCATTGTTTCTCCATCTATTTGCGATGAAGGGATAGGACCAGACCATGATCTTAGTTTTCTGAATGTTGAGTTTTAAGCCAGCTTTTCACTCACCTCTTTCACCTTCATCAAAAGACTGTTTAGTCTCTCTCCACTTTCTGCCATAAGGGTGGTGTCATCTGCATATCTGAGGTTATTGACATTTCTCCCGGCAATCTTGATTCCAGCTTGTATTTCATCCAGCCCGGCATTTTGCATGATGTACTCTGCATATAAGTTAAATAAGCAGGGTGACAATATACAACCTTAACATATTCCTTTCCCAAAACGGAACCAGTCCATTATTCCATGTCCAGTTCTAACTGTTGCTTCTTGACCTACATACAGATTTCTCAGGAGTCAGGTAAGGTGATCTGGTATTCCCATCTCTTGAAGAATTTTCCACAGTTTGTTGTGATCCACACAGTCAAAGGCTTTAGCATATTCAACAAGGCAGAAATAGATATTTGTGTGGAATTCTCTTACTTTTTCTATCATCTAAAGGATGTTGGCAATTGGATATCTGGTTCCTCTGCCTTTTCTATCCGACTTGAAAATCTGGAAGTTTTCAGTTCATGTACTCTTGAAGCCTAGCATGGAGAACTTTGAGCATCACTTTGAAATTTTGAGCATTAATTTGATCATTACTTTGCAATTTTGAGCATTACATTGAGATGAGTGCAATTGTGTGACAGTTTGAACATTCTTTGGCATTGCCTTTCTTTGAGATTGGAATGAAAACTGACCTTTTCCAGTCCTTTGGTCACTGCTGAGTTTTCCAAATATTCTGGCATATTGAGTGCAGCACTTTCACAGCATCATCTTTTAGCATTTGAAATAGCTCAGCTGGAATTCCATCACCTCCACTAGACTTGTTCATAGTGATGCTTCCTAAGGCCCACTTGACTTTGCACTCCAGGATGTCTGGCTCTAGGTGAGTGAGCACACCATTGTAGTTATCTGGGTCATGAAGATCTTTTTTGTATAGTTCTTCTGTGTATTCTTGCCACCTCTTCTTAATATCTTCTGCTTATTTAAGGTCCATACTCTTTCTGTCCTTTATTGTGCCCATCTTTGAATGAAATGTTCCCTTGGCATCTCTAATGTTTCTGAAGAGATCTCTAGTCTTTCCCATTCTATTGTTTTCCTCTATTTCTTTGCAGTGATCACTGAGGAAGGTTTTCTTATCTCTCTTTGCTATTCTTTGGAACTCTTCATTCAGATGGATGTATCTTTCCTTTTCTCCTTTGCCTTTTGCTTCCCCTTTTCTCAGCTATTTGTAAGGCCTCCTCAGACAACTATTTTGCCTTTTTGCATGCATTTCTTCTTCTTGGAAATGGTTTTGATCACTGCCTCCTAACAATTTTATGAACCTCCATCCATAGTTCTTCAGGCACTCTATCTACAGATCTAATCCCTTGAATCCCTGTTCATCACCAACTCCCAGAGCTTACTCAAACTCATGTCCATTGAGTCAGTAATGCCATCCAACCATCTCATTCTCTGTCATCCCCATTTCCTCCTGTTTTCAATCTTTCCCAGGATCAAGGTCTTTTCAAATGAGTCAGTTCTTTGCATCAGGTGGCCAAAGTATTCGAGTTTCAGCTTCAGCATCAGTCCTTCCAATGAATATTCAGAACTGATTTCCTTTAGGATGGACTGGTTGGATCTCCTTGCAGTCCAAGTGACTTTCATGAGTCTTCTCCAACACCACAGTTCAAAAGCATCAATTCTTGGGCACTCAGTTTTCTTTATAGTCCAACTCTCACATCCATACATGACTAGTGGAAAAACCATAGCATTGACTAGATGGACCTTTGTTGGCAAAGTAATTTCTCTGCTTTATATTTATTTATTTTTTTGTCTCTGCTTTTTAATATTGTCTAGGTTGGTCATAACTTTTCTTCCAAGGATCCTTGGAAGAATAGCATGGGAAGGACTAGAGATCTCTTCAGAAACATTAGAGATGCCAAGGGAACACTTCATGCAAAGATGGGCACGATAAAGGACAGAAATGGTATGGATCTAACGGAAGCAGAACATATTAAGAAGAGGTGGCAAGAATACACAGAACTATACAAAAAAAGATCTTCATGACCCAGATAACCATGATGGCGTGATCACTCACGTAGAGCCAGATATCCTGGAGTGCAAAGTCAAGTGGGCCCTACGAAACATCACTATGAACAAGTCTAGTGGAGGTGATGGAATTCCAGCTGAGCTATTTCAAATGCTAAAAGATGATGCTGTGAAAGTGCTGCACTCAATATGCCAGGAAATTTGGAAAACTCAGCAGTGACCAAAGGACTGGAAAAGGTCAGTTTTCATTCCAATCTCAAAGAAAGGCAATGCCAAGGAATGTTCAAACTATCACACAATTGTACTCACCTCACACGCTAGCAAAGTAATGCTCAAAATTCTCCAAGCCACTCTTCAACAGTACGTTAACCGTGAACGTACGTAAACCAGCTCCCACATGTTCAAGCTGGATTTTGAAAAAGCAGAGGAATCAGAGATCAAATTGCCAACATCCTGGCTGGTCCGAAGGTAGTGAGTTATCTCAATTGATTGTTCACAGTCAGTTACAGATCAAACTCTTCATTCTACTCTTCCCCCCCTTCTCACTACTGCACTTGACTAGTCTTAAAAAAAAAAAAAATTGCCAACATCCTTTGGATCATCGAAAAAGCAAAAAAATTCCAGAAAAAAATCTACTTCTGCTTTATTGACTATGCTAAAGCCTTTGACTATGCGGATCACAACAAACTGTGGAAAATTCTTGAAGAGATAGGAGTCAGACCACCTTACCTGACTCCTGAGAAATCTGTATGCAGGTCAAGAAGCAACAGTTAGAACTGGACATAGAACAACAGTCTGGTTCCAAATAGGAAAAGGAGTACGTTAAGGCTGTATATTGTCACCCTGCTTACTTAACTTATGTGCAGAGTAAATCATGTGAAATGCCAGGCTGGATGAAGCACAAGCTGAAATCAAGTTTGCCAGGAGAAATATCAATAACCTCAGATATACAGACGACACCACCCTTATGGCAGAAAGTGAAGAGAGACTAAACAGCCTTTTGACGAAAGTGAAAGAGGAGAATGAAAAAGTTGGCTTAAAACTCAACATTCAGAAAACTAAGATCATGGCATCTGGTCCCATCACTTCATGGCAAATAGATAGGGAAACAGTGGAAACAGTGACAGACTTTATATTTTTTGGGCTCCAAAATCACTGCAGATGGTGACTGCAGCCATGAAATTAAAAGACCTTTGCTCCTTAGAAGAAAAGTGAGAGACAAGGAGGTCACAGATAGATAGTCAGATATGACTTAGTGACTGAAAAACACAACAAATCTTTCCCTTATGATTAGAGTTGATTTATTTCTTAATCAAGGTGATGAGTGTCTGAGTATTCATGATGTTATTCTTTTTACATATTTTTTATATTCTGGAAACATTTTCTACTTCAAGTAAAATCTATTAAAGGAGGGATAACAATAAACAAGTGAATACCTAGGTGTCACCTAGGTTGTGTGGAATCACACCCCCAGATCCACAGTCCTGAGATCTTGTTTCTTAAGACCCAGTTCTGAGGGGGAGGAGCCAAGTTGGCAGAGGAGTAGGACGGGGAGACCACTTTCTCTCCTACAAATTCATCAAAAGAATATCTGAACGCAGAGCAAACTTCACAAAACAACTTCTGATCGCTAGCTGAGGTCATCAGGCGCCCAGAAAAGCAGCCCATTGTCTTTGAAAGGAGAACAAAAGGACCGAGAAAGTCCAGAGAAGAGCTCGCAGATTGCGGACTGGCCCAGACCTGCCGGAGGCGGCGGGAGCAGTTCGCGGCGAGACACAGGGCGCAGGCACCCGACCGGGGCGGGCGGGGACTGGGGCTGGGGACGCGGAGGGCAGAAGGCGCGCGCACCCGACAGGCACCGGCGGAAACCGAGATTGGGACCGCGGAAGGGAGTGGTCGCGCCGCACCTGGGGAGAGTGCGCCTGTCAAGCCCCTGGCTGCCTGGACCGCTCTGACGGGGAAGGCACAAGAGCAGACGCAGCCTTTTGTTCCGCGCTTTTGTGAAATACCCGAGGGCTGGAGCTGCGCGCAGCGCGGGGCGCGCTCCGTATAGAGCAGCCGGGAGCCTGAGCAGCGCAGACGGGAGAAAGCAGCGCCAGCCCCTCCCCGCAGCGCCAGCCCCTCCCCGCAGAGCGACGGAACTAGCTACCTGAATAAGAGTCCACCTCCGCCCGCCTGTGTCAGGGCGGAAATGAGGCTCTGAAGAGACCGGCAAACAGAAGCCAAATAAACAAAGGGAACCGCTTCAGAAGGGACCGGTGCAACAGATTAAAATCCCTGTAGAAAATACGGATTACACCGGAAGAGGCCTGTAGATATCGAGAAGTGTAAGCTGGAACGAGGAGATATCTGAAACTGAGCCGAACCCACACTGACCGCAACAGCTCCAGAGAAATTCCTAGATATATTTTTACTTTTTTTTTTTAAATAAGAAAAAAAAATTTTTTTTATATATTTTCTTTTTTATTTTTTCTCTTTTATTTTCCTTTAAAATTCCCTATTACTCCCCCATTACTCCTTAACTTTCATTTTCATAGATTTTTATGATTTTTTTAATTAGGGAAAATTCTTTTTTTTTTCCTCCTTTTTCTCTTCTATTTTCTATATTTCTTTTTCTCTTCTTTTAAAGTCCTCTAGTACTCCTCTACTACTCCTTAATTTTCATTCTCAATACACTATAACCTTACCAAAAAAAAAAAAAGAGAAGCCCTATTTTTAAACTGAACTTCATATATATTTTAAAAAATTTTTTGTGTGTGTGTTTTGGTTTTTGTTTTTAATATAGTATTTTTAAGAGTCTAATCTCTACTCTAGATTTTTAATTTTTGTTTTTCAGTATATGATATAAATTGTGAACATTTAAGAATCCAATATTCAGTTCCCATTTTTATTCAGGAGTGTGTTGATTATTCTCTCCCAATCTTGACTCTCTGTTTTCTACCTCAGAACACCTCTATTTCCTCCTTTCCCCTTCTCTTCCCAATCCAATTCTGTGAATCTTGGTGGGTGTCTGGGCCACGGAGAACACTCTGGGAACAGACAACTGTGTAGATCTGTCTCTCTCCTCTTGAGTCCCCCTTTTTCTCCTCCTGTTCATCACTATCTCCCTCCTCCCTCTCCTCTTCTTCATGTAACTCTGTGAACCTCTCTGGGTGTCCCTAACAGGGGAGAATCTTTTCGCCATTAACCTAGAAGTTTTATTATCAGTACTGTATAGTTGAAGAAGTCCTGAGACTACAGGAAGAATCAAACTAAAATCCAGAGGCAGGAGACTTAAGCCCAAAACCGGAGAACACCAGAAAACTCCTGACTACATGGAACTTTAAGTAATAAGTGACTGTCCAAAAGCCTCCATACCTACACTGAAACCAACCACCACCCAAGAGCCAATAAGTTTTAGAGCAAGACATACCACGCAAATTCTCCAGCAACGCAGGAACATAGCCCTAAACGTCAACATACAGGCTGCCCAAGGTGACACCTAACATATAGACCCATCTCAAAACTCATTACTGAGCACTCCATTGCTCTCCAGAGAGAAGAAATCAAGTTCCACGCCCCAGAACACCGACGCAAACTTCCCTAACCAGGAAACCTTGACAACCCAATCGTCTAACCCCACCCACTGGGTAAAACCTCCACAATAAAAAGGAACCACAGACCTCCAGAATACAGAAAGCCCAGTCCAGACACAGCAATCTGAACAAGATGAAAAGGCAGAGAAATACCCAACAGGTAAAGGAACATGAAAAATGCCCACCAAGTCAAACAAAAGAAGAGGAGATAGGGAATCTACCTGAAAAAGAATTTAGAATAATGATAATAAAAATGATCCAAAATCTTGAAAACAAAATGGAGTTACAGATAAATAGCCTGGAGACAAAGATTGAAAAGATGCAAGGAATGTTTAATAAAGACCTAGAAAAAATAAAAAAGAGTCAATTAAAAATGAATAATGCAATGAATGAGATCAAAAACACTCTGGAGGGAACCAAGAGTAGAATAACGGAGGCAGAAGATAGGATAAGTGAGGTAGACGATAAAATGGTGGAAATAAATGAATCAGAGAGGAAAAAAGAAAAAAGGATCAAAAGAAATGAGGACAACCTCAGGGACCTCTGGGACAATGTGAAAAGCCCCAACATTCGAATCATAGGAGTCCCAGAAGAAGAAGACAAAAAGAAAGGCCATGAGAAAATACTCGAGGAGATAATAGCTGAAAACTTCCCTAAAATGGGGAAGGAAATAGCCACCCAAGTCCAAGAAGCCCAGAGAGTCCCAAACAGGATAAACCCAAGGCGAAACACCCCAAGACACATATTAATCAAATTAACAAAGATCAAACACAAAGAACAAATATTAAAAGCAGCAAGGGAGAAACAACAAATAACACACAAAGGGATTCCCATAAGGATAACAGCTGGTCTATCAATAGAAACCCTCCAGGCCAGAAGGGAATGGCAGGACATACTGAAAGTAATGAAAGAAAATAACCTACAACCTAGATTACTGTACCCAGCAAGGATCTCATTCAGATATGAAGGAGAATTCAAAAGCTTTACAGATAAGCAAAAGCTGAGAGAATTCAGCACCACCAAACCAGCTCTTCAACAAATGCTAAAGGATCTTCTCTAGACAGGAAATGCAGAAAGGTTGTATAAACGTGAACCCAAAACAACAAAGTAAATGGCAACGGGACCACACCTATCAATAATTACCTTAAATGTAAATGGGTTGAATGCCCCAACCAAAAGACAAAGATTGGCTGAATGGATACAAAAACAAGACCCCTATATATGCTGTCTACAAGAGACCCACCTCAAAGCAAGAGACACATACAGACTAAAAGTGAAGGGCTGGAAAAAAATATTTCACGCAAACGGAGACCAAAAGAAAGCAGGAGTCGCAATACTCATATCAGATAAAATAGACTTTCAAATAAAGGATGTGAAAAGAGACAAAGAAGGACACTACATAATGATCAAAGGATTAATCCAAGAAGAAGAAATAACAATCATAAATATATATGCACCCAACATAGGAGCACCGCAATATGTACGGCAAACGCTAACGAGTATGAAAGAGGAAATTAATAGTAACACAATAATAGTGGGAGACTTTAATACACCACTCACAACTATGGATAGATCAACTAAACAGAAAATTAACAAGGAAACACAAACCTTAAATGACACAATGGACCAGCTAGACCTAATTGATATCTATAGGACATTTCACCCCAAAACAATCAACTTCACCTTTTTCTCAAGTGCACACGGAACATTCTCCAGAATAGATCACATCCTGGGCCATAAATCTGGTCTTGGAAAATTCAAAAAAATTGAAATCATTCCAGTCATCTTTTCTGACCACAGTGCAGTAAGATTAGATCTCAATTACAGGAAAATAATTGTTAAAAATTCAAACATATGGAGGCTAAATAACACGCTTCTGAATAACCAACAAATCATAGAAAAAATCAAAAAAGAAATCAAAATATGTATAGAAATGAATGAAAATGAAAACACAACAACCCAAAACCTATGGGACACTGTAAAAGCAGTGCTAAGGGGAAGGTTCATAGCATTACAGGCTTACATCAAGAAACAAGAAAAAAGCCAAATAAATAACCTAACTCTACACCTAAAGCAATTAGAGAAGGAAGAAATGAAGAACCCCAGAGTTAGCAGAAGGAAAGAAATCTTAAAAATTAGGGCAGAAATAAATGCAAAAGAAAGTAAAGAGACCATAGCAAAAATCAACAAAGCTAAAAGCTGGTTTTTTGAAAAAATAAACAAAATTGACAAACCATTAGCAAGACTCATTAAGAAACAAAGAGAGAAGAACCAAATTAACAAAATTAGGAATGAAAATGGAGAGATCACAACAGACAACACTGAAATACAAAGGATCATAAGAGACTACTACCAACAGCTCTATGCCAATAAAATGGACAACTTGGATGAAATGGACAAATTCTTAGAAAAGTATAACCTTCCAAAACTGAACCAGGAAGAAGTAGAAGATCTTAACAGACCCATCACAAGCAAGGAAATCGAAACTGTAATCAAAAATCTTCCAGCAAACAAAAGCCCAGGACCAGATGGCTTCACAGCTGAATTCTACCAAAAATTTAGAGAAGAGCTAACACCTATCTTACTCAAACTCTTCCAGAAAATTGCAGAGGAAGGTAGGCTTCCAAACTCATTCTATGAGGCCACCATCACCCTAATTCCAAAACCAGACAAAGATGCCACAAAAAAAGAAAACTACAGGCCAATATCACTGATGAACATAGATGCAAAAATCCTTAACAAAATTCTAGCAAACAGAATCCAACAACATATTAAAAAAATCATACACCACGACCAAGTGGGCTTTATCCCAGGAATGCAAGGATTCTTTAATATCCACAAATCAATCAATGTAATACACCACATTAACAAATTGAAAGATAAAAACCATATGATTATCTCAATAGATGCAGAGAAAGCCTTTGACAAAATTCAACACCCATTCATGATTAAAACTCTCCAGAAAGCAGCAATAGAAGGAACATATCTCAACATAATAAAAGCTATATATGACAAACCCACAGCAAGCATCACCCTCAATGGTGAAAAATTGAAGGCATTTCCCCTGAAATCAGGAACAAGACAAGGGTGCCCACTCTCACCACTACTATTCAACATAGTGTTGGAAGTTCTGGCCACAGCAATCAGAGCAGAAAAAGAAGTAAAAGGAATCCAGATAGGAAAAGAAGAAGTGAAACTCTCACTGTTTGCAGATGACATGATCCTCTACATAGAAAACCCTAAAGACTCTTCCAGAAAATTACTAGAGCTAATCAATGAATATAGTAAAGTTGCAGGATATAAAATTAACACACAAAAATCCCCTGCATTCCTATATACTAACAATGAAAAAACAGAAAGAGAAATTAAGGAAACAATACCATTCACCATTGCAACAAAAAGAATAAGATACTTAGGAGTATATCTACCTAAAGAAACAAAAGACCTATACATAGAAAACTATAAAACACTGATGAAAGAAATCAAAGAGGACACAAACAGATGGAGAAACATACCATGCTCATGGATTGGAAGACTCAATATTGTCAAAATGGCTATTCTACCCAAAGCAGTCTATAGATTCAATGCAATCCCTATCAAGCTACCAACGGTATTTTTCACAGAACTAGATCAAATAATTTCACAATTTGTATGGAAATACAAAAAACCTCGAATAGCCAAAGTAATCTTGAGAAAGAAGAATGGAACTGGAGGAATCAACCTGCCTGACTTCAGACTCTACTACAAAGCCACAGTCATCAAGACAGTATGGTACTGGCACAAAGACAGAAATATAGATCAATGGAACAGAATAGAAAGCCCAGAGATAAATCCACGAACTTATGGGCACCTTATCTTTGACAAAGGAGGCAAGGATATACAATGGACAAAAGACAACCTCTTTAACAAGTGGTGCTGGGAACGCTGGTCAACCACTTGTAAAAGAATGAAACTAGAACACTTTCTAACACCATACACAAAAGTAAACTCAAAATGGATTAAAGATCTAAATGTAAGACCAGAAACTATAAAACTCCTAGAGGAGAACATAGGCAAAATACTCTCCGACATAAACCACAGCAAGATCCTCTATGACCCACCTCCCAGAATATTGGAAATAAAAGCAAAAATAAACAAATGGGGCCTAATGAAACTTAAAAGCTTTTGCACACCAAAGGAAACTATAAGTAAGGTGAAAAGACAGCCCTCAGATTGGGAGAAAATAATAGCAAATGAAGAAACAGACAAAGGATTAATCTCAAAAATATACAAGCAACTCTTGAAGCTCAATTCCAGAAAAATAAATGACCCAATAAAAAAAATGGGCCAAAGAACTAAACAGACATTTCTCCAAAGAAGACATACAGATGGCTAACAAACACATGAAAAGATGCTCCACATCACTCATTATCAGAGAAATGCAAATCAAAACCACAATGAGGTTCCATTACACGCCAGTCAGGATGGCTGCTATCCAAAAGTCTACAAGCAATAAATGCTGGAGAGGGTGTGGAGAAAAGGGAACCCTCTTACACTGTTGGTGGGAATGCAAACTAGTACAGCCGCTATGGAAAACAGTGTGGAGATTTCTTAAAAAACTGGAAATAGAACTGCCATATGACCCAGCAATCCCACTCCTGGGCATACACACTGAGGAAACCAGATCTGAAAGAGACACGTGCACCCCAATGTTCATCGCAGCACTGTTTATAATAGCCAGGACATGGAAGCAACCTAGATGCCCATCAGCAGATGAATGGATAAGGAAGCTGTGGTACATATACACCATGGAATATTACTCAGCCGTTAAAAAGAATTCATTTGAACCAGTCCTAATGAGATGGATGAAGCTGGAGCCCCTTATACAGAGTGAAGTAAGCCAGAAAGATAAAGAACATTACAGCATACTAACACATATATATGGAATTTATAAAGATGGTAACGACAACCCTATATGCAAAACAGAAAAAGAGACACAGAAGTACAGAACAGACTTTTGAACTCTGTGGGAGAATGTGAGGGTGGGATATTTCAAAAGAACAGCATGTATACTATCTATGGTGAAACAGATCACCAGCCCAGGTGGGATGCATGAGACAAGTGCTCAGGCCTGGTGCACTGGGAAGACCCAGAGGAATCGGGTGGAGAGGGAGGTGGGAGTGGGGATCGGGATGGGGAATACGTGTAAATCCATGGCTGATTCATATCAATGTATGACAAAACCCACTGGAAAAAAAAAAAAAAGACCCAATTCTGATTGCCCCTAGAATCCTCTTCTGGTTGCAAATCCATCCTCAGCTGATGGCAGGAGGTGAGAATTTAGAAGAATTTTTCCAAGTTTGAGTGTCCAACTGAAGAAAACTCATCAAAGACAGAAGAAACAGAACTTGAATGATGGTTAAAAAGAAAGATGTTGGCTCTAGTAACTTTACACAGAGATTTTAACACCTGTGTGGACATTATGAACTAGAGTATTCTGTTTATTTTAATGTGGAAGAACCTCATGAACACTGGATCACCAGTTTCCAGGTAAAAATCACATCATCGCCTAGAGAAATGTTGAGAATCTTGTTTCATAATCCTAGCGCATGCTCATTACAGAAAAGGACTTTTACAAACAAATCACTTTGAATTATTCCACGGCAGTTTTGTTTTATATCTCCTACCCTTTGACCATTAGAAAAACTTATTTCTCTGCTCTTTAAAATAAACAAACAAAAGTGTTGCTTGCTTTTAAAATATCACCTCTTTTTCACTTTGATTTACTGCCCTTTGGCGACCAGCCCACTGGTTCTCGGCCAACTCATCAGACTCCTCTGGGCTGCTCTGCAAGGGAGGGACCCCAGATCGCGGCTCAGGAAGCCTGCTCAGGGCCAGGGTTCCTCCAACGTGCCCTCTACGTGTCAGCTGCCATCTGCTCGGCTTTCTCTCCTTTGACAGGGCAGGTCCTCTGGGATGCTCGCTCCCTTTCCCCTCCGGCAGAGGCTCTGCCCACAGCCCCTGAGAAACAGGGTGGAAAGAAAAAAAGGTCCATCTCAGTGACCAGCTTAGAGGAAATAGCCTCTCTGCATTTGAAAGTGATGACAGGGGTTGACCCCAGGAAAACAACAACTAACAAAGCAAAACAGCCTCTTCTCTTCCAAGGATCTTGCCTCCTCAATCCTGGAATCACTGTCCTGCAGTCTATGTGAGCTCAGGCTGAGTCTGTTACTCCAGACAACCAAGATCACAGAGGACAGAGGTCAGCAGATCTTATAAATAAGCTTTTTGGATCAGACATCAAGAGCACATTTGGCCAGAGTTTGAGGATTGGTGTTATCTGGTTTGAGATCAGCTTTGCTACTGACCAGCACTATCTTGAATGAGTTACAAAATCTCATGTAACTGGAAACGTGGAGTATTCCTTTCTTCTCCTGGAAAGTGGATAAAAATAAAACCTCTCTTACCTACCTCCCAGAGACTCACCTTTGCTTCACGTAAGGAGAAATTTTGCCTGCATTTTCAGAGTATGGACTTAAGATAATCCAATTCTCTTTGTTACATGGGGAGAATGTTTAAGAGTGACAGTTTTTCTTGGCATCGAGACAAGCTCTTGGACAGGAAACTGCTCTAGGTGGATATTTTCCCACATTAGCACTATAAGAAGAACCAACTGTATGGAATATTAGGAAGAAATATTTCTCTCCCTTTCAAGGCTGTATCCTTTGAACATATATTCCCCAATAGTCTGAAAAATAGGAAAAAAAAACATTTATTTCTAAAATGAAGCTTTCTTTTAAAGATTATAACAAGGAAAACAATTCCAATTGGTTTGGGATGTCTGTCCAATTGCACATAAAATCAATTAAAGATCCCTACAGGACAATACACCCCAGTGTTCACTGCCGCACTATTTACAATAGTCAAGACATGAAAGCAAACTAAATGTCCACTGACAGGGGAATGGATAAAGAAGATGTGGTATATACATGTGTGTGTGTGTATACATATACAACTGAGCAACTGAACACACATATATGCTGTGTTCTGCTTAGTCACTCAATCATGTCTGACTCTTTGCAACCCCATGGACTGTGGCCCTCCAGGCTCCTCTGTCCATGGGGATTCTCCAGGCAAGCATACTGGAGTGGGTTGCCATACCCTCCTCCAGGGGATCTTCCCAACCCAGGGAATCGAACCCAGGTCTCTCTCATTGTAGGCAAATTCTTTACCATCTAATCCACCAGGGAAGCCCATAAATACTGGAATGGGTATCCTATCTCTTCTCCAGGGGATCTTCCCAACCCAGAAATCAAACAGGGGTCTCCTGCACTGCAGGTGGCTTCTTTACCAGCTGAGCTACCAGGGAAGCATGTGCATATATATAATTTTAAATATAATAAAAAATATATATTTACTTATATATAAATAACTGAATCACTTTGTTGTACACCTGAGACTAACACAGCATTGTAAATCAACTAAATTTCAATTTATAAAAAAGATCCATAGAGTACAAATCTCATGCACATGTGCATGCACTCACAAAAATATGTGTATATGGAAGTACACATATTGGAATAGAGACAGGTGAGTTTCCCTCTCCTGTGTAATAGCTAGAATGCCTTATTATTCCACATGTGGATGCTCCACCTCTTCACTTTGTTGATAAACCCACGGGTCGCCACAAAAGAACACATGGTGTACAATTCAACTTTGATCAATAAAGCATCAGTACAACACTTTGCAGATGCATAGGGGCCATTTACGTCTCAGGTTCTGAGGTCAGTTACTCTCTTCCGTTAAACAACTTCCTGTTTTCCTCTATAGGATGGTTTACAACGCTAAACTCTCTGCACTATTTTTGTTCTTACACTTTTTTTCCAACAAGCAAAATCATTGCACCTGAACAAGAAACTGATTTTTTTTTTTAATCTGGTTTTCTCACAGAATCAGTGACAGAAGAGGATTAATTGTTTGTTTTCAATCCTGGCTTTTTCTCCTCCTAGATCTATTTTTGAAACACACTTTATTTTGGGATGTCCTGACTGGGACGATACTAAATTGGAAAGCCTGGTGCAAATTTTATTGACCTCCATTTCCTACTATAAAGGATGTTCCCCACCAATGTGTCATCCACAGGGCAGACAAAGGTTAGAGAGGAGGGAAGCCATTCCAGATGGTGTGCTCAAGAAGACCGGGGCCAGACTCTTCTTGTTTTCTTGGTTTGTTTTTAAGTCAACAGTCAAGAAAGAGGAAAAAACATTTGGGCATCCTGCTTATTCCGGGCTGAGCTCAATCCAGTGTCAATTGCAATACTCGTGGCAAACACAGTGTCTAAGAATTGGACCTTATTACCTGTTGCTTGGCTACCATAAAACAAATGAATGGAGTGATGGGTATAGGGGTAGATGGATAAACGGGTACCTGAGTGGAGGAATAAATCAATTAATTAATATTACTGATGGATTTTTATTTAAACAATGCAGAAAGACTCAAAAATTCAGCTACCACTTAGAAAACTATATGAATTAGAGGGAATGTCCCCTCCTTTACTTTTCAGAAAAAAAGTTAACAGTTTGGCTCATATTTTTATCATATTTTTTTATCATATTATATTGTATTATTGGGCTTCTCTGGTGCTCCAAACGGTAAAGAATCTGCCTTCAGTGCAGGAGATCCAGTCGGGAGATCCCCTGGAGAAGGGAATGGCAACCCACTCCAGTACTCTTGCCCGGAGAATTCCATGGACAGAGGAGCCTGGTGGGCTAGAGTCCATGGGGCCGCAAACGTCGGACACGACTGAGTGACTAACACACCTTGCGTTATTATCTATTTATCTATATTATTTATCAATCATCTATATTATTAACATTTCCAATTAAATTTAATTTTCCTCAAATTATAATCATATTTCCCATAGTGATCTATATCTCTTTTTTCTCCTTATATCTCAAGGGCTGTTCATATCAATATAGAGACCAATTCTGTTCTCTTTTAATGACCACATGGTATTCTGATATATAGACATGCCATATGCAATTCAGTCAGATTCCAACTGAAAATTAAATTATTTTCATTTTTATGCCACTGCCAACAATACCACAGTGTACTTCTTTGTACATATGTGTCCGACTATCTGCATTTAAAAATTTTTAATATCCTTTGCTATCTTCTCTAATTGGTTTGTCATTTTTTCTTTATAGAAACTGCACAGCAGGAATTTTAACATCTTGCCATTTATATGTGTGGCAAATATAGTCTCTCAATCTGGTGCTTGCCTTTTGAGCTTGTTTTTGGCATCTTTCACTGTTTAATGCCTTAAAACTTGTTTTGAGTCAAATTGATTTTTCCTTTTATTGCTTTTTCTTTTCCAGACAGTCAAAAGAAATGTTCTCCCAGCCCTGAGGTTTTAATATATGTGTATCTATATTTTTGGATGAACATATTTAATACCTACTACATTTCCATGGGCTTCAGCACATTTTAGAATTAGGTTCTTGGTATATGACTAGTTCTAGCCAACAGGAAGTGGGCAGAAGCGACTCATTTCTTTGTCATTGTGATCCCTGACCATGGGCACCCCTGTTCGACCCTCCAGCTTTCTCTTCTCCTTCAGTAGCAGAGCTCAAAACCACATATTTCAAATTGCTTAGAAGATGTCACAGCCTCAACCTCAATACCTGAATTATCACCTGAAAGGGATGCCCTGAAGAATTCCAAACTCAAACTCTGCACACTCAAGATGCTCTCCTATATTAATAGTAGAGCATTAAGCTACTGTAACCCTAAGATATTTTTGCTACTAAATATAGTTACCTTAACTTAACAATACAGTACAAATTTTTCTTCTACATTTAGAGGCTCAATACTACACCCTTTTTTTGGGGGGCGGGGCAGGTACTGCCCCCGGTCTTAATTGTGGCATGTGGGATCTTTAGCTGCAGCATGCAGTATCTAGTTCCCTGACCCGGGATCGAAGTGGGCCCCCTCCATTGAGAGTGCAGAGTCATAACCACTGGACCACCAGGGAAGTCTCTAAAACTTTTATAAGTGTGCAGTGTGGGAGTGACTTTATTTTCTTCAAAATACTTTCATTATCATAACATTAAACCCACCTGTACAAATGTGTCTGTTCCAGCTTTAGCTGGAATGTGATGTATTTATCTGCTTTTGTACAATTGCCTCTTTTCATTTAAATATTTATAAGTGTATTTTAATATCTCAGCAAGTTTCTCCTCACAATTCTTCTTTTTCAAACTTATTCTTCCACATAAATTTTAGAATCAACTTATTTCCCAGAATAATTCCTCAGGTTATTAGTCAGATTTGCATTATAATTGTACATTGATCTGAGGAGAAGCAGCATCTGCATGCTCTTAGAAATTACGATGTCTACTTATTTTAGCCCTATTTTATTTCTTTAATAAAAATATATAATTCTTTTATTAAATACTTCTCAGGTTTTTACAGACTAATTTTGATAGTATCTTGAATATGATTTTTCTTATTTCAGTTTCTAATTGTTCAACGCTAATAAAAAGGAAAGTAATATTTATTCTGTATTTTGTCTTATATATAGCCAACTTATTCTGTCAATAGTCTAACAATTTCTGTTGAATTTATCAGATCCTTAATAATATTGTCATATCATCTACAGAAAGAAAGAAAGAAAGAAATCAGAACGCTTTGCTCTGTTCCAGAATGGTTCCTCTTCCCCTTCCCTTGCTGGAAGCAGGAGAGGATTTTTCTCTGATACTCTAGGAATCAAGCTCCTAAAGGTAAATCTCACAGAATTGTGGGTCTCCTTGGAGTTTTTGGCCCTCAGAATGATCACCTAGAGCCTCTTGCAATTTGTCAATTACGTATCAGCACTTCCCTCCCCCGCACTGAAGTCTCTGCTCCAGGAAGCCAGAACAGGCTGTATTCATATGTCTGTGTTTTTCTCTGTATCCTTCTCTTCATTCCTAAAGAATATTTTCCCTGGAGGTGGGATTCTGGGTTAGGGGTTCTTTTCTCTCAGCTCTTGAGAATGCTGATACTTTTTGGCCTCCATTATTTCTCATGAGGAACCCATTTGGCTTGCTTTTTCCCCTATAGGTAGTACAGCCTTTCTCTCTGCCTGCTTTCAAGTTTTCTTTCTTTAATTTTCAGAAGTTTGACTACGATCCGTCTTGGCACAGAAATATTTCACTTTAGCTTGTTTGTGGATTTCTCAGCCCCTCTAATTCAAGGTTTATGTCTCTTGCCCAGTTTGGGGGCTTTTCAGCTATTATTTCATTGTTTTCAACCCCATCTGGTTTCTTCTCTCCCTTTGGGACTTTGATGACATGAATATTGGATTTTTATTACAGACCCACATGCCACTGAAGCACTATTCATTTTTTAGCATTTTGTTATTAAGATTAAATAATTTCTATCTTTCCCTCTTCAGATTTATATATTCTTTCACCTGTATTCCCCATTCTGCTGTTGAGCTCATCCATTCAGTTGGATTTCAGTTTATTTGGTTGGTTTGTTTATTTGGTTGGTTTTTCTCATTTGGTTATTATGTTTCTCAGTTTCAAAATTCACATTTGGTTCTCTTTTATATTTTCACTTTCTTTTCTGAAGTTCATATTTCTTTGCTGAGACTTACTCTTTTTTTCCCCACTTATTTCAAGTATCTTTGTAATTGCTTACTGAAGTGTATTATATTATGACTGCTTTAGAAATTTTGTTAGATAAATCTAGTATGTGTAACATGTCATCTTTGGCTTTCCTTGGCTGCCTTTTGTTTATTCTAGTTGAGCTTTTTCTGATCCTTGCTATAATAAGCAATAGTCAGTTGAACTTTGGACATATGGGGTATTATTTTATAGAATCTGGATCTTATTTAAATCTTATTGCTTTGGAAGATCTCTTCTGAAACCATTGTGGTGGAGGAAGGAAAGTGCTACTCATTAATACAGGGTTTTCTATTTGTCTTCTTTTGATGCTGGGGGGAAGGCTCTCCATGACTGCTCCCCGCATGGTCTGCATTCACATGTGGAGAGCAGCCTCTTTAAACTTAGCAGTAGTAAAAGCCCTGACTCTCTGTGACTTCCTCTGACACCAGCCCAACAGCAGAGGAGGTGTGAGTCCAGTCACTCCGTGCTGTCTCCACTGACATTACAGGGGGATGGGGGTCCATGTAGACATTCCAACTCCCCACTCAGCCCTCACTAAAGCCTCACTGGTGGCTGAGGGCACCTTGTTATATCAGGGCAAGGATGGAAGTCGAGGCTTTTGCTGTCAGGGCAACAGAGGTGATGGGGGGTTGCAGGGGGAGAGATAAGACCACAATTTTTTCTGGGGTGTTTGGCTAAAAGTTTTCCTGTGAGGGTTCCTTTTTCTTGGTCCTTTGTGTAGAGATTGCAGACTTTTCTTGAGGCTTTTCTAGTCTGGGTCCATTTGTATTTCCAGGTTGCCAGTTTCCTTAATGCCTGATCTAGGATACATGAGAAAAAATAAAGCCTAGGTGCTAAGGTCCCTAGCCAGTCTAGTTTCTGTTTTCCATCTTTCAGAGTCTTCTAACATTAATGTTATGTAAAATGTCCAGTGGTTTTAGTTAGCAAGAGGAACAGGGAAGAGACTGTTGACACCATCTTCCTGGAGACAGAAGTCAAGATGGATTGTCTTCACCAATTCCAAAATGCACTTACCCTTACAGTTGGCTCTCTCATTACCTGATACAAAGTTTTATTCCATAACTATAAACAATATTAGCCACATCTTTAATAGAATATCATCTTGAACAAATATCATCTTTCCTCTCTTTTCATGCACTTTACTTTCAGTAAGAGATGTTTGAGAATGAATAAAAGTATATGTAACACAAGTGCTCACTGTGGCTTTGACTTTTTTGTAGTTTAACCAAATATAAATATCTTTCAATGAAGGACATGGATTTTTATGTTCACACAGGGAAACAGTACATAGGCCCTTTAAAAATGAGATACAAATTTATGTGTAAAGAAGTTTAAGATCGGGACTTCCTTGGTGGTCCAGTGGCTAAGACTTCACACTCCCAATTCAGGGGGTCCAGGTTCGATCCCTGGTCAGAGAACTAGATCACACAAGCCGCAACTGAAAACCTCGCAAGCCGCAAGGACCCAGCACAGCCAAATAAATAAGTAAATATTGTTTTAAAGTTTAAGATATATTGTGATAAGACTAAAACAATTAGAAAATATTTTGAGCTTTCCTGTTTTTAATTTTTAAAAGAGCTTTAAAAATAAGTTAAAAAAAATAAAAAAAAAAATAAGTGATGATCAAAACAAAGAAATAAGAAATGTTTTAGTTTGTTAATAGCTATGTTCCAAAAGCAACTTCATATGGTTTCTCTCATCGGAAGTTCACAACATACATAATCAGGGCAGGAACTACCCCTGGTTACCTTCCAGTCCAACATGATTTCTAGATACCACATAACTTTCTATCTACATTTCTTGGCTTTCATTCCTCTTTAAAACCATCTGTCTGCATAGCAGCCTGTAACGTAAGATAAATAAATGTGACACTATGCAGAGAATCAAAACTTACAAACATCTGCTCCCTAATTCCTCAGAGTCCGTTTTCAACAAACAGGTGTTTCTCCTTTCCTATGTACTCTACGTACACATCAGATAAACAGCCTTAGCGTATTTAATCCCAAGGAGGTCCATGACATATGACTTTTCTACTTCAAAGGACTCTAATAATAGAACATGCATAGAAATATAGCTCTCCCAGCAGAGTAAACAAACACTGCTCTCTCCTGAGAGGGATCAGATGGATCCGCTTCGGTCAGGTCTCTCCCAGAATTCCATTGTTGTCTCTCTTTAAGGAAAACCACTGAATCTGGGATTGGGAGCTTTGCTCAAAACATGTTTCCTTTCAAAACACAGGGAAACAGGATTTTTGGCCACAGGAGGTCAAGGTCAGCAATCTAACAGAATTGGTTCTTTTGAACTTCCTTTCTAAGAAACACATTATCTGATGAAGGCTGTTACATTGCAAATCTGTCGACATCCTAACGATGATCAATTCTGTTCACCACACAAGGAATGATTTCAAGAAAGACACCTGTGCCACCTACAGAGAAGTTTAATGATTCAAAATGGAAGGTTCCAGATAATGTGAAAAGTTCTGGGAGGACAAAAACAGTGTTTATCACTTTTATGTGCCCCACAATGAACTATATAACAGAGTCCTCCACATGATAAGTAATCAATAATTATTTATTTAATGAATAGTTGGGGTTTTTTAAAATTTTTTATGTGGACCATTTTTAAAGTCTTTATTGAATTTGTTACAATACTGAATCTGTTTTACGTTTTGGCGGGGCGGTTGGGGGGGAGGGGTTTCCCCAAGGCATGTGGGATCTTAGTTCCCTGACCAGGTATCGAACTCCTATCCCCTGCATTGGGTGGCAAAGTCTTAACCACTGGACAGCCAGGGAAGTCCCAGAAGAGTCATATTTTTAACAACAAAAGAAAAGAAACTTATGAAAATTCAGAATGCACAGAAATGCAAACTAAATACTCAAACGTCTCCTCCCATATGGCACTGCTTTCAGTGACCCGAATTTATGTAGAATGATTTGCAAATATGCATATTGTTACCAGATAAAACAGAAGTGCATTTTTATCAAGATGGTTTGAGTACCACTATCTTAGATGTGCATAATACTTTCTGAGAATTTAAGAAAATTTTCAATAAATTATCTCAAGTTAGCACAACAGAGATTTCAATGTTGTTATTATAAAAATGGGGAAATTCAGATGAAATTGACCTACAGACACCCAACGAGTGAGCCCCAGAGCTTGGCTGTTATCTAACCTTCACTCCTGTAGACGGGACTTGCTTTTGTTTTGAAAAGAAAACACTCCAGAAGTTCTTATCACAGTAAGATGAGCTTAGGCTGCCTTGTCCCCCCTAATCACTTTAAGCCATAGTCTGACCCCTTTCTCCCTGATATCAAAGGGCTGCTGATCTTCAGTTGAGTTTTAAGTAAGAAATATTAAAGAAGAAAGCACAGCAAGGCGGGAGGGAGATGTTTGTCACACTGGCAGGTTTTCCTCCCTCCAAGGATCCCTTTCTTGGTTGACATTATCCACTTCCTGCCCAGAAGGAGAGTGTTCAAGGAAAAAGTCTATTATACATTTCCTTCTGCTTCAAACAGACTTACAGAAACCCATAAAATGTTCTCATTCTACACCAGAGAATGAGAATTCATAGATATGGTGGCAATTCTAAATTAGAAAATAAGAATCATTAGAAAACAGAGTGGTGGTTCGTTTACACAAAATATTACAATATTGTTATTCATCATTCAGCCTTGCTTAAATTACTGAATTGGTCAATTTTCATTTAATATGAGGAAGTGTCTAGTTTCTCTTTTTAAAAACTCAAAATTTCAGTAAGAATCAATGTGGGGGCTGTCCATCTTTTTTAATAAGGTGATGACATCTACCATCAACTTACGTTTATAGATTAATGAGATGAGAAATAACAACTGACTTAACTACATTCCTTAACTGGGTTAAGGAACTGTTCCTTAACTACATTTTCCTTTTAATGCTAGAAATGACCAAAATCTGGTTCAAAGAAAAACCAGATTTTGCCATATCTGTTACTAAGGGACAAGTTAGAAATGATTTCTAGAAAGGTCCCAAAACGTCTACCCAGTGAAGATACCATGCATACATGATCAGTCGCTCAGTCTTTTCCAACTCTTCTCAACCCCATGGACTGTAAGCTACCAGGTTTCTCTGTCCATAGGGTTTCCCAGGCAAGAATAATGGAGTGGGTTGCCATTTCCTCCTCCAGGGGATCTCCCCCACCCAGGGATCGAATCCTCATCCCCTGCATCTTCTGCATTACCAGGGGGAGAGGGTGGCTTACCAATAAGACACCTGGGAAGTCCAGTGAAGACATCAACGGGACCCAAATGCTAAAATCAGGTAGCGTCATGTTACAGTGAAGGAGGTGTCTGTGAGGTGGGTGACCCAAGCTTGCCAATGCACTGGTCATACGGACCCCACTCTACAACGCTGGAAAGTAAAACACCCCTGGGACTTGATGCTTTCACGGCTACATCCAGTCCTGGCCCAATATATGAGGCAGTCCAGAGCCAGACCCAGCAGGTAGCCTCACAGGAAATTCTCCTCTCCGTAAAAGCTCTCATTTCCTCTCCTGCCCCACATTTACAATCCCACAGGCAGCAGGAGGAGTGTGAGTCCCCAGGAAACACAGACCCGGCTGCAATGTCCTGCTTCTCTGGATAACATGTACCCTTTGTTGTTGTTGTTCAGTTGCTCAGTTGTGTCCAACTCTTTGTGACCCCACAGACTGCAGCACACCAGACTTCACTGTTTTCTGTCCTTCATCATCTCCCAGAGTTTGCTCTTATTCATGTCCATTGAGTTGTTGATGCCGTCCAACCAACTCATCCTCTGTCACCCCCTTCTCCTCTTGCCCTCAATCTTTCCCAGCATCAGAGTCTTTTCCAATGATTCAGCTCTTCGAATCAGGTGGCCAAAGTGTTGGAACTTCAGCTTCAGCATTTGTTCGGCTACTTCTCTGGATAATGTGTAACCTTTGTTAGCAGCCATAAAATGAATACAAGACTACACCCTTTCCTAGGAGAGTGTCTGTCGTGGGGATGACTCAATAAAGGTGAGTCCAACTGAGTAAACAGGATTCCAGTGAGCAGCATTCTCAGCTTTTTATTAGGATTTCTGATAATCCTATATTTGGAAATTTTGTCTTAACAAGACAGTTTGCTTTGAGAAACACCTGTGTTCTCTTAGAAGATGATCTTTAAGTCAAAAGAAAAGTGATGGATTGAGTTCTAGAATTTTACAATTTTAAGGGACTTAAAAGTGAAGAGGAAGTAAAGAACCTCTTGATGAGGGTGAAGGAGGAGAGTGAAAGAGATGGTTTAAGAGTAAATATTTTAAAAACTAAGATCATGGCAAATAGAAGGGGAAAAGGTGGAAGTGGTGATAGATTTCCTCTTCTTGGACTCCAAAATCACCATGGATGGTGACTGTAGCCATAAAATCAGAAGACGATTGCTTTTTGGCAGGTAAGCATTGACAAACCCAGACAGTGCATTGAAAAGCAGAGACATTACTCTGCCAACAAAGGTCCATATAGTCAAGGCTATGGTCTTCCCAGTAGTCATGTACGGTTATGAGAGATGGACTGTAAAGAAGGTAGAATGCCAAAAAATTGGTGATATCTTCTAACTTCAGTGCTGAAGAAGACTCCTGAAAGAGTCTCCCCTGGAGAGCAAGGAGATCAAACCAGTCAATCTTAAGGGAGATCAACCCTGACTATTCACTGGAAGGGCTGATGCTAAAGCTGAAGCTCCCGTATTTTGGTCATCTGATGTGAACAGACAACTCATTGGAAAAGTCCCTGATGCTGGAAAAGATTGAGAGCAGGAGAAGAGGGCGTCAGAGGATGAGATGGTTGGATGGCATCACCAGTGCAATGAACACAAACTTGGGCAAACTCAGGGAGATGATGAGGGACAGGGAGGCCTGGCGTGCTGCAGTCTGTGGAGTCGTAAAGAGTCAGACACAACTGGTCAACTGAACAACAACAAGGGACTAAAAAATGCATGCTTGTCCAATAGTCTAGCGTGTCCAACTCTTTGCGATCCCATAGACTGCAGTCTACCAGGCTCCTCTGTCCATGGGATTTCCCAGGCAAGAATACTGGAGTGGGTCACCATTTCTTTCTCCAGGGGATCTTCCCAACCCAGGGATCAAAAAAGCCCGAGTCTCCTGCATTGGCAGGAGTAAAGTACAGAGAGACTTTAGAGAGAGTGCAGGAGGAGTCCAGTAGTTCCTAAAAGTAATCATAAATCACTGCCTAGCTCATCAAGAGTCACCCTGGGGGGAAAGGCGGTAGAGGCGGGCACTGATAAAAATTTTAGGTTCCTTGCCGGCCACCAGGAAAAGCCAAGTGTGGGTGTCCTGAGCCACAGTCCAGACGTGTGAGAAAGGAAGCATCCCAGGATGGCTCCAGCATCAGCCACTTCCTACGGCCCTGCACAGAAGACCCAGAGCAGGACCTGCCAAGCTGGGCTCAGTCTGCTCCCAGAACTGTAAAAAGATGCTAGTAATGACAGTAACAGTAATATTAATGAAGGATTGTTATACATCACTAGTACAAATGCATGCACACGTGTGCACACACATACATGTACACATACCCCTACACATACATGTACCTGACTTAGGAGCTTGGGATTTGAGGTGGAAAGAGCAGGAGGAGGTACATCTCCAGCATCTGTATATTTTCATCATTGTCCATCAACTACACTCCAATAAAATTAAAAAACAAAAACAGTTGTATCTTCTTTAGCAAGCTCATCAAGTATTGTGAATAAGCAGCCAAGTCTAGAAACAACTAAGAATCTCCTAATCTCTTACTCTCAAAACAAAATTAACAGACTTCTCTCTTTTTATCTCACTGCCTTTCAATGACTGAGTTTAGTTAGACATAGCAGACACAACGCCCAGTGTGGTTCTAAGGACCCAGAGGCAAAATGTCCGAGGGCTGGAGTGACGCTCAAAGGTCTCCTGATTGACACTCTTACCCCAGCTGCCCTCCCAAGTCAGGGCTCAGGAGGGGCCACTTTTTATGAGTGAGCTGAAGATTCAGAACCAGAAAGGCTGAACAAGAAACGTGTTGAAAATTTTCTCCTAGGTTCTCTCACTGTTAATAAAAGTTGGCAAGCAGCAGCAGCTTTCAGTATGTTTTTTGTTCAAGTACTCTTCTATGAGCTTGCCAGGTGGCGCTAGTGGTAAAGAACCCACCTGCCAATGCAGGAGACATGAGAGACTCAGGTTCAATCCCTGGCTTGGGAAGATCTCACATGACTAGCAGCAACTAAGCCCAAGTGCCGCAACTACTGAGGTCAGTCTGCTGCAAGATGAGAAAAGAAAAAATTGTGCTGCCCACGGGGTCCCCATGGCACTGAGCTGCTCCCAAAAGCAGACACTAGTCTCTACATCAGACAGGGAAGTGTAGCCTGGGGAGTGAACAGGTTTCTTCTAAGGGAAAACAGTTTCTACATGTCTAAGAAGTGTCATGATGCTACACATAAATACTTTCACCTGCAGCATTTCTAAAGAAGGGGATGGAGGAGGGAGAGGAGTGGTGGAGGAAGAGACATGGATTTTCCTTCACTTTATTTTCTTAAGAACTGACTGCCACCCTCATTAGACTACTGAAGACATAACCAAATCACATTTCCATATATATGTTTGATTTGTGCCCTCTTCTACCATGAACCTGGTCGTGAAAAGCACCAGGTCCTGTTTTCATCTAATATCAAGGTGAACTCACGCTATGAAATGCATATTCTTGCATTCTTTATCTATGTTCAACAGAGGAGAAAATTTCTGTTTTGAATAGGATGTGTGCAGGATACATTTTGTTTCTCAACTGCAATAACAAGGAGCTTTAAAGTAAATCTGACACTGTAAAGTACTTTTACAATGCCTTGGAAAGAGCCCAAGACTTAAATATGTTCTCCCTGGTAAATGGTGCTGCCACCCTCTGCATGAACAATAAACCTATTCCCTTGATAACTCCAAGAAATATCCACTGAAATGCAGTTTACTCTGATAAGAAAGAGAGTGGAAATAAGTTCAGATCTTGGAATTGTTTTTAACTCCTTGTGGGAAACCCCTTTTCAAGAAGTGTCACTCAGGGCTTTCTCTTTCCTGATGGTTTATAACTTCTCCTCCACTCCAGAGAGGCTGGTTGGCTTGTCTCTGCTTGACCCCACAGGCTTCTGCACACACTACAAGTTTTGTACCCTGTGAGGATACTATGCCCCTAGCATAGAGTTGCCCGTGGGATATTTCACATGTCCTTTCACAAACATCTAATGATTCTGCTTGCCTATAGAATTAAAATTCAAACACATTTGCCTGATTTTCAAAAGCCTCTATAGTCTGACCTCAACTCACGTGGTTGTTGTTGCTCAGTCACTAAGTCGTGTCCAACTCTTTGTGACCCCATGGACTGCAGCATGCCAGACTCCCTTGTCCATCACTGTCTCCTGGAGTTTGCTCATGTCCATTAAGACAGTGATGCCACCCAACCATCTCATCTTCTGTTGCCCCCTTCTCCTCCTGCCTTCAATCTTTCCCAGCATCTGGGTCTTTTCCAATAAGTTGGCTCTTTGCATCAGGTGGCTAAAGTATTGGAGCTTCATTTTCTGCATCAGTCCTTCCAATGAATATTCAGAGTTGATTTCCTTTAGGATGGACTGGTTTGATTGCCTTGCTGTCCAAGGGACTCTTCAGAGTCTTCTCCAGCACCACAATTCGAAAGTATCAATTCTTCGGTGCTCAGCCTTCTTTACAGTCCAACTCTCACATCCATACATGACTGCTGGAAAAACTATAGTTTTAATCATATGGACCTTTGTCGGCAAAGTGATGTCTCTTACCAATTCATGGTAATCAACATAAACAAATGCTAAACACTTGGAGTTCAACTACTGTTTATTTATTTCACTTCCTTCAATTAAATTAAAACTGATTTGATGCCCCATGTGTGTGTGAGTAACAGGAAGTACAATTCATCCTCTTAGGAGTCTCTCTTATCCATCTCTGGATCATCCTACCTTTACAGAATCCCAGAAGAGATCCATCAAGGATAAATAACAAAACAAAACAAAAAAAGGGTCAGCAACAGAATAAAAGGGATAAGAAAGAATCAGTGATGGAAGAGAGAAAAATAGAAATTACTCAGTCTGAACAACGGAGAAAACAGATTTTAAAAATACAGTGATGGAGTTTCAGGGACCTTTGGGACTCTTAACATAAGAGCTATCATTCATATAATCAGAGTCCCAGGAAGAGAGACAACAGAGCTTAAAAATCACTTGAAGATATAGTAACCAAAACTTTCCAAATTTGTCAAAAACATAAATCTACAGATTAAAGTACCTGAGCAAATCCAAACAGGATAAACTCAAAGAAATTTGGTCAAAGACATATCATAATTAATTGAAGACCAAGTAAAATTCTTGAAAGCAGCATTAAAGCCAGAGAAAAAGAATACCTTACTGAGGGGTGGGGGGGATAAGAAATCAATGAAACTGAAATCAGAAAAAACATAAGGAAAATTAACGAAGCAAAGAGCTGGTCCTTTGAAAAGATTGGTAAAATTAACACACTTGCAGCAAGACTGACAAAGAAAGACAGTAGATGCAAATTAGCGATCCTCATCCATAGTTTCGCTTTCTACAGTTTGTGCTGCCCATGGTCAACTGAGGTCTGAAAATATTAAACGGAAAATTCTGGAAATAAGCAATTTCCAAGTTTTAAATTGTGTGCCATTCTAAGTAGCATGATGAAATTGCAAGTGATCCAGCTCCATCCTGTCCCAGATCCCCAACCATGAGCATCACCTGCTCCTGACATCTAGTCATCGACGTCATCACAATCGAAGATCCAGCATCAGCTGGGGCAAGTCTCCTCCTCCTCACTCATTGTCAGAAGGTCAGCGGTGGCCAACATGGTGTCCCAATACCTGCCTCATTCCCTTCCCTTAGCCCATCATATAGACATTTTATCATCACAAGAATGGTGACTACAGGACAGTAAGGTATTTTGAGAGAGACTACATTCACATAACTTTTATCATGATATATTGTTATAATTGCTCTATTTTATTGTGAGCTTAAAATCAGACTTGAGACCCTGCCTGAACAGAGGTGAAGTGGACAGGGGATGGCAGGCGTGACCCCGGGTAATCTCATGACCTCCATAGACACACAAATCTCCCTGGGGCCAAGTGTGTCTGTGTGTTAGTCGTTCAGTTGTATCTGACTCTGTGACCCCACGGATGGTTTAGCCTGCCAGTGTCCTCTGTCCATGGGGTTTCCCAGGCAGGAATACTGGAGTGAGTTGCCATTTCCTTCTCCAGGGAATCTTCCTGACCCAGGGATGGAACCTCCTGCATTGCAGACAGATTCTTTACCATCTGAGTCATGATGGAGGGCACCGTGCAAAGTGGCCAGGCGTCAGCCCTCTTGTTGGTGCACCACAAAGAAGCGACCTTCCCAGGAAGCTGTGGGCCCACTGCCCAGGGCAGGGGTTCAGAGGAGAGTGGATGTGGATGCGTCCTGCCACAATCCATCTCCCGTCAGAGGAGGGGGCAAGGCGGAGGCCCCTCAGAGCCCTCACTGTGGCTACGAGAGAGCCAAGCCCTGTCATTCTGGGGCTTTAAAACCGGTGAATGATTTCCACAGGCGCATTAGAGAGAGAACTACAGCAGTGGCCAGGTAAGTAAAAAGGCATTTGTCCTCCTCCCCTCCTTGCCCCACACTCCACCACCAGCACACACAGCAGGTGCTGGCCTTGGGGAGGGCGTATCTGTGAGACAAGCAAGACCCTTCTCCAGGACCAAGAGATAGGTCCCTGCTTACGCCCTCAGGAGGAGAATTGAAAGGATAAGATTTCAACTAAGACTGAGGCTTGACAGTGAACTGACGTTTCACATTCTTCGTTTTCCAAATAAATAAAACAGGTTAGATTTTAACAACTAAAAGTAACTAGAAAGTAATAAATTCTTCCCAAGAATTCATTAAAGAGCAAGTCAGGGAGAATTAGGAGAGCATCACGGAAGCCATACTCGGAAAGAAACACAAAACCATTCTGTGTTTACATCCTGGTGAAGTGAGATTGGTCAGTTACCTGGTCACTACAGGATCAGGCAGGGTGAGGTGCAGATGCCACCCACTCCCCGCCGCAACCTGCAAGGATACACCTGGTCATAAGAATGCGGAGGTCCTCCTGGCCACATCACTCTTTTCAGCACGCCACACACGTCTCTAGCCCTTTCAATGACTCCGCGGGTAGTTGCTATGACCCACACTGTATAGAAGAAACAAGCGTTCTGAGTGGTCGGTCACAGCAGCCCCGCTGCAATGTGGCCCTCTCTCTCTGCCTGTGCCCTGACCACCGCATTTCCCTGCCGGTGACTGTCCTCAGAGCCCCTCAAGAGCCCCCTCTGCAGCCCCTCTATGCTGGTCCCTCCCCTGGGGCCCCTCTGCCTGCCTCCCAGGGGGACTTTTCTTCTCTGTCCTCCAAGAATGTCTCTTCCCACGGCTCCCTGATCTTTCTGCTTTTAAATCCCCAGTAACCCAAGACCCTGAACCCAGAATGTTTGACATGATCACCCGCCAAGCAGAGGAAACCGTTCTCTGGGCGCTCCTGAACCAAAAAAAAAAAAAACAGGCTGGAGCACAGCCCGAGGGAGGAAGTAGGGGGGCGGGGGGAGGGCAGTGGTCTGCCGGAGAGGATGTTGACCCCCACGGGTCAGACCAGACCCGAGGAGGGGCCCTCTGGGAAGAGGGAAGTGAGAACGGAGACTGCCTGGAAGGGATTGTTCATGCTTTCAAGCCGGGCCAAGCGGGATGAGTAACGCCAGAGGCTGGCAGCCTGAGGCTCCCTCACACCTCACTGGGTTTTGGGGTGGAGAGGCTGGCCACCCCGCAGGGGTTGAACCCAGGGAACGCCTAGGGACAGCCAAGAACTCGCCTACCCTGTGTGTCCTCCGGAGAAGCATGAGTGGCCCTGGTGAGATCTGCTACTGGCTGCCAGGGGTCAGGGGTCAGGGATGCTTCTGTTAGGGCGTGAATGGAGCTTGCCTCTGGTTTTGAATTTGAAGGTCCTTGGGAGGCTGTCTCTCCCCCTAGGGGCACGCCTCTTAGGGGTCTCCGGAGCGGCCTTTTTGGAGAAAACCCAGGGTTCCGTGTCCCTGCGAGCTCTCCTCCCTCCTGGGCAACTCTGCAGAAGCTGCCAGCTTCTGTGCCTGCAATCAGGCCTCAGGGCAGCAGGGCCCGTCTAGACCAGGGCATCGTCCCCGTGCCTGTCGGACAATCAGGGAGCCTGGTCACGGTTGCTCAATATTAGGAATGAGAGGGTCTCCCTGGAGGCCAAGTGTGGGAAGTCAGGCCATCCGGGCTGAGCAGAATGCTAACCAAAGCCTGAGGCTTTGGCTCAGGAATCAGTATTGAGCTGGTTGGAAGGGAAAAAAAAAAATGGTTTTGTTAATAATGATTTTTCAAGTTTAGATCACAAGTTCTTAGTGATCAAGAACAATTATTTCAAACAGGAAATTCTTAGAAGCAGGGCATTGCTAATCACACCTATCTGCAAACCCCACCGTTGATACAAAGGCTGATAAGAGATGTGGGCTTGCTTAGCCTTGGGCTGCTGCTGCTGTCAGCAACATGTCTATCAGCAATACATCCCAACTCTAGATCTTATGCCCCTGAGTTAAAAACCTCCATCTCCTGGTTTCCAGAGAGATGTGGAAAACTTCCTTTTATCACTAAGTGTTTCTGCTACTTCTTCCTCCCGGTGGTCCAGTCTGAGTGGATTTTCCTGTTTCACCATCGCTCCATTTTGCATTTCAATGGCCAGCTCCTGGCCTTCTGTTCTAACTTCCCTCCTCATATCCTGGATGACTTGATTAAATCCACTCCCCCTGGCAGGAGGTTCTTGAAATCTGCATGGAGAGAATTACGGTCCCCCTCCTCTACTGCCCCTGCGGGGCTCCAGGGGCCACACGGGGTCCAGGTCCCCTGGCGGCAAGGCCGTGCGCCCTTCACCTCCCCCACCCCCAGGAGCCCCACCCCAGCCCCACCTGGCTCACTATCTGCACCCTGACCCGGGTCATCTTGGAAGTCCCCTCTGATGCATTCTCTTAGCATTCTGGCTTCTCCCCCAGTTTCTCTTTTTTTTTTCCCCCTTTAAAAAAAATTTCTTTCCTTTTTTCCTGCCTCCAGCCTAACAGTTCTCTCCAGACCTCATTCCCTCCATACCCAACTCCATTAAACCCTTGAGCTGAAATCTGACCAACACTCCCTGACCCTCTTGTACCTTCTAAATCTTCTGAGGGATTATCCATAAACCAGTGATTATCAAAGCAAGCTGCACAGTGTGATCCATCCTTTAGAAAGAAGACTGAGGCTCAACCTCCCCCTAGGAGATTCTGATCAAATCACTTTAGCCTGCTATCAGAATGTTTCAAATTTTAAAATCTCTTGAGGTGATTCTGATCGCAAGGCAGTGATTCTAAAACCCCAGCTTCAAAAGCCTCCTCCAGTCCCACTTCTTAGATGCTAATCTGGATCACCCTGAAGAGGGAAGTCAGTCTGGGAAACTGTCTGCTCTGGGCCTTTGTAGTACACGGAGGTTCTCCACCTGGAGCTGACAGACTCCACCCTGATTTTACGAAGAAAACAGGAGTAACCTCCCCTAGTTTCCTCACCTCTCACCGTCCTCCCAGCCTCCACCCCCACTTCCCTTCCTCACTTGACCCTGTCCTGCATCAAGGCCTCAGGTGAGCAACAGTGCTTCCCTGGGGCCTCCCCATCCAGAGGAAGTGCTCAGAACAGAGAGAAAGAAATGTCTTCAGTCATGTCTGACTCTTGCTCAGTCGTAACTCTCTGCAACCCCATGGACTGTAGCCCACCAGGCTCCTCTGTCCATGGAATTCTCCAGGCAAGAATACCAGAGTGGGTTGCCATTCCCTTCTCCAGGGGATCTTCCTGACCCAGGGATTAAACCAAGGTGTCCTGCATTGCAGGCAGATTCTTTACTGTCTGAGCCACCAGGGGAGTCCAGGTCAGTTATTATTATTTTTAATCCAGGCCCCTTCACACAGAATCCATCACTCTGCTTTCTGCCAGAACAATTCTTTACTGCCCTGACCACCATTAACCATTGTTTGTCTACATGCCTTTCCTGCATGTAAAAAAAACATTATGTTCCTTGAGAACACAGAATGTGTTATCAATATAGTGCCTCGCATTTAATAGATGCTCAATAAACATCTGATAAAATAAATAGACAAACAGCTGACTTCTTGGGTAGTTCTGATATCAATATTTTCATCTTTTTAATAGCCACGATCACAATCACCTCAAGAGATTTTAAATTTTGAAACACCCTGATGGTGTGTATGTGCACGCGCTGAGTCACTTCAGTCATGTCTGACTCTGTGCGACCCTATGGACTGTAGCTTGCCAGGCTCCTCTGTCCATGGGCCCGCCAAAGCCATTTGGTGAAAATCTCTTGGAAGGAGATCGAGTCTCAGTCTTCTTTCTAAAGAATAGATCACGCTGTGCAGCTTGCTTTGATAATCACTCAGAAGATTTAGAAGGTACTAAATTCTCAGATCTTGTGCTACCGGAAATGCCTGGCTGTAACCTAGTATGAAACAAGCTGTCGACTTAAAAAATAGTCACAGCCTCAAAGTTGAGAGTTATGTTTTACTCAGTGGGGATCTTTAGGCCAAACCATTTGGTCAGAATCTCTTAGAGGGAGATCTTCTTTCTCAAAGGCTGAATGTACTGTGCAGCTTGCTTTGATAATCACTGGCTTATGGTAGGTAGAGGGACTCAGAAGATTTAGAAGGCTCTGTATTCTTAGATGTTATACTACCGGAAATGCCTGGCTGTAACCTAGGAAGGAACAAGCAAATAAGAAATAGATTGGTGAAGTGTTCAACAATAGCTAACTTGGGGTGAGACCGATGGAAATGCCCAGTGGGTGTGGGCATGACACCACCAGCAAGGTTGCACCAGGGCAGCGATGAAGAGGGGACCTGACCAGTGTGAGCTGGTGCACACCCAGTGTGAGCTGGTGCATGCTGGTGTGAGCAGTGCTGGTGATGTCACGCCCACACCCACTGGGCATTTCCATCAGTCTCACCCCAAGTTAGCTATTGTTGAACACTTCACCAATCTATTTCTTATTTGTTTGTTTCTACCTAGGTTACAGCCAGGTATTTCCAGTAGCACAACATCTGAGAATTCAGAGCCTCCACGCAGGGATCCCGAGGTTGAGAAGAGCAGCGGCTAGCTGAGGGTCCCTCCTGGTATCCCTTACAGGTCACACACAAAGCCCGGCAGCTACTTTGGTCTGGAGTTTTGTGCTGAGTTCCCTCCCATGGAGCTAGCTGATTCCGGGAAAGCCTGGACTTTTTCTACTGCAGGAGACACGGTCCTCACCCCCTCCCTGGAGCAGCATCCATGCCCCCTGTCCTCTAGGTCTGTAGGTAGGTCTGGCCAAGGAGGAGCAGTCTCAGAAAGTCAGGAGAGTGACAGGAGTTTCTTCCAGGGTCTATTTTCTGGCCCCATCCTGGTGGGTTCTGACTGACACAGCTTCACTCCTCATCCCCCAGCCAGAGGTCCTGCCTGGCTAGCGGGATCCCTAAGCCTACCACTACCCCGGGCTCCAGTAAACACTCTCCCTATTCCACCCACCAGTGATGGGTGACGCTCTGTGCCACTGCCTGGCTTAGGAAGCCAATGGTCCCTCCGAAGAGCCCCCTATATAAACACTCTCTTTGCCCCTTAATCTTCCTTCTTTCACCATTTTAATTAAGACCCCAACTGACACAGACACAACTTATTAAATAATTTTACCAAAGAATATAAAATCTCCATATGCAGATACTTTTTGAAAGATTTACAAATTTACAGGTGTCCATAACCAAGAAGTCTAGAAACAGTGGCTTGAAATGCAAAAGATACACAGTCGGTGTTAAAAGTTTAAAACCAACTGGGGTAAGAGAACTTTCCAGGGGAAAAAAAAGTGCTTTCTACCGCGGTTCATCAAATTTTCACTGAAGCCGCGGACACTTTGCCTCGCCTCCTTTGAGATGGTAACAGTGTTAAACGTTGTTATTATTACCTTCATTCGTGGACAAACAGCAAAGTTTCATAGGCCGGTGGTTTTAATTCAGCCGACCTCCGAGGGCAGAGCGCTGCCGGTTCTAAGACAGCATCACGACGGCGAGCAAGCAGGTGGGGGGATCGCGCGGTCCCCTGGTGGAGCCTCGGCGAAGGGGTTGGGGGTGAATTCCGTGCGCTGGGGGTCTCCAGGCCCAGCCGGGAGGGCAGGGACCCGACGGCCCACAGTGTCTGGGCATCGGCGCGGCGAAGAAGGTCGGGTCTGGCTCCACGCGGTCCAGGGGGTCTTGTTGAGCGTGGGCAGGGGGGATCCGTAGAGCGGGGGCGCGCCCAGGCCCTGGCAGGGGCGGGGGGAGTTGGTCCGGTTGTCTCGTGGGTTCAGCAAGGCCCCAGCGCAGCGCCACCTCCTCCAGGAAGCCCACCACACCACCCACCCCGCTTCCCTGGGGACCGAGTCGTTCCCAGATCGGATCTCGCAGCGCCGGCCTGAGTCCCTCCGGCCGGAGGCCCGCAGAGGGGTGGCCCACAGAGGTGTGCGCCACATCTTCCACCATCCGAGTGAAGACGGCGCGGAGCTTAATATTAGCCATCTGTCAGACCGGAACTCGGTCCCCCTAGGGGTACTGCGGCCGATTTTACCCACCGCGACCGAACGAGTCACTCGGGTGGCCGCTCAGTCCTGAGTTACTAGGGTCCTAGAAGTGCCCACGAAACCCCATTCCCCCGGAGCCCGACCCCGGCCCCAGTGAGGCAGACCGATGGGGAACGGTGACCAGGAGCGAGGACCGCCAGCGGGGTTTTCTACCCACCGCCCGGCTGCCAGCATTCCCGAGACGCGAGAGCAAGAGGACCGGTCCCGAAGACTGCGCTTAGGACCCGCACAGTTCCAGCCTCTCCCTCTCAGGCGATAGGAGTTCCCCCAGGGGTCCCCTATTGCTTAAATGCAGCGCCTCTGCGTTCGTGCGCACAGGCTGTGTTTGCACAAGTGGGAGACAGTCTTAGGACTGTAATTGTGCATGAAGGGATTAGTATACAAACTTACGTGGGACCGGAGATAGGATAAGTGGGTCTGACCCCAGGGGAGAGGGGGGAAGACCACCAACCTGGTATACAGAGGTTCAGCCAAATGTGTGTGTATTTATATATTATATATGTATTTTATATTGCATATGTATTTATACATTTCATATAGTATATATGCACCTATACATTATATATGGATTTATATGTTTGTGCATTATATGTTTATATGTATTTATGTACCATATATGTTCAAAACAGTCAGTCTTAAAGGAGATCAACCCTGAATACTCGTTGGAAGGACTGATGCTGAGCCTGAAACTCCAGTATTTTGGTCATCTGATGCGAACAGCTGACTCATTGGAAAAGTCTCTGATGCTGGGAAAGAATAAGGCAGAAGGAGAAGAGGGCATCAGAAGATGAGATGGCTGGACAGCATCACCGATGCAATGGACATGAACTTGGGCAAACTTTGGGAGATGGTGAGGGACAGGGAGGCCTGGCGCTCTGCAGTACATGGGGTTTGGAAGAGTCAGACACGACTGGATGACTGAACAGCAACAATGTATATATTATATATGGATTTATATATATGTTCATATATTATATATGTATTTATATAATATATATATATATTTAACTGAAAAAGCAAGCTGCAGAATAATAGGGAGAATACATCCCATTTGTGGGGGCAGGAAGAGGGAAGAATCCTACAGTTCAGGTAGAGGCCACTAGTTTTTCCCTTGATGTTCTGCTTATATGACTATCGAACAAATAGGAAAAGTTATAATTGTTAATGAAGCTATTTATGCAGAACACAAATGATTTTGCATTGGTAAGATGAAAATAAAGCCTGGCCATTTTTTTTTCTTAAAAAAAAAAATAGCCAACTCTCCCCCAAGTTGGAAAGACCGAAAGTAAAAGGAGCTTGAACTCCTCACAACCAGAGGCCATGGCTCCCGCCTTTCTAACACCAACTTCAGCATTAAAAACAAAACAAAACAAAACAAAACAGAGCTCCAGATAAGCAGCCTATATCACTCTAAATTCTAAAGCTCTGCACGTTTTCCGAAAGGTGCCCTTAATTCATTTCCAGCTTTATTAATGATCAGCAGTTTTGTCTGCCGTAAATCTCCCAATTTCTACCTGAGAAATAAAGAAGGAATCAGCTCTTTTTTAAAAACTTTTTTTTTAAAAGCACTCGTTTTCTTTTTTTACAGAAACTTGCCTGATTAGAGAACACCTTTAGAACCATTTCGAAGACCGCAAAAATATATTCTTTACCATTTACACCTAGAGATGGTGAACAGTTTGTCTTGAACCTGATTTCATCTCCTGCTCCCAAGACGATTCTGCACCTGCCTGTTCACCGCTTTCCTGCTGGTAAAGCTCCAGGTAGGAGCGAGTTCTCAGGGGTAAACGCACGCAGACTTCCCGGAGCCAGCGTCCCCTCCATCCCACCGCATCCAGCCCCACAGGCGCCCCCACCCCTTTCTCCCTCCTGCGTTCCCCTGGAAGGAGTCCGGCGCAGCACCGCGTCCCGCGCACCCGGGCGTCCTGCGGGCTGCCGGCGCTGCTCCTCGAAGGCCCCAGGTGGAGACTCGCCCTCAGTCAACCTGCGGTCCCGACCGGCTCCCCGCCGCTCGCTGCCGCCTTGTCTTCAGTTTCACATCCCCAGGGGGCCCAGCCTGGCGGTTCCGGCGCACCGCGCGCTCCGGGACTGGCTCGGCTGTCTCTAGCGTACCCCACCTTCGGGCTGCTCTCGGCCATCCAGCTCGGCCCAGCGCCCGGCAACCCCTCGCCGGACGGGCCGCCTCGCCCGGCCGGAGGGAAGGAGTCGGGAACAGGAGGGGGGAGATGCCCGCACCCCTGGCCAGACCCCGGCCCCAGTCGCAGCCCAAGGCGCAGTCGGCGGCCCCGCCGGCTCGGGACGTTGAGGGCGCCTCCTGGCCCTGGAGTCGTTCCTGCACAGACCTCCTGACCCTATGAGAGCCCTGCTCCCGGCGCTGGCCGCACCCGAGCGGCCGAGAACCAGGGCCGGAACACCGCGAGCGCGGCCACCCGCTCCCTACGGCGTGGTGTACAGTCTGGGTTTACCTTCTCGTTCGGCAGAAAGTCTCAGGCCGGGGCCCCAATCCCCTCCCCTCCTCGGGGGAAGAGTCAGATCCGGATGTCCCGTTGGGACCTCTGAGGTCCCCGCGCGGCAGAGCCCCTCCTGAAAGATTCGGAACGGAAACCCTTCGAGGCCGATTCGCTCCGGGCCGCGCACTCCGGCTCCGAGCAGCCCGCCCGAGGGCGCAGAGCCACCGGAGCGAGCGAAAACCCTCGAAACGAGAGCACGACTTGCAGTTTTTCTGTCCGGGTCACCAGGGAGGCTGTACTCTCCTCGACCCGTACCAAACCTGAGAGCTTTTACCTTCTAGGTTGAGTCCCTTCAGGGTCTGGTTGAAATGCCCACTGAATTAGGAGCAGCCGGAGCGCGGTTCCCCGCAAGCGGAGCGCGGCTCCCTGGGCTTCCAACGCCTTCTGCGCCCGGAGACGACCGCGCGGGAGGGACTCGCCGCCGCCTCCAGGGACCTGGGCCCGCGCGTGGCGGAGGGTGGGGGTGGGCGTGGAAATTGACTGTCGAGCGCAGGCTTCGCCCCTGAACATTATTTTCATTTTCTTTGTGCAAAACTTTAGCGACACGACTTCTCCTTACTACTGGGAGGAAGAAGGGACTGGATCTAAAATCACTACCATGGTGGGAAGCAGTCCTGACTGGGATTGGTTGAAATGCTGTGAACACAGATGCCTTTGCATAGAACACATGCATCACCATCACTATTCCGCCTGCTCCCTCCCCTCACCTCACACACAGAAAATTTATCCCAAAACATCCCCTTTCGCCGGACAGAGGAGAGCCGCAGGGAAAAATAGGGGGCACTGATATTCTTACTTCGCAGAGAGGAGAGAGGACTTCCTGCCTTTGGAATGAAACAAACAACACCAACAACAGCCAAACGGAGCGAGGGGTTTACCCAGAAGTGGAAGATAATCAATAGAACAAACGGAAATAAGGCTGTTCGGTGAATGGAGGCCCGGGACGACGAGCCTGGAAGTCAGTGCCTAACACTGATGGATGTGAAACTAGCCTCTCGGGCACATTAATAAATTAATCGCCAGAGGAACAGTTACTAATGTAGGTAAAGACCCATAGGACCAAAAGGGGAGACAGGGGAACTGACTAGTTTTTGGATGCCTTAATTTTTCTGAAAGCTGACATGAAGTAATGGTTGTCAGGCAAGAATCATGTCTTATAACCAACACATAAAATTAAAAAGATGAATTAAATAGGAAAAAATTTTAAATCATGTTTAATGAATTTAAAAAGCTGTACACTTTCCATACCCACAACCTCTTTACTGAAATTGCAGACTTGAATTTCTGTTTTATTTCTCCATTCTGTAATCTCCCATTTCAGTTTAATATTTTTGGAGTGTGTGTCTGTGTACATCTACAATCTGGAGTGTTTTTTTCAGACACCCAAACAGATTTGTTAAAATAAGCAGAATCCAGACCTATGTACTGGAGAAGGAAATGGCAACCCGCTCCAGTATTCTTGCCTGGAAAATCCCATAGAGAGAGAGGCCTGGAGGGCTACAGTCCCTGGAATTCCAAGAGTCAGACATATGCATTCTTATGGCTGATTCATGCGGATGTGTGGCAGGAACCAACACAATATTGTAATTATCCTCCAATTAAAAATAAAAATTTAAGAAGAATATATTTAGTAGAAAACACGCACACACAAAAATTAGCAGAACCCAGTATGTAGGGAACAACTCTAAAATTGTCCCTTCATTTCATGGGTGGGTCAGAGTTTTCTTGTCTTCACAGAATCCAACCACTACCCTGGAAGAAATAACTTCCAAGGACTTGGGTGGTTCAGAATCCCTTCTATGTAGTTCCAACATAACTTAAACCTGCTGAAGTTGCTTGGAACTCCTGGAAGCCAGACTTTCTTTCTTCATTCCACTCTATTTACTCATCCTCAAGAATTTCAACTCTTTTATACCCTTAAAAAAATAAATGGCATGGCCATGTAGTTCAGGACCTGAGAAGCTATGAATGGTGGGGGCAAGTGCTGACTAAAAGGTGAATACTAGCAGTCTTGAGACTGAGCAGTGTGTCCTGGTGAACTGTCCCTTTTATAAAGACCTTGAGATTTTCATACAAAATGAGAGTTGATATGAATTGAGGCATTCTATCTGAAGTTCTTCTTCAAGTGACAGTCATTTCCATTTTAAAACCAGAGAGGCTAAGCTGCCCAAAGCTCAGAGTGAAACACACAATCTGGATTCCCAGCTCACACAGGCAAGCTTGCGAGGATGGGAAATTCTCAATCCACCAGACAAAGCACCAGGGAAGGGGAATTACTGCTGTTTCTCTTTCCCAATGGAATAACGAAATCAAATCCCTCGAGTCTACTGGGAAAGATGGAGACACGTGGAATCAAAAGGTTGAGAAGGGGAGAGAGAAGAGGAAGTGATTCCTGTGGTGCAGAAACAATCCTTTAAACACCATCTAATTTGTTCATACAGCAAGCCAGTTAAGGAGACAGATAGGGCTTGTATTGTTCTCCCTACTTTTTTACAGATGAGCGGAGACCAGGAAAAGTTAGTGCCTTTACCAAACTCACAAAGCTACGATGCTAAGCCAGAGAGGTCTTCTGACTCAAAGCCTTAGAGTTTTCTCCTTTCGAAACACTTCCGCTTATTCGGCCATTCTCTGCTCTGCTCCAAAAGCTTATGCTTTGCGTTGCTAGGTTTACAGTCCTGACTTGTATTCAGCAGAAAGGAGTTCTAGCCACTGGCAACTGTCTCAAATAGAAGAGAGGCCGAACAGGAACTCCCCATTCCTTCAGGAATGTCCAATGGAAAACTGAGGGAGGTACCAAGTGTAAGCCAGTCACTCAGTCCATTTCTAAGCACGTAGAAGGTGCCCGGTTAGGAGACACATGGTGAACGCACGGTCCCCAGTGCTCCTCGAACCACCCCAGGAATCAGACAGACCAGAATACCTCTAACCATTCTTTTCCTTGCCTTACAAGAGATCAAGTATGTGAGAGGGCGCTGACCATGACCCAGGAGGAATCTGGGCCCACAGCACGGCTGCTGCAGCATGTTGATCCTCATCCGAATCACCACACAGAGTGGAATTTCACAAACCATCCTTCTGAGCAACATCAGTTTGGGGATTTATGGATTTGACTGACAAAGTGTTTGAGACTTTGGCTCAAGTGGAAAGAAGACCCTCGAAACTAATTGTCTTCAGTAAGAATATGATGAAAAGTTTTTTCTTTTATTTAATCAAACTGTTTGGGCCTAAGCTGCAGAGAATGTTTATTTTAAAGAGCATTATTACTATTGCAGCAACAACTTATTTAACACTTGCTGTCAATGCTAAGAAATTTTGTATTTTGCTAAGAAGTACTGTTTTACAATATAAATACTATTTTGTACCACACTGAGACTTTTTAATATCCAGAGTTTTGAATAAAGCTGGGAGAATTGCCGGTGGTGAGGGTTTGGTGTTCGTGTGAGGCCCACAGTGCAAACTGATTCACGGGAAGCTGCCTAATGATTCAGGAGAAGCACAGAGCTTCCTCACTGGAGGAGAGGTTGAGGAAGGTGCTACAGTGAAAAATTAAGGGGATGCAGCTGATCCCAGATCAGGGAAGCTCAAGGGATGTTCTTTGAGTCTCAGGTTGATCATTTTGAAGAAGGAGCAAGACATGCCTCATCCTACTCCAGACAAGGATGAACAGGGACACTAAAACCACTTTTTCTCAGATGAATACTCAGGATTCAGAAGGAAGCATCTTGTAAGCAGAAAGAATAAATCAATGCTGAAATAATAAATGTGAAATCTCTCTCCCCCAGCCAGTGCTGTCAAAAATAATCAAAGGTGAATAGGAGGAGGAAGGCAGTGTTGAACATCTATTTTGTGACCAAGACCGTTCTGAGTATTAAAAACAAAATGGGTACTTCCCTCATGACCCAATGGTTAAGAATCTGCCTTACAATGCAGGGGATGCAAGTTAGATCCCTGAGTGGGGAACTAAGATCCCACATGCAATGGAGAGAAGGCACCCTGCAATGAAAGATCCCACATGATGTGTGCCCAACACAGTGGGGGCGGGGGGGGGGGAGTAACAAGTAATAAAACAAAACAAAATTAATAAAAGATAAAAACAAAATGAAATGGGACACTTAGAAAGTTGGACCACAATGATATATTTCAGTTTGTAGCACCTACTCCATTTTCTCTTAAATTCTTTTGTTTCTATTTGCTTTTCTTGACATCAGCACAAATTTATATAAAAATCTGAAGTCTTTTGCAGTATAATTCAGATTAAAGGTACAATCATCTTCTGACATATGAATAGTAAGTGAAAGAAATAGCTTCATTGGGATATGGTCTCATAGTTGCTTGTATAAGGAGCTTACACATTTATTTGTAATTTATCAGACCTGCCCTTGTAACTTTAATAGAGATGAAGGCAGTGTCTCAGGGGAAAAGAAAACATTCTCTTCTTCTCTGAGTCCCTCAAAGGTGTGTAGACTCTGCTGGCTTCCAGTCTGGGTACCTCAGCCCATGAAATGGTTGGATTCCTACCTCCTGATATAATTCTAAAATACTTTCAAGGTAAAGATGAGGCAAGAAGGAGCAAGGGAAGTAGTGTGTCCTTTATATATTTGTTCCCAAATAAAACCATTAAAACTGAGACAAATTTAATATTTGAAGAAAGTCATGACATCTATATACACTACCACGTGAAAACAGATAACTAGTGGGCAGACGCTGTATAGCATGGGGACCTCAGCCCAGGGCTCTGTGATGACCTAGAGGGGTGGGATGGGGGGAGTGGCAGGGAGTTTTCAGAGGGAGGCGATATATGCATACATATAGTTGATTCACTTCATTGTACAGCAGAAATTAGCACAACGTTATAAAGCAATTATACTCCAATTAAAAAAAAACAAAAAACAATCAAGAGCTGGTCCTTACAGTCACTTCATCTGAGTCTTTTTAAGGAAAGAGGACTCTGAACATGTGGTGGCACCAAAGACCTCTAACCCAAGTCAAGTTCTACATTCTGCCCTTCACTTTAAAATTGCATCGGTGTCTTTGACAGGACCCAAAACTCTTTTCCTGATTTTTCCATGAGGACCCACATTCCTATACTTCAAAATAAGAAAGGGTCATTTAAGGACAAAACACTGGTGAATAATCTGTTGCTAAGTAACCAAGCTCCCCAGTAGTTGATAGTTTACAACCACGATCTTTTTTTTCTTTTTCTTTTTCTTTTTCTTTTTAATCTCTCCTACCTGTGAATTGATTGAGCTCATCCCGATGTTGTTCTTCTACCTCTCTTGCATTCCATTTGGCAGGATGGTGGCCAGAGATGGGAGTAGGCCACGCGGCCTCTCCTCTCCAGACGGCCTTTGCACGTGATCTCACCGCCTTGATAACCGGACTTCCTACACAGTCGCTCAGGAGCACAAGAATGACTGCCAAGCCTTGGCCGAGGGCTGGTCCCTGGAGCTGGCACAGCCTTGCTTGGGCTGCATTCTATTGGGTAGAGTAGCAAGTCCAGCCCAGATTACAGGTGGGAGGGGTTGATACAAGGATGTAAGCACCTGAGGTAGGGAGCAAAGCCACTGCCCACCACACGGCACAAAGGAAAAGACCCACATCTTCACCTGGGCATCGCGTTTTGCTTTGAGAGAGATGTACTGCTCTCCTGCTTCTTGATTCAAAACTCAGTAATAGGAGAGAGTTATTGAGATGTCCCTATGTTTTCTCAAATAAAGGGAAACTGCCTTTTTGCTTCAGTGCTTGGGCCCTATGCTTCCCAACATACCTTGATCATCAGGGCTTCTAAATCTGAGGTTTTATATTCCTCCAACCTCTGGAGGAGTTATGAGAAGTCATGCCTAAAACTATGTCTAAAATATTCCACACGTGCGTGTATGCCTGCATCCGAGGAGGCCATTCCTCACTTTCGTAGACTATAATCTTAGACGAATTCAAATAAGCATGACCAAGGGTGCCTGGAGCTCAGGACAGCAATCCTGATTTCTACCTCTTGACCAACTTCTAAAGTATCTCAGAAGTACAGATATGGGGGTGGGGTGGGGAATAATTAGACCATTTAGGTATTTTTCAAAGTAAAACAAAAAGCAGTCACTAACTGGCACCTGAGGTCACTTCCTCTGAGTCCACTTGAGGACAGACGAGGGAATAGGCAAGAGCTTCTGCCCCTAAGAGTTACTTTGAGAACTAATTTCCCTCCATTTGGAGTTAAAGGCAATGGAAATGCTGAACCATTTTAGTTCTTATTTTCCCTCTCATTATTTGACCTTTCCCTGGTGAATAGTTAAGAATGTGACTTTGGAGGAAAAAAAAGAATGTGACTTCATGGGACTTTTGGTTCTTTGAAACACTTTCTTTTCTCCTTTCCTCTTTTCCCTACTTATCTCTTTTTTTTTTTTTTTTGGCCATACCACAACAGCATGCAGAACTCTCCTATCAGGGATCTATCTGTGCACCCTGCAGTGGAATCAGAATCTTAACCACTGGACCACCAGTGAAGTCTTAATTTTTTTGAGATGCAGCAGCAAGGGGTACAACTGACTCTCCTTGTGCCCTAAAAATGCCTGGTGGGATCTGAACTGGTGACCTGGCCTTGACCCTCAGCAGGTGAGGTACCTCTGCTCGCTTTATCCACCAGGAATGCAGGAAACAAAACCTGTCTGGGGTCAGAGGAAGAAAGACTAGTGTAGGGTACTAGAGACAAATAAAGTGGATTGGACGATAGAACACTGGAATGAAGGTTTGCCCATCAAATGTTTAAGGTAAACTGTTATGCTTAACAAAATAGACTTATTTTCCTCATTGAAATGTTTTATCTTGAACATTCCTAACATCCAGGAACTCTTTGTATTTAAAAAAAAAAAAAAGACATGCCCTATTTCTCCAGAAAATCCAGCTGACCATCTCAGTTCAGACAACCCTCAAAATAAATGTTTAAGCCACCTTCCTACCCCTTCCTTTTCTCTGTAGCATTTATCAGTATAGAGAATGGTAGCTTCTCACAACCAGAATGCAAGTTCTCCCAGTGCCCAAGGATATATTGTGCACAAAGAAAAACAAATGTGAACAAACAAATATGTTGTCAGAACTTGCAACACCAGGCTTTCACCATGTACACAGCAAGCAAGGGATCTGTGCCTCCAAGTGTCACTTGCAAAACGGGGAGAATTGCATCAAAACTCCCAGGCTTCCTCAGGCTCAAAATCAGTACAAGACAGCATTGATGAAACACCTGGTGCAGGAAATGCCCATTTTAAATCATCTGTATCCATCCATTTATGTCTCATCTGCTAAGTGTGATGGGAAGGGCCACAAACACAACAGCAAGGCTGATCAGCTTCACGACCTGGGACTCAGTTTCTCCTGAAGCTCTGTGCTTCTCAGTTTCTTCAGGGCTGGACAGTGATGCCCCAGGACTGCAGCTTTAGTTGCATTTGCAAAGCATGCTGCCTACATATCCTCTTTGGACCCCTCCCAGGCTAAGAACTGCAGGTATCAGGAACTGCAACAGGCCCCATATGCAATTTATAGCAAAATATCCCACTGAAATGATAGGTGCTAAGTTTCACTAACAGTTGAGGTCACAATGCATTTTATTTTGATTAGTTCCTATGACTCTTTCCCAATTATTTTTAACCCAGCAACACTGCTTTCCAAGGTGTAGACCTGTGATGACTGGCAATTTCAGTATTGAGAGGGAGTTTTAATGACTCATGGTGAAATGCAGAAAAGAAAAAAATACATATCCAAAAGCCTCTTTATGCAGGTCTCAAGATTCAACTCGAAAACCAAAGTTACCTTGGATATTCTCCTGAGTTTGAAAGTGATATACTAAAACTTAAAATATTTGGAGAATTATGATTAACCATTACTATGTAGAGACTAGGGTCACCTGAAATGCATAAGTTAGGCTCATTCTGTGAGTTTCCTTTCCCCTAGCAAAACCAAGTAGGGATGCCCAAATGTTTATTTGAGGGCTTCCCCTTCAAGTCATTCAGGTCTACTATTACAAGAGAATGAGAAATTCACTGTGACTATGTTTAGTGTTATCGTTAAAGCATTTCTAATTCTATTAAATACTTAACAGGGATCTCAAAACCTGGCTTTTGTGACAGAGGCGCTAGCAGAGTGAGAAAAGTGGAATTCCAGATTTTATTTTATTTTTTTAAAGATTGAAAAAAAAAAACACACCTGGGATAAAAAATTTCGTTGATCAATAAAGCTATGAGAAATGGAGCGAGTTGTTCCCGGACCCACTGGTGAACTTGAACTTGGAAATGGGGTTTTGACAAGGGCCACTGTGGGAAACAAGGGTCTGAACCCACCTTCAGACACCACCTCCCCCCCCCCCCGTTTTACTCCCCACCCCCCCCCAAGTGTTCAAGTGGCAGACAAAATAAATTACCATAAATTATACGCCAAGGCAATTTAAAAACACAACGCGACGCGAGGCTGAGTGTCCCTCGATCCTTGGGGAGGTGTGTAACACTGTGCGCGCTTCTGGCCGCAGGCCCTGCGGGCGGGGACGGCTCACACGTCGGGGTAGTTGCAGTAATACACCGCGGAGCTGGCGTCGGACACCACCGAGGACAGGGCCCCGTGGCCGTCGGGCAGGGTCACGCCGGCGTCGTGTCCTGGGTAGGGGAGCCCCATCTCCGGCTTGCACACAAAGTGCAGGTACTGTTCGAACTCCGTGCGCTCCACCTCCCCGAGTAGCTCGGCCGGGGCCCCCGGGTCTGCACTATCCCGGCAGTGCAGCGCCTCTGGCGGGGGCGACGGCTGCCCCGGGCCGGGCGGGGGCGGCTGCGGCGGCATCTGGAAGCCGCGTCCCCCGCCCCCCGCCGCCGCCGGGGAGCCCACGGGGCCGTAGTACATGTGCAGGGCGCTGGGGGGCGCGAGGAGGCCCGGCATCGCGGGGCCCGCAGGCTCCTGGCCCAGCCGCGGGTGCAGGGGCCCAGCTCCGGGCGGCTCCGGGGGCCCAGCGTAGTCCGCGGCCGGAGCGTAGCTGTAGGGCCCAGGGGCCGGACAGTCCGCGGGCAGCGGCGGGGCGAAGAAGGCCGGATCGGGTTCCACGCCGTCCAGCGGGGACGTGTCGGGCGTGGGCAGAGGGTAGCCGTCGAGCTGGGGCGCGCCCAGGCCCGGGCAGTCGCGGTAGTGGCCGCCCAGGTGCGGGGGCAGCAGCGGCGGGCCCGCGGGGAAGCCCTGCTCCGGGAAGGGCAGGCCCAGGCCGTCCATGGCCACGCGACCGCCCTCGGGGCCCAGCGCGGCCGCCGGCGGCTCGGCCAAGCCGTGCAGGAAGCCGCCCTCCACCCGCTTCAGCCGCTTCACCTGCTTGCGCCGCCGCGGCCGGTACTTGTAGTTGGGATGGTCCTGCATGTGCTGGACGCGCAGCCGCTCGGCCTCCTCCACGAACGGCCGCTTCTCCGCCAGCGTCAGCGCCTTCCACGACTTGCCTGCGGGGCGCGGGGTGGACAGGGCCGCGGGTTTAGCGTCTGCGCCCCGGTTCCCAGGTCCAACCTGGCCCTACCGCCCCCCTGCGACCTCCGCTGGTGCCACTCCCGGGGCGGAGGAAGGGATTAAGGGAAAGGTTGAAGGTTGGGGCTGTGGAGGCCGAGAGCAGGCCGGGCACTCGGGGAAGACGCGAGATCTCGGGCCCTCCAAGACATTCCCCCCCCCCCCCCCCGCCTCCTTTCCGTCGCTCTTGGAAGCGGCTTCCCGCTCACCACCCGCGCCCGTTCGAGGAACTGGCCAGGAGTCGGGGGAGCGGGCGACCCACTCAGCCCCTTGCCAGGGTGTCCTGGCCGCCGTTCGGATGCGCGGGGAGACGCCTCCCCGGTGCCCCGGCAGACGGGAAATACGGGGGCCAAGGCCCAAAGCCGCTTGGAGACTAGGAGAGCGGGCAGCGGGAAGGAACCGGGGCCCCAGGGAAGGACGCGGGGGCCGCGCACCCCCAGCCTCGGGCGCAAGGCCCTCACCCTCTGATCCTCAAGGTTCGCCGGGCCTGGGCCCCGGCGCGGACTCACCCAGCATCTTGCTCAACTCGGCGTTGTGCAGGTCTGGGTTCTGCTGCGCCAGCCGCTTGCGCTCGTCCTTCGCCCACACCATGAAGGCGTTCATCGGCCTCCGGATGCGAGACTCGCCCTTCGCTCGGCCCGCCGGCCCGGCCGGCGCCCCGCCGCTCGCCGCCGCCTCGCCCTTCATCTTCATGTCCCCGAGGGGACTCAGCGACTCGGCCCAGGGACAGGGGCCCAGGCCGGCCATCACGGCGGGCAGCGCGCTCCGGGGCTGGCTCTGCTCGTCACTGGCGTACCCCGCATCCGGGCTGCTCATGGCGCTCCAGCCCGGCCCCGCGCCCCGCAACCCTCCGCCAGACACGCCGCCTCCCCCTGCCGGGGGGAGGGGGTGGGGAGCGAGAGAGGAGATGCCCCGCGGGCCGCTAGCGTCTCCCGGCCGGACCCCGCCGCCCGCGTCCCTGGCAGATCGATCGCAGTCCCTGGTGTAGCCCGCGCCCTCGCCAGCCCAGTGCCACTGCGGGCGCCACCCGGCCGCCGGGCCTTTTCTGCACAGACCCGGCCAATGGAGCGGCAGGGGCGGGCCGGCCGGCGCGTTAGGCCCACGCCCAGCCCGCCGCCCAGGTCCCAAGTTTCAGCTCAAACCCACGCCCGCCCTTCCCCCTTCCGCGGCCCCGCGCCTAGGGCGACACCTGCCCCTGAGAAAACGGCTTGGAACCGGGCTTTGGCGCCGCGTCGGCTCCCACCCTCCAAGGGGGACCCCTGATCAGCCTTCTGGGGTGCTGATCGCCCTGCTCCCTAGAAGTACTTGGCCAGCGCAGTCCGGATCGACGCACGAAGCACCCACTCAACCTGGAGCTGAGGGGGTTTCAGCGGCGGGGGAGGGGGGCTCGCCTTCTTCCCAGAGTCCCACGGACATCGTCTCCAAACTGAAAAATACTTTCTTACCCCAGGGATTCGACGTACCTGTATTATATTCAAAATGGTATGTCCGAGGTAAATTTTACTTTCGAAAACGAGATCACAAATGTCATCCTGAAGAAATTTTTTTTTAAAAAAAGCTTTATCCAAAGAGACGAACCCACCCTTGAAAATGTATACAGGAAATGTTTAATAAACTTAATAAAATGTCCTCCTATGTGTTCAGGAAAAAAAGCAAGATTTAGTTTTGATTTTTTAAATGTGGTAAAGATAGCGATATTTATCTAAACGCCTGTCGAATGAAGGAAATAAAGCAACCTTTGAGGAAAAAAGTACCTGTAGCCCTTAGGGTCAATTTGAGGTACTGGGGGGGGGGGGGGTCTTCAGTGTTTCTCAAGACTGGAATGAAAACTTTTAAGATTTAAACTTCTGTTTAAATTCGAGAGATCTTTTTGTGGGTTTGTAAATAAACCCTTCTGTCACACATACAGCACACCAACCATCAGCCAACAAGTTTATCCTTATAAACCTGTGAGGTAGAGGCCATTCTGTCTTACAGGAGAGGAAGCTGAGGCCCAGAGACGTTAAGGACTTTGCCTACTAGCACAGCACTGGGGAGTGGAATTCACCTCCAGAAATCTGCCCTCAGACTTGGCGCTCTTGACCACTCACCCAAGCTGTTGTATTTGTGTATTTATGTGTTGTGTTGTTTGCTAAAGCAGCAAATACAGCCGCTTCTGCATAGACAACTTTTATCAATCTCCACAACACATCTGCTTTGTTTACTGTGAAGGGATGATGGAAGCTAGGGCTTACATCCGGGATCTGGAAGGTAAGGCCTGAAGCTTGCAGTGTGGCATTGCTTGACAAGTTGTCTGTCAAGACTGCTTACTGGGGGCATTCATAAAAACAAAGAAACAGCCTTTGAAAGCACTTGACCTTCAGTTTCTCCGAGTTTGCTGTTTCTCCGAAAAACTTCTGCACACTTGTTTTAAGCCAACTTAATTCCTTGAGGATCTGTGATGTTGGCTGCCCCACCCCCACCTTCAGTGGCCAAAAAGTGGTTCTAGTTCCTGGGTCTGAGATTCAGACAAGAAAAAAAGTTAATCTGCTTAAGGAAATAATAAAGAAGTGTTATTTTTAATAGATGGTTTTGAAACGACTGGTAATCTTAAACACATTTAACTGATTATACACTTTTCCTTTAAGAGCTTATTTTTCCATAAGAGAAAAATATGGGCTTGAAAATTTAAGCATGATTGCATTGCAACTAAGTAAGGAAACTATAGGAGTAGAGAGAACAAATTAATCCTGTAGGGCCTTGTTCCTTGATGTTTTCTTGGCAATCGTCTCTAACTTTGCTGCAAAGTAATAAATATTTTCCAAAGATCTCAAAGCAGGATTTTCTGTTAGGGCAAAAGTTTTGGTGAACTAATAGGAGTTTTCTTAAAATATCGATTGAAAAACCAAACAAAAATAATGCCTGTTCCAGAATACATTTATCTCTCTAGATGAATCTATTTGATGTATTCCATAAAAAAAAAAAAAAAAAAAACCATAGGGTACAGGAAATGCAATCCAGGTGTGAGTTCAAAAAATATATATGCACAGGTTTACCCTGTACATTTTATTCATCCTTAGGTGCCTCTTGGCCACCTCATTACAGGAAGAGGTGCCAAGAGAGTCAAGAAACTGATGGAGGTTTCTTGTTATTATCTGCACTTGTTCTTGGAGTCTAACTACTGTTTTGTTTTGGGGTTTTTTGTTTTTTGTTTTTTTGAGTAAGATATTGAAAAATTAGTTGAGAGCACACGATGCATAGAATGGAGTTGGAGCTTCAGATATTGGTGTCCCCCACCCCCACTTATTATAACACTCTCCCTGGGAGTTATAAAGTAACAATGTACTTATATTTACAAGAGAGGAATTGCGGAGCCTTTCCAAGACGAATTCCTTTTGCAGGCGGTTACCTGTGTCTCATCCCATCTTCTGATCCCGCTCTTGTCATAGATTTGAGGGGCGCGTGTTGGGGTGGGGGGTGGCGGCGCCGCAGACCGTCCACGAGGTGTGTGTGGACTCTTCTATTTCAGTCTCTTAACTAAACGCGGCGTTGGAAGTTGAGCTCTGGATGTTATCAGAGCCAGCCACAAATGCCACATGAAAAGCAGCAAACATCCGGAGTGGCTTCCTGCGAGCCTTGCTTTTCTCATCACGAGAGATTTACGTGGGGGGAGGGGGGCAGACAAGTTGGCGAGGAGGAGCCGTGTCCACCCGCCCGCGTGGCTGGAGCGCGCGGGGACTGGGACCTCTGATTTCTGGCTGCTAATCCGTGCCCAGTCCCCAGGCTGGGCCCAAGGCTCGAAAGTCTGTGCAAGGACGCAACTAGCGCGGCGCGAAGCCATGCCTGTTAGCCCGCGGGGCCCGTGGCCGGCGGGCGCAGCGATGAAGCCGGGTAGGTGGTGAGCCGCGGTTCGGACCCCTGCGTGACCAGGCACCGGCCGTGGGTTTCCTGCAGGCTTTTGTGTTTCGATGCTCGGGAAGCGGGAGCCGGACGAAGGACGCTTCGGCCTCCGGGGAAGGCCGTGGGCACCGGGACAGACCCCGCTCGGCTCGGGGGCGGAGGGAAAGGGGGGGGCGCGCCGCGGACACCGGGAACCGACAGACAATGGTATCCCCGGAACAAAGAACAACAATCAGGTCTTCGCATTTATAAGTCGCGTGCCCGCAGCGGCCTCCGGGAGCCGAGCGGAAGGCGGCGCGCGGCACGGAGCGCGCCCGGAGCTCCGCACCGCCCAGGTAGGGCCGCGCGCCGGCTCTGCGTACCTCTCGCGTCTATTCCCGGTCCCCCGGCGGGTCCCCAGCGGGTCCGCGAGGCGAAGTTCAAAGTCGCGGGTGAGATGGGATGGGTGAGGAAGAAGGAGGGCCCGGGAGATCAAGGCCACCAGCTCCCACCCCGGAGGCCCCCGAGGGTCAGAGCCTAGCTGCCTCTCACCTGGGGCCCTACCCTGCCTTTGGGGCGCCCGCCTCTCCCGCGGGGCCGAAAGGGCTTTGGGGACTCTCGCTCCGCACCAGGACAGGAGGTGTGCGTTCTGCTCCCACGCCCTCTTCCACGCCCTCCGCCAGCATCCCGCCCCAGCATTCCCCCTGGTCCACGGACCCCTCGAGGCCTCCCCGAACCCCGCCCCAGCAGCCGGCGACTCCCCGACCGTCACCCAGTTCCCGCTCGGCCGCGCCCGGGGTTTGCACAGGCGAAGCAGGAAATGCGCTGTTCCCGGTCCGTTTCCCTGCTCAGAAACTGGTCCGCGGGGGGTGTTTCTTGTATTCCCTACTCAGCCTCCCGCCCCAGCTCGGGTCCCGGGATGGGAGTGCTGACAGCTTCCCCTTACTCCCCGGCTTGGAGAACCTCAGACTCCGCAGGGAGACGGCGTCGGGGGTGAAGGCAAGGCAGCCCAGCTCATCCCTGGGACGGATTACGGCCACACACTAGTCTGCTCACCCGCTTCATCTCGGCCTCTCTGAGCTCTAACTGCAATCTCAGTAGCGGTTTCTGTGCGCTCACTTCTGCAGACCCCTCAATCCCACCTTCCTCGCACCCAGGAAAGGCCCGAGCTTTCCTGGTGGAGCTGTGTCCTCAGCTGAACAGATAGGCTTAGCAGCAACAGCACGTCCCCGGAGCAGACACCTGCACATCGCCCCCCTCCCAGGGGGGTAGCAGACATGGCCCCTGCATCTTAGAAATGCCCAATGCGGTACCATTAGTCTTCCCCTCTGATTGATTCGCCTGCAGCCTGGGTAGAATCTAGGCCTTCTCTAAAAATCATTTGTTCCTGGCATGGAAAGGCGATGCTGACATCTCTAGGCCAAGCGCTCTGAGATATTTTTTTTTTCCTCTAGTAGAGGTCCTGCAATCGGTGGCCTTTCTGCCCTGCAAGCTGGCTTGCCAAGCTTCCCTAGTCAGCAGGGCTGGATTTTGCCAGGTGGTTGGTTAGGGCAAGGTGTGCATCCTGTGATCAGGGGAGTGATCAAAGTGAATAGGCGATAGGACAGGCCACTCCTGACACACTCATTACCCACCCTCCCGTGCAACTTGAACCACAACCACAAGCCTACCAGAGTTGGAAATGGAGCCTGAGTTGGCTCCAGTGTTTCTAAACAGCAGAGAACCTGAATCCGGTTGGATACCTCTGCAGTCAGTGTTTGGTTGACCTCAGTTACATGAATTTTCTTCTCTGCCCATTTCTAGACCTCACCAACAGCTTTATCAGCACTCTTTAACAGCCTGTTTATTATTATTTTTTTACTGGAATATAGTTGATTTACAAAGCCATGCTAGTTTCAGGTATATAACCAAGTGAATCAGTTATACATATATCCACTTTCTTAAAAGATTCTTTACCCATATAGGTCATTACAGAGTATTGAGCAGAGTTCCCTGTGCTGTACCGTAGGTCCTTAGCTATCTATTTCGTATATAGTATGTGCATACGTCCATCCCAGTCTCCCAGTTTATCCCTCCCCTCAACAGCCTGTTTATATTCCTCAAGCATACACAGTCTATTGGTTTGTAATAAATGCTCAGGGATACTGTAACAGTTTTTTTTTTTTTTTAAAAAAAACTTTTTATTTTGTATTGGAGTGCAACCAATTAACAATATTATGATAGTCGCAGGTGGACAGCAAAGGGACTCAGCCATACAACCACATGTATCCATTCTCCCCCCAAATCCCCTGTCATCCAGATGGCCACAGTTGTTCTTGATTAGGTCATGGAGTCATCTTCTTTGGAGGCAAGGCTCTAAGAATTATCTCTGTAAACCTCTGTTTTCATCTGAGACACATCTGTGTAGACACACAGTCATCAGACTTCAGGCCTGCAATATCCTCTCTCACCCTCTCCTTCGCCAGAGGTTCAATCTCCAGGCACTAAACACCTGAAATCTCACCTTTTCTGATGTTTAACTCAAGTCCTCTGGCTTTTCTGAATCCACTCAGCATGTAAGTCCAGGCTAAGAGTGTACTTGGAAAATTTTGCATGTGGATATATGCATACATAAATTTCTGTCTTTGGGGGACTTTTCAAAACCCAAACCTTTCGTGTTAATTTCTTTGTAGTCATAGATTACAGTTTACAAAGCAGTTTCTTGTACATTAACTCATCTGAGTGTCAGGAGAGCCCTGGAGGGAGGCAAGGCAACTTGTTAGTATCCCCCTGTTTCAGAGGAGATTGAGACTGAGACCAGGGGACTGTCTGAGGTCCCATGACAAGAATTCTCGGACCAGCTCTTTGCCCTTGCCGTTAACAGTGGTGGGTCTTGTTTTGAGTTTCTTTCCATGCCCTATCTGTGCCAGTGAAAGACCTGATGGGATTTGTAGAAACTCAATAAAACCAGAAGGTAGGAAGGCATGGGTTAAGGACTTTAGCACAGAAACTTGTAGTGTGGTTCCTAATCAGGTCACGATCACACAATCATTTTGTTTTGTTTTTTTAAATACCATAGCTGCAGAGCTGTAACAAGGAAGCATTTTCATTTAGAAGATTTATAATTAGGTATTTTATTAGTTCACATAATCAAAGCCCAAGATGACATCTCATTTGAGTATCATTTTATACAAACAAATTCTAATTCAGCTGGAAAAATGAACACAGTTCAAAGTTATATGGGGATAAAGCTCAGATATAAAGAAGTTGAGCTCTCTGAAGCTCTGCTCTTGTACGTCATTCAGACTGAAAGAGACATAGTTTAACTATGCCGAGTTGTGTGGCCTTGGCACACGTTTAAGGTCTAAGCTGCTGGTCTCCTCTACACCTGTAGCTGACCAACCCTTTGGAGCATAAAAACATACATGTGGGAGCTAGGTAAATTCCCTTCATGTATACTGTTGTTTGGGAGAGAAATGGATGGCAAATATTATTAATTCTATTTTATGAAGTGGAAAATTAAGGCACGGAGCAACTGGGTGATTTCCTTGTTTTCAAACCAGTCTAAGAGAGGAGAGAATTATCTGTTCATTTAATGAACCAATAATTTCCCCCGTACCTGTAAATCTAAGGCTCAGGACAGCACGGTGTATTGGTTATGACCACAGGTTTGGGAGTCAAACTCCTTGGGATTGAATCCTAGTTCTGCAGCTCGCCAGCTGTGCATCCTTGGACATGCTGCTGAATCTTTCTGTACCAACTCTGTAAAATGAAGGAGAATTATAATAATGGTCTCAGAGAATTTTATGTGGACTAAATGAGCTAATTGTTCACTAACCGCTTAGACTATGACCTGACACATAGTAAGTGTTACACAGGTATTTCATAATAAAATAAAATTTAAATTCATGAATGTGTGCACATGAAGACATATTGGGAGAATAAATAAAAAAAGGTGACCATGATACTGAATGTATATATACTGTAACAGCTAAACAAATGTTTTCAAGGAAAAAATATTGTAACATCTGTGATAACAAGTAATAACTAACATTATCATGTTTTAATCAAAATTATTTGTTATGCTGGCAAAAGCTTTTCTAGAGGTCTATTAACTATTGTGCATTTTCTAATTACATTTGAAATGTCAACATTTTTATTTTGGTGGTGAAGTAAAGAGTCTTTGTTTATGCAAGGCAGTCTTCTAAAACTGGCCAGGAAAAAAAAAAATACACAGAATTGTAAAACATTCAGTATTCCACTAAAAGATCTTTGAAATGCAAAGACACCTTGCAGTGAGCATTTAACCTGGGTTAAATTCTTCTCCTAAAGGCACAGAGAAAAGTTCAATTTTGAGAACTATGCCTGGGACTCACGTGTTTAAAGGAAAAAAGACCCCCGAATGTACATAGCCTGCCTAGCTCTTTCAGTGTGAAAAGATCCCAAATTCTTGTCTTTATTGTTCAGCAACTTTCTGCCAGGTAATTGCGAGTCACTTCAAACTGCCTCATTTTCAGTGTTCTCAGATAAGAAAGGAGAAAATACCCAATCTCTTGCCCACTGTTCCAGGTAAAGAAGAGAACAAATGATTACCCAGTTTTGCAGAATAGGAGTGCTCAGTGAAACAGGGTTTGTGTGTCTGCAGATATATGGGTCTATGAGCATTCAGAGAAGGTTCTTTGTACATTAGAAAAAAGTAGCAAATTCAGATAAAATGGAAATAGAGATTGTAAAGAAGACTGTACTGCTTTGGGTAATAATGGAATGCTGTTGTTTTGAAAGCAAAAATATTTTAAAAGTTACTGCAAAACGGGTCCCACCTTTGATCCAGGGCAAACCAGGTTCTGTTTTTGTGAACTAAAGCTCTGGATTTATGGAACAGCCATTATTTTAGTAAATATCGATTATTTAAGTGTTTACTTTGGTTTTTTTTTTTTTCCTTCTTTCTCCCCAGTGGCTAATTTAAAACTGAAATTTGGAGACAAATAGACAACCGTTTCTTTTTTTACACTTTCTTATTATTAATATGTAACACTTCCTTGGAACTCACCTGACATATACAGGGAGTCCTAGGGCTGAAGAGAACTGCATAACCCATCCTTGCTTTTCAGGTTCTGTAAAATCACCCCAGTGAGAGCTTGGACACAGGGGAATGCCTTACATAGGAAATAACATATATTAAATGCTAATATATGAATGCACTTGTTACTCATACAGCTATGCTGGTACACAGCATTCTTTTTTTTTTTCCAGTGGGTTTTGTCATACATTGATATGAATCAGCCATGGATTTACATGTATTCCCCACAGCATTCTTTTTAAATCACTTATTTTAAAATAACCTCAAACTTAAAGAGAAGTTGCAAGAATAGTATAAAGAAGACTCCCCAATTTCTTAGCATTTTACCTCTTTTGGCTCCATCTCAATTTATAACAACAACAAAAATTTCCCTACATTTGCTGCCTCTCTTGCTCTCTTTTTAAAAAAATAAGTAAATGGATATAACAATATAAATATGTAGTCATATTTATCATAGAGCATACTGACATATACCAATACATTATAGATACTACCTAAATATATACTACATCTATATATAGCATGTTATATATTAATTCCTATGTATGTATGTCTGAATGTGTGTGTGGTTAGCCTTTTTTCTGAACCACTTGAGAGCAGGCTGAGACATAATGTCTCACTCAGTCTGAATACTCCAGAGAACATTGTCCCATATAACCAGCCATCAAATAGCCAACAAGTTGGTTATTTGGAAACAGCATTCCTACCTAAGCCGCTTGGCCAATTCAAATTTTGCAAAGTCCATTTCTTTTGGTCCAACATTCTATCCAGGATCACACATTGCCCCTAGGTATCATGTCTCTTTAGACTTCCGTCTTTTCTAATAGTTCTTTATGGTTTTCAAGAGTACAGGTCTTTCATTCCATAAGGGTCTCACACGCAGTCTGTCTGGTCTGGGTTCCTGCGTTCCTGGCAGGAAAACACAGAGACGGTGGTGTGCCCTTCCCAGAGCATGACAAGGGAGGCTGCCTGAAGCCTCATCATACTGCTGAGTTAACCTTGACCATCTGACCAGTTGGTGTCTGCCCAGTTTCTCTAGCTTCAAGTCACCATTTCCACCCAATGCAATGGATAAGTATTTTCTGTAGGGGGAACTGTGCCCTGTATTATACCAATATCCTCATCAAGCCCCCACTCACCTGCCTTAGCATCTGCTTAGATGGGTGACAAGGGGTGGTTTTGAATTCCCATCATTCCTCTGTACTTATGTGTTCCTTCTACTGTAATAAAGTTTTCCTTTCCTTTATATTAGTATGGGCCATAGATTCCTTCTTCACTCAGTGCTTTATCATCCTTAATTAATATTATTTGTTTGGGTGCTCAGGTTGTCACCGATTTAGCATGTGGGGCACCTTTTAAGCTGGCTTCTGTATCCTTTTGATTTGTCCTAATTATCCTTTGAGTATTTCTTTATATTTTAGCATAACAAGATATTCCAGGCTTGGGACATCCCTGTCAGTCCAGTGGTTAAGACTCCATGCTTCCAGTGCAAGGGGAGTGGGTTTGATCCTTAATCTGGGAACTAAGATCCCACATGCCACATGGGGTGTCCAAAAAGTAAAAAAAAAAAGATATTCAAGGTTCATCTTGTATTTTTCCTGCCTTAACCCTGATTCAGTCATTTCTGCAAGGAGTTGGGAGCATCTTTTAATGAAAGAGGGTGTTTAGAAACCAGGATCTGGGTTCTCATGAGTACTGGGCTATCATCATTTCTAGATACCCTCAGCAGTATATGTATATGTGCATCTTGCATATATCTGTAGCTATTTCTTATCTTCCTCCCCAAATTATTAAAACCCTGAGTTACTTGAAGATTCCGCCAATTCCAATCCAACATATCACGGTTCTTGCTAGCCTGCTGCCTCTCTGTATTTCTAAATGCCTTTTCTGAACATAAAGAACCTGGCTCCCACTACCCTTAATATACCTGCTATTTGCTTGCTGTAATCCACCTCCCGGCCACTCCATCTGCCTGCTCTTGACTTCCAGACCAGCACCTCTGTGCAGGTCTCCTGCGGCGCTCCACTGTTTCCATGTTCGAAAGCAAGGCAAAAACATAATAGTTACTTGTTTAAATTTATCTTTAAACTGTGTGTGTGTGCTCAGTCATGTCTGACTCTCTGCGACCCCATGGACTGTAGCCAGCCAGGCTCCTCTGTTCATGGGATTTCCTAGGTAAGAACACTGGAGTGGGTTGCCATTTCCCCCTCCAGGGGGTCTTCCCATCGCAGGGATTGAGGCCAAGTCTCCTGAGTCTCCTGCATTGGCAGGCAGGTTCTTTACTGCTGAGCCACCAGGGAAGCCATTTTTCGGTTATTTTAAGTATAAAATGTGACCATAAACTACAATAACAAAAGTTCCTTCTTTACTATCTTTCCTTGGTGGCAAATTCCTCAGGATTCAATTAAAAACAAAACTACAAAGGATTATTTTTGTCTGTTTGGAGTGGGGGTCACACACAGTTTTGAGAATATAAGATTGAATCTCGAAAACCAAAAAAATGTTTCTTTTCAGTCATGGCCAGAACAAAAACTAGAAATTGGCTTGACCTAATAGGCTTTCTTTTACTAAAAATGATAAGAAAGGGCAGTAAGAATTAAACAATATTTTTTCAGAAGCGTTCACAGAATTTGTGGCAGTTTTGAGGAAATACTTCGTAAATAGGCTGCCTCTCCCCTCTTGTCAGCCACACCCACACACACATTACTCTCCATGATCTTAAATGAAAAAAATAATGCATACCAAGTCAGATTTCATGACTTGCCCTAAGTTCAGAGGTTGGCCAATCTAATTTACACTGCTTCTATGCATGACTGAATTCCCATGAGTCATTTTCATCTTCAGAGAGAGAGTTCTGTGGAACCATGTTAACATGAAGACCAATCCCCTGAGCCTTCAGATGAGGCTCAGCCCCTCCCCCGCCTTCCATGGCTGTTTCTCCCTTCAGAGCTCAGGACAACCCTGAAGGTGAGCGAGTCCAAGTTCAGCTGCAATGGACAGCCCTGGGCACCTAATAAGCACCTCTGTCCTTGACACATCTTTCCTCTTTTTCCAAAGCTAAAGGAGGAAAATGTTACTGGGTCCTTTACACAGAAAGGGTGATGATAAAACATCCCAGGGCTAGAAGGGGCAGGCTCTGGTTAAGCAAAGACTAGAAGCATGAATGCTTGACCAAATATTTAATCATATGGGTATGTATTAATTGATTTGGGCATTATATGTAGTGAGACTTACCAAACATATCTAATATACCAGTTCAGTTTTAGGGTGGTCATTCACACTGAAGCTTTAATTCTAAAGAGCAGGTTAAGTCTTCAGTAGTTCAAGGACCTCTGCTAATTTGATTTTGCCAATACTTATTCTATGCAACAAATGAATTATAATAGTATATTTATGAAGAAAATTAGTAAATACTTTCCAACACCTCCACTTAGCCTTTGAGTTGGGAACATTTTATTAGTGAACATTTCTGATGCATGTGCATAACATAGATACCCTGTCCATTACAACAGCCTATACAGCCACAAACACCTCACATTCAGGGGCTCTCTCCTTTCCGTCTACCCCTCTCTCACTGCTCTCTGCCTCCTTCGCCATATTGCTGCCAACTGGCCTCTGGCTGCTTCTAAAACATGCCAAGTTCTTTCCCCCTTGAAGGCTACAATCTCTTCCATCTGTGTGGAACCAAGGTCCCCCAGATTCTGCTATGGTTAGTCCCCTCCTCTAAGGACGCCAACTCCACGAGACCATCCTACCTAAAATAGCCAATGTCTGCCACTGCCCCCACAAACTTGTCAGACTCTCTTCTCCCACTTGGTTTATAATTTCCTAAAGTACCTGTTACTGGCAGTCATCATGTTTTTTAATCTATTTTTTGTCTCTCCTTCCCCATTAAAATGCTAACTCCCTGAGATACTATGGGTGCTGTGCACTGCCCTATCCCTGAACCCAGGGATACATCAACAAGATTTGTTCAGTGAATGAAAGACAGCCCAAGACAGCTCATCAGAGGATTTTCCCCTGCCAAAACTGCAGAGGCTTTGACTACTAGTTGGTCTTTTGCACCGTCATGCATTTTTCTTGAAAACACCCTTTTCCCTGAGAGCTTGTATTGCTCCTAGCTAAAGCCTCATCCTGTCACTTTAAGAAGAGGAATGTCCCCTCTGGACACGTATTTCATTAACAGAGTATTATCTCCCGGAGTAACTAAGCACTTTCTAAAGAAGGGTGATGGTTACAAGAGCCTCTAAATAATTTGGACTGATTAGGTATCTTAATCCAGTTGCCAGTTAATTGTGTTTGTTTGTGATCAAGAATATGATTTTCACCTAGCCCTCCTCCACAATCTCGCTGTGTTTGGAGAAGGCCCATCTCGGCATCTGCAGCGGGCTCTTTGAAGGTGTTTGCCGAGGGGGTGGGACCGCAGCGCTCACCTGGAGCCTGGAGCTGGAGGAAGGCATGTCGGCCCAACCACCTGCGGGTGGACTAAGCGAGATCCCACCGCCCACCGCAAACAGCCTGGAGATCTGAAGACCCGAGCCCAGCCCCGCCCGCTCCCTCCGCTCCCGGGTCACTATTTCTGGAGGGAAAATGACTCCTCCTGGCTTGAAAGGCTGATGCGAATGAAGGGTGGTCCGAAACGAAGCTTCACAAAGTAGCCAAGCAGAAGGATCAGATTTCCCCTTTATTCCAAATCTGTCACCCACTGACACTTTTAAAATAAAAGAAGAAGAAAAAAACACCTAGAAAAATAAAATAACGAAGTCAAGCAAAATATTGATACGAGCTCACACTTTTTATTAGGAGGATCCTCAGACATAAACCAGCTCTCAATTGCTCCCAAAGCTCCGAGCTGCTTCCCGCATCCCGCCCCAGACCTCAGCCCCCCCCAGTTCGAGGGCTGTTTCCACCGCAACCGCATCCCGGAATCCCACCCCAGACCCGGGTGGGTCAGACCTCAGCCCCCTGCCCTCGACGGAAGGCTGGCCTTAAACCTGCAGTCCTCTCGTCACTTTGCAGTTTTAGGTCCCTACTTCCTTATTAGATTTTTTAAAAGGAGATACTAATGGATATTACCAGTGATATTAGATGAGAACTTCTGTCCCAGATAAGCATCAGCTCAACAATAAGCAGTTTATTGACATTATTCACTGTTACACACCGGGGTTGTTTACCTTGACGGCTGGGTCTGGGCCGTGGCTCAGAGCGGGGTGGGAGTGGGGGCGCCCTGAACGCATCCAGCTTCGCTGCTGGGGGGTCTCGTGTTGGGGCGGGAGGTGGCGCCTGGCCAGCGAGGTGGGGGCGAAGAGGGGAGAGCGGGCAGACGGATCGCTCAGGTTCACTAACCCTTCAGTGATCTGCTTCTGTCACCGAAGTGAATTCTTTCTTCTGCTGCCAAATAGTTAAAGCTATATTATTAGCTGTAACTACTCCTAGGCAGCATGTATCTAATATATGGGATGTAATATTGGTGATTCAATATAGAAATGATATATATATAAAATATAGAAACTATACTGCACACAATTTATTTATATACAATTATTGTATGTCTTGTATACAATTATGTATGTATAATAAAAACAGAAATGTGTATGAATGTATAAAATGTATATATATATGTACATATATATATATACATATACATTTGTGTTTGTTTTAGCGGTAGGGAAACTGAAGTTTCACATAGTCAGTCTAGGGGATCTGGAACCGGAAGCCAAAGCTAGAGAATGCAGTCCATCACCTAAAGTGTTTGTGGCTGTGACATCGCAGGAGCCACAGTGCGCTGTTCCTCTAGGTAGCCAGGGCTGACTCCCTGACTTGCCGGGACCCTTTGTCTTTTAATGGGATCAGGATTTTTGGCCAAGTTCTGCTCATCCCATCCCCCAACTCATTCTGACTTCTAACTTGAAGAGTTCCCTTGCCATTCTGGCTGCCACAAATCCCTTCCCTTTCCATCTTCCTTTTGTCCCCATCACCATCAACAAAGGGCTGTGATTGCAAGTTTCCATCTGTGGAACTTATTTACATATAATAAAATATTGACTTGTTTGGTACCATTTGTATATTATCACCATACTGAGGCCTTTGTTCAGAGAGAGGGTTTTAAATCGTTAATTGATGTGAATTTGTGTTATCCAGGCAGACACTGTTTCTAAGATTCTTTCCCTTCTAAATTACAATTAACTGGACTCTCAAAGGTGCTCAAATTGTCTAGTCATATTCCCTCAGCTTTAAATTTTTTCATAAATACCTTTCTTGAATTCAAATGACCTTCAAATTCTCTTACTTTACTATTTCATATATCTGTAGATTTTCTCTAAACCAGGAATCTGCAAATATCTTCAAACCTTTTAGAACAAGAACTTTCTGTAAGGAGAAGACCTAAAATTGTGACAATATAAAAACTGCCACAACCTGGAGTAATACACCAAAAAGAAAAATTGTTTCTTTTGTAGATTTATTTTCAGATAGAATGGATTTGCATGATAAATTTACAGTGGTATGTTGGTTCCTTTAAAAAAAAAAAGTTGATATTGTTTCTTAAAGGATATGAATATGGAAAACTGATTCACTGTTTTACAAAATATAATAATGTTTATACATTACTTCAAAAGTATTTTATATACATACTTCAATTTAATCTTTAAAATAACCCTACTAGTTAGACGTTCTTCTTTTTTTTCTTCTTCTTTCTTTTTTAAATTAATTTTTATTGGAGTATAGTTGATTTACAATATTGTGTTAATTTCAGGTGTACAACAAAGTGAATCAGTTATACATATACACGTATTCACTCTTTTTTAGATTCCTTTCCCATAAGGTCATTACAAAGTATTGAGTAGAGTTTGCTGTACTACACAGCAGGCCCTTATTAGTTATCTATTTTATATATAGCAGTGTATATATGTCAATCCAGTCTCTCAATTTATCCCTCCCCTTCCCTTCCCCCTCAGTAACTGTAAGTTAGTTTACTATTGTGAGTGTGTTTCTATTTTGTAAATAGGTTCATTTGTACCATTTTTTTTTAGATTCCACATAGAAGTGATATCATATAATATTTGCCTTTCTCTGACTTCATTCAGTATGACAATCTCTGTGTCCAACCGTGTTGTTGCAAATGGCATTATGTCATTCTTCTTTATGGCTGAGTAATATTCCATTGTATATATGAACCTTTACCTTCTTTATCTGTTCCTCCATTGATGGACATTTACGTTGCTTCCATGTCCTGGCTATTATAAACTTCTTTTTATTTTTTTAAAATTTTTCACTAAAAGACAATGATGTTCAGAGAGATGAAATGACTTACCCAGAGTCACAAATCTAGGAAGGATTGGATCACTTGATTCCACAATTTGTGCTTTTTCTACAATTCTGCTATGCTAACATGGCTTCACACAGGCAAAAACACCATTCTACCATCTTCCTGTTAGCCACTGATGAATCCTCCACTGCCTAAAGGCTTCCAGTCCCCTTAGATTACTATAGCACTGCAGCCTGTCTTGAAGACTGAGGGTAACATGCTTTTCATTCAGTACTTTCGCAGTAACACTTCCTATGTCCATAAACTAAGCTTTGATAACAAATATGGTAACACAGAATTCTAAATTTAGCTTATCATCATGAACTCCTGGGTGAACACGCTCCAAAGATTCCCAGACTTCTGCCAGCAGAGATTCTGTTCCACCTGGAGAGGGTCCTACAGATTTGTATTACAAGCATCCTAGTGGGGCCATTTCCAGGGCTGGAAAACACTGCTTTAAGATATTAGAAGTAGTAAATTGTTAATGATGTGCACTAAAATTGTTGCAACCTAGAGGAAAGCTGTAATGTATGCCAGTTTAAATTTAGGTTACCCAAGTACTATTTTTTTCTAAAACACAAACTAAAAAAGCTTCCTTAGGGTCCTAGCTCCCTGATTATTCATAAAATAATAACATTTCAGAGGAAAGAAACCTCTTAACTTCATTTTATCACTTTTTCCATAAAAAAGACATAACCTAGAACATCTTTAAGACCTTTGACCAGTAGGGAAAAAAATCTCTCAAAGCTTTCTGGAGGTACAACCCCTTCTGGGATTCTTGGAGTGGCTTCCTCCCAGAAAGAATTGTTTGTATCTTATTCATGCCTATTAATTATAGCTATTTTTCATTATTTTGCTTACAGAGTTCAGGCTATACTATATTGCAGTTGGTTATTTTTGTTACAATTGACCACTTGTCCTTTTTCTCTATATACCACTTTCTATCACTTTTGGACACAAAATAAGGTACTTAATAAATGCTTATTGATTATAAGTCTGATTTGATAAGAAAGATGGGAAAGGATTTGGTATCTTCTTGGCCTTTTGATATCCTCTTCCTTGTGTATTCTTTTCAGTTCATTTCAGTTTCTAGAGTCTTACAATCTCATGTACTGCTGGGCACATAAAAAAATCAGTTGGCCTGTTTCAAATACATGTCTACCACTGAGTTAGCCCTTGGGTTTTAAGTCATTTTAAGAAGGTTTGAAAAGGCAATCCAAGTTCCTTATAAGCATTCATTAAATAAATATAATTTTTAAACTTTTTTTGCTGCAGTAACAAAGATATTGAAAGCCTTTAGACATCTGATTAGCAATACTTGAATCTAGAAAAAGGATATATGCAGTTTGTACAAATTTTTTTAAGTGTATTTTATTGAAGTATAGTTGATATACAATGTTACGTTAATTTATACTCTACAGCAAAGTGATTCAGTTTCACCTAATGTTCTTTTTTGTATTCTTTTTCATTACAGTTTATCACAGGATACTGAATATAGTTCCCTGTGCTATACAGTAGGACCTTGTTGTATATCCTTTCTATACATAATAGTTTGCATCTGATAACCCCAAACTCCCAAACCATTTCTCCCCCACCACCTTCCCCCTTTTGTGTACAATTTTTATCTTTAGTAACTATTCTGTGAGTTTGACATTCTTCCCAAATGAAAGTTGGCTTTTTAATTAGACATTAAACCTTGAAAATACATTACACTGAGAGAAGAAACCAGTCACAAGAGATCACTTACTGGGTGATCTCATTTATATGACATACCCGGAATAGTCAAATCCATAGACAAAAAAGAGATTATTAGTTGCTTAGGGGTGCTGGGGGAAGAGGGCATAAGGGAGCTGGAGGCAGGGAGTGATAACTAAAAGGCTTGGGGTTTCTTTGGGGGGTGATGAAAATATTATAAACTTGATTGTGGTGATCACTGCACAACTGAATTTACTAAAAACCTCTGGATTGGGCACTTCAATGGGCAAATTTTAGAATATTATATCTTTGTGAAACTCTTATTTGAAAAATTAGAAATTAGAGACTATCTGGAGAGGACTCCGATATTAAATGTTTTATTTGAAATTGAACACTGGTTGGACAATGCACCACGTTAGATGATACCAATCAGTACAGAATTCCCCCCTCTCCCCTCCCCCACCAGGCACATTTTCACTTGGCACTAAGTAGATTACCCTCTCTTCCAGGGTAGTTAATAGAAAAAGGCTCTAGCACATAAACTAATTGATCTGTGATTAGTCATAGGATGATATTATCATCTGACAAGTTTGCTTTTAAACTTTATCTACTATTTTATGTCTTATTTGAGACTTGAATTCATAGTTACTTTGGAGCTTTCTTAAAGCATTCTGCAAACCTCATTCAGAATCCTAAATGTCTGCCCTCCTCCCAGCCTCCTGCCTGGAATGGATAAAGTGAATTTTCACCTTCTCTCTCTCAGTCTTACTAAGATTAAGTGACAATTAAGTTTTGTGGTAGGAATACTGATGAATATTTAAAAGAGAAAAAAGGTAAGTTTACCTTCAGTTAATCAATCTGTCAATGTCAGACTACTGGATATAAAATAATCAACAAGGACTTTCTGTATAGCTCAGGGAACCCTACTCAATACTCTGTAAAAACCTACATGGGAAAAGAATCTGAAAAAGAATGGATATATGTATATGTGTAACTGAGTCACCTAACACAACATTGTAAATCAACTATCCTCCAACATAAAATTAAGATTTAAAAGTGGCATTTGTAATTGTAGGAAGGGGAAGATAATTTTAACATACAACCTTCTTTCACTTCCCTAGTACATTCTGCTTAGTGATTTTTCCCAGTCTCACTTGTTCATTTTGGGACTTGAAGAAAGATTTCAGAAAAATTGTGCTTAATGTTTAGTAAGGTCAGGGGCTAAATGAGCTTGAAAAACATTTGTGTAGGAAGAAATTTTCATCACTAGTCAATACTTCAACTTTTTACATAAGAAGCAAAATAATTTTGCAAGTGGATTCAAAAGATTCATGACCATGTTTTGGCTGAAAGCGTTTCTTTAAATGCCTGAAGACTCAAAATGAAAAAGAGAATAATTATTTCTTTACAAATCAAGCTCTTTCTAACTAGTGTTTTCAGATTTAAGCCCGAGTGTCCGTGGCAACGTGCCCTAACATGGCAATTTCTAGAAGGTTCCTCTTGGGTGCAAGAATACTGTGGTTTCATTGTGAGGTGGGATGTCCCAAGTGTGGGGAAGGTCGGCATCCTTCTTTCACACCAAGAGTCTTTACCAGCTGCTTTCTAAACATCTTATTTGTTCTCAGAGAAATATTTCTCTAAGATTGATTGTGGTAAGTTATCTGTTTTTGTTAGAAGAGAAAGCAAGATTTCTTCTATTGGTAAACAAACCAAGAACTTACTATTCAGTTTCTAAATCTGTGGATTTTTTTTCCTATCCAAACAAGTAGTATATTGTAGTCACAATGAAAACTTTAACTCACTTTTGATTCTTTTATTTATGGCACACTTTGGAGAACTTAGTCACTTCTATTTTTGGCCAGGAAGAAAAGAAGGGTTGCAGCCTTAAAAAGAATCAAGATTTCTCAATAACCAAGTGGGTGTTTTACCTTTACTCACTTCCAACTAGTTTTCCCTCTTCTGATAAAAATGCAATTATTTTCTATACATCTAAATTCCTAACATAAACAGAAAAGCATTATGAATAAAATTTAAGATCATGGAAAGGCATATTCTTTCTATGGTTCTTCAACAGAACAAACAAACCAACAAAAAAATCAACACTGAAAAATCTAAGTTTGAAAATTGAGTTAGAAATCTGCTATCACATGCTTATACAGACACAGTCATTCCATTTGTGATTTCAGAAAGTTAATTGGTGGAGGAGGGTTTAATAATTATTGCTCTCTATACTGTTCTAATTATTCAGATTTTTTGAAGTTTATACTTAATTTCAGAAGATGTAGCCTCTGAATAGAGTCAGGTAACATTTAACTTAATGGGATGATTGTCAATAGAACAGAATTCTGTTCTATAATATGAACGGCACTAAATAATTCTATATTCTAGTTTACAGTCCCAATTTGAATTTTGACTCCTCAGAGGGAGGGACATTTTCTAGAAGGGCCAAGTCATTGAAAGTTACCTGGAATTGGCTCTGAATCTGGGGACAGTCATTCATCCCACTGATCAATTGTGAATATTTGTTGGTAGAAGGACCTTCAAAATAGCTAACAAAATACCATCTTTTACCAAATTCGTTAATCCCATTTAAAATAAATGCATTTCTCTTAGGAAAAAAAAAAAAAAGATCTTTGAGTTTTATTTATTTATTTATTTTTTGATCTTTGAGTTTTAGAATGTCATCATTTTTGACCTACTTTTTACACTCTGATTACTTTAAGTTAGATCAAACACAGGTTCTTTGCCTCAACTCAATGGATGGGCTACAGTAGCTCCTAGGCTGATTTGTAGAACTCATTATGGACTCACAAAGTGTTCAAGGTTACCTTTCAATTTGTTTCAGCCAGAATCAATAAATCTCTCACCTGGTTTCTTTGCTGTACGTATTGTACTGGTTAATCATGTATACACACAGCACAGTACATTAGACTTGGAGAAAGAGTTTTCTGATGGGAGCCAATTTTTAACTACAGTGCTGTTGAAATTGGAAAACAAAGAGAAACTGCTCCTGTTTATTATTAAGGTGTGATGTGAACCAGGAGCCATAAATAATCTTGCTGGCCACTTTCCAGGGCAGAAGAAGGAAGGAAAGGAGGAGCAGGGGAGAGAGAGAGAGAGAGAGAGAACCATCTTGTGAAAATGTTTTGTTGAAGAACCTCAACTTGTAGAAAATTCTACATAGGGAGCTGCTAGTTTGCAACTAGAAAAGGGGAACTAGTCAACTCCAACAACACAGAAGTCGGCTTTCTTACTTCTTCTTGTTCAGTTGCTCAGTCATGTCCAACTCTTTGCGACCCCATGCACTACAGCATGCCAGCTTCCCTGTCCTTCACTATCTCCCAGAGTTTCTTATTTACATACACACACAATATTTAAGAGACAGCATGAAATGCTTTCTAAAAACTAAATATTAAGCTGTTTGAATGTAAAAAAGCTGTGATAGAGGGACTTCCCTGGTGGTTCAGTAGTTAAGACTTTGCCTTCCAATTCAGGGGGGTACAGGTTCAATCCCTGGTCAGGGAGCTGAGACTCCACATGCCTCATGGCCAAAAAACCAAAGCATAAAACAGAAGCAGTATTGTAAGAGATAGACTTTAAAAATGGTCCACATCAAAAAACATTAAAATAAAGAAAAAAAAAAAGAGGGAGAGAGAGAGAAAGCTTTTAAAAAAAGAAAGCTGTGGTTTTAAAAAATATTGTCTCTGCAGAGGATCCCTCCCTTTTTCTCATGCCATTCCCATCCTCTTTGCTCTGGAGTTCCCCACATATGTTTAGAACTAAGATTCAGGGTCCCACCTAAGAGTGGATGGACAGAGCTTGGACTTCCCTGGTGCCCAGGCAATTTAGTTCTGTCCCAGCCGATCCAGGGCATTGCTCTGACATCAGAACACAGCCTGCCTGGTCTCTGTCATACCCCTATCTATCTAGCATTTGGGGTTAACCATCAAGTGTCTTCTTCCACATAGTGAGAGGGTTGCACCAGGTGACTCTAGGGTGCCTCTCAATTTTCAGACTCTAGGATTCTGCAACTTCTCCAAATGGCAACAAGATTTCAAAAAGTCCCAGATCTCTGATGCACTAGGGGAGTAGAATATTTCTAAATCTACATATTCTAATCTGCATAAAAATCACCTGGGGGTGTGGAAGGTTAGAAGTAACTCATGAATCTGCATTTTTTACCAAGCGGCTGAGGAAATTCTCACTCAGATGGCTCTTAAGAGGTTTGGGAAGGCTTGCCCTCAGGATTCTTTAAGCTTCTAAGGATGTGAAAATCAGAACTTTTTAAATGAATTTACCTAGGGGTATCTTTAACATTCTGAATAGAAATAACAGCTTGTGCATTTAGGAAATTAACATATATAAAAGACAATCCCAGGAAGAGGGGCTTTAGTCTTAGCTGGGGGACAATTTCTAGATTTAAGCTTCACATTCCCATTGCTGGTTGTGAAGAATGAGTCTGGGAGATAAAGAATGATAAGAACAATGTCTCTATTTTCAATTTTAGTGTGAATTATTTCCTGTAACAAAATAAAGTTCAAACTATGAATCACTGAAAAACCTCACATTCCTTAAATCTTAACTGTTTGTTTTATTTGCCTTACTACTATTAAGAGATGTTCAGAATTGCTCTTTCTAGTCTTACTCATTCTAAGCTTGTTTAATCAATGTTTAGTAATGCTGAATCCAGTATTGACCCATCCACTCTCTTTTTTAAATAGCAACTAATTTTGAGGTACATTTCAGGTATCCTGTAATTCACCCTTTAAAAGTGTTTGATTCAGTGGCTCTATATTCACCAATATCTGCAATCTTAACTACAATTTTAAGAGGTTCATCACCCTGAAAAGAAACTTCTTGCAGTCACTCCTCCTCCTCACCCCCAACGACCTCAAGGACCCCAGGAAATTGATAACGGACTTTCTGTCTCTGTAGTTTTGCCTATTTTGGACATTTCATAGACATGGAGTAACACACTGTGTGGTCTTCTGTGACTGGCTTCACTTACGTGGCCGGATGCTTTCCAGGCTCATCACTGTGGATGTCAGGCAGGTGTCAGGATCTCATTCCTCTCTCTGGCTGAATAATATTCCATTGACTGGATACGCCACGTTTCATCTATCCATTGATAGACATTTGGGTTGTTTCTACTTTGGAGCTGTTATGAATAATGATGCTCTCAACATTTGTATACAAGTTTTTGTGCAGATTCGTGTTTTCAGTTCTCTTGGGGCAGAACTGCTAGACCATATAGTAATATTATGTTTAACCGTTTGGAGAACTACTGGACTGTTTTCCAAACTGCCTGCACCATCTTAAAAATCCTACCAGCAATGTGTGAGGTTTCTAGTTTCTCCACATCTTTACCAGTTCTTGATATTATCAGTCTTTTTTTATTATGGCCATCCTAATGGGTATGAACCAGTATCTCCGTGTGGTTTCACTTGAATTTCCCTAATGACTAATGATGTTGAGCATCTTTTCATGTGCTTATTGGTGATTCATGTATCTTCCTTGGAGAAAGAGTCCTTATCAGACTCTTGAGCTCATTTTGAAATTGGCAGTCTTTTTATTGTTGAGTTCTAAGAATTCTTTTTATATTCAGATACCAGTTCCTTCCCTGGAGAAGGGAAAGGCTACCCACTCTAGTATTCTGGCCTAGAGAATTCCAAGGACTCGCAAAGAGTCGGACACAACTGAAGGACTTTCACTTCACTTCTCCAAAAGGATTTGGAGAAGGAAATGTTAACCCACTCCAGTATTCTTGTCTGGGAAACCTCATGGACAGAGAAGCCTGGCTACAGTCCATGAGATCACAAGAGTCAGACATGACTTAGCAACTAAACCACCGCCACCAGTTTCTTATCAGATGTATGATTTGCAAATATTTCTCCCAGGTTGTCATTTCACTCAGTTGATGGAGTCCTTAGAAGCACAAAATTTGTTGATTTTGATGAAGTCCATTTTTGCCTATCTCTTTGTCAGTTTCTTGTATTTTTTTGTGTTGTATCTAGGACACTATTTCCTAATCCAAGATCATGAACATTTATGCATATATTTTATGAATTTTATAATTTTAGCCCTTACGTTTATGTCTGATCCATTTCTTAGAATTTTATCAATTTTTTAATTGATGAAAAACACATAGCATAATATTACCATTTTAAAACTATTTTTAAGTGTACAGTTCAATAGTGTAAGAATCATGCAACTAATATCCAGAACTCTTCTCATCTTTCAAAGCTGAAATTCTATAGCAATCAAACAACAGCCAAATCCCCTCAAGTCTCTGACCACCCTCATTCTACTTTCTGTTCTATGAATTTGACTACCTCCTAAAAATAGTTATCTTTTGTGACTGGCTTATGTTACTTTGCATAATGTTCCCAAAGTCTATGTGTGTTGTAGCATGTGTTAGAATTTCCTCCCTTTTTTAGGTTGAATAATATTTCATTGTGTGTATAGACCACATTTTTTAAAGTGTTCAGTCCATTTTGAGTTCATTATTGTTGTTTATGGTGTGAAGTATTCCAATTTCATTTATTCTTTTGTATGTGGAAATCCTGTTGTCTTGGCACTATTTGTGGCCCATTTATTCTTAGCACAGATGAGTAATTGAGTTTAAATGATTGTTATTTCAAATGCTTAAATGTAGGGGGTGGGGGGAAGGCAAAGATTGGTTTAAAAGAAATAGGATGATAGTTTAATCAGGATACTTTGTGTTGTGGGTAAGGATCTCTATTTCAAGACAAGTATTTTTTAATGTAAAATTATCGTGTCATTGCTTCTTTCTTATATTCCAGAATCCTACTTTTTTGTTTTACTATTTAAAAGTAAACCATCACTTCATGTGATGCTTTAAGGGAATTGTGAAACTGAATCATTCAAACCATAACTTTAAAATATTCAACGATTATTATTATCATCAATGTTTAAATATATTGGGTATCATCAAGTTTGCATATGGACATAGACATTGGGGAAAAAAGGAGTCAAAATCCCTAAATGTCATTCACCAAGTCAATGTATACTTGACTACCAATAGGTGGCGCTAGACATTTAGTCAGTATTTCACTCATTTGTCCATCGTCTATTATATAAATAACTATAAAGTCTTCCACTGGAAAAGAAACCATCTCTATAGGGAATATAAAACCACTGTGAGAAAATGGACCCTCTTCCTCATAGTCACATTCAAGCTGACAATAAGTGAATGCCATTTTCATTCAAAATGATTCCACAGGGACATGTTTACAGATTTTAGCTGTCCCAACATCCAGTGATAAAGAATCTTCCTGCCAATGCAAGAGAGGCAAGAGACGCAGGTTCGATTTCTGGGTAGAGAAGATCCCCTGAAGAAGGAAATGACAACCCACCTCCATATTCTTGCCTGGGAAATCTCAGGGACAGAGGAACCTGGCAGGTTACAGTTCATGGGGTCACAAAGAGTTGGACATGACTAAGTGACTAAGCACACACACCTTGAAGAGAGAGAGGAAGGACTTCTTTCGGCCTAAAAGATCAGAAATAATGACTTTTTAAATTTACTTGTTAAATGTTTTTGCATTTGGCATTACTTAGCCCAAGGTTTGCAAGTTTTGTGAGAGAGACTGTATTGCCCCAGCTACCTCCAGTCCCTGGAAGCTACTGATGTTCATGAAAAGATGCTTGGCCGTGTGGGCTCAGTCAGTGGGCCCATCACAAACAATGAAGCCTCGAAGCTCTTTCAAGTGAGGCAGAGCATGGGTTTTTGGTCACATCCACTTGAATTTTACTTTAAATAATGCAACAACTATAAGAAAGCACACATCAACTGCAACCAGGTTTTGTCAGGAGTTTTTTGAGCTGCTTGCATTTCAGAATTTTGGATAAAGAATGATTGATTTGAACACGTTCTACCACTCGGTCATTACATGATTTTGAGAGAGTTACCACTTGATGCCTCGGGAGGGTAATTTATAAATCAGGGAATGATTTGCCATGAGGATTAAACCAGCTGGTGTCACACACGATGCCATGAGTGTTATAAGAATTCCAAAGATGCAGGTTCTCTTGAGTGCCCGTAGCAGCAGTCAGATCTGGTTAATTTCATCAAAAGGGCTGGGTGAAGAGAGATGTGGATAAGTGAGAAAATCTGAGGAAGAACTGAACTGTCAGGAGAGGTGGGAGGTGGAGAAGCAGAGGAAGCAGGATTGACGGACGTGGAGGACCGGTTTCTGTGATCCCCGAGGTGTGTTTCTCCGGTCAAAGCCAGCTCTGCCAGTACCTGCAGTGGAGGTGGAATGGGAGGCTGCTTTCATCTCTCCATCCTTAATTCTTGCACCAAGACTGTGTCCTATAGGAAGCAGCTCGGTTCCTGTGGGTTCTAATTGCAATAAATAACTCATTACAAACTTGGGGGAAAGGAGCCAATGACAGGAAAAAAATGTCATGTATGAAATATGATGTTTAATAGTCTAATTTCAAATATTGGCCCATTTATGTGTATGAGGTTGGGCAAATCTCTCTGAGCCTCCTTATTTATTTTGAGCCTCCTGTCTTTAAAGCAGGTCACCCAATATTTACAGCAGAGCTATTTACGATAGCCAAGACATGGATGAACATCAATGTCCATCAATGGAGAAATGGACAAAGGAGATGTGGTACATATTTGCAATGGAATATTACTCAGCCATGAAAAGAATGAAATAATGCCATTTGCAGCAACATGGATGGACCTAGAGATTATGATACTAAGTGAAGTAAGTCAGACAGAGGAAGACAAATACCGTATCACATTACTTACATGTGAAATTTTAAAAAAATGATATAAATGAACTTATTTACAAAATAGAAACAGACTCACAGACATTGAAAACAAAATTTTGGTTGCCAAAGGGGAAAGGTGGGTGTGGAGGATGAATTAGGAGTTTGAGATTGCCGTATACATACCAGTATATCTAAAATAGATAACCAAAAAGGACCTACTGTACTGTACAGGGAACTTTGCTCAATACTCTGTAATGACCGAAATGGGTAAAGAATCTGAAAAAGAAGTGATACATTTAATGGAACCACTTAACTGTATATCTGAAACTCACACAACACTATCAAACAAATATAGTCCAATATAAAATAAAAATTGATTGAAAAATGGGCTGTGGAAGATTACACTAATATAGATAGAAGTTTATTCAAATTAATATCAGTGTTATTAGATTTATACTCACTGTACTTCCCTGTATAATAAAAATCTTATAAAAATTGAAATAGGATCAATAAGTAAAGCAGGTCATAACGGTGCCATGCCCCACGGCGGTGGTCAGTGTGATGGTAGCCCCCGCCTGGGTACTTGGATGCACTTACAATGACCTCAGTGTTAGCCTTGGCAGATTGCAAACGAAGCATCTAATCAAACAAGGTACATTTTCACACCATTCTGTTTTGTTGCAGCTGCAGCTACCCTTGGTAGGGAACGCAGGTCACAAAGGTAAATGTAGGAACCAGAGAATGAATAGCTGCACATCAAAGCCACTCCCAGGGGTGTAGGAGGTAGGGGTCTGGGCGCAGGGGCTGGTTAACCTGTCACTAGAGGCTCTCTGAGGGTGCAATTTGGTTTCATTCCTTCCTTTCTTTCTGCCTTCCTTCCTTCCTTCAGCTCACTCCACTGCCAAGGGCTAGGTGGGTTATCAATGCTGGGGACACTTGAGACATAGAAATAGATTTCATATGTGTTTTAAGATAATGCTAATTGATTCCCTCTTTTTGAATGTTTCTTATCTCAGCAAAATAAAATAACGTGGATAAAGACATATATTAAAATAATCACTCCTATATATTAAAAAAAAAAAAACTGCACCACAAGACAGAAAAGTAAAGGCACACTCTAAAAATGCAGATTGTGTCAGAAGAGCAGCGGCATGTTTGAGCCGATGAGAATTGTCAACAAGGAAATTCAGTCCCACAGGTTCTCAGCAGACTCTCCACTGTCTTGTCTTGTCTCTCAAAAGGCCCTAAGAGTCGGGAACTGGAGAACATCAAATCTGATATTGCTTCTAGGCCTTTTGATTAAGATCTAGTGTAGTATGGAGGCTTCCCAGGTAGCTCAAGTGGTAAAGAATTTACCTGCCCGTATGGGAAACACAAGAGATGCAGGTTCGATCCCTGGGTTGGGAAGATCCCCTGGAAGAGGGTATGCAACCCACTTCAGTATTCTTGCCTGGAGAATCCCATGGACAGAGGAAACCTGGCAGACTTGAGTCCATGGGGTTGCAAAGAGTCAGACACTACTGAGTACACATGCACATGATAGAATCTGGAGTCTCCTCTTCCACCCCATAAGACAGATGTCTTCATTGCTTTGGGATGCACTTTCTCTAAAATAAGCCATCAAAAGTAATCCCCAGCCCAACCCCGCCAAACTGCACTATTCAGCCTGCTTGATAAGAGATGAGTGAAAATAGACCTTGTCTGAACAATCAGAGTGAATCTGAGGAATGCCTAAAGGTCCAAGAGGCACCAACTGTCAGACTTTGGCACTGGTGGTGACAGGGAGGGTCACTCAGAGACCAATGGGGTCACCAACACGAGGAGGTGATAGGGCTGGGGACACTAAATAAAGCCACTGGAGTGTGGTGGGTACCAGAGGCTAGGTCCGAGGGCGGCGGAGAGACCAGGGGGCAAGGGGATACAGTCCTGATGCTTCCCCAGGGAAAGGAGCCCATCGGAGGGCCTGTGTGACCCCTGCAGGGGGATGATGATGTTGGGGCAGTTGCCTGGGAGGCCCGCTGAGAGCAGGGGCTGTTCCCTCTCAGCTGATTTGTCCTAAGGCTACCCAGGTGGGGGGAGACATCCATGGGGTTGCTGAACACAGCCAGAAATAAGCAGGACATCTGGGAGTAGGGTCTAGCTCTTGCTGAGCTGTGTCCCAAACTGCTAGAACTCTCGTAAAGGGTAACCCAAAGGCTTGGGAACCTGGGAACATCTCTGCTTCTTCAGATTAGTCTGTGGACAACGTCACCCCTTCGTAAATGCCCTTTGATGTGATCTGTGAGCACGACACGTGTGCTGATGTCCTGCCCTGCCCAACTCTGGAATTCACGTGTGTGGACTCATTCATCTCAAATACCCGGGAAGATGGACCTGTTTTCCTCCGTCTCTTGTCCACAGCCTAGGAAGTTAAGCCTTGAGTACATTCTGAATTTGATATTATAATAGCGTAAGATTTTGGATATGTTTTTGAAAGGAAAACCAACTTTATTGCCACTGAGCAAGTCAACAAAGTAAATCCTGAAGGGAAAAGAGGATATTTAGGGTTCTGAGTTCACGAGGGGCATGAGCAAGTAGAGCAGGAGAAAAAGGATTCAATTCCCCAAAGTGTAGACTATGTTTTACTTTTAACAGTACACCAAAAACTGTCTTCATGTTTTGGAAAGATCTTCTTCAATGAAGTTGAAAAGGAGAATAATGTAATTCACAGCTTCATCTAATGAACATTCAACCACGTCTCTTTTTTTCCTCTTTTGCTTTTTCTTTGGCTGTGCCACGTGGCATGTGGCATGCAGGATCTTAGTTCCCCAATCAGGGCTTGAATAGATGCTCCCTACAGTGGAAGCATGGAATCCTAACCACTGGACCACCAGGGAAGTCCCAAAACATATCTTTTAAATAAACAGGGAATGAAACACATGAAATAGTTCAATGAACATAAAGGCAGTAATATGGTAAAGTATCTTAATTATTTTTCTGATGAATTTGGGGATTTTTCTTTCAGTGTGACTCGATGGAAATAAATTAATGGGTTGCCATACAAGATGACTGTTTAATATGAACTCTCTAAATATTGTACTTAGTACAATGTGCTTTAAGATAGCAATGTATATTCAGACTTCATATTCTCAGTGCATCCTCTGACCAAAAGTTTTGTAAGACGTCAAGGCCTGCCGTGTGCTACATCAATTTCCTTTTAAAAACAAGTCCTAGATATTTCTAGAGACCAAAGTTTTGAATCAAAATGTTTCTGTCGGTTTCCATGTGGACACTGCCACAGTGTACATCACATGACACACGCTACCTGGAACTCAGAGCTGGAAGTTTGAAGAATCGTGAGGACAAACTAATGGAGAATTCCCTGGCAACAGAGCCTCCAGCATCTTCTAGCTGGTTGGTGCTATGACAGAGATAAGCCATTTCAGCCACACATGTCTTTATCCAGCCTTGGAAGGCATCCAAAGGAAACACAGAGACTTCTGACATCAGAAAACACCTGTTGACTTTGGAGCATCCATATCAATGAAGGCAAAACATACAGCAGATGTGAGCCTGCTCTTCGGGAATAAAAGGAATGTCAAGTATGAGAAAAAAAAAATCAGGAGGAAATGGAGATAGACACTTCCAGATTCTTCCACCTCTTTGTAAATATGCCATTACTTAGGTTAATGTCTTAAAAATTTGACCTCAGAGACAATTCTACGATGGTATTTTCAGTTTTCTATTCCCTTAAAACTCTAGTTACAGATATTTTTAAAGATCAATAGATATATGGCCTCAACCCCCAAGCTTCTCTACAGTGTTAATAGAACTATCAATAATGAATGATATGATGAGGAAGAAGAGTCAGTTTCTAAAAGGTTAGCAATATTTATCTAAATATTTTTATGCATTATTGAAAAAGAAAGTACTAAGAATTCTTACAAGATTTTTCATCTGAATTCACCAGAGTCAGGAGAAAAAGATAAGAAGACTTCTGGAGAAACAGGCAGTTAGATTACCAACCTGAGTTGTTAGATATTTCTTGTCAGAGTTCTCTTCCTCTGCCTGTCGGGGTTTCCTGACCATGTGTCCCCAGCTGCTCCTCTTCCCACTGTTTCCTGCTCCATCTGGTCCCTGCTCCCTGGTCCATCTCACTACTCCCTCGAGTGCTGAGGACTCCTAGACCATCTGCCACTCTCTCCTGAGCCCTGGACCTTTGGGTCCGACAGCATGGTGACCCCTATGATTTAATCTTTCAAAGCCAGAACTAATGTATGCCAAAAAGTACCAGAGCTAAGAAATGAATTGGGCTCATTCCCTCAATCTCTGACCTTCATATCTCTTGAGTATATTGCCTCTGTCACTTCCCCTCCATCCACAGGCCCATTTTCATGATTCATAATGCCATCATTGCTTCCAAGCTTGCCCTCCCATAGTTCATCCTTTATGATGAGCCAAAGGCAAGAATCCACTCTGGGACGGGCGAGAGCTTAGAGGCTGTGATGCACCTGTGTGACATCCAGGCGCCGCAGAGAACTGGTACCTAGCACTCCTAGTCCGAAGCCTGGGGAAATACCCAGGTGTGTCCAGCTCCTGCCACACAGTCATTCAGGAGGGAGAGTGGTGAAGAAGACCTATTTCCATCTCTCAAAGAGTTGGTAAGTCATAAGGGCTGGCGGATGGAGAGCCCCTCCCTGCCCTAGGGACCCCAGGAACCAGGAAGGCATTCCTGCTCATGAAATTTTGGGCATCAGTCAAGGAAAAAGCTTCAGGAGATGATGAGCTGAGAATGAGTTAACCTTCCAAGGCACGCTCTGGAGATCTTTGTCTCCCCTGTCAAGTTGGCCTGCATATACAACTAGTCACCTGGCAGCTGGCCTCTCTCCTAAAGGGTCCAGGGAGCAGGACAAGCCGCGTAGGTCTGGTGTTCCCGGGCCATGCCCTGGACTGCAGGAGGACAGCGATACTTGAAGGTCTGGGCTCCCTGATGCCACATTCTGGTCAATTCTGCACAAAAAGCCAGAGGATGGTCTGGGGTCTCCTTCCAAGAATATTAAGCCCTGAGCATCCCTGGGTAAAAGGGCTCGTGTGACCACAGGCCCTGAGAACTGAGCCAGTGCTGAAAGGTCAACCTGGCTTCCTCGTTCCGTGTTCTCCCCTAGGGACTGGGGAAAGACAGCCCAGTCAACCTGAAAGCAGTCCCTGGTGGGCAGGAGAGAAGGGTCAGGAAGGCTTTGGGAAAAGGCAGGCACACGGAGCACCAGGCTTCACCTATGGCTCTGCGTCCATCCTCATGGTTTTCAGTCTCCATAACGGAGCCAGCCTGGGGCTGGCTTCCCACAGCCTAAGACACGAAAAACAGCTTTGACTTCAGGTCAGAAAACGGTCCGGAAAACCAGAGAAGTGCTGTGTGTCACAGTGAGGAAGTGCAGATTAGGCGGGAAACGGCTTCTGTGTTCCCCCAGGTGATTATACCATCATTAAGGGAACGGAGCCAGCCATTAGCATGACATGAATGTGTCTGTTTTGGAGGGTCATTCAGGCGGATTACGCCTCAGTTGCATGTATCATTTTTTCAAAGTATACATGAACAATATTTAGCTCCTGCTTCTTCACTGCTCCTTGAAGTACAAGATGACCCTTAAATATTCCATCCCTAAATTGTCTCCAAAATTAACACTAAAAGAGTAAATACATGCAAGAAACTGTTATTTTAAATAAAAGAGCCCCACCATTACTAACATTGTCATTACACAGAGCTAAGCCCTGGTGAAAATCAGTGCTGTTTGTCAGTATTTATTCAGATAGTCAACTGGCTGGAGGATATGTGTTGACTTGTCAACCTGGGATGCTAGAAAAATAAGGAAGGACCAAGCTTCCTTTCTTGGGCAAGATCTATTATCTGTGGGGAACTCTCAGCTGCAAAGCACAACCGTGTGTTCTATGTATAGCCTTGTTGATGGACCGGGCTCTCTAAAGACACACAACCAGGGTTTGTTTCAAGTGAATCATGTTAACAGACAAGATCTCCAATTAACCTGAAATGTTGGTGCAGGCAGTGGAGAGAAAGGGAGGGTCTTTGGATGATGTAGGTAGTCATTCATCTTGACCGTGGGGTCCTTCTGTCTCAAACTGATATGAAGATTGGATTCTCCTTCATACTCTATACTACTGTGTGCTCAGTCATGACAGACTGTGACCCCATGGACTGTAGCCCGCCAGGCTCCTCTGTCCATTGGATGCTCCAGGCAAGAATACTGGAGTGGGTTGCCATTTCCTTCTCCAGGGGATCTTCCCGACCCAGGGATCAAACTCACGTCTCCTTCACTGGTAGGTGGATTCTTTACCACTGAGCCACCTCTGCTAGACTTAGGTTCAACTAATGCAGGTGTGGACTGTGGTTGGGATGAGGTGCCGCTTGCTTGTACAGAGCGGCAGTGTCTTACCCTGCAGAGAGGGTCTGTGGGTGACGTGAGCTGGCTTGTTTTACTGCTTTACAAGATTACAGTTTTTATTCATATATGGATCTCTTTTTTAAATTTATTTATTTATGGCTGTTCTAGGTCATTATTACTGCATGCAGGCTTTTCCTCTAGTTGCAGCAAGTGGGGCCTACTGTTCATTGTGGTCCCAGGCTTCTCATTGTGGGGGCTTATCTTGTTATGGAGCACAGGCTCTAGGCACACAGGCTGAATAGTTGTGGCTCCCAGTCTTAGTTGCTCTGTGGCATGTGGGATCTTACTGGATCAGGGATCGAACCCATGCCCCTGGTAGGCAGATTCTTATCCACTTGACCACCAGGGAAGTCTTCCTACACGGATCTCTTAGGGTCACAGTGAAAACTTCAGTTTAGCAGCACATGAGGGACCCAGCTGGGATTGCCAGGCTGTGCAGCTGCCTAGAACCTTGCGAGGGAAGGGCTGCTGGAAAGACCACATGCCCCTGCAGGGGGAGGACTGCCCAGGGCAATGCCAGATGTTGCCAAATTGTTATGGACACCTCAGAATAAAAGGGTTTCCCTGGTGGCTCAGCGGTCAAGAATCCACCTGCCAATGCAGGAGATGCAACCCACTCCAGTATTCTTGCCTAGAGAATTGCATGGACAGAGGACCCCGGTGGGCTACAGTCCAAAGGGTTGCAAACAGTTGGACACGACTGAGTGACTAACACACAGGATATAAATCTCCACCTGTCACTTTCTGTAACAGCTAACTGTATGACCTATTAGTGAGTGCATCAGCGCCATAATCCTCATGGAAATCCCATGACAGAGGCCAGAGAGACTTGGCCTTGGCTGGAGGAGGAGCTGGGGGGCAGGAGGCTATGTCTGCTCCCCACTGCTCAGCCAAACTGCTAGAGTGTTTTGATGTCAGGCTTTCCCTCGTGATGCCCCGTGCTGTCTTCCTCTCACTCATCATTGGTGAACATGCACAAAGGACAGCCGAACAGCCTCTAATGACATGGGGAGCCAACACCAATTCCTTTAAACCAGATTGCCTCATGGTTCTGAAAGTGTGTCCTGGAATTTGGGACATGCCCAAAGGACCGTCTTGGCGGTGAGCAAAGCAGCAGGTGATGTAATGTGGCAGCAGGTGGGCTGGAGGCAGGAACCCAGGCTCTGATCCTGGCCCTTCTCCAGACCCGCTGAGTGTCCGCAGACCAGCCGTTCCCTCTCTGCCCCCAGTGTCCCAGCCTGGAGGATCCCTCCACTTCTCTCAGGTTCAGACGTACTATAGTCCCACAGAAGAGCTTTGAGAGATCTTACAAAGCATTACAGAAAACAGGTGCCAGGTCAGGAAGAATGTTAACCTAAACACGAAATTTGAAAGAAGTGTTCTCCATTTCCTGCTCACAACTCCATCTTCCTTCTGATGGACAATCTTTGGGCAGAATTGATGAACTCACTTGAATGATAGGACTTGTGTCGCTACTTTGTTTCTAAATCCTTAGTTAATAGATTGATGTTTCAAGTGGACATGGAGAAACAGTGGAGACAGTGTCAGACTTCAATTTGAGGGGCTCCAAAATCTTTGCAGATGGTGATTGAAGCCATGAAACTAAAAGACACTCCTTGGAAGGAAAGTTATGACCAACCTAGATAGCATATTAAAAAGCAGAGACATTACTTTGCCAACAAAGGTCTGTCTAGTCAAGGCTATGGTTTTTCCAGTGGTCATGTATGGATGTGAGAGTTGGACTGTGAAGAAAGCTGAGCGCCGAAGAATTGATGCTTTTGAGCTGTGGTGTTGGAGAAGCCTCTTGAGAGTCCGTTGGACTGCAAGGAGATCCCACCAGTCCATCCTAAAGGAGATCAGTCCTGGGTGTTCATTGGAAGGACTGATGCTGAAGCTGAAACTCCAATACTTTGGCCACCTCATGCGAAGAGTTGACTCATTGGGAAAGACCCTGATGCTGGGAGGGATTGGGAGCAGGAGGAGAAGGGGATGACAGAGGATGAGATGGCTGGATGGCATCACCGACTTGATGGACATGAGTTTGAGTAAACTCTGGGAGTTGGTGATGGACAGGGAGGCCTGGTGTGCTGCGATTCATGGGGTCACAAAGAGTTGGACACAACTGAGCGACTGAACTGAACTGAAAAAGAAAAATGACATGTACAATGGAATACTACTCAGCCAAGAAAAAAGAATGAAACAAGTAGTTTCTGCCATTTGCACTTGAAGATTATCATTCTAAGTGAAGTAAGTCAGACAGAGAAAGACAAATACATGATATCACTTCTCTGTGTAATCTAAGATATGACACAAATGAACCTATCTACAAAACAGAAACACACTCACAGATATAGAGAACAGGCTGGTGGTTGCCAAGAGGGGCATGGGAGGGATGGATTGGGAGTTTGGCAGATGGATTGGGGTTGGCAGATGCAAACTGTGATCTATAGAATGGATAAACTACAAGGTCCTACAGTGTAGCACAGGGAACTATATTCAATATTCTGTGATAAACTGTAACGGAAAAGAATATAAAAAAGAATATGTGTGTGTGTGTGTGTGTGTGTGTATAACAATGACTTTGCTATACAGCACAAATTAACACAATGTTGTAAATCAACTCTATTTTAATAAAAAATAATTTTAAAGAGAAATGGAGACTAATAATACCAATATGAAGATGTACATGCACAGAACACTTTTCTCAACAGTTGGTTCTTTTCCATTCAGTAGGTAGCTTTTTATTAAACAAATAAAAGTTCCAATTCTGGAGAAAATCTTTGCTTAAAAAAAATGGGGGATTCGTAAGCTCAACCCTTACTCTCTGCTACAGCTTCTAACTTATAGCCTTGATCTCTGTATTTTTGAAACAAGAGTTATTTCTGATTTGTGACATCAAACAGTATTAAATTTGGCACAGGACCTTATTAAAATCCTATTGAAACACAGCAGAGGAAGAAACTGAATATAGTAATTGGGGTTCTACAGGCACCTCATTATAAACCAAACTCCCAGTTTTGGGAAACACTTTCATCAAATGGCTGTGATGTCCAGAAAGTGGAGGTTCCAGTCCCACTGCAGGGGCTCTGGCCTTTTGACCCTGGACTGCCTTTCAGAGAAAGCCTGCCTGGATGTGGGGTCGGCGTGGACACACAGTCAGAGACAATGTCAAGAAGCCGGCGTGAGCTCCAGCTCTGAAAAGAATTGTGAAGCTGCATCCTGTCACCGTTTCCTCTTGTTCCTGTATTTCTTTTCCCTGTAGCTCCTTATTGGCAGCAAATCGGCTATTCTTCCGTCCTGTTTCTGTGCATTCTTTCCCACAAGGCTTTCTCTTTTTCTATCTCCCTCATCCCCGTTCCAGGACCTCTTTTTCTCTGGGTGACTCACCTGGTTTTCCTTTTCTTCCACCTGAGTTCTTTCATCCCCGAAACCCCCTTTCTCTCCACATCCTTCTCCACATTGCTCATCTCTGAGAAGCAAACAAAAACTGCAGGGAGAGGGAAGCTTCATCTGATCTGTGTCACCTGAGTTAGTTGTTCTGTGCCTGTTTCCTCCAGGATGAAGCGATTCAGTGTCCACATCTTGATTTAACTAGGAAGAGCAGTGAGTTTCTCTACTGTGGGCTCAGGGAGAAAGCATGAGAGCCCTGGTCTGACACCGTCCCACCACCCAAATCACCCACCCACCCACAGCTACTAGAGAGCTTGGAAGGCTGCTGGCGTAGAGGACACACAGCCCCACTCTCGGGGCTGCTGGGGAAACAGAGACAAGTGTCTACAGTACAGTGATGTGTGATTAGGGCTGATTCAGATGGACTTCTGCATTCACAAGATAAAGTCAGCCAGTGCGCCTTGGGCTGAGCGAGAGGTAAGATCTCAGGGAGGACGTGATCTTTAGGAAGAGATCTGGAAAAAACAGGAGCACTGTCACCCCCCACCCTCCACCCCACCATGATGAGTTCTGCTGAGAGCCCCCTTGAGCCAAGGAACAAAGCAGTGCTCAGAAACAGGGCATCTGTTGGGGGTAGCAAGAGACACCACTGGGAAGGTCAATTCAATTCAAGCCATTCTGCAGACACAGCATGCTAAAAGCAGAGTGTGCGTGCTTCGTCTCTCTGTCATGTCTGACACTGTGTGACCCTGTGGACTCTTGCCCACCAGGCTCCTCTGTCCATGGGATTCTCCAGGCAGGAATACTGGAGGGGGTGGCCATATCCTTCTCCAGGAGATCTTCCCAACCTAGAGATTGAACCTGCATCTCCTGCATTGGCAGGCAGGTTCTTTACCATCTGAGCCACCAGGGAAGGTCAATAGAACCAGATAATGAAAGACTTTGTGTGTCAGAGCCTGGCAAAGAACTGTGAGCTCATGGTGAGGAAGAAGGGTAGAAGAATTTTAAAAACCAAAAGTGACGTCGGACCCACACAAATGTGTGGTGGATAACTGACAACTGAGGCCACCTCACCAATAGGATGGTTGCAGTAGTTCAGGAAAAAGGCAACATAAGCAGCAAGAAGGGGAAGGAAAGAATAGATATGAGAGCATCTGGGGGCCACAGCTGGATCTGAGGATCTACTGCTTTTGGTGGCAGTTGGGGGAGGTGGATCTGAAAATCTATTGCCTTTGGTCGGGGGGTGGTGGTTGGGAAGAGGAGGACTCAAAGATAACTTCCCAAGGTTTGAAAATTATTGTTTTGAGTTTCCTTTTTTATTGTTTCCAAATGAATGGATAATAATATTAAGAACCCAAGTTAAAAAAAAAAAGTGAGTTTGGGAAGTTGATGAGTTTCATTTGGAATGCCCCCTTGGAGATGTTCGGTGTGGGGGAGGGGTGGGAGGCAGACACTGCTATACATTTGAGGGGGGGGGGGGTGGGCATCCACCCCAGGGAAGCAATGCTGATTTGGAAATGGTGGACATATTGGCAGCGGCTGATGTCAAGGATGTGGATGAGACACCCCAGGAAAAGCATTCAGAGAGTGAGAGAGAGGACCTAGGTTGGAACCCTGAGAATAGCCAGGGTGGATGGAGTCAGCAAGGGGCAGAGAAGGGCAGGAGGAGGGGAGAGATAGAGAGAGAGGGTTGGTGTCGAAAACATCAAAGCGAGAAGGATTTTTTCAGGAGGAGACAACAATGTGGTAGGCTTAAGGGTGGTCAAACAAGATAAGAAACTAACACTGAACTGGATTTTGAAATTTAGGATTTATCGGTAATCTTACCTATAAGTAATCTTACCTTTAGAGATAAGCAAAGGACTTCAGACAAGCAGTAGAAGAAGAAAGCAATGTTGAGAAATACTGAGAAACACTAGGGACTTGAGAAAGTCAGGATCATGAGTAGATAGACCAGCATCTCTCAGACCTCAGGTCTTGAGAACCTCTACACTACATGAAGATTAAGTCTTCATGCAGTAATGATGTCAGTAGTAACCACATTAAATATGAAAGCAGAACTTTTCAAAATACTTACAAAATCATCAGAACAATAACAAATTACTATAGGCAATATAAACAACATGCCCTTTGTGAAAAATAATTATATTGTCAAAACAGGAGTTTCTTTGGGGGTTAATGAATATGTTCTAAAATGGACTGTGGTGAACACAACTCTGTGACTATACTAAAGACCATGGAATTGTACACTGTAAGTGGGTGAATTGTATGGTCTGTGAATTATACTTAATAAATAATAAAATGATGAAAAAACACAAGAGTGACCATGGGATGTTTAACATATATATTTATGGAATGATTTAAGTGCCAAGTTGTAAACATTCATCAAATAATTTTAGTAACGCTAATTACTTCATCTCACTCTCAAACACACAAATAATCCAAAAAAAATTTTTTGAGGCTCTTCTTGGGGTTAAGTGTGGGCCATTGAAAAAAGAGAGATGTCATACTTTTCCTCACAAACAAAACAGTTGTACAGGATTTCGTTATCCTTTCTCTCTCTTTTTTAAAAAACAAGTTCGTTCTGTTATCATTTATATACCATAAAGTCCATTCATTTTACATCTACAATTCAATGATTTTGTATAATTTAAATACAGTTACTCAGTTCTTCACAATTCATTTTTAGAACACCTCCATCACCCTGAAATTCCCTGGTGACCACATTCAAGCAATCCCTTCTCCTACTGAAAACCCACTTATTTTTGTCTCTATTTTTCTGCTTTTATTTCATGTAAATGCTATCAGACGATATGATATTTTCAGTCTGGCTTCTTTCACATTTTGAGATTCAGCCACATTATATAAATTAATAGTTCTTTCATTTTTATTGCTGAGTAATACTTCTTTGAATTAACACATGCTTTATTTATAGATTCACTAGTATATGGAGTTTTGCACTGTTTCTAGGTGTTGGTTAATATGACAGAACTGCTGAAAATGTTTGTGTGCAAGTCTGGGTGGTTTATGTTTCTAGCTTCTCTTGAGTTGAAGTGCTGGGTTACAGGTGTGCACGTGCTCAACTTTTTAAGAAACCGCTAACTGTTTCCCAAAGAGGTCATAACATTTCCACAGGCAATGTATGAAGTTCTGGTTTCTCCACATCCTTGTCAACTTGGTATTATTAACCCATTTGATTTTAGCCATTCTAGTAGGTAAATAGTGACCTATTCTTAATCACCCCACCCCTACTCTCAGCCCCAGGCAATGACAAGCCTGTTATCTATCGGTGTGGATTTGCTTATTTATATAAATGGAATTGGACTTTCCTGGTAGCTCAGATGGTAAAGAATCTGCCTGCAAAGCAGGAGACCTGGGTTTGATCCCTGGATCTCTGGATCGGGAACATTCCCTGGAAAGGGGAATGGCAACCTACTCCTGTATTCTCGCCTGGAGAATTCCACAGACAGAGGAGCCTGATGGGCTACGTCCATGGGTCGCAGAGTCAGACATGACTGAGCAGCTAACATACACATAAATGGATTTATACAATATGTGGGCCTTTGTAAATGTATCATCATGTTTTCAATGTTTCTCCATGTTTTAGCATGAATCAGTACTTTGTCTCTTTTTATTGCAGAATAATAGTCCATTGTGTGGATATACCACATTTTATGTATTCATTCATCAAGTTTATGGACATATGGGTTGTTTCCACTTTTGGGCTATATGTATACATTGCTTTTATAAGCATTCATATACAAGCTCTGTGGGATGTCTGTTTTAATTTTTCTCTAGGAATGGAATTGTGGGATCATATGGCACCTCTATGTTTAATTGTTTGAGGAAATATCAAACTGTTTTCTAGAGGGCTGCACCATTTTATAGTCCCACCAGTGGTGTATGAGGGTTTCAACTTCTCTACAGTCTCATTAACACTTCTCATCTGTCTTCTTGATTACGGCCGTCCTAGTGGCCATGAAGCAGCATCTCGTTGAAGTTTTGACTTGCACTTCCTAACGACTAGTGATAGTGAGCATCTTTTCATGTGCTTATTGGCCATTGTCATAATATCATTATGAGTACGTCTAATAGGATTTAGTTATACTATCCTGGTATATTTCCTTGCCACCATTGATAAGATCATGAAACACACAAAAGTCAAAGATCAAAATTATACATATCAACCCAACCGCAAATAAAGAATTATTTTATTATTATCACTTAAATGCATAGGAAACTATTAAGATCAACAAAGAAGGAAAATAGATTTTAATTTTCATGTAAGCCCCCTGAGAAACACTTCCTATTGGATCAGAGGTAGGGTGTGCAGAATCGATTTGTCCTGTCTTCTGAATTTGAAGTCTCTACTCATGAGTAGCACAGGAGCCCCGAATTGTGGGAATCGCAGACACGTCCCAGTACTCCGAAGCAGTCCAGCCCAAGATCTGGGCGTCTAATCTGGGAACGTCCTTCCCCAGCGCGGCCAGCTTCCCTGCCATTCTTCGCAAGGACTGTGTGTATGGCACCAGAGTCACTTTCCCAGAAGTACTTCTGGGACCTCGGGCTGCACAAAGGGGCTGTTAACCGAGGTCCCCTCCCTGCTGGCTCAGCTGACTCCAGGCCCGGTCACACACGACTCCCAGTTCCTATCAACTTTTCCCAAAGGAGCCCTGGGCTCCTGTAGGAGCCAGCACTTCTCTGGAACAGGAAGCTCTATTTACACTGTCTTGGAGCCCGGTGCTCATCCATAAAAGGGAAAAGACTCCTTTAGGAAAAGGGCAGGGTGCCTGGAAACTTTAAAAGTGAAAGCTTTGCAACGGGTTTCTGCTGTTTTAATGCTTTTGTTTGATAGTTTTTCAAAATATAAAAGTACATGCTCTTTGGGAGTTGAACAGTAAATCTGAAAGCTGACATGACAAGAAACAAAAAATATAGCGTGCATGTCACGTGGACTCTCCAGAGTACACACCTAGGGCAGTTATTTCTCTCTTTAGCCTTCTAGAATATAACTCCATGCAGACATACTGGCTTATACGTGAATTATTCAATCATACTTTAAATGAGGAAGAAGGGTTACCGAGGGTATATCATGATACCATGGTCTATGGATGGTTGTTACCAATTTCCCATGTAAATCCTCTCCTATCAGCTGATATGCACACTTAAGGAGTGATCTGAGCCCCAAATTCAGCAAAGGATATGTATCTGGCAAGAAAAGAGTGCAGTGGGGGAAGGGCATTGGGGGTGAGCTTTCAGAATCAGAACTCTCGGAGGGTTTCATCATAAAGCAATAAATTGGTCAATAAATTGTTTACTGATAATTTGAATTATTAAAAATAATTGTGAATCACACTTATTATTAATGGTAATTAAGGACAACTGTTATGAATTGTTACTAAGCATTGAGTTAAGTGCTTTACACATATAAACTCATTTAGGCCTCATGGTAACCTTGTGAATTACATTGTTGTTGGTTAGATGCTAAGCCATGTCTGACTCTGTGACCCCAGGGACTGTAGGACACCAGGCTCCTCTGTCCATGGAATTCTCCAGGCAAGAATATTGGAGTGGGTTGCTATTTCCTCCTCCAGGAGATCTTCCCAACCCAGGGATCGAACCGATGTCTCCTGCACTGCAGGCAGATTCTTTACCACTGAGCCACCTGGGAAGCCTGTGAATTACATACTGTGGGAATTAATGCTGAGGAACTCGGCTAAAGTAACGGTAAGTAGTGAAATCAGGACATAAACTCCGGATATCTAGTCTGACAGATTGATGCCCTAACCATTGTGCTCCATCACCTCTTATGCTCTGTGCCTAACCAGGTTCTAAGCAGTTTAGATGCACCAGCACTTTTCATTTAAACAACACCAATAATGTGGCAGGTTTCATGAGAGAACATATCCACTCATTCTTCATTTATTCAGGACCTGATAACACCAAAGACCATGTCTAGATCAAAAGAGGTGATTCTGATGACCTTGAGACTGGATAGACAGGCTGAGAGGCCTGCATCCTTGCTCCACGTGAGCACCTCCACACTCACGGGCAGAGATCTACCCATCTATCCAGCTGTGTCTCCCTCACCTCCATCATCATCTTCTCCCCAAGCTTCTGTGAGAGGTCCCCTGTATATCTCTGGGTACATGTTTTCACTGGCTGGGAAATGCTCCCAGCCTTTCAGCCACTCAGGTTCACCTCTCAAACCCCAGCTCAGGCATTGCCTTTCCTGATCCCTGCAAAGAGTCTTCATCTTCCTTCTCTTTGGGCTCCCTGGGTCCCGCCAGCCTCACCCACTGCTCTTAGCAATGTTTCACCATCCCTTTGTCACAGCGCCAGCCTGAAGGCTCTGGAGAACAGAGCCGGATCTTAGGCACCCATGAATTTCTACCTGAGCCCAGCACCTCACACAGAGTCTTCAGTTGGTACATGTGGAGTTGTCCTGATATGCTGAGTCTATCGTCTTTGAAGTTACTCTCTCCAAACTTCCAGGACTCCAGAGAAATTTTATCATAGACAGAAGTGACTAATAGGCCTGCAGCTGCGAGGTGCAAGGTTGAGGGTGGCTTTGGTTTCTTGCTCACCTTGCAGCTGCTCCGACTGTGCAGATGACATCAGGTCTGGGGGCAAGAGATTGGGTGGAGAGGAAGGAGGGGAGGATGAAGGTGATCGTTCAGAGCCTAAGCTTTGGGAGAAAACAGTACCTAATTGCCTTCCTCTAATCAAATTTCTCAAAAGAGTTGTCCATAGTTTTCTTGTTATTTTCCAGCTCTTTTCATGTGACTTTCTTGGGGTCACCAGTGACCTCCACATGGCTGCCCCCATAAACCATTTCTCTTATCTTCAGGACCAGATCAGGATGGAAGGCAGTCTTCTTCAGAGGGGCGGCCGCTCAGTTATATCAGAAGAGGAAAACTCCAGCAGGTGTAGGTGATGGTAGAGACTCGGCGACCCCAAATCCAGAGAGATCTTGTCTGATATGTCTGTGTGTTATGAAGCAAAAATGGAAACCAAAGTCTGTGAGGGAAAGGCGGGACATATTTGAGGTTGAAGGAGATAGAGAATGTTTGGAAAGCTTTCTCGGAGGCTGGAGTATAAGCAGATCAGAGAGGCATGGTGAGATTGCTGACAAAAGGAACACTGTGTGGTTGGTGGTCCAGGGTGTACAGCGATGCTCGTGTGCCTGGCTGGGGACCTTTCCTCTAGCAGCATTAGCTGGCTGGTGCAAGGACAAACAGTGAGTATTGTCGGTTCATCCTGCCTTGAATCGGCCAGGCAGAGGCATGTGAGTTTAAAGCCAGTAAGAAAGAGGTGGCCTGAGGGGACCCCACATCTGACCTGAAACTGGGGACAGTCAGCTGAGGAGGGGACAGAGTGGAAGTGTGAACAGCACCCGAGGTCAAAGGATGGTGGTGGCGGGACTCTCTGACCAAGAAGAGGCAGGAACAGGCTGTGTGACCATTGAGGAGGATGTCTGAGTCTGTCATTTTGGAGGTGGACCAGTTTCAAGAGATAACGCAGTTCAGACTTCACATTCTGCACCATGGGAACGGGAAGCCGTGGCCCAGCAGAGAATTTGGTCACTGGGTCAAGGAGCTAAGAGGTCGCAGGGTCGGATGTGTCAGAACAAAGAGAAACACAAGGATGAAGAGGAAGAATCAGGTTCAGAGTCTCTGGTGAAGGGTGGTGAGTGTCCAGGAGAGGCCTTGGCAGAGGTCTCTGTCTTCAAACTTTTTTGGGGTGTGGGGGAGGCGCAGGCTGAACTTGACAGTGCTTTGGGTGGCAGTTTCCCTTTGAGGATACCTATACTCCTCCATGGTGGCTCAGGGCTAAAGCATCCCCCTGCCAATGCAGGAGACGGGGATTCAATCCCTGGGTCAGGAAGATCCCCTGGAGGAGAGAATGCAACCCACTCCAGCATTCTTTCCTGGAGAATTCCATGGACAGAGGAGCCTGGCAGGCTACAGTTCACAAGGTCGCCAAGAGTCGGACACGACTTAGCGACTTAACGCAGACAGACAGAACTTCTCCAAGGCTGTGAGAGAGTCAGTAAACCTGACTCACCTCCAAACCCTGACTCACCTCCTGCCTTCCACACTCAGGCTTTATCTGCTCTTTGGGCTGGCCATTTGAAACCTTCTTAGCTATGAGAACCGGTCACTAAAATTAAAGAGAGGAATAAAAGTATAAAAAAAAAAATAATGCAAATGGGACAGTTTTCTGTTTAAAATTAGAAAACCCACTGCTTTTAAAACTAGATTTGTATGCAGCCAAAGGAAAACAAATGGAGTCCTATAAATTTGAAAGAAAAATTGGTGGTGGATTTAGCACCCGGGAGAGTGAGCTTGGGGCGGTGGGGGCAGGGGTGGGTGCGTGAGGGGTTTGGGTGGGAGTGAGGCGGGACCTCATACACACACTGCTTCCTCCTAAGCACCCCGCATCTTCTGGAAGCCGGCCGGACTGCTCACAGGGCGCTATGCCCTTTCTCAGCCCACATCAAGGAACCTGGAACAAAGCCAGGTTTTGTCTCCTGGACTAACAGAGGAGGCTGAAGAACATTTTTTTATTTGATATCATATCACTTTGGGATCAGGCAACTCCCAAACAGATTTCCTCTGTGGTGAAATACCTTTTCTCCTTAAAAAAAATTGGCAATTTCTTAGTAAAGATTACTCAGCTACTCCTTACCATAACCCATGAAGACAAGATGTATTTTTAGTTTTTGTCTTAACAGCAAGGAAACTCACTCACGGTGGAAAATGATTTCACTAAGCCCATCCAGTGAGTCAGGCCCAGGGCTGAGCTGGACAAATTAGGTATTCTAGGTCTCCGCTATTAAATTTCTAGGTATTGCTAATAATCTGAGACAAAAGGAAAAAAGAAAAAAAAAAGCAGCCTCATGGTATCTTTGGAAAGTCATTTCAATGGCAGGTTTTGTGATTAGAGAGCCTGGCACCCTTCCCCATGGAAAGACTCTGTTCGGTACTCCGGTGAGGAAGACAGGAGGGGACAGGTGTTTTGAACAGAGCAAAACCTCAGGATACAGAAGCTGCTCAATAAAAGAAGCCCCTCTGTCCCTGCCCTGCCCACCAGTCAGCCTCCTTCCACGGCATCCCCCCAGCGAGTGTGGACTCACGGGGTGACGGTCCCCCCAGAGTCTTTCTTCATCATGGACCTGACCTCCTCCTGGTCCAGCTCCTACAAAGAAACAAATGAGCTGAGCACCAGACTGCCTTTTCAGTCTCTCTGCTGAAGCTCCTGTGACATCTATACTTCCAACTACACGTGTGAGAACCTAGTTCTGCCTGAGGAGGGTTCAGTCGCTAAGTCATGTCTGACTCTTGCAACCCCATGGGCTGTACAGCCCGCCAGGCTCCTCTGTCCATGGAATTTTCCAGGTAAGAAGACAAGAGGGTTTGCCATTTCTTTTTCCAGGGGACCTTCCTGACCCAGGGATCAAACCCTGCATTATACAAGTGGATTCTTTACCACTGAGCCACTAGGGAAGCCTTCTGCCTAAGGGGCTTACTGATTAAGTCATTCAGAAAAACAAAACACTACCTTTGTCAACAGAGCATTCTGAGATGAGGAGGCTAGATTTCCTAAACTCTGCCAAAATCAGCAGCGCCTCACACGCGAGGCTGGATGTTTCACTGATTGTCCCACAAGGGTTCTGGTCCTTCTCATTTCTTTCCGCAAATCCAATTTTAATGGCACACATCTCTCTGTAGGTCAGACTGATAGAGATGCTGTGACAATGGCAATCTGTGTATAATGAAGATATTCCCCTAGTTATTTTATGGCTCGTTTCTTTTAAGTGAGGTAAGAATAGTTCTTTCCTTCAATGCCATGTTGTTTAGAAACAGGATTGTATATGTGCCTCTTTTTAAAGTTCAGGGGGAATCTTGCTGAGAAAAGATTATATAATCACTAAAGGAAGAAGGTTTAGGTATTTAGTTCAGAATCTCTGAATTCTGACATAACCTTATTGTGATGTTTTCTCATTCTCCTCCATCAATAAGGTGTTAGCTTCTCCCTTCTGAACAGAAGAGTCAAAAAAAAAAAAAAAAAAAAAAAAGAACCCTAGTACTTAAAAAAAAAAAAGAACATACTTCTTACTTTTAAAAAGCTGGTTCTAGTGTTCAAGGGAAAAAAATAGATTGTGAATCTCCCCCATTGAATTTTAACACAGTTTCATAAACTACTGTAAAGCATTGGGATGACTTTTAGAGCTAAACAGGTTGAGGAGTTTACACTACAGGCCCAATGTTAGAAAATGCTCTGCTAACACAGAACTGCGGAGCCACAGATATTACCTGCAGGGCATCTGGAGCAGGCGCGCCTGCCAGGCCGGGGTCTCAGCCTTGCCGGCATCCAAGGGACACAGGGCAGTGAATAGACTCCATTCCCACACCAACGGCCTTCAAACCCTCCCCCCGACACCCTGCTCCCCGGGCCCACAACCCTCGCCCTCCACACGCCCCCAGGTCATCGCTAGAGCTTGTGCAAACTCAGGTCCCCCAGAGTGGAGGTGGGAAGTTCACCCCCAGGGACCACTGAGACCCCACTGGCTCCTGGATCTCCGGCTTCTCTGAGGGGACGGGGACGGGAGCTCCATCTCTGCGCACTCCCCCAATGCCCCTTGTCCATCCCAGGGCAGTCCTGGGCCAGCTCCATTCGAGGGCCCCGCAGAGCTCCCCTCGCTGCCCGCAGCACATGCCTGTCCGTTTTCGTTGTCCCACTCAGGGCCCTCCTTAGCAGACCCACCACACCCCAAACCCAACCCCACCTGCTACCCCTCCCCACATGCTCCTTCCAGGGTGGGGGTGGTACCTCATCTACCCCCTGAAGGGCCACGGGGACGGAATCAGGGTGGACCCCTGGGACCACTGGACCCTGACCCGCCCTCCTCCTGGCCCTTGAGCCTCCTCCTGCCCAGGGCCTGATTTCTAAACTTCCTCCTCTGGTTCCTCCTCAGCCTTCAGATAAAGGCCGACCCCTGACCACCCGAGGCGGGGGTCTAAGGGTGTCTCCATCCAGGATGTCCCCCATGGTCTCACGGGGGTTCATGCCCTCCCCTGCCCCTCTTACCTCCTGGACTTTCTCCTCTTCCAGCAAAATTTCTCTAGCTCCCATTTCCCACGCCCAGGTGGGAAAGGCGAGGTGCCTTTCAGGGACCGCCACTCCATGTTTACCCAGCTACCCAGGTCGTAGTCAGCATCCTGCCACAAGCAATATCCTTGGTCATCATTCTCCCCAGGACCATGGTGAGAAGTGATCTGGGTCCTTCTCTGCTTGGCTGTTATTTTCCGTCTCTCCCCTGTGCCTGCCTTTCTCTAGAGCACCTGCATTTCCCATTTTTCCTGTGTCTGAGGAAGCCTGCTCATGCTTGGCTGTCTGCAGAGTGAAGAGTAGGGGCAATAACGCCCGCACAGCGCCTCACTGCTCTGCTTCCACCGGCCTGAGTCTCACTTTCCCAGCAGGCATAAAGCTAAGTGGGTTCATTTGCTTATGGCATCCTCTCAAACAGTGTGGGGTGTGTGTGTGTCATTCAGTTGCCACTGACTCTTGTGACCCTATGGATTGTAGCCCACCAAGCTCCTCTGTCCATGGGATTTCTCAGGCAAGAATGCTAGAGTGGGTTGCCACTTCCTTCTCTAGGGGATCTTCCTGACTCAGAGATTGAACTCAGGTCTCCTGCACTGCAGACAGACTACTATCTGAGCTACCAGGGGAAAAAAGCTGCATGTATTTAGTATTTTATTAAAAAAAAAAAAAAAAAAAAGAAATCTAACATATACAAGTAAGAAAAAAAATCACCTAAAATGTTAAAATGTTTTATAATTTCACAAATAACTATTTCACAAATAGTTATTATATTATTCAAATTGTGAGTGTTTCATGGGTCTAGGCTTTCATTTCGGGGAAGATGTAAAATTTCTGGAGGTAGATGGTGCTGGTAGTTGCAAAACACTGTGAATGCACTTAATGTTACTGAGAAGTTCTCCCTCAAAATAGTTAAAATGGTATGATTTGTGCCACATATACTTTTACTATAATTTTATTTTAAAAGAGAACAACAGTAATCAAAGCTGTGTGTTTATGGTTTGCACACTTTACTACATGTAAAAGTCTTTTTTAAAGCCTATTAAGCCTAAGTTCAATTGATGCTTTTGATCTGTGGTGTTGGAGAAGATTCTTGAGAGTCCCTTGGACTGCAAGGAGATCCCACCAGTCCATCCTAAAGGAGATCAGTCCTGGGTGTTCATTGGAAGAACTGATGCTGAAGTTAAATTCCAATACTTTGACCACCTCATGCGAAGAGTTGACTCATTGGAAAAGACCCTGATGCTGGGAGGGATTGGGAGCAGGAGGAGAAGGGGATGACAGAGGATGAGATGGTTGGATGGCATCACCGACTCGATGGACATGAGTTTGAGTAAACTCCAGGAGTTTTTGATAGACAGGGAGGCCTGGCGTGCTGCGATTCATGGGGTCGCAAAGAGTCAGACACGACTGAGCAACTGAACTGAACAGAACTGAAGCCTAAGTTTATTTTTGTTTTTATTTTTGTTATGCTAGGTGGTGGGTCAAAAAAGATCTTGCTGTCATAGAGTGAAGTAAGTCAGAAAAAGGAAAACAAATATCATATATATTGACATTTCATATATTTATGAATTTAAAATATCACATGATTTCAAGTATCATATATATATTTCTATATATGAAATCTAGAAAAATGGTACAGATGAATTTATTTGCAGGGCAGGAATAGAGACACAGACCTAGGGAACAGATATGTGAACACAGTGGGTGCAGAAGGGGAGGAACTGGGAGATTGGGATTGACATATATACACTATGGACACTATGTAACCAATGAGGACCTACTGCATAGCGCAGGGAACTCTACTCAGTGCTCTGCGGAGACCTAAACGGGAAGAAAATTTTAAAAAGAGGGGATATATGTAAATGTATAGCTGGTTCACTTTGCTCTACAGCAGAAACTAATACAACATTGTAAAGCAACTAGACTCTGATAAACTAATTAAATTAAATAAAAACCACCCAAATCCTAGTTGTAATTGTCACTGTTTGGAAACTTTTGAAGCATGGTGTTTTTCCATCCATCGGACTGGCAAATATTTCTGTTTCTTGAAGAACTGAAGGATAGTTCCTGCTTTTTCATCTCACCTCCCAAATCAAAAAACCTAAGATTTGACAACTTGTGACTCCCCCTTACTGCTATTTCCTGAGGTTTGTCGGCAGCTATTTATGCTTCTTAGATTTCCCTCTTCCAACATGGCCCGGGCTGCCGGGCGTGCCCTCCAGTAATGAGGAGACCAAGTTCTCACTCAGGTTTCCTCTTCATGAGGGGACCCCCGGGGTTAGACCGTCATCTAGTGATGGCCAGGGTCAAGCTTTCAAAGATTCTCTGATTATCAGGAAGCCTTCTTCAGCTAAATGATTTTTTTAAACTTCCCTGTCAGCAGGAAAAAAATCCTTCTGAAATAAATTATTTGCTTTGGGCATGGAAATCAAGGGAAAATGTTAGAAGATATTTATTTAAGATAACACTGCTAATTTATCATTATAATTTACTTAAAAAAACATTCATGAGCCACTTCTTGAAATGCAAGATCACTTGCTCTTGAACAATGTTAAGTTTTGGTGACAGTTCATAATTACATAAAAGTTACACTAATTATAAAGAATTATTTATTTAGATAAAATAGATTTGCTATAATTATGATCTGAAAAGGCACTATCCAGACAGATTTTAATTAGGGAGGATTGTATGTGTACGTGTGTGTGCGTATTTTAAATTCTCTTGGTTGATAAAAATAGGAAAAAAATTAATTGTGAGTTATTTAAACTGCCTCCAATACAGGAGACCCAGGGGTACGATCCCTGGGTTGGGAAGATTCCCTGGAGAAGGAAATCTTCTCCATGAAGTGGGCTATACTTACTCCAGTATTCTTTGGAGAACTCTGTGGACAGAGGAGCCTGGCAGATTACAGTCCATGGGGTTGCAAAGTTGGACACGACTGAGCCCTATTTACTGAAATGCTGACTTGGATATTTCTTAACTGTATAAATCAAAAAAAGAAAGCCAGGAAGTTAAAAATCCAGACTGTTTTAAAGATGAACTTCCTTTATAGTCTGTACTCAGTAAAATAATATTTTTAATATAATTTTTACATTTAAAAGTATCTGTCATGTTGACATAGTATCATATGTGCTATCTCAGTTTTTAATACAAAAATGAACTCATAGAAAGTTCCCTGGTGGTCCAGTGGCTAACACTCTGAGCTCCCAATGCAGGGGGGCTAGATCCCCACTCAATGAAGATCAAAGATTCAGAGTGCTGCAACTAAGACCTGGCACAGCCAAAAAATTTTTTAGAAAATTACTGAAACCATAAGTACTGTTTAGATGTCCAAGACCATCAAGTGAAGCTATATTTTTACCAGGCATGTAAAATGACTCTTCATCTTTATTTGTAAGTTCGGGTTGACATTCATTGAGAAGACCTCCATTGATTCTGCATCTAATGGACACACTTAGTCTCTAAAATGTTTGAAGATTTATTCAAACAACTTTTTGAATATATGAAGAATTAATTTATTTTCCCCTAACTTTATTGGGGGTACAATATTTTTTTGACCTTGTGGCTCATGTGATCTTAGTTCCCCGACAAGTGATTGAACTTGTGCCCTCTGCAGTGAATTTGCAGAGTCCTATCTACTGTCCCACCAGGGAATTGTGGTTGGTACACCTATTGGGTGTATTATTAATAGTGATAAAATCATATGTCAGTTAGTCAAATTGTTATGCTGTACATCTTAAGAGTATACAGTGCTGTATGTCAATTATTTCTCAAAAAACTGGAAGAAAATAATAATAATACAATCAGAGTCCTAACTCATAGTCAATGAACATTTTCTGTTTTCCAGGTGCTATTTCTGCATTTTACGTTTATAATGTCATTTAATCCTCACATTGGCTCTAAGGTGGTGACAGTACTATTATTATCCCCCATTTTCAGAGGAGGGAAGCCAAGCACAGAGAAGTTAAGTAGCACAGATTTAACCTGTGAAAGCAGCTAATTAACAAGAGTCAGAGAATCCCCAGCAGGACTGGGAGGCAGCACATTTCCATCCTTAGTCTACTCAGGATCCATCCTGCTTGGTGTGATGGTTCCACATCTGGTCCACATCTAGCCAACAGCACATCCACAGTCATTTTGATTCAAAGTCTCTGCAACCACTGGACAGTCACTGACTTGAGGACAGGGGTCAGACCTGTCCTCTCTGAGCCTTCATGGGCGAGGCTCCATCCACTGCCAGAGAGATGAGAAAGTCTGGCCAAGTAACTCTGGTGAGGACTGGAGTCTACCCAATTCCCAATGCAAAATAACTTTGAGGCTGAACTTTAACCTTTCAACACTTCAGTGAAGTAGAATTTAGACAGAACATCTCAGGATTTCCTGACCTTACCTTTACTCTGACTGAGAATCTTCACCGTATGGTTGAAAAGACCTTTAATTCAACTCTTTGTCTTTATTTTATTTTTTTTTTAACTCTTTGTCTTTAATTCAACTTTTGAACTTTCTTGGCTCTGGAAAACTTATTGGAGGGAAACAGCCAGGCTCTAAAGTTTAGGTTATTTTCAGAGTCACAACTAATATCACCACCTAAATCTGGAAGATTCTGGCAAATGACTGAAGCTGGGATGAGTAAGGTAATGCTTGCCTTCTAGGTCTTCAACAAGGAATAAATGATACAATGAATATTGAAAAGGCTAACATTGGAAAGCCTGGATCATTGTTTTATCCATGTTTATCATTTCAAAGAGTTTCAAAGGGTTATGTATAGCAAACATCATCAAGAAAGTGAAAAGACAGCCCACAGAATGGGAGAAAATATTTGTAAATCATAAATCTGATAAAGGACTTATATCTAGCATATTTAAAGTGTTTTTACACATACATTAATAATTAAAAAACAAGTAATTAAATGTTTTACATGGTCAAAGGATCTGAATAAATAGTTCACCAAAAAAGGTGTACAAAGAGCCAACAAGTACATGAAAAGATACTCAACATCATTAGTCATTGCTGCTGCTGCTGCTGCTGCTGCTGCTAAGTCGCTTCAGTCGTGTCCGACTCTGTGCGACCCCATAGACGGCAGCCCACCAGGCTCCTCCGTCCCTGGGATTCTCCAGGCAAGAACACTGGAGTGGGCTGCCATTTCCTTCTCCAAGGCATGCATGTCATTAGGGAAATGCAAATCAAAACCACGGACACCAGTTCACACTTACTAGGATGGCTATAATTTAAAAAATTAGGCAATAAGCATTAACAAGGATCAGAGAAATTGGAACCCTCATATGACCACTGATGGGAATGAAAAATGATGTGTGTTCACACAAAGCTGTACAGAAATCTTCATAGCAGCATTATTCATAATAGCCAAATTGGGAACAACCCAAATGCTCACAAGTGGATGAATAAATAAATAAAATGTGATACTTGCATAGAATGGAATATTAGTAAGAAAGAATGAAGCACCAATACACACTACAACACGGATGAACCATAAAAATGCTACATTAAGTGAAAGTCAGACACAAGAGGTCATATGTCGTATGATTCCATTTATGTGAAATGACAGAACAGGCAAATGCCCAAAGAAAGCAGATCAGTGGTGGCCTCAGTCTGGAAAGTGGGAGGAGGGGGCATGAATATTGAGTTAACAGCATTTTTTCACAGGTGGTTCATGAAAATGTTCTAAAATTAACTGTGATGGTTGTACAATTCTGTGACTATATTAAAAATAATTGAATGGTACAGTCGAAAGAGATGAATTGTATGGTTCATGAACTCTATCTCAATGAGCCCACCAACAAGGCTATATACATTAAAACTTATATTCAAATTTTACTACTAGCAGAACAACATTACATATTGCACATACAAACACTTACTTGGAAACACGCAGGCCAGGGTGGCTTTCAAAAATATTAAAAAACTTGTACTGACTCATCAGAATCAAAGCCAGGCTTTACCCAGCAGGGAACATGTGGAGAACATCCACCTAGCAGGTGAGAAAGGAAAATGCCGAAGTTCAGACAGCAGTCACCTCCTTGTGGGGAGGGATGGGTGGGACACTGGAGAAGGGACCACACTGTCCTCAACTGTTCCTTTAAAAGAAAACTCTCCAGTAAATAACACAAAATGTCTAGATCTCATCAAAGGTGGCTGGTGAGTACCAGAACATCTATTGTCTGATTCCCTGTGTTTTTCTGTATGCTGCAGAGATGTCACAGTTTCAAAAACTCTACCTTTTTAGGCCTGTCCTGCTAAAGGCCCTGACAACTGTCTAATTGGGGCTGTTTGTTGCTGGTTGTTAAACATTTGCCAGCATTCTGCTGAGTGCAGACCAAAAAGCCTGGTCATTTCCACAAAAGCAAGAACAGGAGGGATCTTCATGGGTCATGGGGAGGAAAAGACGCTGTCTAGGCATAAAGTTGCCCAGGTCTCCCGAAATCAGGTTTGCACAACAAGAACAGGAATTGTCCTAGAGCACACAGCAGCCGGTCGGGCTCCCCAGAAACCAGGCTGTCCAGCTCCCCCGAAACACTCTTCTAGGAGTGTCCACACTGGCCAGAAACTTCCTGACCTGGAAGCAGAAGGTTTAAGAGCACTTCTGGTAACTCTTGGATTAAACCCCTGATTTCTGGGAGCAAGTTATTAAGAGTTTTAAACTTTCTGGCACAGGCATGTTGCTAGAAATACTTCTGTCTGTTGTTTAATAAACTAACCACAATATTCCAACTTCAAGGATGCCAGCAAAACAAAACAAAATCTTAAGTCCTTCTTGTCCTTTTCAACTGTAGGACCCGGGTTTAAAGACTTTAAATTTTTTATATAACTTAATCCGAGGGCTGTATTAAAGAGTCCCATAAGAGTTTGGATCAAATTCAGTGAAAATATAGAAAGTGTTGACGGGATGTTAAAGCAAGCTGACTCCAGCACCTTGGCCAGATTCACTCTTCCCTCCCCCCAGCTGCAGTCTCTACTCTCTTGGCATCAAGTTGCTGCGGATTCTGGAGCGAGCAGGGGAGTGCGAGGGTGGGCGCTCAGTAACAAATGGTGCCCTATGCCCTCTCAGGTCACTTTGTAGCCGGTGCTGTTCTCCCCGCTCCGAGAAGCCCCGAGGGTCGCCTGCATCACATAACCCCTGGGCGAGTTCGTCCCTTCCCCCGGTGATTCATGACCGCGCGTCCTTGCAAGGGGGATTAAAAATACAATGCATGACAGCATCGCAGCGTCTGCAATTCCCAAGGAAGAAGGCGCTTTGGACGTTCCCTGCCGAGCCCGGCGACCGAGCGCCAGGGAGTGTGTCCGAAGGCGCGGGGCCCCGGGACAGTCTGTGCCGCTGCGAGCAGGAAGCGGCGGTCGCTGCAGCGCGCTGGCCGAGATAACGCCATTGTGTGGCCGCCGGCGGCCGCTCCCAGCGCGAGAGCCGGGCCTGGCGTCGGGCGCCCTGGCCGCGCGCCAGCGGGCCTGCAGCCCCTCCCGGCGCGCACACACAGAGCGGCCACACCTCTCCTTCCCGAGGAAATCTGGCCAGAAAGCCAGACTTCGTGACTTCGCCTCCTTCTCTTTACGAGCCCGCCCGCCCCCAGCCAGGCCCGGCTTTTGTTTTCCACTTGGGCGCAGCGCTGGTATTAGTCTGCTCTGACTTTGCGCGTGCTCGGGTTGGGATGCGGGGTCCCAGGCCTCACTGGAGCCGGTGACCTGGGGATGGGGAAGATATCTAAGGTCCCAGGTCGTACAGGAGGTGATGTCGGGGCGGTGGGGAAGGTATCTAAGGCCCCAGGCTGTATGGCAAGGATTATACAATGCTGGGGAAGATGCTGAGTCCTGCCAGGCCTCTGCCTCAGTCAGAGTGAGACCTTCCCACTCACAGGGACCCTGGCTCTCATCACTCCTCCAAGAGTGCTCACCAAGGACTATTTTAGACATATTTAGCAGCAATATTGTTTGATTTTAACTGGACATTGTTCTAAACACACAAAAGAGTTCAAGGATGTGTCCCGTTGTGTTTTATTCTTCTCCCCCCCAACCCCAAGCTGTCAGCTTTCTCTGGGAAAATGGGATGAAAATGTTTGGGGACATTTCCACAATAAAACACTCTAAAATATTTTTTTAAGATTTCCTTTCTAGTCATGTCCAGATTATAACTCAAATCTGCAGAAGTCAGGAAATTCCAAATTTATGTTGACACTTTCCTCTTAAAAGTCTCACCAGATGATAAAGAGTGTATAAATCCTATTCCAATTCAAATGTTCCAAAGATGACACAGGTTGCCAGATTCTTCTAACAGAAAGATGCTTCAGGACAAGAACAAATGGGCTTTAAAGAAGTAAATACTCTTTCAAGCCAAGATTTTTTTTTCTAAGTGCTTTTTTAGTGTAAAAGGTGAAATAATCATTTCAGGTGAGTTGGTTTCTTGATTTAACTTTTACACATTGAAAGGAATTCCATTTAATGGTAGAAACAAATGAAAAAGTGGTGGAATTTATCCAGACATCAGCAGTTCTCAAGGTAGGAAGGAGTCCATGGTGTCATTCCGGGACCTTTCTGGGCCATCCAGTCAGTTCACTCCCAGGAGTTCTGTCCATCCCAACTTGGAACCTCAGGGGCAGTGGCCCAGCTTCCCAGGGGTACAGGCTGGACTCCAACCCCAACCCTGCTAGCAGCGAGCTATAGATGAGAGCATATTATTTCCATGTCTAAGCCCCAGTATTCTCATCTGCAAAACAGAGGATGATCATCATATTTCTACCTCATGGGTTATTTGAGATTAAATGAGATAGTGCATGCTAGCATAAGAAAGGATGTCTAAAAATCCCTCCATAAGCATTAGTGAAAATAACAATCATCTAACAATGATCATGGTGTTAGGGAAAATAAGCACCGTGAGCATGAGATCAAACAAGTGCTTTTGAATATGTTTAAGACGGGAACCGTTTTAGATGGGAACCTTGATGTTGAGAAAGATAGAGGGCAAGAGCAGAACGGGACAACAGAGGATGAGGTGGTTGGATGGCATCACCGACTCAATGGACATGAATTTGAGCAGACTCTGGGAGATGGTAAAGGACAGGAAAGCCTGGCGTGCTACAGTCCATGGGGTCGCAAAGAGTCAGACACAACTTAGAGACTGAACAATAACAACAAAGATGGATACAGGAAGAACCTGCTAAAAAGAAAACCTTAGGGATAAAATGTTTCATCTTTGTTTTTTTAATTGATGTATAGTGGATTTATTAAGACATTATATAGGTTACAGGTGTACAGTATAGTGATCCACAATTTTTAAAGGTTATACTCCATTTATAGTTACTATAAGTGAAGTGAAGTGAAAGTCACTCAGTCGGGTACAACTATTTGTGACCCCATGGACTATACATCCCGGCCATGATCCCCTTCTCTGGGGATCTTCCCAACTCAGGAATCGAACCCAGGTCTGCCACATTGCAGGCAGATTCTTCACCAACTGAGTTATCAGGGAAGTCCCTGTAAAATATAGGCTATTTTCCCTGCATTGTACAATATATCCTTGTAGCTTATTTATTTTATAATTAATAGTTTGTACCTCTTAATCCCCTACCCCTATTTTGCCCCTCCCTGCTTCCCTCTTCCCACTGGTAACAACTAGTTTGTTTTCCAGATCTGTGAATCTGCTTCTTTTTTGTTATGTTCACTAGTTTGTTGTATTTTTTAGGTTTTATTTATAAGTAACATCATACAGTATTTGTCTTTCTTTGACTTACTTCACTGAGCCTAATACCCTCCAAGTCCATCTGTGTTGCTGCAAATGGCAAAATTATGTTCTTTTTTTAATAGTTGAGTAGTTTTTCATTGTGTGTGTATATATATATATATACACCACATTTTATTCACTCCATTCCTCTGTTGATGGACACTGAGGTTGCTCCCAGGACTTGGGTTAGGGATAAAGTTTTACAAGAAAATGGAATGTACTCTTAAATTTTTTTTCATTCTGATTGTTCTTTAAAATTTTTTTTTTCTTTTTTTTAATATTGAATTATTTGGCTGTACCAGGTCTTAGTTGTAGCATGTGGAATCTTTAGTCACAGCATGTGGAGTCTAATTTCCTGACCAGGGATCAAACCCAGGCCCCCCGCATTGGGAGCACAGAGTCTTAGCCACTGAACCAACAGGCAAGCCCCTGATGTACTCTTAACAGACATTTCTAGGGCCACAGAAATAACTAATTACACTGACAGAGAAGGATGGTGATGAAACCCAAACATCAGCCTGCTCTGTCCAGGGTCTGAAAGACCCAATGGGCTGTAGATAAAGAAAACAGAAAGCAGCAACATGGGGCTTCCAAGTCATAGACAAAAACCTACATATGAAAAGAGACAGGGCTTCTGGGGATCACAGCGTTCTTGGTTATAGACAGCCTGCGAAAAAGACCAGGAAGAGTGCAGGGGTCTGGTTCTTCCACGCCCACCTGTGTACACCTGTGACCACTTGGCCATGGCCTGGAACTGGGGAGCAGGGTGACTGCAGTCCCACAGCGCCAAGTATGTTGACCCCATGTCTCCTACTGACCTGACCTAGGGGACAGCCCAGGGAATTAAGTCACCACCCTTTTTTAGACTATGGTATGATAAGGAAGTCTTGGCGGGCTGAAGAGGCAAATACATTGTCTGTTGTGTTAAAAAAAAAACAAAAAAACAATAGTTCTGCCCATGAAATGGATAGATCAGCTTAATTTTCCTGTCTGCAAGGATATTATACTTAAAAGCCATCTATCAATACACAACCACAGAGACTGTGGGAAGGGGAAGCCCTTCCAGACCAATTTCACTTCCGTCCGTGATGGACAGTGAGACTGTAATAAAGGCCAAACAATGGACGTGGAGTTGGAGGAAGTTCATCCTAGCCTCTGCTGACTGTGTGGGAGCCTGGCCGCAGGGCTTCCCAGCCGCCTCCCTCCTCGGCCTCCCCAGACCCCTGGCCAGTCTCCCTGACCACCTGCCAGCCAGCTACTTCTCCCCAGGCCCACTCATGGCTGTTGTGTGCCTTTAGATTTGTTTTCCCCGCTCCAGCCCACAGCTGCTGTTTTCTGCGTTTAAGTGTCAACAAAGTGGCTCAGTGATAAAGAATCTGCCTGCAATGCAGGAAGACCCAGGTTCGATCCCTGGGTCGGGAAAATCTCCTGGAGAAGGGAATGGCTACCCACTCCAGTATTCTCGCCTGGAGAATTCCATGGCGAGACACGATGTACGGTCTAGGGGGTCACAAAGAGTTGGACATGACTGAGTGATGAACAATTTTACTTTCAAAGATTCTGTGGAGAAACGAAGTTGGGACTCGGGCTCAGAACAGAACAGTCATGGTTGCCCGGCACTGACGGTTGCTTCTGTAGACTCAGGGGATCACTGATGTTTTCACACTGAGATAACATCTCTTATCCAGTGGAGATCAAAAGACCATCCTTTCATGATAATGAGGAGGATTAAAAATCGTGGACAACTGTGATGCTCGATTCAGTATGTGTTTATTCCTAACTGTGTGTCTCACATCTTTTCCAGCCCTAGGGCTTTATTGAGGGTCTAGAGTCTTTTGGAAAGAATGTGCTTATGCTTCCAAAAGCAGCCTTAGAATTCCCAGGGTTAGGTGTTTCATTCTCTCCATGGCTGCTGCTATTCCCACAGTTTAGTTTGCATCCGGAAAGCGGGCCATGGTCAGAGGCCCGGGAATATTACAGAAGGAAGTGCGGCCGTCACCCTGGCTGCAAGGACCTTCCTTCCCTTTCTGTCTGTCCTTCATCTCCTCTTTGCCTCTTTTTCCTTCTCTTCTGGTTCCTAGGCCTTGGTCTTGACAGTGAGGAAATTCATACAGCCTACAAACTTGTGCCTGACACCAAGATTATTTTCAAGGCACCATCTGGGGGTCAAATGAGAACAGTATTTCGAGGAATAGATGCAGAGTTCGGTGAGTCCCACCCTCCCTGGGCCCCCGGGCATCTGGGCCTCAGCAGACTTGGCCACACGTCACCACTGCCTCCTCCTTGCTGAGCTCCTGGATGCTCCGAACCCTGCGTGTCAGCTAGTTCTCCCTGGACGAGCTGAACTTAGACCTCAGTTCAGCGTTCTCGGATTAGATGTGTCCTTGGCTTTCTCATTATTCACCATCTGCTTGTCACCTCCAGACTCTAATTCTCTGCTGAAAAGAAGAAAAAGGTGATGGAGAAGAAGATCCATTCAGATGAATCAATAAAGAAACAGACAGGTCCTGGGAAGAAGCAGGACTGGACTCCGGCAAAAGCAGAAGCACGCAGTGCAGAGTTCAGCAAAGTGCCGCCGAAGGAAAAGGAAACCAGTAGTTTCCTCGATGAACTACCCAGGTTTCTGTTCCACTGTCTGTTTAAGTTTGGGTGAATAGTCTCAACATATCAATGAAATTGACAAACTGAACTTTTAAACATCTGAGTGAGTTCCTCACCCCTTTCATAAGAAGCTTTTCAGGATATCATAATATTAATATTAGTCTATAGTAAGTGAATTGTGATGAAGAAGAAAAAATAAGTCAGCATAACTATGAATTGACAGAGAAAATATGCTCTGACAATGCAAAAGTAAAATATAAAGTAAAATAATACTTTGTCTCAACCCAAATGGTGCAATACTATATGGATATGTATGCTTCATAATTAACAATATGTACAATGATCTTTTTTTAAAAAAGAAGGTCTTTTTAAAATTTTTAAAATTTATGCTGGGTCTTAGTTGTGGCATTTGGGATTTTTTATTTGCCAAGTTCAGAATCTGTAGTTGCAACATGCAAACTCTTAGTTGCTGGATCTCGGTTCCCTGACCAGGGAATCGAACCCAGGCCCCCTGCACTGGGAACTTGGAATCTTAGCCACTGGACCACCAGAGAAGTCCCTGTAAGATGATCTTTTGAAATATCAGCTTGAGGACTCGATGTTCATTCTTGGAAAGTGGCAGGGCCTGGGTGAAGCTTTCAGAAGAGTGATGAAACCCATGGGCTGTGGGCTGAGCCCACCTGGGCTAGAGCACTAGCTCCACCACTTTGCCACTCACTAGCTGTGTGACTCTGGGCAAGTTACTTAATTGCTCTGAGCCTTGGTTTCCCCAGATGTTAGAGTAACAGCATCTCCCTCACAGAGTAGCTGTGAGCATGAAGGATGATACCCAGTCCAATCAGTGGGCACAGTGCTCGAGACATAGGAGAGAGGAAAGCTGATGAATGAGATCACACTCTTAAATGAAGCCATTTCAGTGAAAACGCCTTCTAACATGTACTGTTCTGGATACATGTCAGCTATGTTAGTAAGCACTACTAATAACAGTTGACACATGTAAAAATCTAAAAAATAAAATGAACAATTAAAAGGACACAGCTGATGAGTGGATAAACAAATAAAATGTGTTATATTTGTACAAAGGACTAGTATGCAGCCTTGAAAAGGAAGGAAGCACTGTTGCGTGCCATAGCCTGGATGGACCTTGAAGACATTATACTAAGTGAAGTCAGTCAGACACAAAAGGACAAATACTGTGTGATTCCATGTATGTGAGGTCCCTAGAGAATGATGCTCAAAGAGACAGAAAGCAGAAGCATGGGAGCCAGGGTCTTGGGGAGAGAGGGTTGAGGAGTTAAGGCTTAAAAGATTCGGAGCCTGAAATCATCCACTTTTGAAGCCAGAGAGAAGAAAGTTCCCCTTGCCCCCTCCTTTGTTCTGTAGCCCCCTATCCAACCGGCCAGCAAGTTCCCATCCTAATTACCAACTACTTCAAACCACATCCCCAAAGCGTCTTCTGCCAGGTACCTCTGCTGCCACCCCATCCTCTCTCCACCACAGTGGTGACAGCCCCTGACTTCTGGGCCTGCATCTTCCTAGTCTTCCACCCCCTTCTCCACACAGCAGTCAGAATACTGATTCCAAAATTTTTTATAGTGGTGAAAATATACCTAGGGCTTCCCAGGTGGCTCAGTGGTAGAGAACCACCTGCAATGCGGGAGACATGAGTTAAATCCCTGGATCAGGAAGATCCCCTGGAGAAGGAAATGGCAACCCACTTCAGTATTCTTGCCTGGGAAATCTCATGGACAGAGGAGACTGGTGGGCTGCAGTCCATGAGGTTGCAAAGAGTCAGACATGACTGAGTGGCTAACGCTTTTGGGGGGCTTCCCAGGTGGTGCTGATGGTGAAGAACCCACCTGCCAATACAGGAGACTTAAGAGACACAGGTTCTATCCCTGAGTCAGGAAGATCCACTGGAGGAGGGCATGGCAACCCACTCCAGTATTCTTGCTTGGAGAATCCAGTGAATAGAGGAGCCTGGTGGCCTATAGTCCATGGGACCACAAAGAGTCGGACATGACTGAATGAGCACATGCACACACACAAAAACATACATAACATAAAATTTACCATTTTAACCGTTTTAAAGTTTTCATTCAGGTGGTTTTAAGTACATTCACATCATTGTGTAACTATCCCCAAAATTCACCTCCAAAACTTTCTCATCTTCTCCAGCTGAAACTCTGTCCCATTAAACACTAAAACTCCCCAGTACCCACTTCACCTGACCCCTCGTAACCACCATTCTTTCTTTCTCTACTAACTCGATCTCTATATACTGCACACAAGTGGAATCACACAGTATTTGTCTTTTTGTCTCCGGCCTATGTCACTTAGTATAGTCTGCAAGGTCCCTCCATGCTATTTCAAGTGACAGAACTTCCCTCCCTTTTAAAGATTTTTAAAAACATTGAGCATTTTTAAAGTCTTTATTGAATTTGTTTCAATATTGCTTCTGTTGTTTATTCTTTGGTGTTTTAGCTGTGAGGCATGTGGGGTCTTAGAACCCTAACCGGGAATCAAACCTGCATCCCCTACTTTGGAAGGCAAAGTCTTAACTTCCCTGGACTGCCAGAGAAGTCCCAGAATTTCCTTCCTTTTAAAGGCTGAATAACATTCCTTATATGTATAGCTCACATTTTTTTAGAATAATACTTTCAAATCATAAAAATAGCTGATAACATAACAAACATGAACAATTTACCTACATTAGTTTAATAAATCCCTAAATTTACTAAGTAGTAATTTTACTACTGTTTTTTGTTTTATTTTTTTGCGAAGAATCGAAGGACCAGAAAATTTAAGGAACTTACACAGTTACATCAATAAAGCTGGTGGGAAAGAGAAAAGAAAAAATTCAGAGAAACCCAAATCAAACGATACTCTAAAAAGTAACCAGCCGATATTCTTCAAAGACGTTGACGTTAAAAGATAAATACTAAGGAACTGTCCCAAATTTAAGAAAACCGTCAAGACACAACTAAGTGTAACAAACGACACTGGTCTGGATCCTACCCCACTCCAGTGTTTTTAAAATAGCCATGGAGCACCTTATTAAGATAATCAAGAAATTGGAATATGGGATACATATTAGTTAAAAGTTTTGAAATAATTTAAAGTTTCCCAAATTTGACCATTAATCTGTGGATTTGTAAGAGAATATTCCCATTTGGGGGAAAGTTTGTAGGAAATACACACTGATGGGCATGATATAGGCAACTACATACAAATGGTTTTATATGTATATATATATATAAACAAATATATACAGAATTAGATAGAGAATTATAAAGTCAATGAATTAAACAAGCAAGCAGTAAACACCGGAGACTTAATCCAACCACAGTAGGTTAATTCGGAAGAGCACTTTTCCTGGCTAGCGACGTGGATTAAAGGAGTGAATTTAAAATTTGTCATAGACTCATTGGACAAGCAGCATTCATGTCCTCCATGTTGTTAATTAGTGATCTAGAATCACCCAACAACTAGGAGGAGACAACCTTCTGCAGAATTTGAGAGCAGTCGTGTACAAAGGGATCATATCTTGACTGACACTGTCTTCAAAGTTCTGCTAATCCCAGTGTCCATGTGAATTGTTTTATGACACAAACTGAGTTACCAGCTGGGCTTGATGTTGATGGAAAATACTCTAAAGCAAATAGCATAGATTTCTTGCTTATCACAATAAGATTAGCATTTGCAGATAGATCTCTGAAAACCACCTTGTTTCTTTCATGACGGAGTTAAACAGACCCCAGAGGAGCAGAGAGAAGGGAACACTGCCTCTGTGAGTCACATGTCTGGGGACTTTCCTGGGCTAAAGTTGACCAAAACAATCTCAACTATGGACAAACAGAATTAATCTTTCTATATGGACTTTTCCAAAAACAGCTCAATTTTTATGAATAATTGAAATACTCAGGAGAGTTGGACGTCCACATGAAGGAGAAATGAAGCAACTGTTCATTTGCTGCTTGAGCAGATCAGGGGTCTGTGGAGTTGATCATGTCTAAGCTTTGGAAAAAAGAGGTGCCTTGTATTTATAGTTAGTTATACTCAGTTGGCTTAAAGCTTAACATTCAGAAAACTAAGATTATGGCATCTAGTCCCATCACTTCATGGGAAATAGATGGGGAGACAGTGGAAACAGTATCAGACTTTATTTTTGGGGGTTCCAAAATCACTGCAGATGGTGATTGCAGCTATGAAATTAAAAGACGCTTACTCTTTGGAAGGAAAGTTACGACCAACCTAGATAGCATATTAAAAAGCAGAGACATTACATTGCCAACAAAGGTCCGTCTGGTCAAGGCTACGGTTTTTCCAGTGGTCATGTATGGATGTGAGAGTGGGACTGTGAAGAAAGCTGAGCGCTGAAAAATTGATGTTTTTGAACTGTGGTGTTGGAGAAGACTCTTGAGAGTCCCTTGGACTACAAAGAGATCCAACCAGTCCATCCTAAAGGAGATCAGTCCTGGGTGTTCATTGGAAGGACTGAAGCTGAATCTGAAACTCCAGTACTTTGGCCATCTCATGTGAAGAGTTGACTCATTGGGAAAGACCCTGATGCTGGGAGGGATTGGGGGCAGGAGGAGAAGGGGATGACAGAGGATGAAGTGGTTGGATGGCATCACCGACTCAATGGACATGGGTTTGAGTAAACTCCGGGAGTTGGTGATGGACAGGGAGGCCTGGTGTGCTGCGATTCATGGGGTCGCAAAGAGTCAGACACGACTGAGCAACTGAACTGAACTGAACTGAACTGATGCTCAGCTGGTTGTGGAAATGATTTCCAATTATGTTTTTCGGACGCAGGTGTTCTAACTGGGGCACTGAGGAATTAGGTGCACCCTCTACTAAAGAGGCTGCAGGTGTAGCTGTGTGTGAACTCACTTGTGTCTGACTCTTTGTGACCCCATGGACAGTGGCCCACCAGACTCCTCTCTCCATGGGATTTCTCAGGCAAGAATACTGGAACGGATTGCCGTTTCCTCCTCCTTCCCGGCCCAGGGATCGAACCCATATCTCTTGTGTCTCCTACATTGGCTGGCAGATTCTTTACTGCTAAACCATCTGGGCAGGTGTAACTACACAACCTCAAACATACCTGCCTTCTAGCTTCAGAGCTGGGATGGGGGAGACCTGGTAGAGGGGGCTCTCGTGGGGTCAGGAGCCAGATTAGATGCATCTGGGAGAGAGCCTGGTAGGTTCTGGGAAGAGGGCTGAACCCTACTGCTCTGAGACCAGATTGCTTCTCCTCCTCACTTCTTGGGGGGAAAAAGAAGCTGTTCTTGGTCTGAATCACGGGGCAAAATGCCCACCCAAAATGCCCCACCATCACCATCCCATGAAGCAAGAGAGCCAATTTTCTTTTCTTAAAGTTTTTTTTTTTTTTTTCAAATGGGCCAGTTTTAAAGTCTTTATTGAATTTGTCACAACATCATTTATGTTTTATGTTTTGATTTTTTGGCCAAGAAGTATGTGGGATCTTAACTTCCCAACCAGGGGTTGAACCAGCACCCCCCTGCACTGGAAGCTGAAGTCTTAAACACTGGACCACCAGGGAAGCCCCCAAGAGCTATGTTTCTTTTTTTTGTTTGTTTGTTTTTGTTTTTTTTTTTTAAATCTTTTTTTTTTTTATTAGTTGGAGGCCAATCACTTCATAACATTTCAGTGGGTTTTGTCATACATTGATATGAATCAGCCATGGATTTACACGTATTCCCCATAAGAGCTACGTTTCTTCTCAAACTGAACTCTGCACATTTTCCCATTCTCTGTGGCCTGTTGGACATATTGCCTTTTCACTTGTTCGCAGCTCTACCAACTACAGAGAACTGAGACAGGCGAGAGAATAATTGCCCTTATTTAATGAGTAAGGGTATAAATGGCCAGGGCATGAGGAGGGGCAGGGAGAATAGAAGAGGAGATTGGTGTAGTTCAAATGGGAAACACATTTCTGTTTTAAGGCAATAACCTAGGAATACCATGAAGTATTAACAGCAGTTAGCAGAATTTCAAGACATGACTTTGCTTTTAAAAGTTAGTCATTGAGTGCACCCTAAGAAGGGGTGGGTTAAGCCAAGGCCACTTTAGAAAATTTCTCTTCTCCAGGTGGTGGTTGAGAGTTGCCCTCTTGAATGGTCAGTGGCCACTCTGTGAAGGTAGATGACTAATGTCTTTTTTCTCGCATTCTTTCTCTCAGCTTCCCCAAACTCCCTTGACCCTCTCTGCTCCGGTTTAACAATGAAATCAATGACATCGTTGCAACCCAAGGAAAGAAAAACGAATCTCTCATGGTCCTTTCTTGGAGGAAATTAATTCGGGTGTTCTCCAGCCGACATCTAAAGCATTATGATCTCTGTAACAGATGGAGTCTCAGCAGGGCAGGCAACAAACGAAAGACCCAGGATGCATCAGCTTTTTACCTAAAGAGGCAAACTGCTTTAACCACAAACAATCCATCTGCCCCCATGAGAAATTGAGAAAGATAAGTGTTCTGCTTCACCTACATCCACGTCTGGACCTGGGAGTAAAAGTTTTCCATCTTAAACCCCAAGGACAGGTGTAAACAGAGGCTCGGCCTTCCTGAGAGGCTGATTACAAAGAAGAACCGATCCGAAGCCTTTCATCTCTGACCCTTTACCTTCAGGGCTATTCCGGGGCACAGAGGTGACAGATCTGTGTCCTTTGTGCCCAAGGAAGTGACCGGCAGCCCACTGATCAATAATGCCCCTTTGGTAGTGTCTTCAGAACTGAGAAGAGGGGCCAGAAAATGAAGCAGAAATTGATACCCAGGTCTGGGGAGAAGGAGGTTATCATCGCATTAATTTCATTTTTGAAAGAGAAGAAACAACAAAAGCCAAGCGATGACATTTGTGTTTGTTGGGAATGAGCATTCTCTAAAGACGAGGATCCCAGAGTCTGGGATTTGGTCCGTGTGATGCCCAAGACAAGGTGGGGCTGCGTCTCTGTGATCTGGTGTTCCCTGTCCTGGTCACCGAGGCCAGTTCTTTTCCAAGAACTGCTAGCTGGACAACAACTTGTAGCAAAAAAAACAGGAAAGGGAAGAATTTCTGACAACAAACCTGAGGCTGTAGGAATGAGCCATTCAGTAGACAAATGGGAAAGTTTGGGAGAAATCAGCAAAGCAATTAAGACCCCAGGGGATTGATTTGTGGGAAGATCAGTCCTTTGATGTCTAACTTGGCTAATCAATGATTCTTTTTTGCCTTTTTTTGATGTGGACTAAGGGACAAGAGAAGAGTAAGAGATTAAGATTAGTAACCTAGAAATACCTGGAATACATAATTTTACAGGACAGACAGGAACTCCTTTTGGATTGTCCAACATAATTTAGTAAACCTAAGAAATTCAAAAAGTGTTGTGTCACAATTTTTTTAAATCCCCCAGTCAGCTCTTCTTAGAATATACATTCACTGGGTCTTTGTTAGTTTAAAATAGAAAAAAAATTACAATTTAAATTCTTACTAGAAGGATGTTTGAAATATGAAAACAATTGCATTTAAGAAACAATGAAGACTCACCACAGGAGATATTTAAAACTACATCAACACTAAGTTGAATCAGATAGAGATGAAAGGACTCAATTTGTCTCTTCCATTTCTGGTATATAAAAATTTTTGTGGGAAATGTGTTTTAAAATTTTCTTAACCTATTCTCCTATTAAACCCCTCTAATTAGTATAAGGTTAAGGTTTGGGGGCTATGATTCTGACAACAGGATAACTACTTAGCTCTTTCTTGGTTTTTTGAAAAATGAAAAGGCTGAACTTAGAGACCAGCGCTCAGGAACTGCCTTGTAGGGTCAGTCCCAGCATTTTGGGGCCAGGCTGGTACCTGGTTCCACTGCCGCCCATCTGGTCATGCCCCCACTCCTTGGACTCTTCTCCACGTGCATCTCCAGGCAAAGGAGCCTTCTGTAAGTACGCATTGGATCGCATCACCTTCTCCCTCTGAGGCTTCTCATCATCCTGGGATTAAGACCAAGCCCTGACCTTTGAGGACCAAGCAGATGGTGATCTCCCTCTGCATGCCCCACTTCCTTTCCAAAAGCACCCCTCCCCTGCCTGATGGCTCTTGCCACAGATCTGGACCAAGTCCACCCTTCCCGCCCCCCCTACCCCGCAGCCCCCACCCGTCTCACTCAGGAGAGGCGCCCAGACCAAGCTACATCGCATGGCAGCACACTCCCTCCCTTCCGGATTTCTGTGGAGTATTTATTGCTCTCCTGAGTCATATTATTTATTCACATATGCATTTATTATTTGTCTTCTCCACTGTTAGTTCATCCCATGGGGGAGTGACCTTGCTCTCTGCAGCGGCACCCCCAGCATAGGGCAGCATCAGACTTGTATTTGTTGAAAGGAAGGAGAGGGGAAGGAAGGCAGGGAGGGAGGGTGGAAGAAGAAAGAAGAAAGCGAGGGGGCCTTCCCTGGTGGGCCAGTGGCTGACTCCCTGTTCTCAATGCCAGGGGGTTAGGGTTTGATCCCTGGCCGGGGAACTAGGTCCCACATGCTTCAACAAAGAGCCTGCATAGCCAAATAAATAAATAAACAAATATTTTAAAAAGAAAAGAAAAAAGGGAGAGAGGAGAAATCACTTACTGTGTGGTCACAAGGGGCTCTGGAGAGAACCATAAATACCTACGAGGAGCCCCTGAAAAGCAGAGGGTATGCCTTTTTGTGAGCAGTGTACATATGCCTGATATCTAGCACATAACCTGAAGATACTTGAAAGCAGAAATTTAATAGTGGGTTGACAACCCCATTGAGGATGGTCTCACCCAGGTCAAAGAGCAGTAACTGCTCTGCAGCCTGGTGCTGCTCTAGGTTCTTTGTGAGATCAGTGCTGGACTAATCCTCGCAACAACCTGAGGAGAGGTACCTGAGTGAGCCCCGTTTATAGCTGTGGACCCAAAAGTGCCATCCACAAAGGTGGTGTGTGTCCCAGACATAAGCTCGTGAGTACAGGGCTGGGTCTGAGGAAACAGCCTGGCTCCAGGATCCGTGCACATAACTGGGAGCATCTTGTCACTCAATGCGGTGAGATCTCATCAGGAGACGAGGCTCACAGATGGGGTAGGGGGGTGAGAATAGCCCAGAGAGCAGGTGGGGAGCAGCTGGGGGTGGGGGAGCCATGCAGCAGGTGTGGGGAGGCACAGGTGGAGAGATCTCCAGGGTGGACGGTCCAGGGGAGTGGTAAAGAACCCGCCTGCCAATGCAGGAGATGCAGGAGATGTGGGTTCGATCCCTGGGTCCGGAAGATCCCCTGGAGGAGGAAATGGCAACCCACTCCAGTATTCTTTTTTTTTTCACTCCAGTATTCTTGCCTGGAGAATCCCATGGACAGAGGAGCCTGGCAGGCCTCAGTCCATGGAGTCGTAAAGGGTCAGACACGACTGAAGCGACTTAGCACAAACAAGCCCGTGACATATTTCTAGGCAAAATAACAGGCCATTAATAAGTTGTCTGGGTTGTAACCTATAGGAATGCATCTTGAAGGCTCTGTTGGAGGAATTCACACACGGGAGTATGTGTTGGTTCCAAGGGCCAGCGTGGCCCTGGGTGTTCCCCTCCATGAGGAGACTCCGTTTCTGAGGCTGAGTCAAGTCCTGGCTCAGACTGTGCGGAGGCAGCGAGGCCTGGAACAGACTTGCCTTCACTCAGGCACCCGGCGGGCCCCCCGGGCAACCTGGGCAGAGTGGGCGGCTGCCTCACCACTCCTTGGGGCTCCTAGAGATTCCCAGATGCCTTATCTGGGCCCTGGAGTCAGCCCTGGGGCCTGACTCACCCCTTCCCTTGCCAGCAGATCCTGGTGGCCCACAATGTGAGGAAGTCAGCCGAACACAATCAATTGGGGAGGCCTTTTGTGTGGCCATGAGCTTCACTTTTCCTGACTGTAAATAGCGCCTCCGCAGCGGTAGCACCATGGCAGGGTCGCTTCTGTTTTCCATTCTGCAGGCTGAGCTTTTGCAGGTTTAGGTTAAACCAAATGTCCAGGGATGTTTCCTTTCATTAATACTATGACTTCATCTACAAAGTGAAGACAGCGCCCACTCCTTTCAAGAACTGTGAAAAGCTGCCTCCCGCTCTTGTATATTGATACGTGGCCATCCAAACATTTTCATCTTAAGTTTAAATAGTTGCAAAGAATAACTACAGCATATAGTAGAACTATATGTAACCTTGTTCTATGTATTTTCTAAATCTCCTGTCAATGTGTTACCATACTTTCATAATTTAAAAGAGAAAAAGAAAAAATAAATAGTTGCAAAAGATGTGACCTCTAGTGTATTGGGAAATTTTAAATTTTTGAATAAAAACAAGTATAACTGAAACACTTTGCTATACATCTGAAACCAACACAAATTGTAATCAACTACACTTCACTAAAAATTATTTTTTAAAAAAAGATTAGCTGAACTAATCAACAAAAAAAAGTTGTGAATGAAACTCTTTATCTAACTTTCCAATGCACCAGTGGAATTCTAGCACCAGGGTCATTATCTGTTTAAAATACTGAAAGAAACATAGTGTTGGAAGTTTTGGCCACAGCAATCAGAGCAGAAAAAGAAGTAAAAGGAATCCAGATAGGAAAAGAAGAAGTGAAACTCTCACTGTTTGCAGATGACATGATCCTCTACATAGAAAACCCTAAAGACTCTTCCAGAAAATTACTAGAGCTAATCAATGAATATAGTAAAGTTGCAGGATATAAAATTAACACACAAAAATCCCCTGCATTCCTATATACTAACAATGAAAAAACAGAAAGAGAAATTAAGGAAACAATACCATTCACCATTGCAACAAAAAGAATAAGATACTTAGGAGTATATCTACCTAAAGAAACAAAAGACCTATACATAGAAAACTATAAAACACTGATGAAAGAAATCAAAGAGGACACAAACAGATGGAGAAACATACCGTGCTCATGGATTGGAAGACTCAATATTGTCAAAATGGCTATTCTACCCAAAGCAATCTATAGATTCAATGCAATCCCTATCAAGCTACCAACGGTATTTTTCACAGAACTAGAACAAATAATTTCAGAATTTGTATGGAAATACAAAAAACCTCGAATAGCCAAAGTAATCTTGAGAAAGAAGAATGGAACTGGAGGAATCAACCTGCCTGACTTCAGACTCTCCTACAAAGCCACAGTCATCAAGAGAGTATGGTACTGGCACAAAGACAGAAATATAGATCAATGGAACAGAATAGAAAGCCCAGAGGTAAATCCACAAACTTATGGACACCTTATCTTTGACAAAGGAGGCAAGGATATACAATGGAAAAAAGGCAACCTCTTTAACAAGTGGTGCTGGGAAAACTGGTCAACCACTTGTAAAAGAATGAAACTAGAACACTTTCTAACACCATACACAAAAATAAACTCAAAATGGATTAAAGATCTAAATGTAAGACCAGAAACTATAAAACTCCTAGAGGAGAACATAGGCAAAACACTCTCCGACATAAACCACAGCAAGATCCTCTATGACCCACCTCCCAGAATATTGGAAATAAAAGCAAAAATAAACAAATGGGGCCTAATGAAACTTAAAAGCTTTTGCACAACAAAGGAAACTATAAGTAAGGTGAAAAGACAGCCCTCAGATTGGGAGAAAATAATAGCAAATGAAGAAACAGACAAAGGATTAATCTCAAAAATATACAAGCAACTCTTGAAGCTCAATTCCAGAAAAATAAATGACCCAATCAAAAAATGGGCCAAAGAACTAAACAGACATTTCTCCAAAGAAGACATACAGATGGCTAACAAACACATGAAAAGATGCTCAACATCACTCATTATCAGAGAAATGCAAATCAAAACCACAATGAGGTTCCATTACACGCCAGTCAGGATGGCTGCTATCCAAAAGTCTACAAGCAATAAATGCTGGAGAGGGTGTGGAGAAAAGGGAACCCTCTTACACTGTTGGTGGGAATGCAAACTAGTACAGCCACTATGGAAAACAGTGTGGAGATTTCTTAAAAAACTGGAAATAGAACTGCCATATGACCCAGCAATCCCACTCCTGGGCATACCCACTGAGGAAACCAGATCTGAAAGAGACACATGCACCCCAATGTTCATCGCAGCACTGTTTATAATAGCCAGGACATGGAAGCAACCTAGATGCCCATCAGCAGATGAATGGATAAGGAAGCTGTGGTACATATACACCATGGAATATTACTCAGCCATTAAAAAGAATTCATTTGAACCAGTTCTAATGAGATGGATGAAACTGGAGCCCATTATACAGAGTGAAGTAAGCCAGAAAGATAAAGAACATTACAGCATACTAACACATATATATGGAATTTAGAAAGATGGTAACGACAACCCTATATGCAAAACAGAAAAAGAGACACAGAAGTACAGAACAGACTTTTGAACTCTGTGGGAGAAGGTGAGGGTGGGATGTTGTGAAAGAACAGCATGTATACTATCTATGGTGAAACAGGTCACCAGCCCAGGTGGGATGCATGAGACAAGTGCTCGGGCCTGGTGTACTGGGAAGACCCAGAGGAATCGGGTGGAGAGGGAGGTGGGAGGGGGGATCGGGATGGGGAATACGTGTAAATCTATTGCTGATTCATGTCAATGTATGACAAAACCCACTGAAAAAAATAAATAAATAAATAAGAAAATAAATAAATAAATAAAATACTGAAACAGGATTTTTCAGAAATCTGATATCAGTCCATTTTGCCCCCCTCCCAAAATACCTTTACATTCCACATCTTTTTCAGAATCTTATCCTCATTTAATATATTTATTAGCTTGAAGGTTTAGTTTACTGATCACCCATAATGTGGCCCTGGAAAAAAACGTACATAAATTAAAACCTGATATTTTGAATTGAGCTACCATATAGTCCAGCAACCCCATTCCTGGGCATATATCTAGAAAAGATAAAAAGTCTAATTCTAAAAGGTACATTCACCCTAATGTTCATTGCCGCACCATTTACAATAGCCAGACATGGAAGCAACCTAAGTGTCCATCAACAGAATAAAAGATAAAGTAGATGTGGTACAGATACACAATGGAATACTTCTCAGTCATAAAAAAGAATGAAATAATGCCATTTGCAACAACATGGATGCACATAGAGATTATCATACTAAGTCAAACAGAGAAAGACAAAGATCATATGCTATCACTCATATGTGAAATCTAAAACATAATACAAACAAATGTATGTGTGAAACATAAACAGACTCACAGACAGAAGATAAACTAGTGGTTACCAAGGGGAAGAGGGTCAAATTGGGAGTTTGGGATCAACAGATATATGCTATTGTAAAACAGATAAATAACAAAGATTTACTGTATAGCACAGGGAACTATATTCAATATCATATAATGATCTATAATGGAAATGAATCTGAAAAATTATACATATATATATGAATCACTTTGCTGTGTATCTGAAACTAATACAATGTTTTTAAAAGCTGATATTTCTAATATTTCTTGTGACCAGGTGGTTTTTAGTGTTAAAAAATTTATCCTGGATGGAATAATCAAGGATATTTTGATTATTTTGCTAGCATACAACTAAGCAAAACATTTCCCAAATTTTATAAGTAATTATTAAATATTAAGGTAAGATTTATTGAAAGGATCCTGTCACAAAATGCAGAGGTGGAGATGTCAACTTGATTTAAGGAGACAATGTTTCTTTTTTTTTTTTTTAGGAGACAATGTTTCAAGTGGTTTCTTTTTCAATGTTAGGACACTCTTGCACCACTAGGCAGTGTATTGCAGTGGAAGGCCCTGCTCTTGTCAACACGGGTCAGATTAATGTGAAAGCACAGGTGGGCCTATACATTATAATCTTACATTATAAGATGGATAACTAGGTAGTGGAGGAAGAGAAAGGAGTTCTAGAGAATCCCCAAAAGGTCTGATCTACCCCTTGAGTATTCAGGAAGGCTTTAGAAACCTCATGCTCCCAGGTACACTTGGGGTATTGGGTCCACCTTTTATAACTGCCAAACAGGAAGTAATCTCCTAGCTTCAACCCATGGACCTGATGGAATCAAGGTGGTATCTGTAGAATTTTAGCCTCAGGGAGTGACCAAAGGCATGACAAATAGCCAGGAAATTACTACATTATTGTATGTATCCTAGAAGTATAATGGTGTTTCTCCCAAGGATTCTAGAAGAGACCTTTAACTAAGAAGTCTGTCTCCTTTTTCTAACTAGTGGGATAGAGCAGAGATCTAGCCTGACTCAGTCAAATGTTCAGTGTTGGACTTCTTTGGTGGTGCAATAGATGGGAATTCACCTGCCAGTGCAGAAGACTCAGGTTCAAGTCCCTGGCCCAGGAAGATCCCACCTGCTGCGGGGTAACTAGGCCCAGGAGCCACAACCACTGAGCCCTGAGGCCACAACTCCTGGAGCTCGCGTGCCCTAGAGCCTGTGCTCCACCATTAGAGAAGCCGCTACAGTGAGAAGCCCTCGCACCGCAGCAAAGAGTAGCCAGCCCCACCAACTAGAGCAAGCCTGCGTGTAGCAACAAGGACCCAGTGCAGCCAAAAAAATTTTTTCAGTTTTGCCCAGAGGTGAATTTAGCTGAAGTTAATGAAGTCATGCTTTAGGGTTTCACACTCACTTTGGCCCTTTCCAAGACCCTAGAATGGGTCAACTGTGTTTACCTGGTCTCACATACATATTTTTTTAAATTTGAAAACATGTGCCACAGCAATCAAAAGTCTCTGCCTCCTTCCAGTCTGCCTCTCCTCCATCACATTTCATCAGATAATACCCAGGGGACTTTACACAGTCAACATCTAGCTCTGGAAGAACTTTATGCAAAATACTGAAGTCCAGGAAGATGATCTGAGTGATAGGAGAGCACTACAAGAAGGACATCAGTGATGAACTGACTGCATGCTCTCAATTCTAAAAGCATGTTAAAGTAGTTACTTCTTACAAGAAAACTTGAAATGACTTAAAATTTTACACTTATACCTGAAAGAAACTTGATAGGGGTGAGACAATTTGTCTGTCTTTAATAAGTCGTTTTTCTAATTAAAAATAAAATTAAAAAATTAAAAAATAAAATAAGTATTTCCCTTAATATTTTGCATGAATGGCTATATGCTTATCTTTTATCTAGGCATAACATTTAAAATGCATAAAAAATTATATTCATCAAAACAAAAAAAATCTTTCTATTTATTGTTAATGCCAGGGAAATATACTCTCAGTTATAATTCCTATAATTTAAGTTTATGCCCCTTGGCTTGTAAATGCAAATTTTACTGGTGGAAATGAAGGTTTTACTAAATACACAAGTTAAGATATCTACCCTGGAAGAATACTGGGCAGGCAAACTCAGAAAGACAATTTTCTCTAAAAACCATTGATTATTCAGGACTTTTCAGACTGTAGGTGACAGAAAATCCAACTGAAACTGATTGAGGGGAAATGGAGCTTCAGAGATGTAAGTGGGACTCCAGAGAGTCGGTCTGCTGTGAACCAAAGGAGAAGGGTTGTATGTGCTGCATCTAAGACGTCATGTGTATACGATGGTGTTATGCAGGTGTATGAATGCACTGTGTGTGTGGTGCAGATGGTGTATGCACTCTGTGTGTGTGTGTGTAGGGTGTGGTGTTTTGGTGTGTGGTGTGTGTGGAGTGCTTGTGGAGTGTGTGATGTGTGTGGTGTGTGTGTGTGGTGGATGTGGTGGGCGTGGTACAGATGGTGTATGTGGCGTGTGTGGTGTGTGTGTGTGTGTGTGTGGTGTGGGGCGGTGATGTGTGTGTGGGTATGAATGTGTGTGTGTGGGTGGGTGGTGTATGTGTGTGTGTGCCTGGGTGGTGTGTGGGTGTGACTGTGTATGGGGGTGGTGTGTGTGTCAGGAAGTATGCGTGTGTGTGCATGTTGTATGTGTGGGGGGGTGGGTGGTGTATGTGTGTGTGTGCCTGGGTGGTGTCTGGGTGTGAATGTGTGTGTGGGTGGTGTGTGTAGGGTGTGTGTGGGGGGCTGGTGTGTGTGTGTGGGTATGACTGTGTGTGTGTGTGTGCCTGGGTGGTGTGTGGGTGTGAATGTATGTGTGTGTGTGCCTGGGTGGTGTCTGGGTGTGAGTGTGTGTGTGTGTGTGTGCGCCTGGATGGTGTCTGGATGTGAATGTGTGTGTGTGCCTAGGTGGTGTGTAGGTATGAATGTGTGTGTGTGTGTGCCTAGGTGGTGTGTGGGTATGAATGTGTGTGTGTGTGTGCCTGGGTGGTGTGTGGATATGAATTGTGCGTGTGTGTGTGCCTGGGTGGTGTGTGGGTATGAATGTGTGTGTGTGTGTGCCTGGGTGGTGTGTGGGTGTGAATGTATGTGTGTGTGTGCCTGGGTGGTGTCTGGGTGTGAGTGTGTGTGTGTGTGTGTGCGCCTGGATGGTGTCTGGATGTGAATGTGTGTGTGTGCCTAGGTGGTGTGTAGGTATGAATGTGTGTGTGTGTGTGCCTAGGTGGTGTGTGGGTATGAATGTGTGTGTGTGTGTGCCTGGGTGGTGTGTGGGTATGAATGTGTGTGTGTGTGTGCCTGGGTGGTGTGTGGGTATGAATGTGTGTGTGTGTGCCTGGGTGGTGTGTGGGTATGAATGTGTGTGTGTGTGTGCCTGGGTGGTGTGTGGGTATGAATGTATGTGTGTGTGTGTGTGTGCCTGGGTGGTGTCTGGGTGTGAGTGTGTGTGTGTGTGTGTGTGTGGTGTGCGTGAGTGCGGTACCTACGCAGAGAACCAAACGTGGGCAGTGAAACCTCGCGGATGCTCAGAGGAGCCGGGACCCCCCCACCCCGCCCCGCGGGGCTGCAGTACCCAGGGTGGAGCAGGTCCTGGGTGGCAGGAAGCCTCCTGAACGAGATGAGAGAGCAGCCGCCAAAGCAAACAGCGCAGGTGGGCGTGGGGGAGAGAGTCGGAGATGGTGGAGCCTGGAGTAGGCGCGCTGACATTTCATGCGGTTCACTAACTCTGCTCTGTGGCCTTCATAAATCTCACTCCAAATTACTGTCAATGAAATTAATGAAATCACAGGCTGTTCAACAAAAGCGGTATCAATCTGCCGTTTTCCCTGGGGTCAGTGAGACCTCTCTTTATTGCAGGTATACTTGGTCCAGGGCTGGCTAGAGTTTTCCTAAAGCACCTTTCAAGGATTGCATGAAAACTCTATGTCCTGATCTTTCTCAAGGAAATTCAGGAAACTTTTGGAGCTGGAAACCCTGCTCCAAAACAAAACAAAACAAAACCGTTGGGGTAGGTCTAATAAATCAATCTGAAGCTCTGCTTTTCCAGAATGGGACTCCCCTTCAGCTTTCTTAAAAGATGTTTGCAAAAAGCGTTTGTACTTTTATTCTAAATAGAAACAGAACATGGAGGAGACAAGGGTTCTTTGAAACACATCACTTCCAAAATTCAAGGTGAAAAATAGGCATTATAGAGATGTTATCTGTGTTTCTTTTTTTTAATATTTATTTATTTGGCTGCGCCAGGTCTTAGTTGCAGCATGTGGAATCTGCTTCTCTGACCAGGGATTGAACCCCAGTCCCCTTGCACTGGGAATACAAAGTCTTAGCCACTGGACCACTGGAGAAGTAACCCGTGTTTGTTTCCTGAAGGCTAAAGCATATGTGTGCAAATACATATGTGTTAGAGTGTTTCAACAGAATACTTAAAGACTTTTTAAGAAAATTTCTATTAGTACAACATATCCATCTTCCCCAATATTGCCTAAGTTAATAAATAGAATTCTGTTTTACTAATTGTAAAAAGATTTATATATATTATATAAAATGATCAAGTACTACATTAAAGAAAAACACTATCTGCTTGTTTCAGATCAAAGGAACAATAGCAAAATAGACACCAAATTTATACTGGAAATGAAAATTTTTATTTTGTAGTTCTACAGTTTACTGCTTAGAAATATGATTTGGGTTACTTCTTTTTCTCCAGTGTAGATGTCTGTTTTCTGTGAACTATTCTAAGATTTGGAGAACTAACTATGTTCCCGAGAAAGGGAGAATGAATGTTCTGTTCTCACCATTAATTTTGTTCTCTTTCCATCAAGTTTATTATGAAGTGTCTTTTCCTGGATCAAGTGACCCTATCTTCCCCCTCATTCCAAACAAGTAGTTCCTGTCAAGGTAACTTGTTTCCAGGAACTTCTCTAATCTGATACTAACTTTTCATCCTTCAGATCAGATCAAAATTAAATATTTGAAGTATCACACAGATATGTGTGTACACGTGTACAAAGAAGGGACGTTTCAAAAATGAAAATATGTACTAATGGAACTAGCAGAAGATGGCATTCTTAAATAATCAACATTTTCTTGAGAAGAAACTCTTTCAAAGAATAGTAACAAAGGTTGAGTTTCTTGAGTTCTGCATGAGCCGCATTGTGTAAGTACTTCGTAATGATTTTGTTTTGCTTTGCTTTTATTGAAGTTGATCTTTTATTTTTATATAGTTCATTTACAATGTTGTGTTCATTTCAAGTATACCACAAAGTGATTCAGTTATACATATATATATGTAAATATATTCCTTCTTTTTACTTTCTCTTCCATTGTAGATTTTTACAAGATAATGAGTATAGTTCCCTGTGCGGAACAGTGGATCCTTGTTGGTTATTTATTTTATATATTAAGTGTGTATATTTTAACCCTAAATTCCTAATTTGTCTCTCCCCGCAACACATCCCCACTGGTAACCATAAGTTTGTTTTCTGTGTCTGTGGGTCTACTTCTGTTTTGCAAATAAGTTCACTTGTGTCAATTTTTTTAGACTCCACATATAAGCAGTATTAAATTTTTCTCCGTCTGACTTAACTGCACTTACTATGATAATCTGTAGGTCCATCCATGTTGTTGCAAATGACATTATTTCATGATGATTTTCTTGTTCAGCTCCCATAGCAACCCTATGAACCCTATGAGCTGTGATTGTCAGTTTATACTTAAAGTGGACTGAAGTTCAGACAAATCATATCATTTGCCCAAAGCTACACAGCTAGCAGGTGCAAAGCTAGAAGTCAAGAATTCAAGGAAAGGTGTGATCCAATTATAAAGGTCAGATTAGAGCCATCATAACCTACTGATCCCATGTTATTTCTTTGATAATTATTGAACACTTAGAAGGCAAAAAACTGGCCAAAAGGGCTGGAAATAATGTGGAGAAGTTGGAACCTTGTGCGTGGCTGAAAGGAAAGTGAGATGGTGCAGTTGCTGCAGAGAGCAGGCTGTTGGTTCCTCGGAGCTCACAAAGAGTTCCCAGATGATCCAGCAGTTCACTCTAGGGTGTATTTCCAAAGGGACTGGAAGCAGTGTTTTGAAGAGATGCTTGTACATCAGTGCTCATAGAAGCATTATTCACAATAACCAAAAGACAGAAGTAATCCAAGTGTCCGCTGATGGATCAATGGATAAAGGAAATGTGGTCCATCCATACAATGGAGTATTCTTCAGGCTTAGGAAGGCGTGACATTCTGACACAGGCTAGAACATGGATGAAACTTGAAGGCATTATACTGAGTGGAACAAGACAGTCATGCAGATGTTAGACTCTGTGTGAGTCCACTTACCCGGGGTGTCGTTAAGATATCAGACTCTGTGAGTCTACTTACCTGGGGTACGTAGAGGAGAGAAGTCAGATAATCACGCTCTAAGGCAGAAGACAACGAAGAAGAGCCAATGTTAGCAGTGCTGGAGATTTGGCAGAAACTGTGCCAAACATTTTACATGCACTGGTTCCTTCATTCCTTAGAATAACTTAGGAGCGTGGTTCTGCTATTACCTCCACTTCACACTCAAGTCACATCTTAGAAAGTTTGAGCAAATGGCCTAAGGTCACAGAGCAAGTAATTGTTGAAGCTGGTGGAGGAAAGAGAGAGGGAGGTACTGCTGTAGGAAGACTTGCTGAAGGAGAGTGGGCTGTGAAGGGTGGGCACCATCTCCAGGAAGAAATTCAAGGACAAAAGAGCTGACTTAGAAGTATGTTAAGCTGACTTAGAAGTCACAATCTCACCCAATCTGAAGCCCATTTTGTGTGATAATAATGCCAGTAAACTATGCACATGAAAGAAGGTAGGGACTTCCCTGGTAGTCCAATAGTTAAGAATCTGTTTTGCAATGCAGGGTATGAGGGTTTAATACCTGGTCAGGGAACTAAGATCCCACATGCCCCAGAGCAACTAATCCCACATGCTGCAACTAGAAAAGCCGTGAGCCACAAAGTAATATCCTGCAAGACACAATGAAAATCTTACTGCTACAATTAAGACCCAATGCAGCCAAATAAATAAATAAGAAAGAAGGTATAATTTCAACTTCAGAAATAATGGATCTGAGCTTTACCCCTAATCCCCCAAATCTGAAGCCTCATGGACTTAGATGAATGCATTTTTCATATTTTAAATTAATTTATTTAATTTTCATATTTTTATGAATAAAAAATAGAAACATGAAGAAATATAGACAGAATAATGTAAGAAACATTTTTGAATCTATTACCTGGTTTAGTCAATTCTTTTATTTGTTGTTGTTGTTTGGTCACTAAGTCATGTCCAACTCTTTGCGACTCCATGGACTGTAGGCTCCCCACACTCCTCTGTCCATTGGATTTGCCAGGCAAGAACACTGGAGTGGGTTGTCATTTCCTTCTCCAGGACATCTTCTCGACCCAGGGATCAAACCTGGGTCTCCTGCATTGCAGGCAGATTCTTTACCACTGAGCCACCTAGGAAGTCCATTGAAGTATAACAGAATTACAGTATTAGATTACTTTCTGATATATAACATGATAATTCTATAGTCTCTATCTTCTCATTATTGGGTAATAAGAATATTATTGTTTATCTATAGCTACCTATCTACCTAGCTACATTTTTGTTTTTATTTTTTTACTGAAGTATAGTAGACTTACAATGTTATATTAGTTATACAACATAGTAATTCTATATTTTCATAGATTACACTCCATACAAAGTTAATATAAAATAGTACTATATTCCTTGTGCTGTACATTACATCCTTGTAACTTACCTGTTTTATACCTAGTCATTGGCACTTTTTAATCCCCTTCACTGATTTTACCCCTCCCCTCTCTGGTAACCACTGGTCTGTTACCTGATCTATGGGTCTGTTTTCATTTTATTATATTTGCTCATTTGGCTTATCTTATAGATTCTACACATAAGTGAAAACATACACTATTTGTCTTTGTCTGACATATTTCACTAAGTTTAGTACATCTTTCTATTTATTAAGTAAAATAATCAAATATATTCCTGCCTTCTCTTTTCTATTGGTAGAGATGCCCTATGGCTATAAAAGCAACAAAATTAGATTTCTTCAAAATCATCTATGTGTCAAATTACCTTCCACCCAACTAAGGAAAATTTCAATATAGTCAATAAAACCTGCCCATCTTTTCACAAATATTACTGCAAATGTATTTTATCCACATAGGAATTTATCTAATAAAGTTTTAAAATATCTATATATCTGTTCATGTCTAAAGAAGTACAGTATGTACTTCGCTAAATCTCTTCCTAATGGTCCACAGCATTAGTTGCTTGTGATGGTCAATATGAAATATTGAGATTTGGGGAACTGATTGCTGTGATCACGGGTTGATTGAAATTGTTGGATTTGTTTATTAGGCAGTTGGCATCTTAGCTTTTAAAACAGAGAGAGTGGGTGGGGTGGTAAGAATGTTCTAAAACATGGGATGTGGCACAACTTTGTGAATTTACCAAGTGCCCCAGTGAAATGGTTGAAATGATGAATTTTATGTCTGTGTATTTTACCACAGTAAAAACAGAGGGAGTATTTTATTCTGTTCTCCTTGCAAAGGATAACCCTGTTCAACCTGACCCTTCCTCTCTTTTTAATGTTTATCTTCCTTTTTACTTCTTCTTTTTTGGCAGTGGTACCTGGTCTGAGGTGGATAAAACTGGTTTAAGTCCTGACAGTAGAACACAGCTCGGAAGTCCACTCCCAGAAGAAAGCAAAGCTTGGCAACTGACCGGAAGACTGGATGCAATTTAGCATCTGTCTGTTTGTGGAAACCTGGCTTACGACATTCACTTTGCTTTGTACCACTGAGCTCCCAGCAGGCCAGTGAATCAAAAGAGGAGACAAGACACCCCTGGCCTGCCCTCGCGACACACGCCTCCCTCCCGGCAGTCATTGGCTTTCTAGACGACACATAAACAAGTGTCTTTGACAGAAAAGCCGGTGGCTCCAGGGCCTGGCGATAGCAGCACTAACAAAGCAGGGAAGTCGGGACCCCGGTCTATTTACAAAGCCTACGTGCTGGAAAGGACACAGATAAAGCCATTCCCAGGAGCGACGCCACACAGCCCGCCGTGCCCGCCTCTCTCCTGCTCCTCCGACGACATCCAGGATGAGAAGAAGCCAGCAGACGGGGCCAAGGTTTAGCCTTGGTCTCAAAGCAGAAGAGACTCAAGTTCCAGCCCCTGTGGAAGCATCTTACACAAACCGGGGGGCAAGTTCAACCACCCATCTCACCCAGCCCCACCCCGCCCACACCTCCAGCGTGCACCTGGGCAGGTGAGATGACCTGGGGCACTGGCACCTTAAACCCATCAGGTGGGCAAAGAAGAGGATCCTGCTGTGTCCAGGTTGGTGGTGACAAACCATCAGACAGCCTGCTGCTCCCTCCACCTTGAAAGAGCTGCATTCTCCAAATAATGCCATGGATGGACCTAGAGATGCTCATACTGAGTGAAGTAAGCCAGGCAGAGAAAGACAAATATCACATGATATCACTTCTTTGTGGAATCTGAAACTGACCCAAATGAACTTACTTACAAAACAGAAACAGACTCACCTAGAAAACAAACTTATGGATATCAAAGGGGAAAAGCAAGGTGAGAATAAATTAAGGGGATAAAATAAGAGACTGGGATTAACAGATACACACTACTCTATATAAAATGGATAAACAAGAGGACCTACTGGATAGCACAGAGAACTCTACTCAATATTTTATAATACATTAGAAGGGAATGGAAAGAAAATACAACGGAAAATAATTTGAAAAAGAATATATCTGTATACATAGCATGAAGACAATGTATACACACACATATATATACATGTATATATGTATGTATGCTATAAGTTGCTTTAGTCATGTCTGACTCTTTGTCAAACTATAGCCCACAGACTATAGCCCACCAGGCTCCTCTGTCCATGGAGTTCTCCAGGCAGGAATACTGGAGTGGGTTGCCATGTCCTCCTCCCGGGGATCTTCTCGACCCAGGAATTGAACTCACATCTCTTACATCTTCTGCCTTGGCAGACGGGTTCTTTACCACTGGTGCCAGAAGGGAAGCCCATATGTGTGTGTGTGTGTATATATATATATATATATATATATATATATATATATATATATATATATATATAATTGATTCACTTTGCAGTACACTTGAAACTAGCACATCATTGTAAATCAATGATACAATTTATTTATTTTTTAGTATTTATTTTATTTATTCTTGGCTGCACTGGGTCTTATTTGCATGGCAGCATGTGGGATCTTAGTTCCCTGGCCAGGGAGGGATTGAACCTGTGTCCTCTGCATTGGAAGGTAGATTCTAAACCACTGGACCACCAGGGAAGTCTCAGTGATAGTTCAATTAAAAAAAAATTCCATCCTCCTGAAGAATTATTGATCCACAAGTTTTACCAAGAAGTGCTTGGGAGTCTAGCCCAGAAAGCCAGAGGCCCCATAGCTTGTCATCCCCATCGTGTGCTCACACACACACACACCCACACACACTCACACACACACCTCAGCTCCCTGCTCACGGCTTTGTGCCCATTCTTGAGTTAGGTGCTAGGTGCTGTAATAAAACCCTGAACAGAACAAGCTCCTGCTTTTAAGGTTCAAGGCTGAGTATGGAAGAGAGACAGGCAAAGAGGAAGTTAAATGTTAGTGTGACTTCGGGGTGCAACGGTACTATCTCATCATTCTCTTATTTCAAAATTGTATTTTCAAAGGCCCAGGATTTCAGTTTCCAGTACGAAGGAGTTGATTGTTATTCTGAGGGTGCCAGGAATAAGCCTCAGAACATGGCGATGCCTTCTCTAAGGAGGAGAAGCCCCCAGTAGCTGACATGGAGAGGGGCCACCCCCATCCCTTTCCTCCCAGAGCTGATGCGTCCGCAGGGAGCCTCCTGCTCCTTCCCCAGCCCCTCGGGTTACAAACCACCAGCCCAGTGCCCGAGCACTCACCTCCTGTTTTTTCCCTCCTTTCTCTCTGGAACCACTTCCTTTTCTTGCCCTTTTCCATCCTTGCTGCTTGTCTTGCCTTCTCATTGGGCCTCTAACCTTGTTCTCCCCTTCTCGCAGCCCATTGAGACTGGTGAAGCTACTCTAAACTGCCTCCCGACTCAGAGATGGGAGGTCCTCCCCAGCTTGACCCCTCAGCAGCCAGACCCGCCGGAGAGCACACATGGCTTCTCAGAGCCTCAGAATCCCCCTCGGTGAAGAGAACACCACGTCCTGCCTGCATTCATCCTGTCGCTCAGAGCCTTTTCTCCTGTTGATCCCTGAGAGCTTTGGTTATTAGCGGACGAAAGCCAGGATGACTGTGGATGAGTCTGTTTCCTGGGGGAGAGTCTGATGGCTCCAGGAGCAACCAAGGAACCCCAGCACGGAGGGTTAGCAGCCACCTGGTCATCCATGAACTGGAAAGCCTCCAGACCCGGGTCAGCCCCACAGAGACAAACCGTGCAGGTGTGTGCCACTGTTCTTTCTCTCTTGTTTCTTCTCTTATATGAACTGGGTAACCGGTTCATAAAAGAGATTTGGCGCCACCTCCGCTGGCTGCAACATGAGGCATCATCTGAGATGGCTCCTTTTCCAGAGAACGGACATGTGTGCTAAGTAGCTTCAGTCATGTCCAAATCTTTGTGACCTATGGACTGTAGCCCACCAGGCTCCTCTCGCCATGGGATTCTCCAGGCAAGAATACTGGAGTGGGTTGCCATGCCTTCCTCCAGGGGATCTTTCCAACCCAGGGATCAAACTGCGTCTCTTATATCTCCAGCTTCGGCAGGACGGTTCTTTACCATTAGTGCCACGTGGGGAAATGGACAGGGACCTGGAATTCTTGGGTCTGGGACAGAGATGACTTGTCCTTCCTACCTCACCTCCAGCCTCAGTCAAGCCCTAGCCCCACAGTGAGGAGGCTTGCTCATTCTAGGTAGATTCACTGGGAGGGATGGCTAAGGTCAGCCCACAGCCAAGGCCTCCCTCTCCTCACCCACCCAGGGGCTCTCCCTCCAGAGTGCTGTTAGCAAGTAGAATCATAATAAATCAACATTCAAAGGGAAGTGAAGGTCTAAACACGCCACATGTTACTCTCAGGGTGATTTGAAATTTCGGAGTGCAACTGGCCAAAATGGAAGTAAGTTTTTGTAATTTGGTTTTTTACCTTTAAGATTCTCACAGTTCCTAAGAACATTTACAAACTGGTCTCTTTGTGACTTTGTACTAAGTTGCTTCAATCCTGTCTGCCTCTTTGCAACCTACGGACTGTAGTCTGCCAGGCTCCTCTGTCCACAGGATTTTCCAGGCGAGAATACTGGAGTGGGTTGCTGTTCCTCATCCAGGGAATCTTCCTGATCCAGTGATCAAACCCACGTCTCTTATGTTTCCTGCATTGGCAGGTGGGATCTTTACCACTAGTGCCACCTGGGCAGTCCTCGTGACTTTAATGACAAGATAAGAATGATTTGTATTAATAATCTGCATCCTCAGGCCTCCTAAGCATGTGTCTGGGCAAAAACAATTGACTGGCCCAAGAGGAGGAGTTAATACTTATCTTATGACACAGTGAAAACAATTTGGCAAAACTCTCCTCAGCTCAGCAGTTAGTTTTGCTGCACACAGTTAGTTTTGCTTTGCTCCCTACAATTTAGCACAGACTCCAAGAGAACAGGATCTTTATTAATCAGTATATCCTGTGCTTACCACGGTCCATCCTGGCCATGGTAATGACGGAGAATGAGTCAGGACTGTTCTCTTAGCTCAATTTCTTGCTCTGAGATCTAAGGACAGAAGTTGAAGACTTTGAAGCCCTGTTGTGCCGTATTCAGTTCAGTTCAGTTCAGTCCCTCAGTCGTGTCCGACTCTGCGAACCCATGAATCGTAGCACCGGGTCGCAAAGAGTCAGACACGACTGAGCGACTGAACTGAACTGAACTGAATAATTGTTGATGATGAAAAGGATGCAAATGAAGAAGAGAAGGAAGAGGAGAGTGATCATTGTGTGTGCTGAACCATAAATTGAAAAGAATAAAATTAATCACTAGACTCATTGGATTGGATGAAGCTAGACAGTTTCTTAAATATCCTGACTCTTTAGGGTTAAAAGGAATCATAAAAATAAAAATTTTAAATATTAAAAAATAAAGGGAATTGTAAAAGTATGTTTAAATTCAAGGTATCTAAAAATGAATATTCTGTCCATCGAATCAGTGATGCCATCCAACCATCTCATCCTCTGTCATCCCCTTCTCCTCTGAAAAATGAATGTTAAAAATGTATTTTATGATTAAGACATGCAATGAAGGTAATTATATGGATAACATAGTCAATAGATATGATCACTAGAATGAGGCTTCATAAATATTGAATAGAAAAACATGATGCTGTAATTATAGAAAGTAAAAATTTGTAGAGCAATTAATTTGTTTTACAAAAATATGCAAAATCGCAATCTCAGAAATCTAAGATTATGAGAAAATAAGTTCTAGGCAGATATCTATTTAATTTTCACTTCAGCAAACTTTTTACATGAATGTAAATGTCTCTTTTAAAAAAATCTGATAAAGAAAAGACAAGAATGCTCACTAGTCTAGTAAAATCAGAATACATTTCTGATGACTATTTTATTTTTACTATTTTTTTAGAGGCATGCCCTTGCAGATATCTGGGTGATTACATACACACTCATGTATTTCCCCTTCATGTTTATTTTGGAAAGATGGTAGGTTATTTTGAAAGAAAGGAAGAAAAAACAGACTACAGAGGAAGCAGAGTTGCCTTGTATCTCGTAGGGCGATGGATTGCTAAAATTATCAGGCTTCACGGAAAAGAGCAGAAATTCATTTCTTTTGCACATTTTCTTAAATTTCAATGGGCTTATAAAACGATATGGTATTGAGGAGAAAAACCCAAAGTCAAAAAATAATTTTTAAAAAAATTTTAATTTTGGAATTTTTTTCCTGGAGCACAAAACCAATGGTGATGACAATGACATTATTTCTGAGCTTCAGTTATCAGGCAAAACTTTCTCCTGATGCTTTCCAGGCTAATTCAGTTATATCCCTGATTATAGCACTGATACATCAGAGAGATTAGATATCAAAACAAAAATATAGGAGAGATAAATTAGGCGGTTCAGTTCAGTCACTCAGTCGAGTCCAGCTCTTCGGGACCCCATGATCTGCAGCACACCAGGCTTCCCTGTCCCTCACCAACTCCCAAAGCTTGCTCAAACTCATATCCATTGAGTCGATGATGCCATCCAACCATCTCATTCTCTTTCATCCCCTTCTCCCATCTTCAGTCTTTCTCAGCATCAGGCTCTTTTCCAGTGTCTCAGTTTTTCACATCAGGTGACCAAAGTATTGGAGTTTCAGCTTCAGAATCAGTCCTTCCAATGAATATTCGTGACTGATTTCCTTTAGGGTTGACTGGTTGGATCACCTTACTGTCCAAGGGACTCTCAAGAGTCTTCTCCAACACCACAATTGAAAAGCATCCATTCTTTGGTGCTCAGCTTTCTTTATGGTCCAACTCTCACATCCATACATGACTACTGGAAAAACCACAACTTTGACTAGACAGACCTTTGTTGGTAAAGTAATGTCTCTGCTTTTTAATATGCTGCCTAGGTGATTCATAGCTTTTCTTCCAAGGAGCAAATGTCGTTTAATTTCATGGCTGCAGTCACCATCTGCAGCAATTTTAGAGCCCAAGAAAACAGTCTGTCACTGTTTCCACTGATACCCCATCTATTTGCCACAAAGTGATGGGACTAGATGCCATGATCTTAGTTTTTTAAATGCTGAGTTTTAAGCCAACTTTTTCACTCTCCTCTTTCACTTTCATCAAGCAGTTCTTTAGTTCCTCTTAAAAATTATCTATTTATTTATCCATGGCTGTGCTGGGTCTTTATGGCTGCAAGGGCTTTTTCTCTAGTTGTGGCAAGCAGGGACTACTCTCTGCTTGCAGCCTGCGGCCTTCTCATTGCAGTAACTTTCCTTGTTGTGGAGCACGGCTCTAGGGCATGCCGGCTTCAGTAGTTGTGGTGTGTGGGTTCAGTAATGGAAACTCCCAGGCTCTAAAGCTCAGGGTCAGTAGTTATGGCACATGGGCTCAGTTGCTCCCTGCCCTCCTCTCCCCCGGACCCTGCATGTGGGATCTTCCGGATCCAGGGATCAAACCCATGCTTCCTGCATTGGCAGGCTAATTCCTGGCCGTTGAGCCACCAGAGAAGCCCTTACCAAAATTTTTTAAAATTGAAATATAGTTGATTTACAATATTGTGTTAGTTTTAGGTGTACAGCACAGTGATTTAGTTATATATATGTATAATATATATATATATTCCTTTTCAGAGTCTTTTCCCTTATAGGTTATTACAAAATATAGTTCCCTGTGCTATAGAGTAGGTCCTTGTTGCTACCTATTTTATATATAGTGGTACACTACTGACACACTTTAAACAGAATTTGCTACGCACTTACTATGTGCCAAGAAACTGATACCAAAGTGAATGAAACCAAATCCCTGTCTGCTACAATGCTCACAGCCTTGGATATGCCAGGAAAAGTCATGACAGACAACTAGAAGCAGGTAACAAAACATCAACTCCTCCACGGTTCACTAAGCGAATATCTAAAATGATTCGTTTTCATCTTCCTGAGAAGAAGGCAGGTTTTTACAGTGATTTACTTCTGGGAAAAAAAGTGTCTGTCCTCCGACAATGAAAAATTTCTACTGTACAGCGTTATTTCAATTGTGTCTCTGCAGGAAGGAACAAGTCCAGAATTACCAAGACGTTGGTTGTAATCAATGACCTCTCCCAAGATACCTTGAACTTTCCTTTGTTGATGGGACCTTCTCAAAGTGAGCTGGGAGTCAGACTCTTCTGGCTGGCCCCCATTTCAAACATCACTTAATCGCATGATGCGACAGCTTGTTATCAGATGACCCTGTGCTCATATACAAACACAGCCACTATCAGGCACAGACAGACCAGAATCTGGCAAAACCTTGATGAAACAGAAATAAACACAATGTGTAGTGCATATTAATAAACTCAGGCATTCTGGCACACATGAGCATTACAGACACCCTGGAAAGGAAAGTGCCATGAGGCTCCGCTTCCTTACGTGAATCTGACCATCAGTATCAACAAGCACAGATAAAGGAAAGAGGTGAATCTTTTGAAATCGTGTATCATTTCGATCTTAGAAATAACAAATCCCCTCCTGAGAACCAGTAGTTCCTGTAATATGTCATTTTCTGCAAAGGAGGGGCCGAAAGTACAGCAAGGCTCCTGCCTGAGATTTTACTCATTTAAAGGTAATCAAAGGGACTTCCCCAGTGGTCCAGTGGTTAAGACTCTGCATTTGCAATGCAGGGGGTGCATGTTCGATGCCTGCTTGGGGAGCTAAGAGACCATGTGCCTCCTGACCCAAAAATCAAAACGTAAAACAGAAGCAGTGCTGTAACAAATTCAGTAAAGACTTTAAATACATTCAAAAAGTGGTCCACATAAAAAAATCTTTAAAAAAATTAAACAAAACAAAGGTAATTGGAGGGAACTACACATACATACACAAATACGCACTCTATATATACATACGTGGAAGTGTTAGTCACTCAGTTGTGTCTGATTCTTTGTGACCCCATAGATTGTAGCCCACCAGGCTCCTCTGTCCATGGGCTTCTCCAGGCAAGAATACTGGAGTAGGCAGTCGTTTCTTTCTCCAGGGGATCTTCCCAACCCAGGGATCAAACCCCGGTCTCCTGCATTGCAGGCAGATTCTTTACCATCTGAACCACCAGGGAAACCTATCTATACAAATATACATTCAGTTACATATATATATATTCAGCTACATATATATTCAGTTACATGTATATATGTAACTGAATCACCGTGCTGTCCACCTGAAACTATTGTATTGTAGCATGACATTGTAAACCAACTATACTTCCATAAAATTAAATTTTAAAAAGATAAAAGTAATTACATAAAATAAAGATACCTGGAAAGTGCATTAGATGGGGGTTCTCAAAAGCCAGTTTGCAACCTAGCTCCAGCCTGAGGATAAAGTTTTGACTGACTCAGGACAAAATGAAAAACAAGGACACTGGAATAAATTTTTCCCAAAGCTATTTCTTTAAACAGTGTTTATTTTTATTAATATACTTCTCTTTTTTTGGCCACAATGTGAGGCATGTGGGTTCCCAGTTCCTTAACCAGGGATAAAACCAGTGCCCCTTGGATTGGGAGCACAGTCTTAACTATTGGATGGCCAGGGAAGTCCCCCAAAGCTAACTTTTAAAAATTATATTTATTTATTTTTGAATGCCCATGATGCAAACTTCAAAACCTGTAAAAGAATATTTAGTGGAAAGCAAGTCTCCTCTCTCAGTGCTTTGTCTGGGCAAGTCTCCACGATTGCTGCTCTCTTATGTACCAGGCACAACTTTGGAGCATACATTTTTTTATTCTATAAACATATATTCTACATATTGTCCTGTATCTTGCCTTTTTAAAAAACTTTATTTATCCTGGAGATCTTCATCAGTAGATACAGTGATGTCTCATTCCATAAGGCTAAACATAGACCCATAGTATTGTATTATTATGCCCTTTCTTTGATCCAGTATTGGTGATAATACATGGAGCTTTTGAAAAAAAAAAATGTTCTCACTTGGCAAAATTAAAAGTTGGTCCCCCTGTTTCTGCCTGTGCACAATACTTGCCATTGCCCAAACTCACTCAACTACTCAGCATATTTTTTTTTTAAATTTTACTAATTCATGAAATCTAAAAATCTGGGAACTAATGAGTTAGATTATTTGGTTCTTTAACAACAGAAAATTATACTTGAGAGAATAAGAACTAGAAAATAAACCTTAATAATAAAATAATTTTGAGATCATTGTTTAATTTTATTTTTAATGTAGGCAATACATATAATTATTAAAAGTCATATGCTGTTGTGGTGCTCCAGAAGACCCTTGAAAGTCCCTTGGACTGCAAGGAGATCAAACCAGTCAATCCTAAAGGAAATCAGTCCTGAATATCCATTGGGAAGACTGATGCTGAAGTTGAAGCTCCAGTCCTTTGGTTAGTTGATGCGAAGAGCTAACTCATTGGAAAAGACCCTGATTCTGGGAAAGATTGAAGGCAAAAGAAGCGGGTGGCAGAGGATGAATGCTTGGGTGGCATCCCTGACTCAATGGACATGAGTTTGAGCAAACCCCAGGAGACAGCGAAGGACAGAGGAGCCTGGTGTGCTGCAGTCCATGGGGCTGCAGAGTTGGACACGACTGGGCAACTGAACCAGAAGAACACCAACATTAAGAGAGAGTCTCTCTTCCATTATTGTTTATCACATTTCAAATATGCTATTTGAAGAGCTATTCTCAAAGCTCTTCAAGTCTTCCATTCCAAACCCCACACTTATTACTGGATGTGGTGTCTCCCTCTTATTACTAGAGGTTTCCTGAAGTGGTTAAATGTAGTCATCAGTCCAAATTCCTGAAGACCAATCTATTCTGCCTGGAAGGTGGGGACACAGAACCAGGCTTTGGAGTCAGACAGTCTTCGGGTTGCATCTTGACGCTGCCACTTAGATTCTGTGCTTTGTGACCCTAAGTTACTTACTTAACCTCTCTGAGTGGGTTTCCCCAGTCTCGACATTACCAATCCAGTTTTCTGTCCTTTGATGCTTACCCTGCATATTTTACGGGCATTTGATTTCCAGGCCTGGAACCTACTCCCTCCCCGTCTTCCTCATCTCTTAAAATAGCACCAGTACTTACTCCAGTTGTTTATTCCAGAAACCTCAAGCCATGATTGTTTTTTTCTCTCCCTCTTCAGCCACCCCCACATGTAATCCACCTTCAAGACCAATCAATTTTGTTTCTAGAGTGTATCTTGAATTTGCATACCTTTCTTCTTCGAAACCACTCCCTGGGTCCATGCCACCAGCCTCCCTTTCCCAGACACCAAAATTTACTCTCATAATTAGATGGCCCCTCTGCGCTCTCCTTCCCCTGCAGCCCATCCGCCATCAGCAGCCTGAGAGAGCATTTTTAAAAGAAAGACAAATCTGCTACTCTGTTGTTAAAATCACTCACTGGGTTCTAACTTAAGAATCCAAGCTCTTCTTCTCACTTATTAAGATAACTATTATAAATAACTAAAATGGAAAATAACAAGTGTTGGCAAGGAAGAGGAGCATTGCAGGTGGGAACATGGAATGGTGCAGCGCTTGCGGAAAACAGAACTGCAGTTTATCAGACAACTGAACACAGAATGACCCAAGGGTCCAGGAATTCTAGTTCCACAGATGTACCAAAGAACTGAAAGCAGGCACTCAAGGCAAGTCTCTGTATACTTCTGTTCCCTATTTGACTGAAATGCAGTCCTTGGCAGCATTATTCACAAGAGCCAAAGGCCCATGGACTGATGAGTGGATGAACAAAGTGTGGTGTATACACAAAAATGGAATATTATTCAGCACTAAAAAGAGAGGAAATTCTACAAAAGAATTTTAAAAAAAGAGGAAGGAAATTCTAGCACATACACCAACACAGATGAACCTTGAGGACACTGGTGATGGTGGTTTAATCACTAGGTCACAAGCCTTGCGACCCCATGGACTTTAGCCCACCAGGCTCCTCTGTCCACAGGATTCTCCAGGCAAGAATACTGGAGTGGATGGCCATGTCCTTCACGCTAAGAGAAATCAGCCAGTCACAGAAGAACACATGCTGTACAATTCCACCTATAGGACTTGGACCTGGAGTCTCAGATCTATGGAGACAGAAGAGAAGATACAGGCTGCCCAGGCCGGGGGGTGGGGGGGCGGGGCGGGCCGTGAGTGTTTAATGTTTACAGTTTCAGTTTCATGACCTGAATTGCACACTTACAAATGATTAAATGATTAATTATGCATGATATATATTTACCACAATTTAAGAAAAACCAAAACTTTTACGATGATCTAGGACGCTTTGCACAATGTAGGCAGTGTTCCCACCCAAGCTTCTCCCCCACCCCCGAATTCCTGCCCTGGGTACGCTCACATCAGCCACCCGCCCCCCCACCTCCTCAGAGAAGACTTTTCATCCTCCAGCCCTGAGTCGTCCCTATTCTTCTCTGTCAGAGGCTCCTCCTTCATGACATGTTGCAGGGGAGTTTTATGTTCATGCAGTAGTTAATTAAAGCTGCCTCAGGGCTTCGCTGGTGGCTCAGGGGTAAAGAATCCGCCTGCCAATGCAGGAGACGTGGGTTCGATCCCTGGTCCAGGAAGGTCCCACACAGCATGGGGCGACTAAGCCCATGCGCCACAACTCCTGAGCTGCGCTCTAGATCCCGGGAGCTGAAACCACTGAAGCCCAGTCGTCCTAGAGCCCAGGCTCCGCCACCAGAGAAGCCACTGCACCCGCACACCACAACTTGAGAAAAACCCTCATGGAACAAAGACCCAGCATAGCCAAAAAGAAATAAAGAAGTAAAATTATACAAAAAATTCAGAATTTAGGAATCAATGAAGCCCTGGGCTGTGGCTACCCATGGGTCCCACGAGGCCTCTTTGCATGACAGAATCAGGTCCACTTGGAAATAATGACTCAGAAGCTTGTGCACTTCAACGAGTATGTCTGTGTGCATCTGAGTAATGAAAATTATATTTTTGAGTATCCTCCACTTGTTTAACTTACTCATCCTGAAAAGAGAGACTTCAAACTGTTTTCTCTGACGCTTACTGAAGTAGTTTCCAAAGGCGGAGGGTGGGGTATAGGGGGAACTCTTCCACTTTCAAATTAAAAAAATAAATAGATTTCAAAAGGCTTCCTCTGTCCTCGGCCTTCCATCACGGGAGCTGCTCTTCAAGGGGGAATTCCTCTGAAATAAAATTGGGAACGCTTCCAGGAGAGTTCATGTTTCCAATATTAAGTCCTCACAGGACGCAGCCCAGCCCACTCTGTGCTCACATCGGAGGAAATTCCCCTGGTCTGGGCAAAAGATCATAACATCTTAAGAAGGCTGATGAGCTCATGAAAAGCCACTGAATTTAGAAAGTCAGGACACTCCCAGAAACCTCTCTTACGATGCTTCTCTCCTCCGTGAGCCCCTTGAATTGTCCACACCAAATTTTACATGATTTTCAAAATAGCTTTTATTTACTGTCTTGTCAAGTAGAGAGCAGTTCATGCTCTATTTCCCTGAAACACTTTCTGTTGCACTAACTTCGTCAAAATTAAAGAGCTCAGAAAGTGAAGCTTTAAAAATTTTGCAAGCCTCATTTTCCTTTGATGGTTATAGCATCCCCAATCTTAATATTCAATGTGAGGATGATCTCCTATCCACCTTAAACATTTTATGGGAGAAAAGAATGTACAGCAGGAGGTTTCAGATGATAAGAAACAACAAAAAAAAAAACCTTTTTAAGGAATTCCCTGGTGGTCCAGTGGTTAAGACTCCATGCTCCCATGCTCCATGCTCCAAGACTCAATGCAGGGGACGTGGGTTTGATCCCTGGTAGAGGAACTAAGATTCTATGTGCCTCACAGGTGTGGCCAAAAAATAAGATTTTTTTGTAAAGCCTTTGTAATTGCTAAAACACTTAATAGTTGCAAGGGAAGGCAGAGATGACAGAGATGACAGGATATAACAGCATTCACAAGTAAAACACCCCCCTCTTCTTTAAGATGGAGACCCAATAAAGTGAGGCTTCCCAGGTGGTGCAGTGGGTAAAGAGTCTGCCTCCCAATTCAGGAGACACAAGAGAAGTGGGTTTGATCTCTGGATTGGGAAAAACCCCTGGAGTAGGAAATGGCAACCCACTCCAGTATTCTTGCCTAGAAAATTCCATGAACAGAGGAGTCTGTTGGGCTACAGTCCACAGGGTTGCAAAGAGTCAGACACAACTGAGCATGCATACATGCATAATAAAGAAGTACATAGAATAAAATATAACCAATCTGTATTGGACACCTTTTTCTGAATCTTCTGTTGCTTGTATGCACATCTATGCCATACTTATTGCTTTTGTCTTTGGCTCAACAACAAAAGATTAAAATTCCAGGGAAAAAGGAGAGCTGGAGATGGAAAGAGGGTTTTTTCCTTGCTCCTTCTGGGTGGTGTTAATGCCACCAAGAAAGGAAAGTGTGTGTCTGGAAGTAAAGACAGTGTTCTGTCGATGACAGTTGCTTGTAGATGCAGAAAGCAGGCGGTTTCCCTGTATGGCCCTTAAGTGCATTCCAGCGCCGTGTCAAGTTTTGTGTGCGATAAGGCCAGGCAGGAAGGCCCTCGGGCCAGGAAGGAAGTGCTGTCAGCCTGGGAGCGGGCAGCGTGGAGCTGGGCAGGCTCAGGGCTTCAGCTGTGTGACCACTGCCCTATTTTTAAAAGATAAACAGCAGGAATGGCACACAATCCACATGGCAGCCACTTCACATTCATCCAACCCGCACAAGCTCACTCTCAGCCTTTCTCAGTCACTCAGTTGTGTCCGACTCTTTGCAATCCCATGGACTGTGGACTGTCAGGCTCCTCTGACAATGGAATTATCCAGACAATAGTACTAGAGTGGGTGGCCATGTCCTCCTCCAAGGGATCTTCCTGACTCAGGGATCGAACCCGCATCTCTTTGTCAGGCAGCTTCTTTACCATTAGCACCACCTGGGCAGCCCCTGGGTACCATCACTAACATCAGATCTCTACGCCCTGCTTCATGGCCCACACTGCAGATGAGAAAGTCAAGGAATTTCCCTCAATAGACATTTCTCTAAAAAAAACATATAAATCGCCAACAGATACATGAAAGATGCTCAACATGGCTCATTATTGGAGAAATGATAATCAAAACTACAAGGAAGTATCACCTCACACCAGTCAGAATGGCCATCATCAAAAAATCTACAAACAATAAATGCTGGAGAGAATATGGGAAAAAAAGGGAATCTTCCTGCACTGTTGGTGGGAATGTCGATAGAGTCACTGTGGAGAACAGTGTGGAGATTCCTTTAAAAACTAGGAATAAAACTATTGTATGACCCAGCAATCCCACTACTGAGAAAATTGTATTTCAAAAAAACACATGTACCCCAATATTTATAGCAGTACTGTTTACAATAGCCAGGACATGGAAGCAATCTAGATGTCCATTGACAGATGAATGGATAAAGAAGTTGTAGTACATACATACAACAGAATATTACTAAGCCATAAAAAGGAGTGAATTTGAGTCTGTTGTAGTCAGGTGGATGAAACTAGAGCCTGTTATGAAGTGAAGTAAGTCAGAAAAAGAAAAAAAATATCATATATTAACACACACACATATATATGGGATCTAGAAAATGGTACTGATGAACCTATTTGCAGGGCAGGAATAGAAACACAAAGGCAGAGGATAGACTTGTGGACACAGTGGAAGAAGGAGAAGGTGGGACGAATTGAGTATCATTGACGTATACACACTACATGTGTAAAGTAGACAGCTAGTGTTTAACACAGGACGGCTGCTCTATAATGACAGGGGCTCAGCTTGAAACTCTGTGATGGCTTGGAGGCATGGGCTGGGAGTGGGGCCTGGGAGAGAGGCTCAAGGGGGACGGGACATATATATCCTTAGAGTTGATTCACATCGTTGTATAGCAGAAACCAACACAGAACTGTAAAGCAATTATCCTCCAATTAAAAATTAAAAAAATTTTTAAAATATATAGTGCATGTCTAGAACCAGAGCTGTAATTACTGTTTGTAATGCTGACACCATTGTCTGACAAAATATTGTGCCAAACATGTCCCTTCTTTTGCCCCTTGCATTGGCTTACTTTAGATAAAATAATATAAGTCAGATTCATATTCAGTCTGTGTGAAATCCTACTACAGTGCTCTGCAAGGTGGGTGGAAGGGAATCTAAATTGTTCCATTGTATTTATTAAATATGGTTGAAAATCTGCTAAAAAAAAAATCATTTCTAGGCCAATTCTCAAGATTTGTTAGTGGTGGTGGGAGAGTAGAGAAGAATGTGAGAAGACCAGGTCTCCATGCGGCATAGCATCATTGTGTTTGTTTTTTTCTTCTTCTTTTTTTACTGTCATTGTTGTTTGAATTAAAAAGAAAATTACACCCTCCACCCCTCCCCCCAAAAAAAGAAAGGCAAGGGGTTTTCCAGAAATTGTGTTTTAAAAAGCCCTCTGCTATGTACAGGTTATAATTTTTACAATTTATAATTCAGGGTCCGGGGACTTCCCTGCTGGCCCAGCGGTTAAGACTCTGAGCTCCCAATGCCAGGGGCTCAGGTTTGATCCCTGATCAGGGAACTAGATCCCACATGCTGCAGCTAAGACCTGGTGCAGCCAAATAAATGAATAAATATTAAAAAAAAAAAAATTCAGGGTCCTTCTTTCTGTTTCCATGGTCTTACTGCCTATGTTTTCAAGTGTAATTCTAGCAATATTTCCATTTGTGGACATTTTGGTTCAAAAAGCAAAGCAGATCTCAGGTTTCAAGGGGAAAAGAGGTCATTACTGAACACATCACTCTTTATTGCTGAGCTGATAACATTAAGCTGTCAAATCAGGCTTTGATTTTAATATTCCTCAGTGTGGAAAGAACATGTTTTTAGTAGTGTTCTTTCTTCCAGCATGTTTTCAGTGCTTCCCGAGCAACTAAACCACAGGCCAACAGCACAGGTCTGTAAAGCGGAATCAGTGATCTGTCTTCAATTCTCAGCCTTGAATGTTAATCACGTATTTGCACCTTTGGTGTTGATGGATAGCATGTTCACAGTGATTTATGTAATATTTATATTGAAGTTTTCATTTAAAAATTGAATGTACTTCAAAGATTTTATAGCATTTTCTTCAAAACATTCCTGAGAAAAGCCTAACAACAGGGGGCACAGCCTAAAAATTGAATTAGATGGCAGGTTATAGCGACACAGCTTATACTAGTTACTAGAAAATTGCTATTCCACATTTGTCTTCCCAACGTAAATATTACTTTTCAATGTAAGTTTACTTTTCCTCGAGGCCTTATTGAGTTACAATCTATGTACAATAAAATTCCTCTTTTTTAAGGTGTAAGGTTTAATGAATTTTGGCATTTGTATACTACTAACACAGATTGTCTTGCCTTCAGCCCCTATAGCTTTTTGCATTTGGGGGGAACTTCATATAAATTATGAATCTGCCTGTGATGCAGGGACGGGGCAGCCTGGTGGGCTGCCGTCTATGGGGTCGCACAGAGTTGGACACGACTGAAGTGACTTAGCAGCAGCAGTGATGCAAGAGACCAGGATTCGATCCCTGGGTTGGGAAGTTCCTCTAGAGAAGGGAATGGCACTCCAGTATTCTTGCCTGGTGAATTCCATGGACAAAGAAATCTGGTGGGCTACAGTCTGTGGGGCTGCAAAGAGTTGGACGGGACTGAGCGACTAACACACATACATAACATATAAATTAAGTCATACAGGACTTCCCTGGTGGTCCAGTGGTTAACAATCTGCTTGCCAATGCAGGAGATATGGGTTCAATCCCTGGTCTGGGAAGATCCTATCTGTCACAGAGCAACTAAGCTGAGCTGGTACTATGGAGACTGCTCACCACAACTAGAGAAAGCCCAGCAAGCAAGGAAACACAGCAAGGAAGAGCCAGTGCAGTCATAAATAAGTAAAGAAAGTAAAATTCAATTAAGTCATACATTATATTTCTTAAGCAGCTATGCTTAAGATTTTTTGCATCCCCACCAGCACGAGCAGCAGACAGGACTTCTGGTTCCTCCACATGATACCCGACATGTGACACTGTCAGTCCTTCTGATAACCCCTTCTAGAGGACGTGTGTATCATGCATCTCTGTGATTTTAATTTTCACTTCCCTGGTGACTAGGGGTGACATCATCTTTTTATGTGCTGTGTGTGCCATTCTTATATCTTCTTTTGTGAAATGTTTCTCAAATCTTTGACCATTATTATTATTAAGTTTCATAACTTGTATAAAGTCATATGGGTTACAAATATTCTTTCCCAATCCATGGCGTTCCATCTTTTCTTAACTTTTATTCTTTAGAAGAATAAAAGTCTTTAATTTCATTAAAATCCATTTTCATAATTGTTTTCTTTTATGCCAGGTAACTTTTAAAGACCCCTGAAGTAAAGCTGTCTGGAATGAAATGATATTCTCAGTCTCCATCCATCCTTCCCATTTGTCCTCTTAATCCTTTTACATATCCTGACCACTAAATTAAAATCTGTGAGCGTCATTCAGGTACCCTGGTAACTTTTTAAGGGTGCAGTAACAGTGGCTATTGGAAGGATGAGAAAAGAAAACTCAAGATATAAACTCTTCATGAAGCAAACTAACTTTCAAAGCCAAAAGCAAGAAGGACTTCCCTGGTGGTCCAGTGGGTAAGGCTCTGCACTCCCAATGCAGGGGGCCCAGGTTCAATCTCTAGTCAGTAAACTAGACCCCACATGCTGCAACTAAAGCTCCTGCATGCTGCAGCTAAGACCCAGTGCACCCAAATAAATAAATAAAGTATAAAAATAAAAGCCAAGAAAATCACAAGAATCTTAGGAATAAGGATTTGAAATTGAAGAAAAAGAGAGAACTGATGACAGCACGGGTGACTGTGAGTAACTGTTAGAAAAACACTTACGGGTAGTTTTTGAGAATCCTGCTTCCAGCCAAGATGGAGTAACAGAGACGAGATGAACCATCAGGCAGAAACAACTGAAGAACTGGGCAAAAATATATGAAACAATGGTTTTTAAGTCATTGGCCATCAGGCAATGAAAGACAATGACCCCCAAGAAACTCAACCAAAGAAGAAAAGCATATGAAGATGCTCAAGCATGTTAGTCATCAGGGAAATGCTAATTAAACCACAGTGAGATGCCACTTCACACCTATGAGAATGTCTAAAATTTAAAGATGGACCATATCAAGTTTTGACTGAGCAATCTGAACTTTTATATACAGCTGGTGGGAACTTCCAACAACTTTTGAAAACTATCTGGCAGATTTTTTTAGAAGTTAAACACACACTTTGATAAAGCTGTTAAAAACATCTATTTGCAAGAAAACTGAAACTAATTACTGAAAAAGTAATTACCCTAACTCACCATACTGACTAATGAATGAAGAAGATTACATTTAATAATGAGGGAGTTCCCAGGCAAACTAGTGGTTAGTATTTGGTGTTTTTACAGCCACATCCTGGGCTCAGTCCCACAGGACACGAAGCGTGGCCCCCCCCCCCCCAAAAAAAAAGGAATTTTAATAATGAAACCCAAACATACATTTGCCAATCATTGATTAATTTGTTGGGAACTAAAAGTCTATGGATCTGAATTATGGTCCTGGTTCTAGTTTAATCATTGTAAATGACTTGATTTATTTCTAAAATGTGAGAGCCAGATTTAGTGCTTTCGGTCCAGGAGGAGAAGGGGGCAACAGAGGATGAGATGAATGGATGGCATCACCGACTCAATGGACATGAATTTGAGCAAACTCCGGGAGACAGTGAAGGACAGGGAAGCCTGGCGTGCTGCAGTCCATGGGGTCACAAAGAGTCGGACACAACTAGTGACTGAATAACAATCTTTATACCTTTAAGAAGCCCTCTTTTTTCTCCTATGGACTATTTTTACAGATTTTGGTGCTTTTTGGAGTAACTGAATCAGTCTCCTGTTGTAACACTGAATTCACATAATGGCAGCCAACCACCAAGAAATACAGTCATGGAGACTGCTCTTGCCAAGGCCACCTGCTCATTGTTCTGTGACCAGGCAACTTCCTCTTGCCAGTCTTGCCCACCGAGGCCAAGGGCATTTAACAATGACCACACTGAGATAAGCTGCTCTGGGTTCTCTGTGGACTACCTGTGGGTCTGGCAGGACAGAGGCCCCGGTTAAAGCTAAGACCACATCACCCTGGAGGGGAGACAAATTCTCACTGAGAAACATCACTTTGGGAGTTGATGGAAGGGAGCTGAGGCGTCTGAGGAGTGAAGTTGGGGGCAGAGAGGAAACTTCCTTTTTGCATTGTGACTTTTCTTTTTCTATTTTATCTTCTCAAAGAGATGTTTAGTGAAGAGAGCTTTATGTCTGTGGATGTATTTATAATGTGTATTTTGTATATATGTATGTGTAGGTATGTATACACATGTCATTTCTCATTGTTCACAGTGGCTGTGAACTCTGAAGTCGCGGTGAACACTGACTTAGCCAGGAGTAATTCCTCCTTGGGGAAGTTCAGGTGTCTCCCCTGTCTCTGGTCACAACATCTTCATCAGATCAATACATGACCTTGTTTTACAAGCATTTGTTTGAAGCCCCCGTGTGATTGTTTATCGCTGAAAGTAACTTGAACTTATGGACCACAACCGTGTGACTTGTGTCTGCACGCAGCACCTTCTGAAGGCTCAACACAGCCTTCACACACTTACAACACAGTACTGCAGACTGACCCTTGCAGGACATTTTAAACAGTGGAATCACCAATAAAGATGAGGCACTAAATAGACCCGGAGAAGGACACGTGTTGATAGTGTCAGCTGGAGGGAGAAGACAGAGCATTGCTGGTTCCACCTTGGCTGGAATAGATCAATGGGAAACACGGATTTTGCTTGCTCCATGCATGTCTGCAAAAGAATGGGAAGATGCAGCAAGTCTTGATCTCGAGGTTACGAATAAACGTCAGCACCTGTGTGTATTCCCAAACACAGAATCTGTGACAGTGAGGGCAGACCGCCCATGTGCATTTCTTCACTGCAAGCTCCCAACAGAGACCAAAACATCAGGGTCTACAGACAGGGCTGGAATATTATGCAGCCGTGAAAAGGAAATAAATTTTGCCATTTGCAATGACAGAGATGGACATGGAGGGCATTACGCTAAGTGAACTAAGTCAGATAAAGACAAATACTGTATGATCTCCCTTATATTTGGAATCTGAAGAATACAACAAACTAGGAATAAAACAAAAGAGAAGTAGACTCACAGATATAGAAAACAAAGCAGTCATTATCCCTGGGGAGAGGGAAGGAGGAGGGGCAATAAAGCTGTAGTAGAGGGGTGGGGGGATAAGAGGATTTTTATGGGATTATATCAGATCACGTGTTTGAAATTTCTAAAAATTGTAGAGCACCATAGAATTAAAAGAATCTTTCATTCAATTTTTTAAAAAAAAAGCTAGTGACCTATGAAAGACATAAATTTTGGCTCTTTTGAAATATTCTATACCTGACTTTGATGTTTTATTTTTTCAGAGACATTAACACAGAAAGCCCCACTATTCAACTTTGGCTGAATTTAAATAGAGCAAGATGCAGACATCTTAAGGTCACATTATTATTTGTATTTTTTTCCCCCTGTTAACCTTATCACCATTCTAAGGTGCTTCCAGAGTATAGAAGGAAAACTTTAAAAAAAAAAAAAATTTGTTCTGTCATTACCATGAGCTCATCTGCATGTATTACTATTCTAAAGGGTTGGCTTGCCCCCATCCCCTATCAGATCCCCCCCTCTTTTTTTTTTTACTGTATAATCTCTGTTAATTCATGAGGAGTGAGGAATGCACAGAGAAAGTCGGTTGCTTATAAGGTTTTTACTTTGAAGGGAAAGGGTTCAGATAAATTCAACTCTGTTTGCAAAGGAAAACTTCAAAGGCTTTACAAAGACTCTTCCCCTTAATTCAGTTTCTTGGGCTTGTTTCCCAATTTGAAAGGTAAGAAGATGAAAGAAAGTTAATCCTCCATAAATTCTCCTCCTGTTTTGCCCAGAGTTTAAATACAATTCCTTTTCGCTTAGTAATTCTCACAGTACAAGATAGGTAACAGCCAGCAGCTGGCAAAGCTGCAAATTTGCCATTGTTCCAAGTGGCCTCTGTACCCACCTTCCCCTCGGAATCCCCATCAGGTCTCCCACAGAGGCTCCTCGCTCCAGAGCATCTCATCCTCCTGTTATTCTGACTTTTCGTGAAAGCATCCCAGAAGGTCCTGTGGAGCTGTAAACATCCACACAAATCTCTCTTTTCTGGGAAATCATTTCAAAGCAGAAACCAAACTTTGCTTTATGAAAATTGCTACCGCTTAGGTAAGTTCCACCTCATCAATATTTAGGGTGAAGAATTTCACCTGCAGAAACAAAGATGACTCTCCAGTGTCTTATTTCTAGTTTACGATCAGCGTCTCAAATCCTAAACAGTCGATCTTTGCTTATTTCAAATTAGATGAAAAATCTCTCAGCTTGAGAAGCTCTTGAGCTGAAGGGATGCCCCTCTGGGTCTAAAGAACCATAAAGGCTGTTTATTTCATGGCATGTGGGCATGAATACGATTATTTCAAAGCTCTATTCAACCATGTTCTCAGTGATTGATTTAAGGCAGAATCAGAAATTTTTAGGAGTTCATTAACATTTCTGCTGCCAGATGAAAATGCAATTAAACCCAAAATTTCATACTAAACTTGCAACAAATTCTCTCTTATTTTTGTTGTTTAGTTGCTCAGTCATGTCTGACTCTTTATGACCCCATGAACTGCAGCATGCCAGGCTTCCTTGTCCTTCACTATCTCTCAGAGTTTGCTTAAACTCATGTCCATTGAGTCAGTGATAGCATCTAACCATCTCATACTCTGTCGCCCCCTTCTCCTCTAGCCCTCAATCTTACCCAGCATCAGGATCTTTTCCATTGAGTCGGCTCTTTGCTTCAGGTGGGTAAAGTACTGGAGCTTCAGCTTTAGCATCAGTCCTTCCAATGAATATTCAGGACTGATTTCCTTTAGGATTGACTGGTTAGATCTCCTTGCTGTCCAACGGAATCTCAATAGTCTTCTCCAGCACCACAGTTAGAAACCATCAATTCTTTGGCCCTCAGCCTTCTTTATGGTCCAACTCTCACATCCATATATGACTAATAGAAAAACCATAGGTTTTACTGTATGGACCTTTGTCGGCAAAGTGATGCCTCTGCTTTTTAATACACTGTCTAGGTTTGTCAGCATATTAAACACGCAACAAATACTCTTTGGAAAATGAGAAGAGAGAAATGGGAGTTATTGGTTATTAATATTCAGGCTTTGTTTCAAATGATGAAGAAAGCTCTGGAAATGGACATTGGTAATGGTTGTCTGATATTAGGAATATACCTAATGCCTCTGACTTGTACACTTAAAGTGGTTTAAAGGGTCAGTTTTATGTTATGTATGTGTTACCACAAGTTTTGAAATGTAGTAAATAAACGATAGCTTTATATTAAAATGTTAAATAATTTTACATTTATTTAAAATAAATAAATTTTAAATACTTATTTAAAATACTTCAAATAAAGAATAAGCCTGGAAAGAAGCATAAAAATAAAACCGTGCTTCTGGTGGGTAAATTTTCACTAATAGATATCAAAAGTTTAATAACATGAAATTTTTGACACAGAAATTCCCTTTTATCAAGTTATCCTAAGGATATAGCTTAACATGTATACAAAGTCTGTATTGAGAAGAGCATTTATAATAGTATCCTCTGTAGTAGCAATCTTAAGAAAATGTTGGGGGAATCTAAATGTCCAACAATACTAGTTTAATAAATTCTGGTTAATTTAGTAAAGAGATGACCCTAACTTCGTATCTGCATCCCCCTGGTATCTTTGTGTTCTCTTTTGACTCTGACTTTGCATGAATTCCGGGCATTCCTCCTCTTTTCTCTAAGGCTTTCCTTCAATTATCATTGGTTCACTCAACATTTACTTATTGACACTTCCTGTGTTAGGACCACAGGAGGTGCTGGGGATAAAGCTTTCAACAAGCTGGACAAAGTCTCTTTTCTCATGAAGCTTATAAACATTGAGGAGAATATGAAGAAGAAAACCAGCGATTATAATATCACATGATGAGCGCTTGGACATTGGGATGCTCTGAGTCAGAATGTGACAGTCAAGCCCCTAAACCAGATCTGGGTATATCTGGGAGGACTTCCTAGAAGAAGCCCTGTCATCATGAAAATGAGCAGAAGCTAAGCAGCGGAAGACTGTGATGGGGAAGGAAGGACCTTCCAGGCAGGCAGAGATAATAGCATGTATAAGGACCAGAGGTTAAAGAAAGCAGAGCAGATTCAAGGAAGTATTTCAGAATAGCATGAGCACAGAGATGCCAGGAAAAGACTGTTGTTCCCCTACTTAATTTCTGCTCAGAGAAAAGTCCTCCGAGGACAAACACCAACATGATAACTAAAAGTGACACAGATTCACAGTCAACGCGCTTACTTCAAGTGTCGCGTCATCCGTCTCTGTCTTTTTTTTTCTTTTAGTTGTTTTTCTGTGTTTTCTAAAATTTGGGAGGCAGAGCATTGCTCTCTTTAATAATAATAAAGAAAAACAAAGATAGCTTTATTATCACAGACTTAGAAAATGAACTTATGGTTGCCAGGGGGAAGGGATAGTTAGGGAGTTTGGGATGGACATGTACACACTGCTATATTTAAAGTGTAAAACCAACAAGGACATACTGTGTAGCACAGGGAACTCTGCTCACTGTTATGCGGCAGCCTGGATGGGAGGGGAGTTTGAGGGAGAATGGATACAGGTACATGTGTGGTTGAGTCCCTTTGCTCTGCACCTGAAACTATCACAACATAGTCAGTGGGATATACCCCAATACAAAATTTAACAACAAAAAAGATGACTTTTTTGGGAAATTCAAAAGTATGAACTACAAAAAATCTATTATTTCAGAATGCCTGATCTTCACCAAGAACAGACATCTGAGTGAACAGGTTAAAGCTACAACCAAAATGGAATTTACTCGACTCCTGACTCCTGAGTTCAAGGCTTGGAATTCTAAGTTCATGGTTACATTCTCCTTCTATTAAAAAGGAAAATATTGATGCTTCCCTAGAAACAGGCTTTGTTTTCCAATGATGGCGTTATCGTCACTAAATTTTTCCTCTTTTCATTAAATCTGTGTATTTTGGAAGAAAGTTTTAAATCCTATCAGAAGGCACTTCACCTCCAGGTTATTTTTCTTGCACTAACTGACCAGTGTCACAGTGTGGGCAGGCGGAATGAACCCAGCCTTCCGAACCGTGTGAGACTGATCCTGGGTCATTCTGCTGGGAATCAGGATGAGCAATCATATATTTAGTCTATTTTTGTGCTTTGTCAAAAGCCAGCATCTTAATTTCAAAAGCAGCATGATTTTATCAGTTGTGTGTGAAAACCACTTCACAGTGCATAGATGATCTTTGCACTTTGTCTATATCTTCTCAGAATTCTAGGCTTCCTGGCTTCTCACCTGCCCCTACCCACAACAGAAAAGATGGAAAACAGCAGGTTTTTAGGCCAAGACTGCCTTGGGGGAGGGGGTCCGGCCACCCACAGATCTACAGCAGAATTGGGAAGGTTAACCAAATACCCGCCAACACCATTAACACATTCACCCTCTAGCCAGTTTATCTTGGCACTTATGTGAGAATGGTGTTTGCAAAACTGGAACAGAAGCCCAGCTACATCTTGAAAACGGGGAAAGGAAGGGCCATAGGCAACCAGCTGAGGGAGGGGGCACCTGAAGGACAACCAGCCTCTGAGAGCAAAAAAGTGCAAGGCTCAGAAAAGCGACAGGTGGAAATTTTCCTTTGCAGTTTTCCCAGACTCCTTATAGAGGCTACTTTCAATCAGGGTTTTAGAGTGGCTCTGTGACCCCTGCTGGGTCTCTTGCTCCAGGAGAGGAGAGACAGGAACTGGGCCACAAGGAGAGCAGGCCCCTGGACAGCGTTCATCACAACAGCCAGGATGAGGCTTAGCATTCAGTTGCTAAGTCTTTTCAACTCTTTGCGACCCCATGGACTGCAGCACGCCAGGCTCCTCTGTCCTTCATTATCTCCCGGAGTTTGCTCAAATTCACATCCATTGAGTCAGTGATGCCATCCAACCGTCTCATCCTTTGTCGCTCCCTTCTCTTCCTGCCTTCAATCTTTCCCAGCATAAGGATCTTTTCTAATGAGTTGGCTCTTCACATCAGGTGGCCAAAATATTGGAGCTTCAGCATCAGTGAACATTCAGTGTTGATTTCAGGCTATCCTCACCTTAAAAATGGAAATGGAGATTCAAAGAGATTGGTGCTTAGCCAGGGCTCAAAGCAGGTGGCCCAGGATGGGTCCTTCCACCCTCTCTGTGACCTGCGCCTCAGTGAGAGGGGCTCTCAGACCTCAGGCCTCACCTTTTCTCCAAAACCCACCAGCCTTCCTTGACTGGGTTCCATCTCGCTTTCAGCACTTCTGGGTGCGAAGCTCTACCTGTCTTGTCTTCTGTCTCTAACTGCTCCCCACACCCCATTGAAATGTTCAAGGTCCTTTCTAATGTCACCACCCACCCCCCCCCAAAAGTGTCCCTTTCTCTGGAGACAGAGTTCCCTTCTTTGGTTCACAGGCCACAAATCTCGCAGATGTGCGAGGATGCGCTGAGCACTGAGAAAAGCAGGGTCCAACATCATGTTACATTTTCATTCCTTTGTACCAACAAGAGCCAAAAAAGACAATAAACTGGAAGGTAAGAACAGGAAGTGCCAGGTTCAAGAAGGAACCGGAAAAGTCTGGTTCTGCCCTTCTGCCAGCCTTTGACCTCCACAGATCTCTACCCTTTGGGGTCCCAGCTTTCTCTTCTCAAAAAGTAAGAGCCAAAAAGATTTTTTTTTAATTCCTTCAGGCTACAAAAGGCTACCCTTCTATGGAAGTGGAAGACTGTAAAGCTATACAGAAGACGGTAAAAATCATATTCACCATGGAATTGAATCCGACTTGAGCAGTCCTGCTCTAAAAGTTTTGCTACTTCTGCCAAAATTCAGACTCTTAGCCTCCCATCCTGACTAAGTGCCTTGAACCAGCCCTCGCCTCCTACCATAGCCAACTATTAAGCCACTCTTGATACATAAACCAAATGTTGTCCAGCAGTGGACAACAGGAAGCAGAGGGTGGTAATCCTGGAGCAAAGGGAAATACCCGAAGTGAGCCCCAGTTCTCCTGGCTGGCAGCCCAGGGTCACGTCAGACTCCAAGCACAGAGCCCTGATCTCTACGGCTTGCAGGAGCAGATGGAGGTGCTCAGGACAGCATAAGGAGCTGGACTTGGTGGGGACAGGGACTAGGGAGGAGGGGTGGCAGAAGTCTGAGTGGGTGCTGCCCTGTGTACCGATACCACACCTTTTTTTATCTGTTCACCTGTCTGTTGTTGGACATTTAGGTTGCTTCCAAGTCTTGGATGTTGGCAATTAAAACTCAGTCATCTTTAAAGGAAGGTGACATCATCTAATAACCCTGAATATACATCGTCCTTAGTGCTCAGCATGCAATGAAAAACTGCTGGATATGCAAAGAATCATGACATGTATCCTGGAAATGATACCTTCTCCTCATGTATATCCATTCCAGTAGGAAGACCAAAGAGATCTCTGAGACAGCAAATAGCCAGCGTGCTTCTGATCTAGAAGGAACTTGCAGTGACCTACTGAGTATTAAGGGCTTCCCTGGTGGCTCAGAGGATAAAGCGTCTGCCTGCAATGCAGGAGACCTGGGTTCGATCCCTGGGTTGGGAAGATCCCCTGGAGAAGGAAATGGCAACCCACTCCAGTACTCTTGCTTGGAGAATCCCATGGACAGAGGAGCCTGGAGGGCTACAGTCCACGGAGTCACAAAGATTTGGACACGACTGAGTGACTTCACTGAGTACTAATCTTACACAGTAAATGCTATACTTGTTTTTAATGCTGTACTTTTTACCCATTAATAACAGCCATTACGAATTTTTAAGAAGACTTAGGGAGGAGCAACTATAACATCAATGTGAGTTTTACTCTCTTACACTTTTTTTATGCCTATGGACAAATCATTTGCCAAGAATTCTAAATAAAGGGCATAATCATAAAACCTTCGGAACCTGGCAAGCTTACGTCTTCTTGTGTTACATAGGCTCTAATATCCGCATGTCTTACAGAGGACGCTTCGGGATGGAGTGAAAGAATAAGGAAGCCAGAGATTTGAACTTGGGAGGAGAAGGTTCCCGGATGAATGATATCACATGGGCAAACACAGTAACATCATCAGAGCTGTGCCCCCGCTGCTCGCTGTGAAGTTTGCCATCAAACAAGACACTCAACTCCCTTCCCATCTGGAAAGTGCCTGACCCATGGCCACTGTCTCACACCCCACCCCCATCTCCTGAAAAGTGACTCTACTCTCCATTCCCCAAAATGAAAAGGAGACTTTGCCTAAAGTAATGGATTGAAGGATAGCTTACTTCACTGTCACCACCACAAACTATTCCTTCATAGGCATCATCTACTATCTACCACTGTATCAAGTGTCTCAATTTCACAATTTTTCAAAGCAGAGGAGACTAATTAAAATTGAGAGAAGGTAGACTTCTCTGGTGATTTTGTGGTTAAGACTCCACACTTCCAGTGCAAGAAGCAGAGGTTCAACCTCTGGTCAGGGAACTAGATCCCACACGCACTATGGTGCAGTCAATAAATAAAATCAAATAATCCTTCCAAAAAATTGAGAGAAGGACCATGATTTCAGCAAGAAGTATGAGGAAGTAAACAGATCATTAATAAATGAAAAGGAAATCAATTCATACCTATAAAGAAAATTTCTCTTGTGACTTGAGTTAAATGCCTTTTCCAGACTTAGGGAAAATTATGGAAAAACAGGATACTCTATCAAGATCAAAAGCCAGTGAGAGTTTAAACTCATTTCACAAAGCCAGTATCACCCTGACACCAAAGCCAAAGACACCACAAGAAAAGAAAGCTTCAGGCCCATATCCCTGATGAAGATAGATGCAAAGATCCTCAGTAAAATACTAGCCAACCAAATTCAGCAGCACACTCAAAGGATCATATACTGTGGCCACGTGAGATTTTCTCTGGGATGTGAAGGTGGTGCAAGATATATCAATACAAGTCGATCAATGTGATAAACCACATTAACAGATTAAGGGGAAAATACAGGAATGTACAGCTCCAGTTTTACTATGTACGTGTGTGTGAATTGTCAGACTCTGCGAACCTAAGGACTGTAGCCAACCAGGCTCCTCTGACCATGGGATTTTCCAGGTGAGAACAGTGGAGTGGGTTGCCATTTCCTTCTCCAGGAGATCTTCCTGAATCAGGAATCAAACCCAGGTCTCCTGCATTGCAGGCAGAGTCTTTGCCGTCAGAGCCACCAAGGAAACCCCAAGAAACTCATATAACTCCATAGCCAAAAAAAAAAAACCTGATTTTAAAATGGACAAAGGACCTGAATAGACATTTCTCAACGTAAAGTTTACTGAAGGTCAACAGGTATAAGAAAAGGTTCAAAGTCACGAATCACTAAGAAAAATGCAAATTAAAACCACAGTATTACCTCACACCAAGGTCAAGAAGACAAAAAAGACAATATTGTCGCCTGGGATGTGGAGAAAATAGAGCCTTGTGGCACTCTTGGAGGGATGTAAGGCGGATCCAGTAGGAAAAATAGTACAAAGTTTTCTTAAAAAATTAAAAATAAAACTGCCATAGGATCCAGCAGTCCTTTCTGGGATTCATATCCAAAGAAAAGGAAATCAGTATCTTAACGGGAAAACTGGAGTCCCGTGTTCGTCGCAGCATTAGTCACACTAACCAAGATACAAAAACAATCTAAATGACTGTCAACAGATGAATGGATAAAGAATATATATACAGATATCTCACAGGCAAAAAGCATATATACCCTACACGAGCACACACACACACACACAATGGGATATCATTCAACCTTAAAAAGGAAGGAAATCCTGCCATTAGCAACAATATTGATGAACCTGGAGAACTTTATGCTAAGTGAAATAAGTTAGACACAGAAAGACAAACACTACACAGTATCAAGTGACTGATGAGTGACCAGCTTACACTGAACAAGAGCCCTGCGGGGGATAGGGCTACGGCCATCTCTGGACACGTGACCACCACACCTGGCACACGATTTGTGAAGGGCTTGATAAGCAAGAGCAATGTGTTCAAGGACCACATGTAGAATCCAGCTAAACCGAAACTTCAACACACCGTAAATCTTACATGAAAGGTATGTTCTATCTCAAGGAAGTGGAAAACAAACCTGCTCCCTTATTGTGTATTTAGGAGAAAATAAGAAGAGAAATATCCTTAAAGATATTAGTTTATTCAACAAATACTTTTTTTTTTTTTTTATTAGTTGGAGGCCAATCACTTCACAACATTTCAGTGGGTTTTGTCATACACTGACATGAATCAGCCGTGGATCCACACGTATTCCCCATCCCGATCCCCGCTCCCACCTCCCTCTCCACCCGACTCCCCCGAGTCCTCCCAGTGCACCAGGCTGGAGCACCTGTCTCATGCATCCCACCTGGGCTGGTGATCTGTTTCACCATAGATAGTATACATGCTGTTCTTTTGAAATATCCCACCCTCACATTCTCCCACAGAGTTCAAAAGTCTGTTCTGTGTTTCTGTGTCTCTTTTTCTGTTTTGCATATAGGGTTATCGTTACCATCTTTCTAAATTCCATATATATGTATTAGTATGCTGTAATGTTCTTTATCTTTCTGGCTTACTTCACTCTGTATAAGGGGCTCCAGCTTCATCCATCTCATTAGGACTGGTTCAAATGAATTCTTTTTAACGGCTGAGTAATATTCCATGGTGTATATGTACCACAGCTTCCTTATCCATTCATCTGCTGATGGGCATCTAGGTTGCTTCCATGTCCTGGCTATTATAAACAGTGCTGCAATGAACATTGGGGTGCACGTGTCTCTTTCAGATCTGGTTTCCTCAGTGTGTATGCCCAGAAGTGGGATTGCTGGGTCATATGGCAGTTCTATTTCCAGTTTTTTAAGAAATCTCCACACTGTTTTCCATAGCGGCTGTACTAGTTTGCATTCCCACCAACAGTGTAAGAGGGTTCCCTTTTCTCCACACCCTCTCCAGCATTTATTGCTTGTAGACTTTTGGATAGCAGCCATCCTGACTGGCGTGTAATGGTACCTCATTGGGGTTTTGATTTGCATTTCTCTAATAATGAGTGATGTTGAGCATCTTTTCATGTGTTTGTTAGCCATCTGTATGTCTTCTTTGAAGAAATGTCTGTTTAGTTCTTTGGCCCATTTTTTGATTGGGTCATTTATTTTTCTGGAATTGAGCTTCAAGAGTTGCTTGTATATTTTTGAGATTAATCCTTTGTCTGTTTCTTCATTTGCTATTATTTTCTCCCAATCTGAAGGCTGTCTTTTCACCTTACTTATAGTTTCCTTTGTAGTGCAAAAGCTTTTAAGTTTCATTAGGTCCCATTTGTTTATTTTTGCTTTTATTTCCAATATTCTGGGAGGTGGGTCATAGAGGATCTTGCTGTGGTTTATGTCGGAGAGTGTTTTGCCTATGTTCTCCTCTAGGAGTTTTATAGTTTCTGGTCTTACATTTAGATCTTTAATCCATTTTGAGTTTATTTTTGTGTATGGTGTTAGAAAGTGTTCTAGTTTCATTCTTTTACAAGTGGTTGACCAGTTTTCCCAGCACCACTTGTTAAAGAGGTTGTCTTTTTTCCATTGTATATCCTTGCCTCCTTTGTCAAAGATAAGGTGTCCATAGGTTCGTGGATTTATCTCTGGGCTTTCTATTCTGTTCCATTGATCTATATTTCTGTCTTTGTGCCAGTACCATACTGTCTTGATGACTGTGGCTTTGTAGGAGAGTCTGAAGTCAGGCAGGTTGATTCCTCCAGTTCCATTCTTCTTTCTCAAGATTACTTTGGCTATTCGAGGTTTTTTGTATTTCCATACAAATTCTGAAATTATTTGATCTAGTTCTGTGAAAAATATCGTTGGTAGCTTGATAGGGATTGCATTGAATCTATAGACAGCTTTGGGTAGAATAGCCATTTTGACAATATTGATTCTTCCAATCCATGAACACGGTATGTTTCTCCATCTGTTTGTGTCCTCTTTGATTTCTTTCATCAGTGTTTTATAGTTTTCTATGTATAGGTCTTTTGTTTCTTTAGGTAGATATACTCCTAAGTATTTTATTCTTTTTGTTGCAATGGTGAATGGTATTGTTTCCTTAATTTCTCTTTCTGTTTTTTCATTGTTAGTATATAGGAATGCAGGGGATTTTTGTGTGTTAATTTTATATCCTGCAACTTTACTATATTCATTGATTAGCTCTAGTAATTTTCTGGAAGAGTCTTTAGGGTTTTCTATGTAGAGGATCATGTCATCTGCAAACAGTGAGAGTTTCACTTCTTCTTTTCCTATCTGGATTCCTTTTACTTCTTTTTCTGCTCTGATTGCTGTGGCCAAAACTTGCAACACTATGTTGAATAGTAGTGGTGAGAGTGGGCACCCTTGTCTTGTTCCTGATTTCAGGGGAAATGCTTTCAATTTTTCACCATTGAGGGTGATGCTTGCTGTGGGTTTGTCATATATAGCTTTTATTATATTCAACAAATACTTTTTGAGCATTTATTGTGCTGATCTTATACCACCAGGTGAAGTGAGATTGTGCAAAGGTTGCTCTAAAACCTTGATTTCAGCTTATCTTCTAACTACAACCATCATTTTTCTTTTTTTAAAGGAATGAGCACATGGGAATTCCCTGGCCATCCAGTGGTTAAGATTCCAATCTTCCATTGCAGGAGACTTGGATTTGATCCCTAACTGGGGAACTATGACCCCACATGCCGCATAGACAAAAGATTAAAAAAAAAAAAAATTTAAGGGAAGAGCACACAGGAATCATAAAAATGGCTGTCATTTGTGGAGAGGCTCCTAGGTGTTAGGAATTAAGCAGTTTTCTTGATTGTTTCAAAAATCTGCAAAGCAAACCCTACCATTCGCCATTTTACAGGTGAGAAAACAGACGCTTCCAGGGGCTAAATGCCCTCCAAGTCCACTGATTCCTCCCAAAGATTTGTTACTAGATTGACTGAAAAAGAAGAAAGTGTTAGCCACTCAGTAGTCTCCTACTCTTTGAGACCCCAAGGACTGTAGCCCGCCAGTCTCTGTCCATGGAATTCTCCAGGCAAGAATTCTGGAGTGGGGTAGCTAAGCCCTTCTCCAGGGGAATGACCCAGGTATCAAACTCGGGTCTCCTGTGTTGCAGGCAGATTCTTTACCATTTTAACCACCAGGGAAGTTACTGAAGACATATGCTAGAAGTGTTCATTGTTTACATGTTTTTTTAGTTTCCTATTTTACCCAATTGTAGTTATAGGACCCCTGGAATGAGTGTCTCTCCTTGTTAACCTGTGAGACTGCGGTTGGGTCTTGAGGACAGCCAGCACCTTCACACACACATCCCCGCCCAGAGCATCAGTCCACCCCACCCCCAAACACTGAAGCCAGTGAAACTTCTGTAAGGAGACTTCTCAAGTCTGGTGGAAAAACACCCAGCTCCTCTCAACCAGCTGGCCGATTGTCTTGGGTCCAGAGTGGAAAACGCTCTCTCCCCTTTCCTGCCTCTGCCTCCCTGCAGGCTGCAGCGTGGATCTCTCTAACGCAGACTTTCCCCTCCTTAGGGTGGGAGGCTTCCTCGAACATTCAGTGAGAGGAAGAGGTGGACGGAGTGTAGTGGAGGCCGGGGCGGGAGGCTGTGGGGCTGAGGCCAGGAGTCCCCTGGGGAGGAGGAGCAGGGGGAGAAGAATGGCCCCCCTTCCCAGGCCCCGAGCAGATAAGCATCTCGCCTTCTCCCTCCTTTTCCTTCTTCCTAGGGCTGGCTGCTGGGGCTCGCCCACCCTGCGCCTTTTAACTGTCAGGGAGCCAATGCCAGGCGCTGGGCGAGCCACCGCCGATGACATGTGAGTTGTGTGTGTTCCAAATTGGTCTTCCTGCCTTTCTGCAAGAAAAACAAACTTGAGCTGGACCCCAACAAACATGACAGGAAAAATAACAACCCTTGTCGAGGGCTGATACAGAAAGCGGCTGGGCTACCCCCCCCCCTCCCCTGGCCCCCTCCCCCTGCCCCTGCTGCGGATGGAAGGGGGGTGGAGGGGTGGGGATGGGGGGGATGGGAGTTCCAGCCCATGAGCCTCCAAGGTGCGTGTGGGGGCCACCACGTTGCTCCTTCTGGATCACCTGTGCAGGGCACCTGGAGGCCCCTTGCAGACCCCATAGTGACATGTAAAGGCCGTAGCATCAAGCCCAGTCCACAGAGAAGGCAGTCAGTGGCTCAGAGTAACATGGCGATGGAACAACAGGGATTCATTCATTCATTGTCCAGTGTCTGACTCCATGGCTCCTACTTTTACTTTTTGACCACATTAGAAAAGTGGGAATTCAGAAGTCATGCAACAGGGGACCCATTTCCCTAGACTCTACAAGTCATTAATGGAAGCTTCCCTGGTGGCTCAGATAGTAAAGAATCTGCCTGCAATGGGGGAGACCTGGGTTCAATCCCTGGGTCAGAATGACCCCAGGGAGAAGGGAATGGCAACCCACTCCAGTATTCTTGCCTCGAGAATCCCATAGACAGAGGAGCATGACGGGCTACAGTCCATGGGGTCACAAAGAGTCGGACATGACTGAGCGACTAACACTTTTCGCTGATAATGATACAGCAACATGAAATATAACTATTCTGAAAAATGCTGCTCCTTCAAACTTAAAAGCCCTCCCCAAACCAGTCTGTTCTATTTTTCTTTGATATTCTTCCACATGACTTGACACGACACACATACAAGAGTGTTCAATTACTGGACTGAACTAAACTGAAAATAACTTTCTCTTGATGTAAGAAGCAATATTTATATACAACCAAAATAACCGAAAGCAGAAATTCAAACAGATATTTGTACACCTATGCTCACAGCAGCGTAATTCACAGCAGCCCAATGGTGGAAGCAACCCAAGAGTCTGTGGATGGATGATGGATAAACAGCATGTGATCTAGACGTACAGTGGAATATCTGTGCTTGTGTACAGTTGTGTCTCTTTGCTACTTCATGAACTGTAGCCCGCCAGGCTCCTCTGTCCATGGGATTTCCCAGGCAAGAATACTAGAGTGGGTTGCCATTTCCTTCTCCAGGGGATCTTCCCAACCCAGGGATCGAGACCATGACTCTAGCATCAGCAGGTAGATTCTTTATCACTGAGCCACATGGGAATTCAGCATTTAAAGGAAGAAAACTCTGACACATGCTACAACCTGGATGAACCTTTATGGACATGATGCTAGATAAAATGGGCCAGTCACAAAAGGACAAATATTGAATGATTCCATTTAAATGAGGCACCTAGAGTCATCAAATTCATAGAGACATGAAGCAGGATGGTGGGTACCAGGGGCTGAGGGAGAAGGGATGGGAGAGAGTGTTCCGTGGGACAGAGTTTCAAACTGGGATGATGAAAGTTCTGGACTTGGGTGGAGGCGATGGGTCCACAGCAATGTGAAGGTGCTGAGTACTGTGGACTGCACACCTGAAAATGGCTAAGATATTGCTTTGAGTGGAATGTCCATTATTATCAATTGCATTCATTTCTGTACTGTAATTTCAATCTTCTGGCGCGCTGCAGTTCATGGGGTCGCAAAGAATTGGACATGACTGAGCAACTGAAATGAACTGAATTTTAATATTCACTAGTTTTGCTGCTAGGCAAAAGGCAAAATAAGATTTTCATCTTAAAGGAAATCTTTTAAAAGAAATGGCTAAGACGGTATATTTTATGTTATGTATATTTTACCACAATTTTTAAAAAAGAATCCATACTGAGGTGTTTAATAGATCTGTATTCAGTCCTGACAGAGGGAGAGGAAGTACTAAATTATTGCCAAAGTCCTTCTCTGTGTGCATGCTGCTGGGGACTTAAACTAGCAATAAAGGTATATTCAGCACCTGAGCTTTCAAGTGAGGTCTAGGACTCTGACATTAGGAGTTTTGCACGTCTGTTTTTCTGAAGACTTTAGAGCATTCTTAAGAGGCTATTTGACAGGCTGACATGGTCAGCCACTACCTCTTAAGGTCGATTAAAAGGTTAGGAAACAGAGAACAACAAAATCATGCTTTGCCTGTCCATGCTTTTCTTAAGAAAATGAGAATTTTTTGAGTTGTGGTCTTTCATAGTTTGAAAACTTCTTCTAAGCATAAACTCTTTCACTATCTTAACTCCTTTTTAGGAGACTGGTATAACTTCGATTCCAAAAACTGACAGGGACTTTAGAGAAAAAGGAAAGTTATGAAGCCATCTCACTCATAATTTTCTAAACCAAATATTAATATAGTCATTCCAGCAATATGGAAAAATTAGCACTTCCCATTTAACTAAGTATATTCCATGAATGCAAGATCAGTTTAATATTAAAAAATCTATGTGTCAACCAAATAATCACTAAATTAAATAATCAATTATTAAATTAACAGAATAGAAGAGAAAAATATGAACATATCAATATATCCATAAAAAGGCAGTTGAAGAAATGCAATATCCATTCTTAACTAAAAAAAATAAAAAACTCTTAGTCAACTAAAAATAGAGAACTTCCTTTACCAACCAAAAGGTATTTACGAAAACACTACAGCAAACACCAGACATGGTGGTGAAATGTTGAAAGCTTGTCTTCCGGGATTGAAATAAGACAAGGATGCCTGCTATCACTATGTCTATTGGAATGATGGTCTAATCTAGATGGCAAAGCAAGGAAAAAGATAAGTACAGTGTATACATAATGAAAGTGAGAAATATAAATCCTATTTATATAATGATTTGGTGTGAAAAACAAAGGGATTTACACGTGCACTTTTATTTTATTTTAATTGTTTTATTTTATTTATTGGACACACAGCATGTGGGATCTTAGTTCCCCAACCAGGGACTGAACCCATGCTCCCTCCATTGGGAGCTGGGAGTCTTAACCACTGGACCACCAGGAAATCCCCTACATGTGCATTTTTAGAATTAATAAACTCAACTAATACCAACACAGATACAAATGACATAGTAGGAGATCAGGGATACACTTTCCAGAAGATATTTTGTGTGTTTTGGAAAGGGAAGGTAGATGAAGAAATAAGATTGTATGATATGAATATGTTTGAAGTTGGGTGATAGGCCTAGTGAGCCTGCTACTATTCTACCGAGTTCTTTGTATGTTTGGAAGCTTTTATAATAAAAACATTAAAAAAAAAAAAAGTCCAACTGGTTGCCGGATACAAGGCCAACAGACAGTAATCAATTATAATTCTCTAGATCAGTAAAATTCCGCATGTGGCCGCTAAGGCTCGGTGCACCCAAATAAATAAATATAAATATTTTTAAAAACAAACAATAACAACAAAGGGCCTGTGTGAAGAATGTAAGAATTCCTAATCAAGAAAAAAATAAAGATAACTCAGTAAGAAAATGGGCAAGGCATCTGAGAAGTACTTAGGAATTAAATGGCTAATGATGAGCTGCATAATGACTTGAAATAATTCTCAATAGAGGTCTCCATCTCAGAGGGGAGTAAACACCACAGATAGAAAATATTAAAATCAAATGCCTTAAAATTACATACCGAGGGTCCAGGAAAGTAAACTCCCTGAAACAGGGCCTCTCTGCTAGAGAAGTCTCAATTTTTTTTCTCTTGACTTTCATCCACGGATAATGAAATAATGGCTATTTCATTAGGTCTACTGGTCTGTAAGAGTTATTTGATGTCAGGAAAGCCTCCTAGATGTTTTTTCAAAACTTTTAGTCCTTTTTGTTAAAAATTTTCATCTTAAGTAAAATTACATTTAGCTCTGACTTCAGCATAGTTAGTTTCACACAAGAATAAGATCAGATGACCTGAGGTCATAGAGCTCTCTTCAGTCCCACAGAGGAGTAATAGTTAAGGTTAATCTAAGCCATTTTAGGGTTTCCCTGGTGGCTAAGCAGTAAAGTATCCACCTGCCAGAGCAGGAGACATGAGTTTGATCCCTGGGTTTGGAAGACTCCCTGAGGAAAGAAATGGCAACCCACTCCAGTATTCTTGCCTGGAGAATTCCATGGACAGAAGAGCCTGGTGGGCTACAGTCCATGGGGTTGAAAAAGAGTCACAAAATTTAGCAATTAAAAAACAACAGAAAGCCATTTTTTAGCATTAAAACCACATGTCTTTTCTCCAAGCATACCAAAAATTTTCTAGTTAATAAAAAATAATGGTCATACCAACAGTCTAACATTTAAAGAAATTAAAGAAATCAGCCATCAAAGTTATACGTTGCCCAGGTATGAAACTGTAAGGGTTTGTGTTTATGAATATCATATTGCTTTGATTCTGTTCCATTTCCATCAAGTTTCTAGGCATTTATCAAGAATTACCAGCATAAAAAAATAACAAATGTTGACAAGTATGTGGAGAAATTGGAACCCTGGTGCACTACATGTGGAAATGTAAAATGGTACAGCCACTATAGAAAACAGAATGGTGACTCCTCAAAAAATTGAACATAGAGTTGCCATATAATCCAGCAATTCCACTTCTGGATATGGACTCAAAAGAACTGAAGACAGGGACTCGAAGAGCGATTTATACATCCATATTCATAGCAGCATTATTCACAACAGTCAAAAAGTGGAAACAACCCAAAATGTCCATTGATGGATGAATGGATAAACAAAATGTAGTTTATACATACAATGGAATATGCTTCAGCGTAGAAAGGAAGGAAATTCCGATACATGTTACAACACGGATGAACCTTGAGGACATTGTTCAGTCGCTAAGTCTTGTCCGACTCTTCTGTGACCCTGTGGACTATAGTCCGCCAGGCTCCTCTGTCCGTGGGATTTCCCAGGCAAGAATACTGGAATGGGTTGCCATTCCTTTCTCCAGATTGAGGACATCATGCTGAGTGAAGTAAACCAGATACAAAAGGACAAATACTGTATGATCCTACTTACATGAGGTAGCCGGAGAAGGCAGACTCAGAGAGACAAAGAGTGGAATGGTGGTGTCCAGGGCCTGGAGGAGGAGGGATGGGGAGTCAGCGTCTAATGCGGACAGAGTTGCACTTTGGGAAGAGGAAACGGTTCTGGAGGTTAATGCTGGTGGTGGTTGTACAACAATGTGAATGGACTTGGTGCCAATGAACTGTGTACTTTAAACTTAAAAACGGTAAATTTTATGTTATGTGTATTTTACTACAATAAATAAAAAGATAAAGCAAAAATAGAAAAAAGAAGTACTGGTTTAGATGATTATAATAGTGTTGTCCAAATGAGACTGGTGTAAGAATTAACAGTTCATATAAGTAAAGCCCTTAGAACAGCACTCGATACTACAGTTAGGACACAAAATTATCATCGTAACCGTGTCATTGTGCTCTTCTCTCCCAGTGACACGTTTCATCCCATAGTTTCAGTGTTTTAAATGCAAAATGTTCTGGGTGTAGTGAAAGTGATCTCAACAGACAGCTCTCTGACACTTGTACCTTCCTCTAGGGAACCTGATGGTCTTGTTTGAGGGCAGCCACCAAGGTTTTCAAAACCCTGCAGAGCTTGAACCAAACGGCCTGGAACCAGAGCCAATTCTGCCTCTGCTGTTCATCTCCCCCACATCTGGAGCCCTGCCAATTCTTTCTTGGATAATATATAATAACTCACTCTAAAAGATAACAGAAAATGCAAGTTGAAACAATAAATTATTTTCACTCCATACACCATTTATTCAGTCTCCGCAAGTAAATGTTTTCAAGCGATCCTGTTTTTCAGTGCTAGGAATAATTCTGGCACAGGGATATTAGGAGGAAACTAAAGCTCGGAGCAGGTAAGCGTCTTGTCCAGGGACACAGGGTGTCCAACAGAAACAGAATACACACCACTCCCCGACTCGTGGCTCTACAATTCGCAGTGTGTGCTTCAAAAAGCAGAAACAAATCTACCTTTTTACATTGAAGGCAAAGGGAAATTGAGACATCTATTTGTCAAACTAAAATGAAGTATTTTTAAAACAAAATTTGAGAACCTGGACTTTGATGAGTTCGGAAAATTGTATATTACACAGGCCCAGCCTAAGCCTTATGAACCCTCATTGCTGTAGAGGGCTCCAAAATCCAGTTTTTTGTCTAAGAAATCCGGGCAGATCAACAAACTACAGAAGAATTCTTTCTAAGACAACACCACACAATCTCAGAGAAACATAGAAGGAAACAGATCTAAAAACCACCACATTGAAAATGTGATCAAATAGACCATGGGAAACATGCAGTTCTGGGGGAGGATCCAACAGGTAAGTTAGTGCCAGGTGAGCCCTAGAATGAGGAGGCTAGGCATCTGGCCTGAGCCACCTTCTCCAGCTCGGAAGCAACTTGTGTGCCTTAGTAGCGATCAACTCATCATGCTAAAGAATTCTCATACTGGCATCGAGAGCTTACTAATTAATCTCTTTAAAATTTCAGGTTTCAGAGGATAAAGCAAAGGTCATCAGAAATCAAAGGAAAAGAAAATACACCATGGGTTCAGCTAGAGATGATCATGCTAAGTGAAGTAAGTCAGAAAGAGAAAGACAAATATATGATATCACTTATATGTGGAATCTGAAATATGACACAATGAGCCTAGCTAGGAAACAGAAACAGATTCACAGACATAGAAAGCAGACTCGGGGCTGCCAGGGGGTGGGGGGTGGGGAGTGGAGAGTAGCAGGAGGATGGACTGGGAGTGCGGGGGTAGTAGAGGCAAACTATTACATATAGGGTAGATAAACAAGGTCCTACTTATTTAGTGCAGGGAACTACGTTCAGTATCCTGGGACAAACCACAATGGAAAAGGATGTAAAAAGAATGCATGAATGTGTATAGCTGAGTCACTTTGCTGTACAGAAAAAATTAACACAACACTGTAAATCAACTAAACTTGAAAGAAAGAAAGAGAAAATGCAATGTTAAGTTATTATTTCCTGTCCAGGCAAGGAAAGACACAGCAATAAGGAAATCCACTGAGTACTTCTCTAAGGGGAAAATCAGGGGTTGAAGGTGGTGGATCTAGGTGTGGTGATTATGTTAACTAAGGAATGAAGGCTAGCACTCTGTGAAGGGCAGAGTCCACAGTAAAAGAAGGGTGGAAAACAAGCCCTGTTGGTCAAGAACCAGTGTTCAGTGAGGGCCAGTTAGGGCCTGATGTCTGAGGTCCCTCCAGGTTCGTGGTATTTATCCGAGTCAGTTGTGAGAACCAGCACTCATGAAACACAATAGTCAGTTTTGGCAAATGCAGATAGAAATGGAAACTGTTCCTTAAATATAGGTGATAACAGCCACAGGCAATGCAGGACATCAGGTCAAAAACTCTACCCAAAACATTTGAGGGAGATACGAATATGATTCAGAGAGGCACTGAGAAGAAAACTGATTAAAATGGAAATGGTTGTCTAACAAAACTGGTCACAAAACAGTGTGTACCGTATGATATCATTTTGACGATACTACTAACGGACTTATATGTACACATAGAAAAATATTCAGAAGGAAACACTCAAGTGTTAGAGTTGAGGTGAAAAAACAGGGTGAATTTCCATCTTTGTTTTTGCTCTGATTTCTGTCTCCCATGACAACTCGCTGTTCCTGCTGTGATAAAATATCTTGTTGCAGATCGATGCAGCGTGAACAAGCTTGCTTTCCTCCCCACTGATGATCTAGGGTGGAAACCTGCTCTGAGATTATACTGGCTTCCAGAAATACAGAAATGACAATTTGGGGACTTCCCTGGTGGTCTAGTGGCTGAGACGTCACCTTCTGACAGAGGGGCACAGGTTCAATCCCCGGTTGGGGAGCCAGGGATCCCATATTCCTCGTGGGAAAAAAATCAGAACATAAACAACAGAAGTGATATTGTAACAAATTCAATCAAGACTTTAAACATAGTCTACATCCAAAAAAAACAAATCTTAAAAAAAAAGAAATGACAACCTAACTCCTGAGACCTGATGCAAAGCCACAGCTCTGGCCTCAAGAGTGACAGTTCCAGATAAGTCAGACCTGAAGGTGATTATGGGGCATTAAAAACATTTTGTGAATAGGTCCAGTTGGTCATACCACCCACATGAATACCTGGCAGTTCAGCATTACCGTGGCCACCTCAGGGCCAAGCCCGTCAGCCCCTCACATGGAACACCAGGAGTTAAAAGGCCAAGTATGAAGCAGCAAGTGACTGCCAGGCTTCCTAACTCTGAGGGTCAAGAACTAGGTTTCATGACAGGGAGACTCAACTCCCACTGATTTATCTTTCCTTTATCCTGGAGCTGGTGATTTCAAGTCTGTTTCGTGACTCTATCAGTAATGGCTGGGTGGAGATTTTTTTTAGATGCACAGGAATGTCTTTTCTAATCCAAATCAGAGCTGTAATTTGCAAATCTCAAGAGACCAAGCAGGATGGTAAGGGCAGACCCCAGGTTTATCAAGAAGAAAGAGGGGGCAGAGTTCAAAGATTCGGAAAAATCAAAACAGGCGAGGACCGGATGGAATTCACTTAAATAAACCCAATGTGGGTTCAATAGGCCTGCTGGTGTTAAAGGTTACATCATTACTCAATTTCAGCCTCCTGAAACAATGCAGAAATATGAATAAAATTACCTACTGGCATAAATCACGCTGACCCAACCCAAATCCCAGGGAGGATGAAGGAGGTACCTACTCGGACAATCAGAGATAGATGAGTTCCCGGGGCCCTGAGCAGAAGCAGTAGATATCAGCTGGCCTTAACACAGCAGCTAGGGCAGTGAGAAAGGGCAGGGGGTTGGAGCTCAGAATGGCCTAGAATGTCCCACTGAAAGAAAGATTTTGTCTAATTTCATGTTATGCTACTTTAAGAATAAACAAAAAACTTAAAAGAATATAAAATTCTTTATATGAACTTCCCTGGTGGTTCATTAGTGGTGAATTCTTCCAACTCCCAATGCAGGGAACCAGGGTTCAACTCCTGGTCAGTGAACTAAGACCCCATATGCAGTGCTGCGAGGCCAGGAAAAAAAAAAAAAAAAAGCAATAAATTTGAAAAAAAGAATATAAAATGAAATATAAAAATGGATATCCTTTAAACCAATTCTGTTTTTTGAAGGTAATAATACATGGCTAAATAAAAAGTTTTCTTCTCAAATTTCTAACAACAAAAAAATGTATCTTCTTCATCAACTTTATCAGCAGTCATTATTTCAAGCTTCTTTCAATGTACAATATAAGTACTATGTATACTTATTAGATTAAAAACTTGGATAACAAGAACTTGTTTTAATATGTTAGTTTTTTCTATGCCCATAGTAAGTGTCCAATAAATGTTGTTAATTATTTTGAATTTTTTCTCTTATAATTTATTTTTAGAATTTTCAGATCAAAAAGAGGCTATGCACTAATGAAACAAATTTATACCATAAAGGTGTGACTTACCAAATCATATATGCTTACATATCAGAGAAGTTTTTATTTTAGACTATTTTCAATATTATTCTTCAAAAATTTTAAGCAAAAGCAACCATGTATCAGCTTTCAACTTACTCTGTGAAGTGGTTTAGCTATTCACTCACAGTAAAGTTAAAAGTAGAAAACCCAGGGATTTCCTTGGTGGTCCAATTGTTGAGGTTCTCCGCTTGCAATTCAGGGGACACAGGTTCAATCCCTGGTTGAGGAACTAAGATTCCCACATGCTGTGAAGTTCAGCAAAATAAATAATTTAATAAGTTAACTGATTCTCAATATAAAAGTGGAAGACCCATGAAAATGAGATACCACAATCTACTTATGAAGAATTGATGCTTTCAAATTGTGTTCCTAGAGAAGACTCTTGAGAATCCCTTGGATTACAAGGAGATCAAACCAGTCAACCCTAAAGGAAATAAACCCTGAATATTCATTGGAGGAACTGTTGCTGAAGCTGAAGCTCCAATACTTTGGCCACCTGATGTGAAGAGACGACTCATTGGAAAAGACCCTGATGCTGGGAAAGATTGAGGGCAGGAGTGGAAGGGGGCAGCAGACAATGAGATGGTTAGATAGCGTCACAGACTCAATGGACGTGAGTCTGAACAAACTCTGGGAGATAGTGAAGGACAGGAGAGCCTGGAGTTCTGCAATCCATGGAATCACAAAGAGTTGGACATGAGATAATTAATTATATTACAAATGAATGAAAGCATCTCACTGAAGGGATGAGGAGATTGGTGGGGGAGGTGCTGACCTAAGTGGGCTTTCTAGGTGGTTCAATGCCTACCAATATGGGAGATGCACGTTCAAGCCCTAGGTTGGGAAGATCCCCTGGAGAAAGAAATAACAACCCACTCCAGTATTCTTGCCTGGAGAATTCCAGAGAGGAGCCTGGCAGGCTACCGTCAGGGGTCGCAAAAGAGTCGGACATGACTTAGTGACTAAACAACAGTAACAAGAACTGACCTAAGTAACTTTGGAATGAGTGGAGTCTATAACACAAAAAGCAAATGAACTGTGTAGAGTAGTGTCCTCTGATAGCATGGTTCCCCATAGAGCTGCAAGCTAAAAATTCTGACACTGCTATACACGTACACTGGAACTGAACAATTAAGCAAGTGGAGGTCATAGTTCTCACTGCTGGAGCCAGAGTTAACAGAGAAACCAGAGGAAGGCACGGGAGTAACCAATGTCGTGATATAAGGAAGTTGGAGACTTCCGGATGAACTCATACTCAGTTTCATTACAGGTACAGATGCTCATTAGAGAAGTACTTACAGATAATATGTACACACCCAGGTTGGTGTACACATGGATGTTTCCCTGCTCTCTCAGCTAAAAGGACCCATAAGCAACAAAACTTTGATACCGACAAGCACACCGAATGCCTGGATCCTAGCTTCTGACATCTCTCACAGTACCAGGAACTAGAGCTTCTGGGAGAAAGAGCTGCTTCCAGGAGCCGTGGGGCAGGGAGCTAATGAGAGAAGCCTGGAGTATTCCATAACACTAGGAATGAAGGAAACGCTTGAAAAACAAAACATCAGACTCACATTGATGGGAATACACTAAAGGAGCCCAGTCAAAAGCTCTGGTGGCAGAAGTTTGGACCATTTCAACCAGGAAATAACACACAGTTAATAGCAAGCACCAGAACAAAAAATTTTTATATCAAAGGATAATAGGGGATGTTGTTTGCTTACTGAAGTAACTAATAAGTTCTTTTCCAGAGACTTTGATACTGGCCAAACACCAAACAAAACAAACCACGAGACTCAAAGGGCTTTGTTAGATACAGTTTCAAATATTGATCCAAACATAAGATAATAAAAAAATGTTAAAAATATTGATCCCCTGTCCAGGCTCTGATGACATCACAGATAAAGGGACATCACCCTCAGAAGAAGGTCCAGAATCCAGGAAAAAATTTTTTTCCTAAACTTTAAACTTTTTAATTTGTATTGGGGTATAATCGATTACTTCCCTGGTGGCTCAGATGGTAAAGCGTCTGCCTACAATACGGGAGACATGGGTTCACTCCCTGGGTCAGGAAGATCCCCTGGAGAGGGAAATGGCAACCCACTCCAGTACTCTTGCCTGGAAAATCCCATGGATGGGGGAGCCTGGTAAGCTACAGTCCACAGGGTCTCAAAGAGACGGACACGACTGAGCGACTTTGCTTCACTTTCACTATAGCCAATTAACAATATTGTGATGATTTCAGGTAAACAGTGAAGGAACTCCGCCATACATACACATGTATATCCATTCAGGTGAATGTTTTTAATGGGCTTCCCAAAAAAGACTCCAAAAGTGATGTAGAAAGATTTTGCACATAAAAAAATAGAAACTAGAAGAAGCCTTGAAGGATTTTAGGTAACAAAGACAAAAAGCCTGGAGAGATCACGGAGAAAGGGGCTTAAGGGTGAGTAGCTGACCAAGATGACCGGCTCTGTTACCCAAACCCAGAGCCGTCCAGCTCACCAACTCCCCCCCAGATGTGGAACGGTCTTCTCCTCTGCCTCTATGAACTCATAACAAGATTTTTTAAACCTACTAATTTCATCATCATTTCTGGCTCTAGTTTCAAGGCTGTTTTCTAGGAGACTTGATTTTGGTTTTCAAGAGAATGACAGATACACACATTCTACTGAGGTTCCCTGACTGCCTCCCAGGAGAGACTATAAGTGTTCCAAGAGAAGAATCATACATAGAATAATCGACTCGAAAGTGGGTGAGATAGTTCCAAAATCCACTGTCAATAAACATTTTCTTCCTTTTTTTTTTTTTTTTACTAAATAACAGAAAAGGTTGGGGTGGGGGAGTTCCACAATTCAGTGATTCCTAAAATTTGACAGACTAAAACCTATATTTCATTTCCATCTAAAGAAGTCCTATTAACATTTGCAGTAAACATGAAATACTTCTATTTGATAGCAGTTTCAGGATTTACTCAGGTTCAAAAATACCAATTTTTGCCTTACAATGGAGCAAAAATGGTACATCAACTCTGAGAAAAAATAGACCCAAACTAGAAAACAGTAACAAAACAGTAACAACAAAAACAGTAATAGTAACAACCAACAAGTGTTGAAAGGGAATGAGCTGCAGTCATGAAAAAGAAAATTTTCTCTCCCCTTTTCACACACACACTCACTCACTCACTCACTCACTCACTCCACATTGACAGCATGTCTTTTTTAGCCAGGTGGCGCTAGTGGTAAAGAACCCTCCTGCCAATTCAGGAGACACAAGAGATGCAGGTTCCATCCCTGGCTTGGGAAGATCCCCTGGAGGAGGGGCTAGCAACCCACTCCAGTATTCTTGCCTGGAGATTCCCATAGACAGAGGAGCCTGGCAGTCTACAGTTCATGGGATCGCAAATAGTCGGACAGGACTGAAGTGATTTAGCTAGCATGCTCATTCCTACAGAGCTAAGAAACATCTCACTGGGGCAAACTAACTCCCACCTAAAAGTAAGCAACTGGCTTCTGAGACCTGGGGCCTCTGCGCTGCATGCAGCTGGAGCCCCCTTCATCCCTCTCGGGCCAGTGGTGATGGTCATGCCTTACCAAGTGCTGGGGTAGGAGACTGGAAGGGCAGAAAGGTCCCTGGGGCTAGAACAGGTGTGACAGGTTTCCACAGGAACCACCACCGGAATAAGGCACCCAGAGTGAGTCACATCCCAGGGACCATGCCTCTGGGTCTGGATTTTTAATAGTTCACATTTCCTATTATTTGCAGGAGTGTACCAGGCCTGGAGCAGGGGAGGCAGGAGAGGGCAGGCCCCCTGTGAACTGTCTTCCTGAACTAAGTGCCACAGTTCCCCAGAATGATGAGTGACTTCTTCAAGGAGAGGTCAGATCCACTGGAGACTTTTTAAAACCCAAGAATTCTCACCATGTTGTCAAATGTTTGATGCAGGGGCGGGGAGGGGTGGGGATGGGGTACAGGTGGTGATTAGCCAAGCCAAGAATGGAAACTTCTTTGGAAGAACTGAGCACAGTGCCTTGCAGGCTCTAAATAGAAGTCTTAAGATTATTAACATTAGTCTAGAGGAGTTGAATACCTGGACCAGGTTATAGACATCTCTGCCCAGGAGAGCACAGGGCAGTTCCTACCCAGGAATCCCAAATTGGTTTGGAATCAAGGCAAACTGACTATCCTCTGGCCAGCCTCTTTTCCACCCCCGCCCCTCTTCGCCCCCCGCCCCCAGCCTAGTCCTAATCCTCATTGTTAAGCTTCATTAGCAGGATTTAAACTGTCTGCCACCCTTTACTGGGTGGAGACTGCTCTTGGCAATTGCCTTATACAAAATAAGCCTCCATAAATGTTTGTTCTAAAGGTCTATCACATGGTATCTGATCCCTAAATGGTCCTTATCCTGACTTCATCTCTAGCCAGGTGGTGTGAAAATGGAGTACCTTCTCTTTGGAGGTAGAGGGTCTCTCCAGACAGGCAAGGCTGATTGATGGATGATGTGGAAAGGAAACATCTTCAGTGGGGACCAGAAATCTGCACCTGCTGGGGCCCTCCTGGGAGCACTTGCTTTCCAAATGGGGGCTGGGGGGACAAGTGTTGGGGGGGGCACTCTGAACTCCCCTGTTCCCAGGAGCCATGGGTTGATTTTTGCAAGCCTCCACACCTTGCAAAAATCATCTTTTCATCTTGCACTGTAGCACATTTTAAGTTCCATTTCTGAGTGAATGAGAATAAATAAGGAACTAAAAATCATCCAATGACCAGGAAACCAAGGAGAACAGCCCTCAGAGGTGCATGTCTCTGCAGCCTGCAGACCTGGGGCCAACATGGGTGATATGGGCCAAATTGTGAAACCAAAGAAAAGCTTGAAAATGACTCTTAGATAATCACCTGGAATGATAGAGATACTGTAAACCCCAGTGCTTTGCTCTGGAGGCAGAGAGATGCCAGAGTGCAGGGGTGAGAGCAGCTAGCCAACTGCCTGGGTTCCAGTCCAGTCCTGCAGCTCTGGGGCTGTGAGTGGTGACACATCACTTTGTCAGAAACACACACACACACACACACACACACACACACACACTGTCTGTAGAGTGAGAACAGTGATGGTAGCTGTCCCATAGGTTTGCTGGAAAGATTGATTACATTCATATATGCTAACCATTTAGAACCATGACTGGCGATACCTGTGTTTGCCAGGCCAGCTTCTTAGTCTGTGACCTTTGCTTACCTGAGCTCTCAGTCTGTTACAGGTAACCAATGTCATTCCTTACGCTCCCAAGACAGCCCAGGTTGCAGACAAATACATGCCTGGAACCAGAAATCTGCAGCCAGTGAATTGGCATGAGATGTGTATCTTTCCCCAATTCTCTGTTCAAATATACACATGGATCATATGTTGCTCAGCTATAAAATGACCCCACTGAAGCTCAGAGATGTGGGAGGAGGTGGGGGGTTTGTTTCCTGAGCAGGAGGGGTAGCACCCGAAGTCTTTAGAGACAGTGATGCTGGGATGGCAAAGCCCCAGGACTAATTGGACAGGAGCTGAAAGACGAGAGCTCTGTTACTCTGTACATTGACCTGATGTAATGACTGACATGAACCCTAGAAACTTGGAGAACAGACAGAAAACTTTAAAATCTAGCTTTTTGGTGTGTACAGACACAGAATTTTTCAATAGGAACAATTTTCCTCTTTGACTTCACAATCGTGCAATTGGAATTTCACTTCTAAAAATAACCTCTTTCCAGGGAATTTATGAACTCCTTATTGCCAAATTCAGATTTAAATTGAAGAAAGTAGGGAAAACCACTAGACCATTCAGGTATGACCTAAGTCAAATCCCTCATGATTATACAGTGGAAATGAGAAATAGATTCAAGGGATTAGATCTGATAGAGCGCCTGAAGAACTATGGATGGAGGTTCATGACATTGTATGGAAAGCAGTAATTAAAACCATTCCCAAGAAAAAGAAATCCAAAAAGGCAAAATGGTTGTCTGAGGAGGCCTTACAAATAGCTGAGAAAAGAAGAAAAGATAAAGGAAAAGGAAAAAGGGAAAGATATATCCATCTGAATGCAGAGTTCCAAAGATTAACAAGGAGAGATAAGAAAGCCTTCCTCAGTGAGCAATGCAAAGAAATAGAAAACAATAAGAATGGGAAAGACTAGAGATCTCTTCAAGAAAATTAGAGATACCAAGGGAACATTTCTTGCAAAGATGGGAACAATAAAGGACAGAAATAATATGGACCGAACAGAAGCAGAAGATATCAAGAAGAGGTGGCAAAATACACAGAAGAACCATACAAAAAAGATCTTCATGACCCAGATAATCACGATGGTGTGATCACTCACCTGCTGCTGCTGCTAAGTCACTTCAGTCGTGTCCGACCCTGTGCGATCCCATAGACGGCAGCCCACCAGGCTCCCTCGTCCCTGGGATTCTCAAGGCAAGAACACTGGAGTGGGTTGCCATTTCCTTCTCCAATGTGTGAAAGTAAAAAGTGAAAGTGAACTCGCTCAGTCGTGACCGACTCCTAGCGACCCCATGGACTGCAGCCTACCAGGCTCCTCCGTCCATGGGATTTTCCAAGCAAGAGTACTGGAGTGGGGTGCCATTGCCTTCTCCAGATCACTCACCTAGAGCCAAACATATCCTGGAGTCCAAAGTCAAGTGGGCCTTAGTAAGCAACACTACAAACAAAGCTAGTGGAGGGGATGGAATTCCAGGTGAGCTATTTCAAATCCTAAAAGATGATGCTGTGAAAGTGCTGCACTCAATATGCCAGCAAATTTGGAAAGCTCAACAGTGGCCACACAATTGGAAAAGATCAGTTTTCATTTCAATCCCAAAGAAAGGCAATGCTAAAGAATGTTGAAACTACCACACAATTGCACTCATCTCAGACACTGGCAAAGTATTGTTCAAAATTCTCCAAGCCAGGATTCAACAGTATGTGAACTGAGAACTTCCTGATGTTCACGGGGATTTAGAAAAGGCAGAGGAACTAGAAATCAAGTTGCCAACATCTGTTGGACCATAGTAAAAGCAAGAGAATTCCAGAAAAACATCTACTTCTGCTTTACTGAGTACGCCAAAGCCTTTGACTGTGTAGATCACAACAAACTGTGGAAAATTCTTCAAGAGATGGGAATACCAGACCACCTGACCTGCCTCCTGAGAAATCTGTATGCAGGTCAAGAAGCAACAGTTAGAATTGGACATGGAACAACAGATCGACTCCAAATTGGGAAAGGAGTATGTCAAGGCTGTATATTGTCACCCTGCTTATTTAACTTATATGCAGAGTACATCATGTGAAATGCCAGGCTGGATGAAGCACAAGCTGGAATCAAGATTGCCGGGAGAAATATCAATAACCTAAGATGTACAAATGATACCACCCTTATGGCAGAAAGTGAAGAGGGACTAAACAGCCTCTTGATGAAGGCAAAAGAGGAGAGTAAAAAAGCTGGCTTAAAACTCAGCATTCAAAAAACAAAGATCATGGCATCCAGTCCCATCACTTAATGGCAAATAGATGGGGAAGCAATGAAAACAGTGGCAGACTTTATTTTGGGGGGCTCCAAAATCACTGCAGATGGTGACTGCAGCCATGAAATTAAAAGACACTTGCTCTTTGGAAGAAAAGTTATGGCCAACCTAGAGAGCATGTTAAAAAGCACAGACATTACTTTGCCAACAAAGGTCCGCCTATTTAAAGTTGTGGTTTTTCCAGTAGTCATGTATGGATGTGAGAGTTGGGCTATAAAGAAAGCTAAGCACCAAAGATTTGATGCTTTTGAACTGTGGTATTGGAGAAGACTCTTGAGAGTCCCTTGGACAGCAAGGAGATCAAACCAGTCAATCCCAAAGGAAATCAGTCCTGAATATTCATTGGAAGGACTGATGCTGAAGCTGAAACTCCAGTACTTTGGCCCCCTGATGCGAACAACTGACTGATTGGAAAAGACCCTGATGGTGGGAAAGATTGAAGGTGGAGGAGAAGGGGATGATAGAGGATAAAATGGTAGGATGGCATCACCGACTCAATGGACATGAGTTTGAGCAAGCTCTGGGAGTTGGTGATGGACAGGGAAGCCTGGTATACTGTAGTCCATGGGGTCGCAAAGAGGTGGACATGACTAAATGGCTAAACTGAACTGAGGGAATTCCCTGGTAATCCAGTGGTTAGAACTTGGCGCTTTCACTGCCGGTGAGCCCAGGTTCAATCCCTCGTCAGTGACCTAAGACCCCACAAACTACATGGTGAAGCCTAATAAATAAATAAATGCCTCTTCCCTTATCACTTGTATGTGGGATCTAAAAAAATACAATGAACTAGTGACTATAATTAAAAAGAAACAGACCTACAGATCTAGAGAACAAACTAGTGGTTACCAGTGGGGAGAGGGAGAAGGGGAGGGGCAATTTAGGGGTAGGTAAGCTGTTAGGTATAAAATAAGCTACACGGATATACTGTACAACAGGGGGAATATAGCCAATATTTTATAACTGAAAATGAAGTTTAAACTTTAAAAATTATGAATCACTATATTGTACACCTGTAACATATAATATTATACAGCAACTATACTTTAATTTTTTTTATTAAAATAAAAAGTAAAAAAATAACCTCTTTACTCTGATACCTTTTCTCTCAACTGGTGAGTAAAATAGTTGAGATTCAGAATCCTTATATATAAATTCACAGTTTTGGTTTCTTGCAAGCTATTTATTAGAAATTTCCCATGTTGGGGGAAAATTGTTTCTTTGCCAAAGCCAAGCCTTATCATTTGATGTAATGTAGTCACAATCATGTTTATCAAAGTGCTTGTTTTCTTTACAAAATTATAAAATCTTAAAGTCCTTTACTGGATATAGCTAGCTACCTGTCAGTTAGTAAACATAAAGTGAAAAATGTATCAAAGACTACTTGAAGCAGAGGTCACAAAATAGGCAAAGGAAACAGAGCACTGGTCAAATTCTCTTATTTTATGGAAATATTGTTGCACCAACTATAGTTCCAATAAATTAAAAATTTAGAAACTGGAGGACTTCTCCGGGGGTCCAGTGGCTAAGACTCCAAGCTCCCGAGGCAGGGGGCCAGGGTTCAACCCCTGGGCAGGGAACTAGATCCCACATGCCACAACCAAGACCTAGTACAGCCAAATGAGTAAATAATTTTTTTTTTTTTTAGACATTGGAAATGCAGTGTTTGGAAAGGTGCGTTGTTAACAGAGGTGATGTGCCTGATGGTCTCTCAACAGTTAGGCAGGCTGCTAAGTTTCCTCCTAGGAGCTTCCCACACACCAAAGGTGGGTCCACCCGATGGGGGACATTGTATGAAGATGCAGAGCTAACAGAGCCGGGCAGGCCCATTGTTCAACTCCAGCTGCATCCCAGCTGGGAAACCAGGGTCAGATAGCCGTGGAAATAAGACCCTGCACAATAGCCGAGAAGATGGGGGAAGTTCACAGGGAGGAGGAGAGATGATCTCATGGCACCTTCAGCTGAAAGAAAGGCAGATGCCAGCTTCTTATCAGGCCTTGCTCCACAGCCGTCTTCTGGTTTCTGACCGTGATGGTGAAGCGTGGCAACACTGGTAAGTTTGAAATCACTGATGACCGCGGAGCTGGGGAAGCCGCTGGGGTCCTCACAGGCAGGTTACACGAGTGTGGCAAGATGAGCCCCACATTTGATGCTCAAAGATCTAGAAGAATGATAGAAAACCTGCCTGCATCTCTTCAATGTGGTTTCACTGTGCTGACAACCCCAGCTGACATCATGGACCATAAAGAAGCAGATCGAAAATACACAGCAAGGGGACTCCAGGTGGTTAAGGCTCTGCACGTCCAATGCAGGGGGTGCAGGTTTGATCCTTGCTGGGGGCACTAAGATCTCACATGCCTCATAGTGTGACCAAAACACGAAAGTTAGGAAAAAAAAAACACAGGAGGGAAAATCCTGGGATTCTTTTTCTAGGAATATAACACATATGAGCAAATAAAATTAAATATCTCAATGGAAGATAAACAAAATTGTCCAGTGTAAGCAGCACCTCCCAATTGTGTACAGGTTGTTCACAGAACAATCTTTCCCAACTGTACACAGATTGTTCACAGAACAATCTTTCCCACAAAATTTGGCAAGATTCCAAGCACTTAGGCAAAACACCTTGGGGAGCATAGAGAATAATATTTTTCCAGGTCATATATTTTCCTTGATATGAAAACCCTTCAGTATTTCAAAGAAATTATATCTTGTCTCTTCTTAATCCATTTCCCCCCCGAAATCAGTAGATTTGTTTTAGTGTCCCAAGGCTTCACTGCTCAGTAGTATAGACACATATATGGGCTATTTATACTTAAATTAATTAAAATTTAATATGACTTAGAATCATGTTCCTCAGTTGTGCAGGCTGTGTTAAAAGTGCCCAGCAAAAAAAAAAAAAAAAAAGTGCCCCGCAGCCATGCGTGGCTAGTGGCTACCATGTGAAACAGCATGGGTATCCATCAGAACAGAAAGTTCTATTAAACAGCACTACTCAAAAGGCAGCTTCTTATGTTTCCTTCTTCTTTTAACCAGAAAGTTACATTTTGGTATAAAATAAATGAATTTTCCAAAAGCTAGAGGTTTGAAATTACAGATTTGATCTCAAAATCTAAACCAAAATAATTCCAACTATCAGTTTCCAAAGCAAATGTAATGAAATGAAAACAGGAAACTAATAGAAGACTTCTCTGTCCCTCTCTGCTGGTTGAATATCAAGTCATCCTTCAAGATGATCCCTCCCAGAAAGGCTTGTTGGACTCTGCTCAGTCCCCAAGTTGTTGTTTAGTCACTCAGTCATGTCCCACTCTTTTGTGGCTCCATGGACTGTAGCCTGCCAGCCTCCTCTGTCCATGGAATTTTCCAGGCAAGAATACTGGAATGGGTTGTGATTTCCACCTCTAACGGATCTTCCTAACCCAGGAATCGAACCCACGTCTCCTTTATTGGCAGGAGGATTCTGAACCACCTGGGAAGCCATAACAAACACAATAAAGACTTTATAAAAATGGTCCACATTAAAAAAAAAAAAAGATGTTTAAAAAAAAAGAGCATGGACCCTTGGTCATTATCACCCCAACTCACACATACCTAGGAGGAATATAATATATAATATAATAAAAATAAACCAAGGCACTACTACACTGTCGTGCACCAGCCATCAGTTTATGCCAGGAACAGGACTAACGCTCATTTCCAGGGTTGTGGGTTGGTCACAGGAAGCCAGACCCACCCTCGAGGAGCCCATAAGCAGGCATTTACTTTCTTAAAACTGATTTAAAGTGCTGATGGCTTGGACAGTAAAGAATCTGCCTTGAATGCAGGAGTCCGGGATTCGATCTCTGGGTCAGCAAGATCCCTTGGAGAAGGGAGTGGCAATCCACTCCAGTATTCTTGCCTGGAGAATCCCCATGGACAGAGGAACCTGGCGAACTTACAGTCCCTGGAGTCACAAAACAGTGGACACGACTGAGCAGCTAAACAACAACAACAATGAAAATTTCATCATTTGAAAATGTTGGGAGTGTTGAAGTCAGGAGTGAATGGACAAAATGTTAAGTTGGTGAAACTGGGGAAGGCTTGCGTCTTTCACTCAGAGGTGCACGCCAATCATTGGGGGAGTGTGTGGAGGTGCTCCAGCAGGTCTAGGGTGTAGCTCGAAGGTCTCTACCGCAAACTCGGTGATGCCACCAATGCTGCTGCTGCTGGTCCCCAAACAACACTTAGGGCTCTGCAAGGACCAAGGTGGGAGCCCTTTAAAGCTTTGATCTTTGGGGCTGCAGTCCCTGCTCTGTCCACAGCCACCGGCAGGGACCCTGCCAGCTGCACCACTCTCTCCAGAGGGACAACCCTGAACTGGACCTGTCCCTACAGGCACACGCGCTCTTGCACACGCACACACATCCACGCACACAGACACACACGCATGTGTTTCCTTGGTGGGCCTCCCGCCTTTTACACCTGATGCTGCATCTGTGTTGGGCTCCGGGTGCTGGAGTGAGGCAACCAGACCTGCTGTCCAGAACCCAGCGTCCACAAGAGACCAGACTGATGGCGACCCCGCACCCTGAGTAGGATGGGGCAGGCAGGGATGCTAGACCCATGTGCTGCACATTCCCCTTAGGTCCAGGAGACTCAGTCCGTGCCATGCCATCCATGGCACCTAGCATTGTTTGCCAAGAGTTTTGTATCAGCGTCCCCAGAATTACTCTGCACTGCCTATAACTGCAAGTGTACAGTGAATGTTTCATGCTGTAGGGTGCAGGTCTGTTTGAATTGAATAAAGATGCAAATACTTTGCCTGGCATCTGTTCAGTTATCATAGGAAGGGGGAACCATCCTTAGCAAGTCCTAGGTGGTCAGAGAGTACCCCCAGAAAAGTTGGCCTTGAAACTGAGAACTGAACTTTGGGTGGGTGGCACCCAGTGTGAGCTAGGAAGAAAAGGGCCAGAGAAAGCCTTCCAAGGTGGGGGGATGAGCTGCTGTAGCACCTGGAGGGAAAGATGGGGTGGCCTGCTGCGTGTAGCCACGGGAATACAGAAGTAGAACGGCCAGCCCCCAGGTCCAGTCTCATCTCTCCCACCTTCTCACTGATCAACTCGGTTCACAGTCATTTCTTCTTTGACTAAATCTCACATCAATCAACTTTACAGTTCACTGTTACCTGATTTCAGGGTTTCATGGTTTCTGCAAATGTCTTTTGTAGATGGGAAGCCCCTAGAGGTAAGGACGGGGCTCCGCTTTTCTTTATGACACCAACCCCCCCTCAAGGTTGTTATAAGACTCTCTGCTTTGTGCCACAAGATGGCTTCAACAGGTTCCTTTGCCCTCGAGTTTCTATTTGGGCTCAGCCTGTGGAGTGGGACAGAGGAGTGGAGTTGCGGGAATGGAAGAAGAAATAACTGTGAACTGAGCTGATCTGTAAGCATGTGAATAATTGTAGCAGCAATTTATTCATAATTGTCAAAATTTGGCAGAAACCAGGATGCCCTGCAATAGGTGAATGGATGAATAATAAATGGTGGTTCATCCGGGGAATGGAATATTACTCAGGATTTTAAAAATATAAATAAATGAGCTGTTTAACCAAGAAAAGAATGGAGGAAAACTTACATGCCTATTGCTAAGATAGTGGTAAAGAACTCTCCTGCCAATGCAGGAGACTTAAATAGACATGGGTTTGTTCCTTGGGTTGGGAAGATCCCCTGGAGGAGGACATGGCAACCCATTCCAGTATTCTTGCCTGGAGAATCCCATAGATAGAGGAGCCTGGCAAGCTATAGTCTGTGGGGTCGCAAAAGAGTCAGACATGACCGAAGTGACATAGCATACACAGGTAAAAGAGGCGACCTGAAAAGGCTACATACTGTATGATTCCAACTACATGGCATTCTTTAAAAGGTAAAATTATGAAGACAGTAAAAAGATGTTTGTTTTCCAGGGGTTTAGGGATGAGTAGAAAGGGATGAATAGGTGAGCACAGAGGAGTTTTAGCATAATGAAAACACTCTGAATGATGTTGTTATAATGCATGTGTGTCCTGAGACATTTGTCCACAACCACAGAACAGACACCGCCAAAGTGAATCCTGATGTGAACTGTGGACTTTGGGTGATGGTGGTGTGTCAGTATCAGCTGTAACAAATGGACCAGCTGGTGCGGAAGATGGATAATGGGGGAGGTTAGGCATGCCAGGGCATTAGTATGGTTAGGATTATGGAGGGAAAGGAGTGAGTGTTCAAGACTACGGTGATCACCGAGCAAAGACAAAATCAAAAATAACTTGGAGAATGATGAACAGATAAAGGTCTGGTCCCAGGTGGGTTCCTGTACCAGCTGCTGCAAGAGAAATGCCCTTTAATGGATTCATCACTCTCACAACAAACCTTTATTGTGCCCAACATGTGTCGGGCATGGTACCAGCTGCTGGGCTGCAATGATGTTCTGCCAAGGAGTCCACAGTCAAGTGGACAAGAGACCACAATACAACGGTGGGCGATCCGATTGGATTTCCTCCTATTTCCACTTACTGATCCCTGACCCCAGAAGAGAGCTGATCACAGCTTAGGCTTTTACATGTGTCTTCTCATGAAGTCCAAAATAGCATTAAGAGGATGACAGGACTAACACAAGACTGAGCACCACTTGCTGTGAAAACATCCGGGGGGCATCTCACCCAGTCTTAGGGAGGCAGGAAGACTTCCCAGAGTGGGTGGCTTCAACTGACTTGAGAGAGATCAAGTACTGTGTCTTTTCAAGTCTAAAATGCACACTTTGTTACTTTTCGACACACCTGAGATTGGGATATGTCTCAAATTCACAGTTGAATTGGGAATATGTTTTCCTCTGTCAGTGGCGTACACAATTATGGGGCACCCTGTGGGCAGTCACATCGTGAGCTTGTTGAGATGTGGTCCCGAAGCCAAGCCAGGGTCCTTCCGGAAATCTGCACGGCCATTAACATCACAAAATCTCAAAATCCACCTGCGTAAGGACCTTGTGAGGCCTTCCCAGATGGCGCTAGTGGTAAAGAATCCACCTGTCAGTGCAGGATTCACAAGAGACGTGGGTTCGATCCCTGGGTCAGGACGATCCCCTGGAGTAGGAAGTGGCAACCCCCTCTAGTATTCTTGCCTGAGAATCCTACAGACAGAGGAGCCTGGCAGGCTACAGTCTGTGGAGCGACTGAGCACACACACAAGGACCTTGCATGCACCCGCTCCTCACTAGCCTCTACATTGGACGCTTCAGCCGCTGGTTCTGCTTCCTCTGACCCAGACCTTGTGCTTTCCCACCTTCTAATCCCCCCTCAATCAGCCACATCTTTCCAAAACCAGGTCTGCTCAGGTGACTTTCCTTCATGACAAAATCATCTCAGCAGCAGGGTGCCCAGGTCCCTTTGAGACCCAGTCTTCACCAGCTGCCTGTTTCTCCACCTCCCCCACTCTTGAACTTGGCTGACTCCCAGCTAATTTTAAGGAATCTAAGACGCCATCGGTGGTAAGTCACACCTTCATTTTATGGAACATTAAGAAAGAAAAAGAGACACTCAATCAACTGGTGACGCGTTGTTTCAGGCCAGGTCCCCGGGAAAAAAGCCTCTGAGGAGACGTGAGCGCAGAAGGTTGATGAGGGAGGGCTCCCCAGAACAATAGTGGTGAGCAGGTGGGGGCCCAGGAGGCTCAGCACCCCCACAGGGAGCCCAGTGGCAGGTGGACCTGCAGAACTGCCCAGTGTGCAGGTGGGGAGCAGAGGTTGGAACCCCACATGGACCAGTCACTGAATGTGGGGGGTAGCCTGGGGTCAGGCAGCTCCCTCCGGTAAAGCCCAGCTGACAGCTGCCCTCTGTCAGCCCCTGAGAGACGAACTTGACAGGGGATGTGGGCAGAGCCTACCTCATCCACTACAGACGTATCCATCATGAGGTGGTTTCTGATATGATGTGCTAGGAGATGAAAAACCAGGCATCTTCCAATCAGTTAAACATACTACGCGGGCAGTTGATTCCTTCTCTACTGACATTATTTAGATTTAGTTTTGCTGACTTGCAACAAAGAATCCTCATAACCCAGTGTAAAAGGGAGTCACAAGGGGAAAATGATACGTCTGGTTTTTTTGTAACATGGCTATTGCTGTTCAGTTGCTGCCCGTGTCCAACTCTTTGTGACCCCATGAACTGCAGCACGCCAGGCTTCCCTCTCCTTCACTGTCTCCTTGAGTTTGCTCAAACTGATGTCCATTGAGTCAGTGATGCCATCCAATGATCTCATTCTCTGTTGCCCCCTTGTCCTCTTGCCCTCAATCTTTCCTAGCACTGGGGTCTTTTCCAATGAGTTGGCTCTTCCCATCAGGTGGCCAAAGTATTGATGATCAATTTTAAGTATATAGTTCAGTGGTGTTAAGTACATTCACCTTGTACCATCATCACCATCCATCTCCAGAACTTTCTCATCTTGCAAAAGTGAGACTCTGTTCCTTAAACAAAAACTCCTCCACTCCCACCCCCATCCCTTAGCAATCACCACTCTATTCTGTGAATTTGATACTCTAAGTACCTTCTAAGAGTGGAACTGTACAATATTTGTCTTTTTGTGACTGACATTTCATATAGCATAATGTCTGCAAGTTTCATCCATGTGGTAGCATGCAAGAGAATTTCCTTCCTTTTCAAGGCTGACTTATATTCCATTGTATGGACATACCACCTTCATTTATCTGTTCATCCATCAATAAACAATTTGGGTTGCTTCCACCTCTTGGTATTATGAAAAGTGCTGCTATGAACCTGGCTATGCAAATATCTCCTTGAGACTACTTTCAATTGCTTTGGGTACGTGCCCAGAAATAAGATTGCTGGTTCATATGGTGATTCTGTTTAACATTTGGAGGAACTGCCACACTGTTTTCCATAGATGCTGAGCCATTTCACAATCCACAAACAGTGTACAAGCTGGCTTTCCCAGTTCTCCACATCCTTACTAACGCTTGCTATTTTGTTTTGTGTGTGTGAGTGTTTTTTTGTTGTTGTTGTTTTTTGATAGTAATCATTCTAGTTAGTGTGCAATGATATCTCACTGTGGTTTTATTTGCATTTCTCTGATGATCAATGATGTTGAGCATCTTTTCAAATGCCTTTTGGCCATTTGTTTATCTTCTTTGGGAAAACATCTATTACAAGTCTTTTGCCCATTTTTAAAATCAGGTTATTTGATTTTCTTTGCTTTTGAATTGTAGGAATTCTTTATATACTCTGGATATTAACTTCTTGTTGGATACATGATTTGCAAATTATACTGTAAACACTTGAACTTCATACTGTCCTGCCGCCTCAACAGCTCCACAAACAAGCTGTGACACTCAGCCCAGGAGACAGGTGCATCAGTGAGATAAGGCTGGTCTCTCCCTCACGAACTTTTCTCACCCTCACTGTGACCAGTGACCTTCACATGCACCAAAGCGTTTCTCTTGTGTACTCCACGCTGACCCCAAGTAGCGTGTGTCTTCTTGGGGTCAGTAAGTAGACACACTTATTGTGTCTCTCAGCCCTCCACTTGTACTGGCTCAACACAAATATTTCTCCCATTCCATAGGCACCCTTTTCCCTCTGTTGATAGTGTCCTTTGATGCACAAAAGTTTTTAAGTCTGACATGGTCCCATTTGTCTATTTATCCAAACACCCATTTGTTTTGGTGCCATATCTAAGAAATCATTGGCAAATCCAATGTTATTAAGACTTCCCCCTATGTTTTCTTCCAGGAGTTTTATAGTTTGGGGTCTTATGTTTAGATCTTTTTTAAATTTTGAGTTAATTTTTTATTTTATGTAAGAAAAGGGTCCAACTGCATTCTTTTGCATGAAGACAGCCAGTTTTCCCATCACCATTCATCGGAAAGATCATCATTTCACATTGGTCTTTGCAGCCTTGTCAAAGAATATTTGACCATAAATGTAAAGGTTTGTTTCTGGGCTGTCTATTCTGCTCCATTAGTCTCTCTCTCTACATCAAGTTTATGGTTCCTATAGGGTAGCCAAGACCTGTAGGTCATTGGTTTGGAACTCAGAAGGTACAGAGGTTGAGACTGACATATATACAGGATGATGTATAAAATAGATAACTACTCTACTCAATACTCTACTCAATACTCTGTGTGGGGACCTAAATGGAAAGGAAATCCAAAAAACAAGGGATATATGTATATGCACGGCTGATTAACCTTGCTGTGTAGTAGAAAGTAATACAGAATTGTAGGGTAGTTATACTCCAATAAAAATTTTAAAAATAAATTTTAAAAAGGAAGGCATTCGTTAAAGAGCTTTGGGATAATTTTGTAAAAAATAAAACAGATTAGGAGGGTAATTATTTCACACTAATTAAATTATGTAAGCAAGGCATTCTTATAGGAGCTTCGCATGCACTGACACATTTAATTAATGGAGCTATGAAATGTGCTCTTCATAGCCCCATTTTATAGGGGTGGAGATCCAGGCACAGAGAGGTTGAGCAACTTGCCCATAGTTGCACAGATGGCAAATGGCATTTGAGACTTGAACACAGTATGTCTGGCTCCAGAGTCTGTGCTTTTACTCAGGGCACTGTGACATCTCCCGTGGGAGTGGGAGATTACGGAACACTTTTGGAGGAAGGGCATTGGCTGTGAAGCCATGGGCAGGGGTTGGCTCTTTGGAAACAGGCAGAGCATGCATTTCAGCAGAAGCGTAGGAGTGCTTTCTGAATGCTACGACGTCTGTGACCATCCTAAGGCCTGGGATGGTCTGTGACCATCCTAAGGTGGTCCGTTTCTTTTGTACGACTCAATGTCGCCAAGTGTCAGGCTCAGTCTCCACTTGAGAAAGGGCAAATAAAGAAAATCTATTGTGTTTTACATTGATTTAAAGAAAAGGAAGGCAGAGGATGGAAACCATAGTACTCCCAAGAAGCCTCAGGTGATTGCTGCCTTCTGAAAAAAACAGCAGGGAAAATAAATCCCAAAGGAAGAGGAGCTTCTGGGTTGTCAAAATTTGTCTTACTTCTCTTGTTCATCCACAGAGTCTATGCCCAGTATTTTTTTTTTTTTTTAATCATTTGAGCTGATTCTCCTCAAAGAGAAAAGATAAGACTTTGGTAAATCTCAGGGAAATCATACTTTGTGAAGAAAGGCTGCCGCTGCTGTTAACTCGCTTCATTTGTGTCCGATGCTGTGCGACCCCAGAGACGGCTGCCCACCAGGCTCCTCCATCCCTGGGATTCTCCAGGCAAGAATATTGGAGTGGGTTGCCATTTCCTCCTCCAACGCAAGGAGGAGGCTCCTTTTCACCCTACTCCTTCCATCTGACCTGGATGCTACACCCAGTGCCCAGATACATCTGGGCAAGGTAGCTCAGGATGGGCAGCCAGCTGCCCAGACCCACCGAGGTCTGAGGACATGGTCCCAGGATCTGCATTATGACCCAGCTCCCCAGAGACTCTTAAGCATACGAATATTTGAAAAATGCTGAACTAGAGCAAGTAAAAGTTTTACCTAAAGGAATTCAACTCAGAAAATAATGATCATCATAGAATAGGAAAGATTCTTGCATAATTATCAATGTACAATCAGATATTAATTCACGTAGAGGAGCATTTTACGAGTGTAGCACATATTGACTGTTCCTAAGATTCTTATCGCCTCATTTCTGTTTAGATTTTTAAATGTGAAGCTCATTCGTTAAAAAAATGCTGTTGCTGCTGCATCACTTCAGTCGTTAAAAAATACAGCCATACAAATCTGCCTTCATCGTGCTACTTACTTTCTCTTTAAGACCAAATAAAATTCCCAACCATGTTTGATACCGTTGATTCTCCTACTTGGGAAATCCTTTACACTAACTGTTAAAATCATTAAGCCAATGTCCTCGATTTAATCTTTAAGGTTGACCAGCCAGCATTGAGTCACCGTAATCTTCTAGGTCAGACAGGAAAAGAATTGACGTCGTTACAAAGTACCACTGCGTAAGCGTCTTTGAGAAGATGGCAGCCAAGTGTACACAGTTGAGTAATGAGAGGCGATAGCTAACAGTCCCTGGGTAGGTGAGCTGGAGGGTCTGGCCCCTGGCATCGCAGCCCTCTCGGGGGCATCTGTGACACACTTTCTCTGACATAACACATCTCAGGAAGATATCAAGATGTTTCCTCTCCACAGATAATCCACCAGCCTACGAGGTTTGATGGTTTGGCACATGCTATGCCCAAGGGACTGATGCAGTAAGGGATGTTTCATACAAAGGGGCTTCCACCGTGAGCCAGCAATGTTGATCTGCAGCTAAAAACAGAGGTGCACAAAAATAACCCTTCAACTTCTCACCCTGAACAATGAAGATGTTTTCCAGAGAAACACACATGATCCACACAAGCCTCATTTCTCCAGCTTTTACTTTTTAAAAAAGGAAAGATACAAAAGGAGATCAGCTGACCTCACTGGTTTGCCTCACTCATCTGTAACACAGACCGCCCAAAAGAGAGTTATAAACATGCCTGAATGGTCTTGTCACATTATGTCTAGCTTTCAGCAATAAACAAAAAAGTTGTTACTAGCCATGAATTTTAATATCCTAATTAGCATAAACACTTCCATGTCACAACTTAAAGTGAGCATTCATCTCAATTTTAAAGAGAGATGCCAGAAACTCAGTTCCTTTCGCACACCATCCTCTCTCTTGCCCCTTCTCTTCTCCCAATCTAAGTCAGAGGGAGAGGGAACATGGGGTGATTTTCAGAGGACAGAGAGATAGACAATCACAAGGTCCAAATCACCCAGGACCCATGATGGGCAAGTCCAGGAGCCAACTGCAGCCTAGGGGACTGAACGCTAAAGACAAGGCTAATGCCAGGTTAATTCTCATCAATTTTTTTTTTTTAATCACTCACTCCATTCCAGGATCCTGATCATAAGATAGGAGGAAATGAGCCTGAGAACCAGAGTTCTGTCAGAGTGAAAACTGTGGTTAACGGAAAACAGAGAGAGTGCCCCTCGAGGCCCCAGGCGGGGGGAAGGACAGGGAAGGTGGGCACCTGACATTTAGAGCAGTGGCCCCCCTGCTGCTCCAAGTGCGTACTAAATGTCCCGTCACTGCCACCCTCCTGCCCCGTCCCCAGACCAGCTCCATCACAATAAGTTTCCCCAGTCCCTTCCAGTTTCGGACACTCTTGTTTATACACGTCTGCTGTAGAAACTACATTCTACTCACACCTTCCTTCTTTTTTTAACCATAGCCAATCCAGATTCAGGCAAAGACAACATCCTATGTGTCTCCAACATTCTGGTTTTTTGGGGGGAGGGGGCTGCTCCAGCTTGGCTTGCAAGGTCTTAATTCCCTGACCAGGGATTGAACCCAGGCCCTCTGTGAAAGCAGAGTCCTAACCACTGGGCCGTCAGGGAAGCCTCTTTCAGCCACTGGTCCCCAGGGGTTGGAAAGTGAGGTTGGTCCTCCCCCAACCATAAATCCACCTCCCACACACACACACACCGCAAGCCTATCCACAGTGTGAAAGCTCACACCCAGTTCTCCTCACTTCCCCCTTTCCTGGGGGGGGCCTCTGACCAGACTTGGTATCAACAGAAATAATCAATAAACAGTCAATCAAAGGAATAGAAGAGAGCTTAGTCTGAGTCAAACAGGGACCTCTAGCCTAGGAGACACAGATTCAAGAAGACTTGAACTATATTGTACCATATTGTAAAATGGGGGTGGCTTGTAATAAAGAATATGCCTGCAATGCAGGAATCCTGGGCTCAATCTCTGGAGAAGGAAATAGCAACCCACTCCAGTATTCTTGCCTGGAGGATTCCATGGACATAGAAGCCTGGCAGGCGACAGTCCATGAAGTCACAAAGAGTCAGACATGACTCACTAACACTTGTAAAGGCAAAAACCGTAAAAAATCAGGTAATGTAAGTTAAGTTGTTTTTCAAGAATTACACTTGGAGCTAGGAAGAAGCAAGGGTGCTTGTTCAGGAAGGATGGGGTGGGGTCTGAAACAGTTGCAGAGCCTGGGAGGGACCTTGAGATCATGAGGTGGCTGCAGACAGCTGGCCACATGTACTGTTTTGAGAGCGGCTGCTGGTGTCCTTTGATACAATTCAAAGTTCAAGTTCTTGGGGAAGCAGGAGTGGGTCTTGAACCCACATCCACAAGGACCACCAGCTGCACAGTAACTGCAGTTGCCCCATTAAATATGTATGCATTTATTTATTTTTGGCTATGCTGGGTCTTCGCTGGTGTGAGGGCTTTTCTCTAGTTCCGGCCTGTGGGGCCTACTCTCCGGTTGTGGTGTGCAAGGGCTTCTCGTCGCTGTGGCCTCTCTTGTTCTGGAGCACAGGCCCTAGGTGTGCGGGCTTCAGTAGTTGCAACTCCCAGGCTCTAGAGCACAGGCTCAGTAGTTGCAGGACACGAGCTTAGTCGCTCCACGGCACGTGGGATCTTCCTCAATCAGAGATGGAACCCGTGTCTCCCGAATTGGCGGGGGGATTCTTTACCACTGAGCCACTACAGAAGACCCTACAGTTACTCCATTTTGATTTTTAAATGCATTCTTCTCTTTCATGGTTAAAGCAAATGTACAATGACCGTTTAAAAGGCCACAAACTCTCTAGTTTGTTGGCCTAAAGCCCGAGTTAAATTGTGTGCAAGCCAGAGTGACTTCCTCATCCTCAGTGTGTGAACATTCCTATCGTGGCAGGGACATGGGGAGACAGCAACCACTGAGCCCATCTTCAGTTCCAGCATGGCTTACCCCCGGCTGCGGCTCCCCGGTATATCTGTGCTGGTTGGAGGCCGCGGGAAGTGATTCCATCCCCAGGGCACTGTGCTCCTCTGGAAATCCCAGCGCTGCCTGGGGCTCAAGGAAGCTGGGTGGGCAGGAGAGACGGGTGGTGACTCTACACGGGGAATTCTAGGAAAGCAGGACTCGGGGACACCCCTAGGCAGTGTTTAGGCCAGAACAATTGTCCTTATCAGTGTTGCAAGAATATGAAAGCTATAGTGGCCCTGAAAGTCAGAACCACAAAATGCCAAGGGTCAGATTCCTAAGACCGTGACTCACAACAGCCCATTTCTCCACTTTTGCTCATTCTCTCTGTTATTTTCCTCCTCGTAAACACGTGCTGGGCGCCTGCTCAGTGTCCAGGGTCATGCTTTGTACTGGTTGTTGTGGTTTCTGTGACTTACTTCAACTTGTTTCAGTATAGTCAGTGTGCAAGTGTGTGTGTGTGTGCATGCACACGCATGCCAGCTAGTTTCAGCTCGAATTCACACATGTGTGATCAGGAAAGCACACCCAGGGGCTGTCCACTCTCTGCACATCCTAGACACCCCCCAGAGCCAGCGTTACCAGGCTTCAGCCCACACATCCCAGCTGACACTGAGGATTTGCTTTTCAGCATCCTGACCATCAAAAATGGATATTGGTTGCAGCACTAGTGACTTAGTAATTATCATCACAGATGTGAGAAGGGGGTTTGTACTGGTGAAAACATCCAAGTCAGGGAAGATGATGTAAAAGGCTGAGACATTCAGTCTGGGGAGATGAAAACACTGTGGAGGTGGACGGTGGCTATGGTTGTACTGCAATGGGATTGTACTTCATGCCACCAAACTGCACACTTAAAAATGGCTAAAATTTAACTTTCATGTTAAATAACTTTTTGCATTTCGATAAAATGCAGTGACTTTTATCACCAAACTTCTTTAAGGTTTAGACACTGCCCATACTTGCATGATGGCTTCCCTGGTAGCTCAGATGGTAAAGAATCCGCCTGCAGTGTAGGAGAACCGGGTTTGATCCCTGGGTGGAGAAGATCCCCTGAAAAGGGGAATGGCAACCCATTCCAGTATTCTCGCCTGGGAAATCCCATGGACTGAGGAGCCTGGTGGGCTACAGTCCATGGGGTCACAAAGAATCAGACGCGACTGAGCACAACTAAACAGCAGAAACAACTTGGGGGTCGAGCGGTCAGATAAGGGTTTCTGGGCGGGATCATCTGGAAGGATGAGTTGGTGTTCAACCAGCTGAGAGGGACAGAAAGTCTTGTATTAGTTTATTGTTTCTATTTGCTCTGGAAACTGACAGTTGGAATTAATTTGGTTTAGATTTTGAGACTGAATCTGCCATTTCAAACTATCTGGTAATCTCTAGCTTTTTGAAAATTCATTTATTTTATACCAAAATGTAACTTTCTGGTTAAAAGAAGAAGGAAAAATAAAAAAGCTGTCTTTTGAGTAATGCTGTTTTGAATAATGTTACTAAACAGAACTAAATAATGTTACTAAACTAAATAATGTTACTAGAACTAAATAATGTTACTAAACAGATTCATAGACATAGAGAACAGACTTGTGGCTGCCAAAGGGGAGATGGAATGTGGGGCAGGGATAGGGTGGGAGTTTGGGATTAGCAAATGCAAACTATTATTTATAGAATAGGTAAACTACTGTACAGCTACTACTGTAGAGCTCAGGGAACTCTATTCAATATCCTGGCATAAACTATAATGAAAGAAAGTATATATATATATGTATAACTGAATTATTTTACTATACAGCAGAAATCAACATGACACTATAAATCAACTATACTCACTAAGTGAAAGTCGCTCAGTCGTGTCCGGCTCTTTGCCACCGCATGGACTATACTGTCCATGGAATTCTCCAGGCCAGAATACTGGAGAGAGTAGCCTTTCCCTTCTCCAGGGCATCTTCCCAACCCAGGGATCCAACCCAGATCTCCTGCATTGCAGGCAGATGCTTTACTCTCTGAGCCACCAGAGAAGCAGAGGTGAGCTTAAACCCCAAGGAAAACCACCGTTAGCTTATCTCCCTAATATGTTTCAGGCACTTCCCTCAGAGAATCTACCCTTTAACACCTTTTTTGATGAACTAGAGCTAAAAATGAAGGAAGTCTTTGTATTCGTTTGTTTTATGTTTTTTTATTATGGTTTTTTTTTTTTCTCTGACTTGCCTTAGATCCCAGAAATGGAGAAAACGTATATTGCTGGTATTTCTTTTTGGCACTTCTGATATTCTGGGGCCAGACATTCAAATCCTGGCTCTACCGCACACAAGCTATGTAACCCAGGCAACTTTCTAATTTCTCTAAGCCTCTGTTTCCACTGTAACATGGGACTGGCTATGGGGTGAAGGTTGAGAATATCCACCAAAAGCTCTTAGGGTCGTGGCATCCTTGACTGTCACCCAGGCCGGCACCGCCCTCCCGGCCAGTGCACGGGCTGTTGGGGTCCTCCCTGGTGGAATCGACTGACCTTCATTGGGGACAGAGGAGAATGTGCTCTTGGTAAACATATTTGGGGCAGCTTGGTTGTATTGTGGGAAGAATGTGGCCTTTGGAGCCCACACTTGGGCTCACATTCTTGCCGTATCTGCTCACTGGGTGACCTTGAATATTTAATTAACATCTGAATCCCCGTTTCCCCTTCTCACAAATGAATATCTAATACTCATTGGATTGGAGATAAGGCTGGTAGGGCATTATCTGGATGGACTGATTACTTGTTAATTTTCTCCTTCCCCCTTGTAACGACTTCACAGGAAGGAGGAAAGGTAAGCCTCCCTCTGGGGCCCCCACTATGCATTCCGGGAGTCCTGGGTGTGTCCCCAAAGTCGGGATTGGCCCTCGGTCCTGGGAATATGGTGGAGGGAAATACAGCTTGCAAGAGTAAAGTGGTGTATCCCAAGCAATGAACTTGATTCCAGACCCTTGGAACAAATCATCACTCCCGTGGGAACCATCCTCTTATCACTGGAACATTCTTCTTGACAAAATTATTTTTAATGTTAAAAGTAAAGATTTTTAAAAGCCACAATTCTCCTTCCTGCTGCAACTATTTTTGGTTTTAGCTATTACCTTGCGGTCTTTGGCTGGGGCTTCCCAAGTGGCACAGTGGTAAAGAATCTGCCTGCCAGTGCAGCAGACTCAAGAGACGCAGGTTCGATCCCCGGGTTAGGAAGATCACCTGTAGAAGGAAATGGCAACCCACTCCAGTATCCTTGCCTGGGAAATCCCATCACAGAGGGCTACAGTCGATGGGATCCAAGAGAGTCTTTGCCTACCTGCCGATATGATTTATTGTAGCTTCTGTCAATACCGTAATATTTATATTCTACTTTTACAATATAAAATACAGTATTGTAAACTATTTATATTCTACTTTTCTATGTATCGCTATTCATTTGCTAGCACAGATTTCACATGATTCTATAAAATAGCTACATAACAGACCTCCTTGTAAAAGTTTTATGATATTGGATATGAATATTACATGAAGGTTTATGCTACAATGGCTTCTCTATGACTGCAGTTTAATCTTTTTCATTTTTCTCCTTAGTAGATTATATTCTTTGCAAAAAATTATGGAGGCTTTGATGCTTTATGGGCTTCCCTGATAGATAAGTTGGTAAAGAATCCGCCTACAATGCAGGAGACCCCAGTACGATTCCTGGGTCAGAAAGATCCACTGGAGAAGGGAAAGGCTACCCACTCCAGTATTCTAGCCTGGAGAATTCCGTGGACTGTATACTCCCTGGGGTCACAGAGTCGGACACAGCTGAGCGACTTTCACTGATGCTTTATATCTGTAAATCAGTCCCCTATAAAAATGAGAAGGGCCGTTTGTTACCAAATAGTAGATTCTTCATCCGATTACAGCCAGGAATTTGTTTTGTTTGTTTAATTTGTATTGGAGTATAGTTGATTTACAATGTTGTATTAATTTCACATGTACACCAAAGTGAATCAGTTGTACATAGACATGTATCCACTCTCTTTTTAGATTCTTTCCCCATATAGGTCATTACAGAGTGTTGAGTAGAGTTCCTTGTGCTATACACTAGGTTCTTATTAGTTATCTGTTTTATATAGTAATGTGTATATGTCAATCCCAATCTACCCAACTTATCCCCACCTTTTACCCCTTGGTAACCATAGGTTTTGTTTTCTATATTTGTTGTTATTTAGTCTCTAAATCGTGTCTGACTTTTCATGACCCCATGGACTGTAGCCTCCCAGGCTTCTCTGTCCATAGGCTTCTCCAGGCAAGAATACTGAAGTGGCTTGCCATGCCCTCCTCCAGGGGACTCCCGACCCAGGGATCAAACCCGTGACTCTTTCACTGACAAGCAGAGTCTTTATTGCTGAGCCACCGGAAGCTGTTTTCTACATATGAGATTCTATTTGTTTGGTAAATAAGTTCACTTGCACTGTTCTTTTTAGGTTTCACGTATAAGTGATATCATATGATACCTGTGATTCTCTGTCTGACTTACTTCACTCAGTACAGCAATCTCTAAATCCACCCATGTTGTTGCAGGTGGTATTACTTCATTCTTTTTTATGTACAGCCAGGAATTTGATCAGCAGGCTGATTTCATACTTGGAGAAACTGGGGTACAGACACATTCTAACAGATCTACCCCTAGAATTCATATACCAATGTACTCATCTCTTTTTTTTTTTTTTGATCACGCAGCACAGCTTGAGGGATCTTAGTTCCCTAACCAGGATCATACCCAGACTCCCAGCCATGGGAGCACAGAGTCCTAACCACTGGACCACCAGGAATTCTCTCATCTCAGTTTTTTAAGTGACCAGGGAAAGCAACGATGTACATTTCAACAGTGGGTCCCTTGACAAATCACCCAGCATTTCCAGAGAGAAAAACCACCCTGGACTCCCTGGAAGTCTGGAGAAGAAAGGTGATGGGGGAGGGGGCAGGAAGAGAATTAGGATGAATAATCTGTTACACAGACACTGTGTGCAGCAAGAACAAACTGAAAGGGCGCCCAGCCTGCCTCAAGGCACAGGATGTAGCTGTCCTTCTGAATGGCTCTTCTGTCCTATCGAGGCCCATTGTCTCATGGAACCCAGGCCTAACAATGTCCCATTGTGGCCGTGCAAAGACAAGGTGGTTAAATCCCAGTTTTCCAGCTGTCTGTCTTCATTTTCGGTCTCCGGGACTGGTCCCCTGAGGATGGCTCTGTTCCACGGCCTGGGCTCCACGCTGCCAGCCATGTAAGTAAGGATGGTTTACAGGCTCCTGGATCTGCCTTGGGGACAATTATAAATCTCCCATCTTGCTCTGGCTTTTATAAATATGTAAAGATGACAGCACACATTTCCAGGGTGATAACAGTGGGAGAAACTGTCTCTGCAATTGCCTATCCAGAGCCTGCTGTCCATTGCACAGCCACCTGTGTGTGGAACCATGAGGATGCTTCCCACGGACAGAAGATGCTCTTAAGGGCTTTATACAAATCAGTAACTGGATCAATACTTTCGTTTTAAAGGAAATTTAAGGACCAACTTCAGTTGCAAGAGACTGTTTTGCCTTAAATAAGCCTGGAATGGGTGTTACTACCATGTGGGTTTTAAAATCCCTGCACTGAAACAATTCCTACTGGCAGCCAACTATTCTTGTTGCACCAGATTCTGGGTCATGTGACATCTCTGCAACGCCATGGTGTGGAAGGACCGGGTAACCAGCCAGCTAGAGATGGTTAATAAGGAGGCACTGGAGTGATGGAAAGCTCCCTGGAAATCACCTGCTTCCTGTGTCACCTCCCAGATGGAGAAGGTACTGGCTTCTAAGGGGGAGGTTGTGCATCGCTTGCTGACGGTTTCTACAGAGAAATGAAAACCCAGGTGTTTCAGAGAAGGGAAAGCATTGTCATTGCCATGTGCTCTGTGGTCCTGCCTTTGTCTTTCTTGGTACTGATGGACTTTGCTCTAAGACCCCAAGCAAGAATTTCTGCTGGATATGGGGGTGCACAGAAAGAAGAGGCTGATTCCTTGGAGAGGGATGGGTTGCAGGGTCTACAGCGTCCTCTTCTATATAGTCGAGGAGCCTGTGGGCTGGACATGGAAGAAAGCACCCCAGCCCTGACACTGTCTGCACCGGGCAGCCACGGGCTGGCTGCTCCGTCACGCTGTTGCATCCTCTCCCACCTGTAAGATGGGGTGGCTGTTGTACCATCCTCACTAGACACAAAGAGACTTAATGCAGGTAGAAGTACCTTATGAAAGTAAGTTCTGTCTTTTGTGTGGAGTAACAAGCAATCAGGGAAGGCTGGTACTTGGCTGTTGCCAACACTGTGTGTCTTCAGGAGCTATCAGAAACAGGTGTACCTCTTTAGGAACTCCCCCCACCCCTTTACACTGATGAGCTGAGAACTGCTTTCCATATTTGCGAAGCTGTATTTCCTTCTGCCCTCCATGGGAGTCGGGGTGTCAGGACTACTGATAACTTGTTCGGGCTTAGCAGGGAGCTTGTTAGGTCTAAGCTCGGGGGGAAGGGGTGAGGGGAAGGTGGAAATAGGCTGTGGGGGAGGAGGTTTGGGAGACAAATCATAATCTACATTTTTTCCAAACAGGATATTGATCAAACCTAATTTTGGGTAAAAGTGACATAGGTGACATTTTCTAAATCGTGTTGCAAACTTTTTAACTTGAAATGCCTGGTCTTCACGTGTTTAGCTGTGCTGTGTGTTGTTAAGACTCTTTGGATCCAGTTTAGGGATCTAAACTCATCCACTATCAGTAGAGTGTTGTCCTTCTCCCTACCTGACACTGTAAAAGAAGAGAAATACATATTTTATTGGAGAAGAATGGATACATATCTATGTGTGGCTGAGTCCTTTTGCTGTTCACCTGAAACTGTCACAACATTGTTAATCGGCTCTACCCTGATGCAAAATAAAAAGAGAAAAGAAAGAAATGTGTATTTTATCTTGGTGGGCCTGAACCTCTTCACCAGCCTCAGTGAATACTTAGGGGGTGGCGTGACTGAAGGTCACCTGGAACCTCCGTCACGAAGGTCATGAAGTTCGTCATAGAAAGAAGTAAGTTAAGTGATAATCCTTTCTGCAGTTTGTTGGAGTTCTGTTTCCCTGTCTGTGAAATGAGGAGCTTAGATTAGATGTTCCTGTCCGTCAGCACAGAGTAAACAGCATCCTTTCAGGATGATTTTCTCTGCTCCTGCCCCACCCTAACCTTGGGGCTTAGTAAATAGTCAACTCATCCACAGGGATGGGGAGGGGAGGGGTCCTCAAGGATTCTTCTGGTCCACTCAACCCTCGCCCACCATTCCAATATCTACCAGCAGGAAAACCCAAGATTTCTCCAAGCCAGTTGAGTTCAGTCAGCAATCCTATGGAGACTGACGTATGAAACAAAATCTGTGCTAGGTTCTGGGAATACAAAGCAAGTGAATGCCTGTCTTCCAAGGGTTTTTCCATCTTGGAGGGGGAGAAGAGAGTCAGGGAGACAGAACAGTGAGATAACAGTGAGATAAGGTCAGGGCTCTGCAAAGTGTGAGCTCAGGTGGGGAGGAGCATGCAGGGGAGAAGAGAGTCCCCTGGATCCTGCCTCCCTGGATGGATCACACAGTAACTCAGAGTCAGGTCTGTGGGGCTCCACCGCCAGCTTAGACCACACAGAGTCCACCATAACGTATTCACCCTCTAAAGACTACAGAGCCACTTCCAAACATTCTAATATAATCAGAGTTCATCTGTCAGAGGTGAGAGACCAGTGGCGGGAGACCCCCCTGCCTCCACTAACCTTCACACAATGGGCCTGATAAAGCCCCCTCTTCAAACAAAGCACCGGCAATTGCTTTATCAGATGTAATTACATTTTCTAATCTCGCAGCGACTTCCTTGAAGCCACTGAGAATCTCAGGTGAAGGATCTTCCCAGAGGTTATCTGTTTAGGTTCTGTCCAGTTTACGTCTGCAGGTCTAAGCTTTATTAAGCATTGTCCTGGCCCCACAGGTGGTGTCATACCTAAACCCAGACAGACTGACCCCCAGCGCTAGGGGCCGTTGACTCTGTCTCTGAACCATGTCATCCCTGCGGCACCCAGCCCTCTCCCTCCTGCTTGGGAGGCCTGAGGTTGGTGGAACCTCAAAGGCATTTGGTGAAATCTGGGCTGAGATGGTGCCTGGTTCGTTCAGTGTGATGCCCTCACAGGTGAGGTCTGGGTTACGCCTGAGGCTCTTGATTGCTGGACCCAAGATTTCACGTACAAGGAGGCTGTCAGTGTGATGGGTGATTAAAGACAAGTGGTGCAAAAACCTGGTCTGAGATTATATAAGCATCATAAGTAGGAAAAAAAGAAAATAAGTAGGGAATTCTCCAGTAGTCCAGCGGTTAGGACTCCACGTTTCCAATGCAGAGGGCACAGGTTTGATCCCTGGTTGGAGAACTAAGAGCCTACAAGCCCCATGGCAAGGCCAGGAAAAAAAAAAATCATAGGTAGACAACCAAGCACATAGATGCAAAGAGACGACTTATTAGAAAAGACCCTGATGCTGGGAAAGATTGAGGGCAGGAGGAGAAGGGGATGACAGAGGATGAGATGGTTGGATGGCATCACCGACTCGGTGAACATGAGTTCACCGGGAGACGGTGATGGACAGGGAAGCCTGGCGTGCTGCAGTCCACGGGGTCGCAGAGTCAGACACAACTTAGCAACTGAACAACAGCCAAGACAAGTGATCAGTTTGTCATCTAGGTCTTCTTATTTGTAACTTGATTAAAGAGAAGAAAAACTTGGGGTGGGAGCAAGGAGGGACAATGCTGGCACATATTATCATCAGCCCTAAATGCCTTCAAGTTCCTCATGTCTATCAGTGAGTTCTTCTCTTTGGAGGGGAAGTATTTTCCTAGGAGCTTCAGGATTTCTCATCTCTGACTGTGCTGCTTGCTGAGGACTGATTTGGTCACAGGTTCCCTTACTCTCTCAGCAAACAATACAGTCACCCCACACACCTAAGGCTACTGCATCATAAAGCTCAGTGCTCTTTCTTGTCAAGTTAGAACCTTGAATGTCTGTCTGGTTAACAGTATAGCCTTGCGGGTCTGTTCTTCAGAAATAACTGTGCAGTACTTCCATTTCCCAGGCACTCCTGTGAGAGTTCTCTGTGACTGTAACTAATTTGCCCTTTTCAGAAGTGATAAGTGCCAGTTAATTCAAGCACCAGGAGATGGTAAACGGTGCAAGAGAATAAATTAGCCACTTGGTCCGGGTGATCAGGGAAGCCTCAATGGCTCAAGAGGTAAAGAATTCGCCTGCAGTGCAGGAGAGGTGGGTTGAATCCCTGGGTCAGAAAGATCCCCTAGAGAAGGGAAGAGCAACCCACTTTAGTATTCTTGCCTGGAGAATCCCATGGACAGAGGAGCCTGGTGGGCTACAGTCTTCAGGGTCACAAAGAGTCAGACTCAACTGCGCATGCACATGCACACCAGATGATCAGAGAAGCCGCTCCTGAGGCAGTTGGGCAGCCTGGTATGTGGGGAACAGCACACCCAGAAAGCTGACCACGGCCCTGCCTGAAAACCAACTCTGTAACCAGGGGCCCCTCCGCAGCCTGAAATCTACCTTCCCCTGAGGGACCTGTTGGTCCAGCACAGAGGGTCCCTCGTGACACCAGGACTTGATCTTGTGCAAGGAACATCCTTTCTCTCTTGTACCACCTTTAATCCATGAGAACTATTTAGTCTGATCTGTTTAAAGAAAGTGGTGCAATCATGCCAAGGTGAAGACTCTGCCAGAAAAAACAAAATCCTAATCACTCCTTTAAAGTTATATTTATTGCAAGTGCTGGGTAAGCTCCTCACAAAGCACCACCGGGTTAGACCTCACACCAACCACACAAACGGGCGTCACACCCATTTCTGAGATGCGGAAACTGGGGTCAAGAGGTTGGGAAGGTGCTCAGGTCACTCACTGGTACACAGGGCAGTGGGGAGGGATGAAGCCAGACCTCATGTTCTTTACTGTTACTCTTGGAAACTAAACTCACAGAGCTTTGAAGAGCATCTCGTCTGGTCAGACAGAACACAAGGGGCTGGGACTGGGGCTGACCTAAAATTCTCCTGTGTTTACATGAACTTGGGTTTTCATTTAAAGTTCCTTTATAGTCTTGTACAGTTAAGTCTGTACATTCTTGCATGAATCAGAATTTTAAAAAAAAAAGGAATCTGTGTGTAGGACATATGTTGCTAGTCGCTCAGTTCTGTCCGCGGCCTGTAGTCAGCCAGGCACCTCTGTCCATGGAATTTTCCAGGAAAGAATACTGGAGTGTGTTGCCATTTCCTTCTCCAGGGGATCTTCCTGACACAAGGATTGAACCTGGGTCTTCTGCATTGCAGGCATATTCTCTATCATCTGAGCCACCAGGGAAGACCAGGACAGATATTGTTAACCTGAAAAATGTATTCCTATATACAGCTTTTATGTATACAGTTTTTCTACACACAGTTTTTGAATATAAATGTATTACTATATACAGTTACAAATAGATGGGGAAACAATGGAAACAGTGAAAGACTTTATTTTGGGGGGCTCCAAACTCACTGCAAATGGTGACTACAGCCATGAAATTAAAAGACACTTGCTCCTTGGAAGAAAAGCTATGAACAACCTAGATAGCATATTAAAAAGCAGAGACATTACTTTGCCAACAAAGGTCCGCCTAGTCAAACCTATGGTTTTTCCAGTGGTCATGTATGGCTGTGAGAGTTGGACTGTGAAGAAAGCTCAGTGTCAAAGAATTGATGCTTTTGAACTATGGTGTTAGAGAAGACTCTTGAGAGTCCCTTGGACTGCAAGGAGATCAAACCAGTCAATCCTGGAGGAAATCAGTCCTGAATATTCTTTGGAAGGACTGATGCTGTAGCTGAAACTGCAATACTTTGGCTACCTGATGTGAAGAACTGACTCATTGGAAAAGACCCTGATGCTGGGAGGGATTAGGGGCTGGAGGAGAAGGGGACGACAGAGGATGAGATGGCTGGATGGCATCTCCAACTTGATGGACATGAGTTTGAGTAAACTCCGGGAGTTGGTGATGGACAGGGAGGCCTGGTGTGCTGCAATTCATGGGGTTGCAAAGAGTCGGACACGACTGAGCGACTGAACTGAACTGATACACAATAGATGCGGACAAACACTGTTTGATTCCACTTGTACGAGGTGCCTAAAATAGTCAAAATCAGAGTCAGACAGTACACTGGTAGATGACAGGGGCTGGGAGGTGGTGGTGGGGAGTGGTGGGGAAGGGGAGATGAGGAGTTAGTGTGTAATGGAGACAGAGTTTCAGTTTAGGAAGGTAAAAAATTTGGAAGCTGCATGCTGGTGAGAGTTAAACAGCCATGTGAATGTACTTAGTACCACTGAACCATACAGTAAAAAATGGTTAAAACAGTATATCTTACATTATGTGACTTTTACCACAATCAGAAGCATTTGAAAAATCAACAAAGCAGAAGAAAATGTCGAAGATGCTCGTGAGAAGATGAAGAGTGAGGAATATCACAGGCAATCAGAGGAAATGATCATTTTCAAGCTGCTTAAATCAGCTGAATCACTATTTGTACAATTCGCGCTCCTGTCTTCAGGGCATGATGGTTGTAACGGGTTCGGTTCCTGGAGATGTTTTAACAATCTCTCCTGCCTCCACTGCCCCCCTCCTGACAATAAGGCAAATCAAACCAGGGACCCAGGACCCACCTCTGTAACACGCAGAGGTGGGAGAGAGTTGCATGTGAGTCAGCAAGCTATGCAAGGAATTTGCAGAGGACACAGGAGTTTACTAATGGAATGGCCTCAAAGCTCGCCAAAGCATCTCGTTCCTAATCTTCCTCTGTGTTGTCAGACATGGGTGGAAGCCCACAGCCAGCCAGCATGAAGAGACAAAGTTCATTCTCCAGGAGGGAGGGCCCTTCCCCATCGTGATGTCCCTTCCCCTCGTATTCTTACAAGATGGTGAGCGGCTGGCCCACTCGGCGCGCAATCTCCCTTAATCTCCTGCTGGCCACCCTACCCAGCAGCCCACATTGACCTCTCTGATGCCTCCTCGTGTGAGGGAGCCGTGGACAGGTGGCCAAGAGAGGAGGTGCGAGGGGAGATTCAGGCCTAGGGAGCAGCCTGTGCAAAGGCCAAGGAGGCGAGAATAGGGAAGCAGCTCAGGGCTCTGAGCAGAGGTCCCTCCAGCCAGCTGCCCATTACCATCACCAGGGGGCTTGGAAGGTGCCCAGGCTCACGGGTGACCCCAGATTAACAAACAGGACCTCTGCGGTCAGGACACAGACATCCGCGACCCCAGAGGCAGCCACGGCTGAGACCAGGGGTGCCAAAGGTGAACGCAGAGGAAGGCCAGGGGCGAGGCAGAGGGCTGGCATTGGAGAGTGTGCGGACTGGATGGTGGGGTCTCAGATGAACCTCCCATTTCTTAAGTACGAGGAGCAGAACCAGCTGTGAAGAGGCTGCTGTGGTCCCCAGACAGGAGACGGCGCTGTCGGCCCTAATTCTCGACACAGGAAGGACCCAGAGCACAAGGACAGTTTCGGAGATCAGAGGGAGTCAGGTGAGGGGAGTCAGGGGGAGGGACGGCTACGTAACCAAAGGGATAAAGAAACGGGGACTGGTCAGGAAGACCTCTTTACTTTTTATGTGACTATAAATATAGGGTATTTACTTATCTATTTTGGTTGTGCTGCATGGCTTATAGAATCTTAGTTCCCTGACCAGTGACTGAACTCACACCCTAGGCATGAAAACACGTGGAGTCCTAACCACTGGCTGTGCTGCTGGGCTTGGTCACTGATTCGTGCCTGACCCTTGGTGACCATAGTCCACCAGGCTCCTCTGTCCAAGGGATTTCCCAGGCAAGAATACTGGAATGGGTTGCCATTTCCTACTCCAGGGGATCTTCCTGACCCAGGGATCGAACTCAGATCTCTTGCATCTCCTGCTTTGGCAGGCAGATTCTTTACCACTAGTGCCACCTGGGAAGCCCCCTAACTACTGGACCACCAGGGAATCCACAAAATAGGGTATTTTGAGAGGACTATTCCAGAAAACCCTAGAAGTGTAATTTCCAGACTCAAATATGCCATTGTTTTGTTTACCAAGTTCTGCTTACTCTGTAGAAAATAATCCTTAAAATGTTCACCAGAAAGGAGGACCTGAGCATCTGCAGTGATGAGCTTTCTTATTCTTACAGATAAAATCAGAAGTGGGCCTCAACATAGCCACCTAATTTAATGCAGCCCTGCTCTGGGCTCTCCATGGTGTTTTTCATCACTGGCTCAGTTTTACAGAGGGAACATCAGCATTGTCTTCTGAGGCCTTTCAGAATAAAAATCTACACAAACTTGTCAGGAGAGAGCAAGAGAGGCCAATCATAGAGGAGTTTTGGGGAATGATAAAATAAAAATAAAGTCCTATGATTATGTCTATAATAAAAAATATTTATGTGATGAAATAAAGCTATGAGGAAGACATCCAGACCCACAGTTGCAAATGTAACTAAACATTTAGCACTTGATCCATTTTTAGGTTTATTTCAATTGTAGGCACTGAACTGCTTTTGCACTGTGGTGTTGGAAAAGACTCTTGAGAGTCCCTTGGACTGCAAGGTGATCCAACCAGTCCATCCTAAAGAAAATCAGTCCTGGACATTCATTGGAAGGGCTGATGCTGAAGCTGAAATTCCAATACTTTGGCCACCTCATGCGAAGAGCTGACTCATTGGAAAAGACCCTGATGCTGGATAAGATTGAGGGCAGAAGGAGAAGGGGATGACAGAGGATGAGATGGTTGGATGGCATTACTCATATGATGGACATGAGTTTGACTAGGCTCCAGGAGTTGGTGATGGACAGGGAAGCCTGGTGTGCTGCCGTTCATGGGGTTGCCAAGAGTCGGACACGACTGAGCGACTGAACTGAACTGAACTGAGGCACTGATAAATCATGATGCAGAGCACAGTGGACGGAGCACTGGGTTCTGTGGTCTGGCTGTGCCGCCCACTTTCCCTGGGACTCCAGCTGTCCTGCCTCTGTGGGCCTCGGATGCTACTCTATCTCATGAGCCCTTGGAATATGAAGTGTTTCTCTACCCAACTGCCTGTTAGAATCTCCTAGGGAGATTTTACATATCAACGCCCCTAGAAATTTCTGGTAGTAGGTCCTTGACATCAATATTTTTAAAAAGCTCCCCGATATATGGGTTAATAAAACAAATATTGTATATTAACACATATATGTGGAATCTAGGAAAAAATGGTACACTGAACCTGTTTGCGAAGCAGAAATAGAGACCCAGACCTAGAGAACAAATGCATGGACACTCAGGAGGGGAAGAGGGAGCAGGATGAATTAGGAGATTGGGAAGGACATATCTCCACCACTGTGTATAAAGTGAAAGTGAAGGTGTTAGTGGCTCCATTGTGTCTGACTCTGAGACCCCCATGATCTATAGCCGCCAGGCTCCTCTGTCCATGGAACTCTCCAGGCAAGAATAGTGGAGTGGGTTGCTACTCCACTTCTCCAGGGTGTCTTCCCCACCCAGGGGTTGAATTCAGGTCTTCTGCATTGCAGGCAGATTCTTTCCTGTATAAAATAGATAACTAATGGGGAACACAGTGGTGACCAATATGGGAAGGAAATTGAAGGAAGAGAGGATATACGTGTACATGGGGCTGATTTACTTTGCCATACAGCAGAAAACAACACGACATTGTAAAGCAACTAAACTCCAACAACGAAAAAAAAAAAAAGAAAGAAAAATCTCCCCAAGGGGTTCCAATGCATTGCCCAAGCTGATAATGACTGGATGATCAAGATGATTTCTAAGATCCCTTCTAAAAATCGGGTTTTTTAAAACCTAATTTCATGGGACACTTCTCCCTCAGTCTCTCATTCCAAAAAGAAAATCCGGAATAGCACAAGCTTCCTTTTGTTTCCAGGAAGCACACCCATGCAAAGACGCAGCAGTCAAGACCAAGGTTTAAGTACTCCCTCAGCACTGGGATGGTTTGGCTGATTTTAAGGAGAAATTCTCCAAAGCTTCTGAAGGGGTTTGCTGTTTCCAGGTGCACTAAGAGACCCCCAGGTGAGCAAGAAGGAAAGGAAGTCAATGCAGCCCCGGGCCAGCTCTCAGGAACCAGCCAAGCCGTGGTGGCCCTCCGGCCACTAACCTTTACGCCAGTGGAGTGAGCCGTCCCTGAACACAATAGAAACTCTGCCACTTTGAAGATAAGCTCGCACAGCCTGCTTGAAACAATAATTCTGTACTTTCTTTCCTGTTTCTAGATTTATTTTAAGTATTAGTATAAAATGTCAGAGCAGCTGATAGCAGCCAGATCAGTTTGTATAAAACTCGACTGCCTGTTTGTGGTATATTATGGCTATATTTGACACAGGAAAGCACTTAATCATGCAGGCTATCAGCAGACCACACCCACCTTTGTGAGGACCCTCCGAGGCCGCGAGATTTATCACTGTGAACTTGAACTGGATGGACAGGCCCTGATGGATAACACAGGCTGCTTCTGAGAAGTTGGGGCTAGAAGGGTACCATCCACAACCCAAGGGCCAGGAGAAGGTCAGGAGCGCAGAGCCATCTCCCACAGAGGGCCTGAGCGTCTCCCACCTATGCCCTGGCTCTTATCTCAGGCTGTTGAAATCTTCGGAGTGGAAATCTGATGATGTGGGAATTGTGGCAACCACCCAAAGCCCCATTTCACTCCAAAATGGCTTTTTCTGAGGCTGCTAACCAGTTTTCTCCGCACACCTGCTAATCAGTGAAGAGTGAATCTGTTTACAGAAAAAAGCCTAGCATCTCTGCTGTTCACTAGTCTCTTTTCCAGTGGGTTACTCTGTTTGCGTATTTGCAGGTCTCAGCAGTTGAGAGGCCGGCACTGCGGGCAGGGTGGGGTGGTGGGGCTCTTTCTCTCCCTTTCACCTACTGGACACCTGAGACCCATAAGAGAAGTAAGTGAGGGCTTCCCTGGGGGCTCAGGGGTAAAGAATTCACCTGCCAATGTGGGAGACACAAGTTTAGTCCCTGGATTGTGAAGATTCCACATGCCATGGAGCAACTAAGCCCATGTGCCACAACTACTGAGCCCACATACCACAACCATGAAGCCTGTGCACCCTGGAGCCCGTGCTCTGCAACAAAAGGAGCCCAAACACAGAACTAGAGTAGTCCCTGCTTGCCGCAACTAGAGAAAAGTCCACAGAACAACGAAGACCCAGGGCAGTCAACAAACAAATAGAGAAAATTACTTTTTAAAATGTGACTAATGCAAACAGAGAAACTGAACCTTTAAAAGCAAAAAGGAGGTGAGCTGACCATGGGGAGGTATCCAAAAGTCCCCCAATTCAGAAATCCCAACCCTAAATCCTCCTGCTTGCATGTGAAGCACTCAGGCCATTCCATCTGGTGCTGGCATTTGCCCAGAGTCAAAAACTCTGAATTCTGCTCCTGGTTTCCCCTTTCTGTAGTGGCAGTGTGACCTTTCACAAGTCACCTGTGCTGTCTGCTTCCACCTCTAAGATGCGGGTGGTTGTCCCCAGGTACCCAGTGTACTGGGATGTACCCAGATGGGAATGTACACCGCAGAGGACTAGTGTCGAATGGGTGGGAAAATACTATTATGTTGTCATTAAATATTAATATTCTTAAATACCTGTTTGGAATTACACTCTGGGGCCAGTCTCACTGCTCACAGCTCAGCTCTTCCAAGTTGCTTACAAAACCCCTCCCAGCCTCAGTTTCCTCATCTGTAAGGCAGCAACAGTAGAATCTCATAGCTTCTTTTTCTCTTTATTATGGACATACTCAGACATATTTTTAATGGTAGAAGGAGTGGGAGAATCAACTACAGGAATCCGTGCGTCATCTAGGCCCAAATATTTTTTCTCTGATTTCCTCCAAACCAAGTCCCAGGCAGCAAGCCCTTTCCCAGCCTCTGGCTAATTAGGCTATATGTTTTCTAATATCACCACTGTGCCATGTCACACCCAACAAAATCAACAACACTTCTTTATCATCCAATATCTAGGCCAGAGCCAATTTTCCCTGATTGTCTCAAAGATGTATTTTTACAGTTGGTTTATTCACTCAGAATGAGAGTAAGGTTCAAATGCTGAACATGGTTACTATATATCTTAAGCCACATTTATTCAGTAACAGTCTGCCCCCCCACCTCACCCTCACCTTAAATCACAGCATAGTTGTGTTGGAGAAATTGTATCATTTGTCTCCTGGAATGTTCCACATTCTGGATGAGGTTGATTGCTTCTTTCTGTTGCTGCTGCTGCTAAGTCACTTCAGTCGTGTCCAACTCTGTGTGACCCCATAGACGGCAGCCCACCAGGCTCCCCGGTCCCTGGGATTTTCCAGACAAGAGTACTGGAGTAAGGTGCCATTGCTTCTTTCTACTGGTATCTAACTCTCGCCACTCCATCCTCAGTACAGAGGTAGGTTTATGGGAAGGATTACATGAGTTGATACCTGGAAAACAGTGCTATATTAGTTTGTAAAGGCTGCTGCCACAAAGTATCACAAACTGGGTGGCTTAAACAACAGACCTTTATTCTATCACAGTTCTGGAGGCCAGAAGTCTCTCTTTGGCACCTAGATGCCGTTTCTTCCTGGGTCTCTTTACCTCCCCACCCTTGTATTTGTCTCTGTGTCCAAACTCCCCTTTCCTAGAAGGACGCCGGTCATATCAGGTTGGGACCTACCTCGGTGACCTCACCTCAGTTAACCACATCTGCAGCAACTTGATTGCCTAACAAGGTCACATCCTGGGGTGCTGAGGGTCAGGATTTGAACATACGCATTTTGTGGGGACACAGTACAACCCATAAGAGCACAAATACCTGGCACATGGTAAAATTTCTATAAATATTAGCTATGTTGTCAATAATTCCATCACAACCATGTTATATTGTTACTTATTTAAGGATTCAGTGAGTCAATTCATGTAAAACATTGAACACAATACCTAGCCAGTAGTGAAATTTCTATAAATATTAGCTACGAAGTTGTAATGTGTTACAATGTTACTTATTTAGTAATTGTTTCTGTACTAATGTATATTCATGTTAGAGTGTTTCTTCTTTAGTAATTTTAATACTAATTTAAATTCACTCTTGTTATTCAGTCGCTCAGTCATGTCAGGCTGTTTTCAGTCCCATGGACCGCAGCACACCACTTCCCTGTCCTTCACTGGCTCCTGGAGTTTGCTCAAACTCATGTCTATTGAGTCAGTGATGCCATCCAGTCATCTTATAAGACTCAGTAAGAATGAGCCTCAGGCCAAATAAATGTTACTAGGTAGGGGCACAAGAAAAGGTCTGCCACTTGGGAGAGAAGAGGGTAAGAGGGAGCCTGTGGCCACTAGAGCAGCCGGGAGCCCCCGTGGGGAAGGTCAAGTCCTGGCCCTCATGTGTCACTGGCCATACCATCTGGACCAGCTGCTTCTTCAGACTGAAGTTTCCTTCCCTCCGAAGTAAGCAAACATTTGATATTCTCCAAGCCTGTTTCACTTCTGCTATTTCTAGGTTCTATAAAGAAAAGGATGGTAAAGGGCATAGCAGACAATGTCACTTACAACATTAAGAAAGCTATTTCCTCTCTGTTTATAGTAGCATCAAAAAATTTACCAGTTATTAGGCAACTGGTAACCATGCTTAAGGGCTTCCCTGGTGGTCAGTGTTAAAGAATCTGCCTGCCAATACAGGAAACACGGGTTCGATCCCTGGGTTGGGAAGATCCCCTGGAGGAGGAAATGGCAGCCAATTCCAGGGTTCTTGCCTGGGAAATCCCTTGGACAGAGGAGCCTGGCAGGTTACAGTTCATAGGGTCACAAAGAGTTGGACATGACTTAGCAACTAAACAACAAGAACAGTCATGCTTAAAATGCACCATAAAAAAATTGTTTTGTGTGTGTGTGTGTGTGTGTGTGAAACTGGTCAAGTAAAAGGTCAGCCTCCTTTTGTAACACAAACTTCTTCATTTTGGTTGATCACTAGTTGTTTTTTGTTTTCTATCTCATGGACCATTTTTATTTTCTTTTTATAAGTAAATTTTTTTTGCTCTCAGTGTTGTGGTTATTTCTTTCTCTTTTTTAAACCTGTAACTAATTACTTTCTTTTTTAATTTTTTAAAGTTATTCTATATTACAGCATAGTCAATTTACAATGTTGTATTAATTTCAAGTGTATAGCCAAGTGATTCAGTTACACATATACACCTATCCATTCTTTTTCGGATTCTTTTCCCATATAGGTTATTACAGAGTATTGAGTAGAGTTCCCTTTGTTATACAGGAGCTGCTTGTTGATTATCTAGTTTGTATATCAACTAGCTACTTTCTTTGTCTTCCTTTTTCATTTTTTCATCACTAAGCTCTCTTTCCTGATCTGTGTTCTCTTTTATTTCCCTCCTTGGTACATTTCCTTTCTTCTCCCACTCATCTCTTCCTTCTCCAGTCTGGATGAAGGAGTCCAAATTTCTTGATACAAAGATGGAATCCCAGCATTCCAGTGAGAGTTAATCCTGAAAAATCTACTTACCTTTTTCAGATGAGAGCAGTAAACCAGAAAGCTGATCCTGGAGAGAAAGACACAGGGCTCAGCGTGGAACCACACAGCTCTTCACAGCTTTACACAAAGCTCTGCCTCACACCCCACAGGAAGCCACAGTCCCTGCTGGATAACCCTACCCTGGAACAACTCTCCCAGGGAGCTCAGATTCACTGCCCCTGAGCCCGTTGGGAAGAACTGTGGGCAGGCGTGATGCTCAGCCAGGAGGGAGCCTGTTGTGCAGCCAAAACACAGCCTTTGAGACGCTGACATCGTGAGAAGAGTGAGCATTCATGTCTGGATCATCAGAAATGATCATTCATTGAAAAGCACATCTGGAGTTGTCCAAGGGCTCTTAACAACTTCTTGTAGGTGTACCCACAGCAAGGGGGACCCAGGGGGCAGCTGTGTGGGTATGTGGGGAGAAGGGGGCAGTGGGAGCTGCTTAGACCAGGAGCCAGCATCCAGGGGTCTGTTCATCATGATGGCTCCTTTATTTTCTGTCCCCACCCATCCACCAGGCAACATGTTCTTCCTGGTTTTGCTCCCCTAATAGACTTTTCTCCTGAAAAACATAGTTCCTGTTAGAAAAAAACTACATGACTTTCTGTCTCAGATCAATTTCACTTGCTTGGACAGTACAAGCCAGTTTTCCCCTAAAACCCGATTACCCTGGATAAACTGAAAGGCCAAAGTAATACAACCACAGGTCAGCAATGCTTGTGACTGGAGGAACAGACAATAAGGAAAGAGTCAAAGTCAGTTTCGAACGTGTCAGTCAGAGTCCGCAGTAGGGTGACACACCACACAGCATGATGAGGTGGAATCACAGGTAAGATCCTGCAGCCTGGCCTCCCCACTGGCGTCTCTACCACCGTGTCAGGGCAGAGGGTCCCTCGGACATCGTCGGGAACCTCAGGGCCGTATCCCACATCCTTGTTCATTTAACAACGATGTGTCAAGTGCTCACTACACGCACGACCCTCAGAATGTGCCATGAGATCTTACAAGGATGAAGCACTCAGGGCCGCCTGTGCACTATAAGACGTTTGTAAGTGACTACAAGTGCAAATGTGTTGGTTATTTGTACCAAGTGTCACTTAAGATGCAGTTGGCAGCAAATACTAGAAAATGACAGCTTCTCATTTGGCTTCATGAGTAAAGTAATTGTATTATCTCACCGGGGCTTCCATGGTGGCTCAGACAGTAAAGCACCCACCTGCAGTGCAGGAGACCCGGGTTTGATTCTGGGGTCAGGAAGTTCCCCTGAAGAAGGGAATGGTGATCCACTCCAGCATTCTTGTCTGAAGAATTCCGTGGACAGAGGAGCCTGGTAGGCTACAGTCCGTGGGGTCACAAAGAGTTGGACATGACTGGGAGACTAACACGCACGCATTATCTCACTAAGAAGTCTAAAAATAGCGTGACTGTATATTGGTTAATGCAACAGGCAAGATGTCCTCCTGGACTAGGGTCTCTCCTTTTCCTTGGCTGCCCAGGACACTGGCCTTGTCCCAGGGCTGTCCCCTCATGGACACAGGAGGACAATAGTTCCAGTCACTACACATGGCACATCAGGTGAAAGACCAGGGGCCAGTGTGTCCAAGTGTTGATCCTTCATTTTTATGGTCAATCATCTTTGGATCTGCCCCTCCCCCACCCTATGTTTCACTTCTCAGAATTCTCAGCATTATGTCACCAGCCAGACAAATATTAACCTGAGCACCTGGACCAATCAACACTCAACACTCCAGACCTAAGGAAGGAGCCCGGGACGCAAGACACTGAAACAAAATCTGAACTCTGTTATCAAGGGGGAAAGGGGGGTGGGGGGGGAATGGCTGTCAGGTGGACCTTTATGGAAACATGCGCCTGGTCTGGAAAGTTTACTTGAAGATGTTCAGCCCCGTCCCACAGACAGGGACCTGTAGTCAGATCTAAACCTGGACTACAAGGAATCTGAGAATCTCCCACTGCTTTGCAGAAGAAAGGAAAACAGCATGTCTCCCAGAACTGAGGCCAGCACTGGGGTCAACACGGCTGCTCCTCCTTGTAGCCCTACTGTGCGCCGGAACCCGCGTGCATGTCTGCGCTGAGCATCCCACACCGGTCAGTCCCTTACTTCCTCCTAAGTCCTGCCGAGGGAACATCTTATCCCCGCTTGCACTGACTAAAGGAAACAAAACCAAAAACTTGGCTTCGAGGAAGTGAAGACATTTGGCAGTCACACAACTGATAGGTGACACAGGTGAGGGTCAGCCCCGCTCCCGGTACCCACTCTGCTGCATCTTGTCGGGGTGACCGGCGGATAGGGGGAGCACGGCCGCATGCCCCTCACAGGCTCTGCACTGTCTCAGAACCCGGGGCTTGGGGCTGGGTGGAGAGAAGCCCTGGGGGCTTGTCCAGGGGGCTTGCTGGTTGTCTGAGGACCATCTGGGAATCTGGGAGCTACAGAGATAAGGCTTTCCTCCTCTCTCTCCCAGGAAAGAGAGCTCATCACCCTTGTGGCTCAGCGGTAGAGAATCCACCTACAATGCAGGAGACCTGGGTTCAATCCTGGAGTCAGGAAGATCCCCTGGAGGAAGGCAAAGCTACCCACTCCAGTATTCTTGCCTGGAGGATCCCATGGACAGAGGAGCATGCTGGGCTACAGTCCATGGGGTCGTAGAGTAAGACACGACTTAGCGACTAAACAACAAACAACATCGCTGCGGATGGTCACAGGAGAAGGAGAGCTGCCTCGTGAGAGGACTGGACAGGTACCCTAGAGCCACATCATCCCATCAGACTTCTCTTCAGGAAATCTGGGATGCCCTCTGCCTCTACCCCAGTCACCAGTGACACATGTGTTCTGTGCTTCACTGCACACAGGGTGTCCCCCACACACCACCTCATCTGATGCTGAGATGACACAACCCAGACCAGCGCTGTCCCAGAGAACTTCCCAGGACGGTGGGGAGGTTCCAGATCTGCCCGCCCAAGGCGGGAGCAACAAGCTCCCTGGAGCTGGTGAGCACGTGAGGTGTGTCTGCGTGACAGAGGAACTGCCTCTTAAGCAGTAACTAATTTTAGTTTAAATTTAGAGAGCCACATCTGGCTGGTGGCTGCGGGGGTGGGCCGTTCAGGGGCGTGGCGTGGCTGCTCAGGTTCACTGCTCTGGTAAGCTCCACTCCTCCATTTGTGGTAACCGGTTGTGACCAGAATTCCTCCCGGGTTCCTCGAGTTAATCATCAACCTGATCTCAATGCTGGAAATTAAATTCTGTGACAAAAACTTCTCAAGTATGAGTTCAATAAGGGGAAGGGAACAAGAATAGTTGACAAAAACTTTCCCTTATGTCAGGGAGGTCTGAATTTGTTGGGCAATGAGTATATGTATAATCAGGGCAAATATGTATATATATAATCATATATATATATATATATATATATATATATATATAGTTCCTTTGCTTGAGTGAAGTTTTCCACTTGGGTTCTGGGTAATAGAATGAGCTGCTGAAGCCAGTAATGCAATACCCCAAGAAAATCTATTGATGAAGGGGTATGGCCATAGCTGTCTTTCCCCTCCTGGGAGAAAAAAACAGAACCTAAGCCTCTCCTGTGAGTCACTAGGGTGACCATCACTTCTGGAAAGTTCTAGGCATCAAACGGAAATCACTATCTGACAGCGGTCCTGCTTGTCAACCCTGGTCAGGCACGTGGAGGGGACCTGGGGACTGGAGGACAGGAAAGGAGGGACTGCATCAGTGAGGTCTCGTGCCTGAACGGAAAAGGCGCACGAGGGTGAGAGCCCGCCCTCCCTCACCCCCGGGAAGATGTTTCTTGCCTTGTGAGGCTGGGGGTATAGCTCCCTGTTAACCTGGACAAACCCTCCATCCTGCAGCATGTTCTTCCTGGGCCCTGTAAGGTCATGGATGGTGTTTCTCTGACTGGCTGTCTGCCCACTATGGGATCTTGGGAAGGCTTGAGAAGAGCTGCCAATGACAACATCCCCACCCAACCCCCACCCCATGCCCCACGGCGCCTCGGCCTTGCTGCTCCATGAGGCTGAGGCCCATGGTCTCTACCATCTCCACCGCCTGCCTTCCTGGACAGAGAGAGGGGCAGGTCAGCCGGACAGGTGACCCTCACCTCCACCCCAGATTGAGTCCCGTGGAGTCAGACCCTTCATTTCATCATCATTATTAATAGCTGGGTGTGGGGATGTTTCCTGGAGCACACGATAAGAACCACATGGAATCAGGAGGAAACGAAGTCATGACTCAGCACTTGCCCCCCTCCCATCCAAGGGCTGGGGAGAGTTTCCTGTTCGACCTGAGGATATCTGGGGGGTCTGGGACGACTGCCCAGTGTCTGCTTGGAGATCTAACATTGCGTGCGGTCAGGGTGGGCGGCCGCTGAGAGCTAGCTTGTGTGGGTCACCCTCCAGCCCTCGGGTTCCTGACGCCTATGAGCAGAACCGCCTCCCTTAGTTCATCACAGTGCCAGCCTCTCTTTCCTGCACTCCAACTAGTCTGTCAAAAGGGCGGGAACCTAACGTATACTGAAGATTATGTTCAAGGTCTCTCTGTAAATACAGAGGTATATCAGATTAGAGGTAAGAAATATTAAACTGTTTTATGGGCATCCCAGGTAGCTCAGTGGCAAAGAATCCACCTGCTAATGCAGGATATGTTGGTTCAATCCCTGGGTCAGGAAGATCCCCTGGAGCAGGAAATGGTAACCTACTCCAGTATTCTTGCCTGGAGAATTCCATGGACAGAAGAGCCTGATGGGCTACAGTCCATGGGGTCACAAAGAATCGGACATGACTGAGTGACTTACACTTTCACTTTAAGGTTAAATGAGGTCATGAAGGTGGGGCCCTCATCCGATAAGACTGAAGTTCTTAGAGAAGAGGCTGAGCCCCAGGAGATCTCTCTCCTTCCATGGCCACAGAGGAGAAGACTGTCATCTCAAGCCAGGACATTGTCCTCACCAGAATCCTCTCTCTAGGCAGCTTGACCTCAGACGTCCAGCCTCCAGCACCATGAGAAGATGCCTGGCCCTTGTTGAAGCTGCCCAGTCTGCTGGGGCTGCCCTTACAGACTCAGACGCCCAGTTTGGGGCTTTGAGATCTTTCTCTTCAAAACTCTCCATGTTAACACTCAGAAAAACGCCATGCCCTGAAACTATGCCCCCCCACACCTTCCTTGCCACTGACCTGCCTCACCAGCACGGCTGGAACACAAGACACATGGTAATTTCCCAGAGACACCAAAAAAGCTTGGTAATTAAGATAAATGCCATCTTATTGAAATATTCTTTCAATGAGTGAGTGTTGCATGTTCAGTTGTGTCCGACTCTTTGCAACCACATGGATTGTAGCCTGCCAGACCCCTCTGTCCATGGGATTCTCCCAGCAAGTATACTGGAGTGGGGTGCCATTTCCTTCTCCAATTCTTTAAATAAATAAAAATTAATACCAACTGTTCTATGAGGCTTTGGCCCCTTCTGTTCGGCCCACAGCTAGCCAGGGTGAGAACTGTGTGTCCCAGGCTCTTCAGGGTAAGTGGAAACCCTGTGAATGAACCCCAGACTCCACTCTAGAGATGAAGGAACAACCACTCTTCCCAGGACAGATGATTGTTATTGAGCTGTTACTGATAATCAGCACATCTGGGTTGACCGCTCGTGTCTCACAGATTTGATCCTGGTTGCAGAGTGCTCAGTGATGAACAAGGGGGTGGGGACTGCTGTCTGCAGAGGGACAGAAGCAGGTGAGGGGCAGTAACAGTCCACGGGGCTTGGCAGCCATGTGCCAAGAAGAGAGGACGACAGATGCAGGAGGAAGACACCAAAGCCTGACCGAGGGCATCAGGAATGGCGCCTGGGCAGGTGACATCTTAGTTTACCAAACACTGGGGCAAGGTAACATGAACGTGTGCTGCAGAGCAGCTGCTTTTCACTGAATATTTGTATTAGTTGACAAATGGCAAACATCATGGCCCCAAAAACTAAGGATGTCCTGCAGGAAATCTGTGCTTCTTTCTTAAACACTCCCATCTAATCCATCAACAAATTCTTGTGGTTTCACCTTCAAAACACACAATCCAACCACCTCTTGACAAGTCCAGAGAACCCCCCCCCTCCGCCCCCGCCCCAGATAAGTCCCTAAAGCCCCTGACTTCCTCCTTTTCCTCCTCACCCATCTTTCAGTGCTGGTTCCAGAGCCGTCTTAAACATTTCGTCACACCCAGACCTGCCAACCACTTCTCCCTCTTTTCTTTTTTTTTAAATTTTAATATTTATTTACTTATCTGGCTGTGCTGGGTCTTAGTTGCAGCATGTGGGATCTAGTTCCTTAAGCAGGGATTGAACCTGGGCACCCTACACTGGGAGCCCAGAGTCCTAGCCACGGGACTACCAGGGAAGTCCCCAGTTCTCCCTCTTACTCAGAGAAGTCCAGTGAGTCAGTACTTCTGCTGCACAGTTTGCAGGCATCCAGGGGACCCATGAGAATTATTTATTTCCAAACAGCATCCACCCCTCATTTCTGTACCATTTTGGTTTCTAGTAGATTTTCCTGTAAAAATACTGCTCTGTCATTCTCTCCAATTTATCCGACCACAGAGTCTGGGGCTAGGCCTCCTCGGTTAGTCTCATACAGCAATTAGTTAAGGTTAAGACCTCCTGGACCCTGAGCAGCAGGGGAAGGCCAGTCTGCAGTATAGACCCCAATCATATCCCCCAGGGTCCTGGATCCAACCATCTAAACAAATCCCACAAATCATCAGGGTCTCCCTTAGAAGTCAAAGTGGCTTTTTCCTTAACTTTATGTATTAAGGAAACTTCAGTTCAGTTCAGTTCAATCGCTCAGTCGTGTCTGACTCTTTGCGACCCCATGAATCGCAGCACGCCAGGCCTCCCTGTCCATCACCAACTCCTGGTGTTTACTCAAACTCAAGTCCATCGAGTTGGTGATGCCATCCAGCCATCTCATCCTCTGTCATCCCCTTCTCCTCCTGCCCCTAAGGGGAGAAGACCCAATGCAAAAAAGCAAAACGGTTGTGTGGGGAGGCCTTACAAGTAGTTGAGAAAAGAAAAGACATTAAAGGCAAAGGAGAAAAGGAAAGATATATCCATCTGAAAGCAGAGTTCCAAAGAATAGCAAGGAGAGATAAGAAAGCCTTCCTCAGTGACCAATGCAAAGAAACAGAGGAAAATAATAGAATGGGAAAGACTAGAGATCTCTTCAAGAAAATTATAGATATCAAGGTAACACTTCATGCAAAGATCGGCATAATAAAGGATAGAAACAGTATGGACCTGATAGAGTCAGAAGATATTAAGAATAGGTGGCAAAAATACATAGAAGAACTGTAGAAAAAAGATCTTCATGACCCAGATAACTGCGATGGTATGCTCACTCACCTAAAGCCAGACATATCCTGGAGTCCGAAGTCAAGTGGGCCTTAGGAAGCATCACTATGAACAAAGCTAGTGAGGTGATGGAATTCCAGCTGAGCTATTTCAGAGCCTAAAAGACGATGCTGTCAAAGTGCTGCACTCAATATGCCAGCAAGTTTGGAAAACTCAGCCGTGGCCACAGGACTGGAAAAGGTCAGTTTTCATTCCAATCCCAAAGAAGGGCAATGCCAAAGAATGTTCAAACTACTGCACAATTGCGCTCATCTCATATGCTAGCAAAGTAATGCTCAAAATTCTCCAAGCCAGGCTTCAACTGTTCATGAACCAAGAACTTTCAGATGTTCAAGCTGGATTTAGAAAAGGCCATGGAACCCGAGATCAAATTGCCAACATCTGCTGGATCATAGAAAAAGCAAGAGGATTCCAGAAAAACATCTACTTCTGCTTTATTAATTATGCCAAAGCCTTTGACTGTGTGGATCACAACAAACTGTGGAAAATTCTTCAAGAGATGGGACTACCAGACTGCTTTACCTGCCTCCTGAGAAATTTGTATGCAGGTCAGGAAGCAACAGTTAGAACCGGACATGGAACAACAGAACGATTCCAAATTGGGAAAGGAGTATGTCAAGACTGTATATTGTCACCCTGCTTATTTAACCTATGTGCAGAGTACATCATGTGAAATGCCAGGCTGGATAAAGCAAAAGATGGTATCAAGATTGCAGGGAGAGATATCAATAGCCTCAGATATGCAGATGACATCACCGTTATGGCAGAAAGCAAGGTGGAACTAAAGGGCTTCTTGATGAAAGTGAAAGAGGAGAGTGAAACAGCTCGCTTAAAACTCAACATTCAAAAAACAAAGATCATAACATCCAGTCCCATCACTTCATGGCCAGTAGATGGGGAAACAATGGAAACAGTGAGAGACTTTGTTTTCTTAGGCTCCAAAATCACTGCAGGTGGTGACTGCAGCCATGAAATTAAAAGATGCTTGCTTCTTGGAAGAAAAGCTATGACCAACCTAGACAACATATTAAAAAGCAGAGATGTTACTTTGTTGACAAAGGTCTGTATAGTCAGAGCCATGGTTTTCCCAGTTGTCATGTATGGATATGAGAATTGGACCATAAAGAAAGCTGAGTGCTGAAGAACTGATGCTTTTGAACTGTGGTATTGGAGAAGACTCTTTCCCTGGGCTACAAGGAAATCAAACCAGTCAATCCTAGAGGAAATCAGTCCTAAGTATTCATTGGAAGGACTGATGCTGAAGCAGAAACTCCAATATTTTGGCCACCTAATGCAAAGAACTGACTCTTTGGAAAAGATCCTGATACTGGGAAAGATTGGAGGCAGGAGGAGAAGTGGATGACAGAGGATGAGATGGTTGGATGGCATCACCAACTCAATGGACATGAGTTTGAGCAAGTTCCAGGAGTTGGTGATAGACAGGGAAACCTGGCATGCTGCAGTCCATGGGGTTTCAAACAGTTGGACACAACTGAGCGACTGAACTGAACTGAATACAAGCCCAAGGCATTAATTCTGGTACAGGAGGACATGTAGGACATTTTATTAGCCGTGATAATCCTGACCAATGAGTTTAGCCCAACTTAACTGGCCTTCAGGGATGCGGTCACAGCACGGACCACTTCAGGTAAAACCGGGGAAGGGTTCCCCACCACCTCTCCTAACATCACAGGAGAAAGTGCCCACAGCAGTGCATAAATAACCAGCCAGCATTCCTGCCCAGGGTACCCCTGAGACCCAGGGCACAGCTGCTTTGGGAAAGGGGCTCCACCGCCACCCAAGGGCCACATGATCTCCTGGTGGTGTTTTCTTAAACACTTGCAGGTCTCCTAGACCCACTCCTAGCAGTCAGGCCCCGAGTTGTCATGAGAAAGGAAGATTACCCCTGGGCTTCCAGATTTGATGCAGAGTACCGAGCACACACCAGGCCCTGGAGAGAATGCCCACAGCCGTGGGGGCCATTCAATGGAACCCACGTCACCAGGTGTGTGTGGAAGACAGACAAGGCCAGTGAAGTGGCATCCTGGTCAGCTGGCATGTCTATGGGTCCCAGTTCAGCCTGAAAAATGGAGACTAGTCCTTATGTTGAGAATGACTGGGGACTTCCCTGATGGTCCAGTGGTTAAGAGTCTGTCTTTCAATGCAGGGCATGTGGGTTCCATCCCTGGTTGGGAAACTATGATCCCACATGCCACAGGGCAAGTAAGTCCGAGCGCCACAAGTAGAGAGCCCGGATGCTGCAACAAAGATCAGTGCAGCCAAAAAAAAAAGCAAGGAGAGTGAGTGCCTGAAGAACAGCTCTTGTAACCTGTTATGTCTGCACACGTAGCCCGTGGGCAGTCTCCATTCGCCCTGCTGGATGGTGCGGCCATGGCTACAGTAACCAGAAACAAGGTCGGGAGCAGGAAAACATCCAGTGGGGCCAACAGTGTGCTTTTGTCTTTGCGTGTGCGGGCCCCTCTGCCGCCGTAAACATGTCTGCTGCTGGCAGCGCCGGAACGATGAGGCTAAGCTCTCAGTTTGCAAGCAGGAAACATGCCTCCCAGTTCTTAATGGTCACCCTGATCACCTTGCTCATCCTGGTTACTGCCCTGGAAGCTAAGAAGGGAGACAATTCCATCATGGGGACTGCGAGATCCAGCGAGCAAACGGCCTCCCTCAGGTGTGTAGACCAGGAAGAGGGGGGGTGAAGAGTCAACTTTGGAGAAGGCTATTTCCATACCCAGCCACACTGGACACCTGTGAGTGGGGGAGAGTGAAGCTCCATCCAATGCTGGACTGTCAGAGCCTTCCGAGGTAAAACCTCACCATTGCTGAGATGCCGATGGTCCAGAAAACCAAACACAGATTTGGGTCAATGTTCCACCGACCAGGGCAGCCAAGGGTGCGTCCCACGTGACATGTTCCCCACTTTGTGAGGATGGTTGAAGAAGGGGAGATCATGCACAGCTCTGGGACAGCTTCCTTGAGGCTGACAGAGAGTCCTCGCACCAAGGAGGCCTGTCTGGTCACCCCTGGAATGGGCCTGAGGATCCCTGGGAGCCCTTAGGCTGGGCCGCCTGCCCTCCATGTGATGTGGAGATGGGGTCAGAGGTCAGCTGATGGAGCTGGGTCCACCCACACTCTCTGAGAGCAGAAACCTTACAAGGTGCATCCTTATGACCCCACAATCCTGTGCTGAACAACAAGGGTCCATAATAAATCATATTATAAGGAAGCAAGGGATTAAGACTGAAGCAGAAAAATAGAACTGCAAAAATTAGGTACATATTCAGTATATATATATATATATATATATATATATATATATACAATATAGTGAATAGAGAAAAGGAAAAGGACTAGACAGAGTGTCACACAGAGAATCAAATTCATAGTGTGTAAATATTTATATTTTAAAAAGATTCTATGAAGAACCAAAAGCCACCTTTTAAATCCTGCTGAGAAAGTCATGCTAATCTCTATGTAAATTGTTCAGTGGGATCCATCATGTTTTTCTTGTCTCCATAACCAAAAACAGCCTGAGGGACTTCTTCTGTCTTTTATGTTTGTGGGACTCAGTCAGGTAGGAGGAGGGTATGGGGGGGCCCCTCCCCTCTCACTGTAGTCTGGGGTCCCCTCCTACCCCAGCGTGGCTGCCACCACGTGTGAGAAGGCTCTCTCACTGGAAAAGGCCTCCCTGTGGTGGCCTGGAGTCAGGATCGGAGTGGGGGAGGAGAAGAGAGTGTGGGGTGCAGGAGGCCCAGAGTTGCCACTCCACCTTGTCTCATCACCTCCCTCCCTACCTACCTGCACGTCAGTTATGTTAAAAACGAATTGGGATAGAATTTACCCCCACATAAAAAATTCACCCATGTAAAATACACCATTCAATAGTGTGAGTATATTCACAGAAATATACACTATCTCCATGGTCTGAGTTTAGGGTAATTACACTACTCCAAATGTCAAGACCCAGGAGCAGTCATTTCTCCAACCACCCCTGACTCCAGCCCAAGAAAACTGCTAATCTGCTTTCTGTCTCTCACTCTGCCTATTCCCGACAGTCCACACAAACGGGGTCACATGGTAGATGGTCTTTTTGCCCAGCTTCCTTCATGCACTTCAGTGTGTTCGTGGCTCCTCAGGGCTTGTCAGCAGGTCATCCTGCTTTATGGCCAAATAACATCCGTCATGCACCACACTTGGATGCACCACTTGGTGTATATCTGTTCAGTAATTAATGGACACTTGGGTTGTTTCATGTTTTGACTGTGATGAATAATGCTACTAAGCACATTTATGTACAAGTTTATGTGTGGTTGTATGTCATCAATTTTCTTGGGCACATACAAGAGGAGGCATATAGTAACTCTACGTTTAACATCTTGATGAGCTGCCAAACTACTTTTCTTACCCACTGCACCAGTTTACATTCTCACCAGCATTCTAGGAGGGTTCCACTTTTTCCACCTCTTGGCCAACATTCGTTATGGTTGATTTTTTTATTATACTTATCCTAGTGGGTTTGAAGTGGTATTTCTTTGTGGTTTCGATTCACGTTTCCCTTAATTCCAGAAAAACATCTACTTCTGCTTCATTGACTACACTAAAGTCTTTGACTGTGTGGATCACAGCAAACTGTGGAAAATTCTTCAAGAGGTGGTAATACCAGATCACCTTACCTGCCTCCTGAGAAATCTGTGTGCAGGTCAGAAGCAACTGTTAGAACTGGACATGGAACAACAGACTGGTTCCAAACTGGGAAAGGAGTATGTCAAGGCTGTATATTGTCACCCTGCTTATTTAACTTATATGCAGAGTACGTCATGCGAAATGCCAGACTGGATGAAGCACAAGCTGGGCTCAAGATTGCTGGGAGAAATATTAATAACCTCAGATAAGCAGATGACACCACCCTTATGACAGAAAGCAAGGCGGAACTAAAGGGCTTCTTGATGAAGGTGAAAGAGGAGAGTAAAAAAGCTGGCTTAAAACTTAACATTCAGAAAATGAAGATCATGGCATCTAGTCACATCACTTCACGGCAAATAGATGGAGAAGCAATGGAAACAGCAAGAGACTTTATTTTCTTGGGCTCTAAAATCACTGCAGATGGTGACTGCAGCCTTGAAACTAAAAGACGCTTACTCCTTGGAAGAAAAGCTATGACCAACCTAGACAGCATATTAAAAAGCAGAGACATTACTTTGCCTGTAACAAAGGTCCATCTAGTAGTATGGAGACTCCTTAAAAAACTAGGAATAAAACCACCATATGACCCAGCAATCCCACTCCTAGGCATGTACCCTGAGGAAACCAGAACTGAAAAGACACATGCACCCCATGTTCACTGCAGCTCTATCTACATCTAGAACATGGGCGCAACCTAGATGCCCCCTGAGATGAACATGTACGCAGTGGGGTACTACTCAGCCATTAAAAGGGACCCATTTGAATCTGTTCTAATGAGGTGGACGAAACTAGAGCCCATTATGCAGAGTGAAATAAGTCAGAAAGAGAAGTATAAATATCATATACTGACACATATACATGGACTCTGAAGAGACGGCACTAATGAATTAATTTTCAGGGTGGCAATGGAGAAACAGACATGGAGAACAGACCTAAGGACGAGGTGGGAGGAGAGGAGGAAGAAGGGGAGATGTATGGAGAGAATAACATGGAAATTTACAATAAAACGTGCTAAAACAGAAAGCCAATGGGAATTTGCTATATGACTCGGGGAATGCAAACAGGGGCTCTGTGACAGGCTGAAGGGTGGGGTGGGGAGGGAGAAAGGAGGGAGGCCTGGGAGGGAGGGGACACGGGTGTACCTATGGCTGATGCTTGTTGATGTATGACAGAAAACCACAAAATTCTGTGAAGCAATTATCTTTCAATTAAAAATTTTTTAGAAAGGTCCATCTAGTCGAAGCTGTGGTTTTACCAGTAGTCATGTATGGATATGAGAGTTGGACTATAAAGAAAGCTGAGTGCCAAAGAATTGATGCTTTTGAATGGTGGTGTTGGAGAAGACTCTTGAGAGTCCCTTGGACAGCAAGGAGATCAAACCAGCCAATCCTAAGGGAAATCAGTCCTGAATATTCATTGGAAGGACTGATGTTAATGCTGAAGCTTCAATACTTTGGCCAACTGATGCAAAGAGCTGACTCATTGGAAGACCCTGATTCTGGGAAAGATTGAAGGCAGGAGGAGAAGGGGATGCCAGAGGATGAGATGGTTGGATGGCATTACTGACTTGATGGACATGAGTTTGAGCAAGTTCAAGGAGTTGGTGATGGACAGGGAAGCCTGGCTTGCTGCAGTCCATGGAGTTGTAAAGACTCAGACAGGACTGAACGACTGAACTGAACTGAATAAAATGCTAATGATGTTGAGCATCTTTTCATGTGCTTATTGGCCATTTGTATATCATCTCTAGAGAAATAGCTATTCATATCCTTTGCCCACCTTAAAAACTATGTAACTTGTCTCTTTGTTGACTTGGAAGAGCTATTTTTATATTCTGGGTACTGGTTTCTTATCAGATATATGATTTCTAAGTATTTTCTCCCTTTTTGTGGGTTGTCTTTTCACTTTCTTGATATATCATCTGTAGCACAAAAAGTTTAAACAGTGACATAGTCCAACTTACCTATTTTTTTCTTTGATCGCTTGTGCTTTGGGGGGTCATATCTAAATGGACATTAGCTAATCCAAGGTCACAGAAATTTACTCTCATGTTTTCTTCTAAAAATGTAATAGCTTTAGTCCTGACACTTAAGTCTATGATGTATTGTGACTTAGCTTTGTGTGTGACGTAAGAAAGGGGCTGGCTTTCACTCTTTTGCATGTGGATAGCCCTTCTCCCAGCACCGTGTGTGGAAAAGGCCCTCCTCACCTTCTGGAACTCTGTCTATTTTAAGCAAAAATAATTCTGTTTTGCTCTGCCCCACAGCCTGAGCAGAGGGCAATCAGACCACTCACATTCCTGAATTTCCAGTACTGGGTAAGTGGTGAGACAAACCCCAGCCAAACGCATTTGTTAACTAAACAAACACAAGAAGCATACTTAATCTTGCTGAACTACCTGAGAGTTTGAACCACTTCTGTTTGCTATAAATACTCAGCACTGTGGAGGAGACTGTGTTTCTATTGAAACTCCATCCCGGAGTATTTGTCTGAGAAGCGGGGGGACTGATTTTCCTGTTTTACCCATGACCCCTCCCAATAAATGCATTTATTAATTTCCATGAATTGTTGTGGCTGCTGGGAGGTGTAGAGCAGCCGCCAGTGGGGGCCCAAAATCCCAGGCTGCCAGCTGAAGGCCACATAGACCGTGGACTTGCTCCTCCTCCACCCACCATGGTCTTAGTCCCTCTGGTTCACAACCAGTTCTTGCCCGACCTTAGTCTTCCATCTGACTGCAGAGAATCATGGGCACTTTTAAGTTCTCCAGGCCAGTCCTCTGATAGCTCCTCAAAAGCATCAAATGAAACCTCAGCCTTCAAAGTGGACCAACTCAAGCTCCTTGGCCCACTGTGCATGCTCAGGAATCAGTTGTGTCTGACTTGACACGACCCCATGGAAGGCAGCACGCCAGGATTCCTGGTCGTTTACCATCTCCCGTGATTTGCTCAAACTCATGTCCACTGAGTAGGTGATGCCATCCCACCATCTCATCCCCTGTTGCCCACTTCTCCTGCCCTCCATCTTTCCCAGCATCAAGGTCTTTTCCAGTGAGTCAGCTCTTCGCTTCAGCTGGCCAAAGTATTGGAGCTTCAGCATCAGTCTTTCCAGAGAATATTCAGGGTTGATTTTCTTTAGGACTGACTGATGGATCTCCTTGCTGCCCAAGAAACTCTGAAGAGTCTTCTCCAGCACCGTAGCTCTAAAGCATCAATTCTTTGGTGCTCAGAAGCTGAGGCCCAGAGAACCCAGGAGCTGGCCTGTGTCACACAGGGAACTGAGGTTTTAGAGAAGGATTGTAAACTTTTGGTCATGATAAGGTTCTGGGTCAAAAATCACTGATCCGAGACAGTTTTCCAGTCAAAGCTGATGCCACTTCCAGCATGCCACTGTCCCACCCAAACGATGAAGGTGAGATTTGGATAATCAACCTCAAACTAATTGGGTAAAAGATGGAAGAGGGGAATGGGCAGTCACTGCAGCCTCAAACGAACCAAATCTAAATCTGATTCCCCACAGCAGGGCTGGACAGAAAGAAAGGGTCTCCTCTGGTACATTTTTCTCCACATGAGATGTGTGACAATGAGAGGTCAGCTGACCTGGGTTCCTGGGATTATGTTGAGATTGTGCAAAGAGCCTCCCAGTCTGTGTCTCACAGGGCCCAGGTGCTGGCCACCCCTGGACGCGGGTCCCCAGACCTCACTGTCCACCGCAGCAATTACGCTCTCTCGCTGCAGCTGCGATCGGAAGAGTGCTTTGTGGACCACCAGGCATTTCCTGTGATAGAATATCAGAACGCCAGTGGTGGCTGGGAGGAGGTGACCTCACAGGGCAAAAGTTCCCTTTCTACAATAAACATTCTCAGCGTGGCCATGTCAGAGACTTCCTACACAGACCCCACACCTACGAGCCACTTGTCATCATGACACTGAAGAGCTGGGGAAAGAAATGCAACCGTTTCCAGCAGATTCTCTTTCTGGAAAGGGAACTGGCCTCTGGGTTCTGAGTACATGGGCATCATCCTAAAAACCAGTGAACTTACAAAACAGAAAGAGACTCAACCAACGTAGAGAACGCACTCACAGTTGCCGGGGTGGGGGGGGGGGAGGGGATAGTTAGGGTGTTTGGGATGGACATGTACACACTGCTGTATTTAAAATGGATAACCAAAAAGGATGTACCGCATAGCACAGGGAACTCTGCTCAATGTTATATGGCAGCCTGGATGGGAGGGGGCTTTGGGGGATAATGGATACACATGAATATACATGCTTGAGTCCCTTAGTTGTTCATCTGAAACTATCACAACATTGTTATAAGAGAACTTAGGGGTTCTACCAAGCAAACAGTTGGTGGTTCCTAGGAGAGGGATAGAGGCCTAAAAACCTATGACCCTTTAGCATCTTGAGGGGAGAGGAGCAGGGGTGTTTGCTGTGCCACATGGAGGGCCCGGGAGCATCATGGGGGGTGACCGAGGCCATTGACCCCAAGGCTTTACGTCCCCAGCGGTCGCCATGCAGAAGAGAATCACTGAAGAAAGAAGCCAGGGCCGTGGATGATGCCGCATCAGACCCGGTGTCCAGGGAAGACACGCCCCGGGGGGGTGGCGGTCCAGGGAAGGGGCGCTGGCACGCTCGCCCCAGCCTCCTCCCGGGCCCGCACGAACTACCACCAGCGGAGACAGCACTGCAGGCCAGAGGGTGACGTTCTCTCCTCTCTTTCAAAGACCTCTCTCTGTGCCTGACTCTGCCTGCATGTCTGAACAGAGTCCCGGGTCCTTGCTCACAACATCTCCCATCTAGGGGCTGCACGTGTCCACACCGGTAAGTAAGGAGCATTGCTGTGGACTGATCCGTGTGCCAGCTCAAGAGCGGATGGAACTGTCAGAGCTGGAGGTTAACTTCGACCCTTCCGAGGGCCTTGTGAGGAGCCACGTCCTTAGCGAGAACCCCTGCGAACATACCCATCTGCCCTCCCTCCAGCTTGGAGCCTGGACCCTGACTTTCACCTGCTTCCATTGAGTGATGCTTCCCACTCATATGACCAGACCCCTCGGTAGCTCATAAGCTTCCATCCTTCCTCTAAAACAGGATGCAACGGTTCGACTAGCCTTGTGTTCTCCAAGGCCCTGTGGCTCCTACCCTGCCTCTCTCTCTCACACACACAGATACACATGTCTAGAGTTCTTCCCATCTTTCTGCAAGAAGGTGACCGCAGCTGGGTTGGCCTGGAGGCAGGGAGGTCAGCTGTCCTCACCCATGTCCTGAGCTCCACTCCCAAGCATCCCCAGGCCCGCGTCCCTCAGGTCAAGTAGGAAGCAAGTGTGACCAGCGGCAAACACTGCACAAAGCTTTAGTGCGTGTGTGCTCAGTCATGTCTGACTCTGCGTGACCCCATGGACTGCAGCCCGCCAGGCTCTGCTTTCTGTCCATGGGATTCTCCAGGCAAGAGCACTGGAGTGAGTTGCCATGCCCTCCTCCAGGGATCTTCCTGACCCAGGGATCAAACCCACATCTCCTGTGTCTCCTACATTAGCAGGCAGGCTTTTGACCACTGAGCCACCTGGGAAGCCTGCATATCTTTGCACAGTCAGATTCACCCTAGTTCTCCTCTAGGGTCCTATGTGTCCGAGAAGAGCCCTGAGCCCTGGTCTTCTTCTCCTTGTTCCACGTGAACTAGAATTATAGGCAGGACGTTGGAGCAAAGTGTTGGCCCCTTAGACCTTTCCTGAGCCCACATCCCATACAATTTGCCTTTGATGTTATGGCCACTGTGTCCATCTGAGGACTAGACAGAGGCTCCTTTCGAGACCACAGTGTGGGTGACTTGGGCTCCCCATGCCCCTAGTCCAGGGCACTCTAGTCAAGCTGCCGTTGTTCCAGGGGCAGGGTAGGGGGCATGCTTGCCCAAAGACGGGGGTTCCAGGGCTCTGGTCTAGGAAAAGGAGCTGGCAGGTTCATAGAGGAGGAGGAGGGATTTCAGGCTCCAGCCTGATGCAGACAGCAGTTACATCAGAGATGCCTCAGAGCTGGATCCCTCCACCCAGCAGCCCCAGAGGCACTGCCTCTGCTGAAGGAACACAACGCATATTCATAGGTTTGGGGAATGAACGCGGCAAAGAGGCACATGTCTCCCACTTCTGAGCAGCTCCTGAGAGCTGAGACACTAGCTTTCTGAGAGGGGACCACCTCCCCCACTCCGCCCCTGCTTCCGAGCTGCCGCCAGCTTTTCTTCTTGCTCAGCCCTGCTCCTGCCCGGGGTGCCTGGGTTCAACCTCGACTCACCCATTGTTCAGCTTCCTCCCAGGCAGCCTCCTAACCCACGGCTGAACCATGGTGAAGTGACGTTTACAAACACGTCTGTTTGGCTCTAATAAATTGGCACTGACTTCTTCTCTATAGAATATTCAGGAAGGATGTATACAATGGGGCCCAGACAGAGACCCAGGCCTGGCGGACGGAACTGGGAGCTGGGGGTGATGTCATCTGGGTCCCGGGGAGGACAGCACCTCCCCCGCGGTGACAGAGGATCAGGTGCGTCATCGCCCCAGACCCCAACCTACCCCGCGTCTGTGCATCAGCAACACTGATCGAGGGGGGCTGAGGCCCTCGGGCTCTAAAAGTTCAGGTCGCGCATATAGTTTCTGAGCGCTCATCTGGTAGCAGGCCTAAGACAGCCCAGACTCTATCCCCATGACCTTGACCTAAAGGGGCAGGGAGACGCCCAGTGAACAATTATAAACAGAGAAACACTGTGTCCTCTCCAGGAACATATGCAGTCTGGGCACCGTGACGGCGTGGATTTTTGCAAACTTAAGGAACACGAGGGGGAAAGGTACAGAAAAAGCTGGGGTGCATCTCAGTGGGAAACACGTAAGGCCTGATGGCATCCCCAAGACACAGAACTTGAAGAGAAGACAAAAGCCAAAGGGTACGCTAACCCAGTTCTTACTCCCCGTGCCCACAGGGCCTGATCAGTCCAGGTGAATCCACACCAGCCGTCATGTCAAGACGTTTCCACCAGTAGGAGAAGCTGATCCTGGCAGATTCAGGCTCAGCCTACCCGGAGAACCAGGTTCAGAAGACCGGTAGGAACAAAGACAAGCCGGGCAGGGGGAGGCCGGCCAAACGCTCAGCAGGACCATAGCACACATACCACCCCACATGGTGGGCTAGCCTGGAGGTAGGTTGTTTTGTTGGGAAGACCTGATGGAGGAAATGGCAACCCACTCCAGTGTTCTTGCCTGGGCCATGGACAGAAGAGCCCGGCAGGCTGCAGTCCGCAGGCTCACAGATCACACGACCAAGCGACTACCACCAACGAGCTGTGCAGCCTGGAGCTCGTTGCTTAACTTCTCTGTGCCTCAAATCGTCCTATGTAAATAACCTTAAAAATACATTGCAATTAGCCTACAACGTTGCCAATTGTAAGGTGTGCTATTTTATGAGCCACTAAGCAGGAAAAAAAAAACACTATGACCCAGTGCTTTCTCATTGTTCCAATTTCTGATTTTATATTTTGTAAAGAATCCATCTTAGATCTTCTAAGATGCAGGCTTTTACTATCCCACTCTTATACAGGCATAGAAAGGAAAAGTAAATTAATTAGGAAACTTCTGTTGTTGCTCAGTCGCTCAGTCCTGTCTGACTCTTTGTGACCCCCATGCACTGCAGCACACCAGTCTCCTCCATCCTTCATTATCTCCTGGAGTTTGCTCATACTCATGTGCATTGAGTTGATGAAGAAGGAGACATCTAGACCTTTCTCAATTCAGAGCCCAGCTCTCCACCTTCCCCATGGCCTGACGGCCTGGTTGCTGTCACCCCGGGCACTGCAGCTCCAGCACTATTTCCGCAGAGCACTTCTGCACCGTCTCCTCCTGGACTTGCGACGAGCCTCAGACACCCCTCCTCCAAGCGTCACTTTCTTACTGCTGCTTTCTTGATCTCCCAGGGGTGTCGAGCTTCCAGAGCACAGCCACGGGCCTTTCCAAGTGACCCTCAACCCGTTCATCCCCTGAGACAGCGAGGGTTTGTATATCCTCCAGGCCACCAGGAACACATGTGAGCATGTGCAGCAAGACTGGCCCGGCGACCACAGCCGGATTCTAAATGCTGGGCAGGCGGTGCCTTGGGTCCCAGGAAGGAGTGACATTCCTGCTGGACCCCAACTGAGGGTCGTGACCTTGAGCTCACTTCTTTACGGAGCCCAGTCCTAGTACACTGTCAGCAGTCAATAGACATCAGTTCTTTTCTGCTTTTTCAAAGAAAATTTCTAAAATAATTTTATTTATTTATTTATTTTTGGCTGTGCTGGGTCTTTGTTGCTGCCCAGGCTTTTCTCTAGTGGTGGAAACTGGGGGCCACTCTCTAGCTGGTGCTCCGGCTTCTCAATGCGGTGGTTTTTCTTGTTGCAGCTCACGGGCTCTAGACACAGGTTCAGTAGTCGTGGCACACGGGCTTAGTTGCTCCACGGCACGTGGGATCTTGCTGGACCAGGGATTGAACCTCTGTCTCCTGCCTTGGCAGGTGGACTCTTTACCACTGAGCCACCAGGGAAGCCCAGTTCTTTTCTGCTTTTAAGCAAAAAACTTGCAGCAACCAGGAACGGTACTCAATATTTTATAATAACCTCTAAGGAAAAAAAATTGAAATATATACATATATATATATGTGTATATATATATACATATATATATGTGTGTGTGTGTGTGTGTGTGTATATATATATATATATATATATATATATATATATATATAAATATATATATATATATGTTTCTTCAGCTCTGCCAGGTAGCCTGAGGTCTGCTCTCCTCGGGATGAAGTTCAAGATGTGTAGCCAGCAGCCAGCACTCAGATCAGCTCAGAGACATCCCAGCAAGGGAGGCACGTTCTTTACGGGTCTGCACAAGTGCCTACATACAGTTTTTCCCATCTCTAATTATTTCAGCTTAGCTCGGTGATTACGTATGTTCTTGGGAGCCCAGAACAGCCTTGATGGTTTTCTTTTGTGTGATAACGGACTCGGAACACTGAATCCTATTTCTGACCGTGACACGCCTTTCCCCCACGTGCAAGCGGAGTGGGGGATGGGAAAGGCCCTCCCCTGTGTGGGGCCCTTGGAGGGGCCAGTGGAACAAGGGCCAGGACACCCTCTTCCGGTGCCCGATGCCTACTGCCTGAGTGACCGGGGGCCAAGGGGAGGCAGCTGATGCCCCACTAGAAAAGCCATCATTTCATGATCCTTTGTAAAAATAGAAGACCTTTGACCCTTTATAACCATCAGTCCCTCCCCCTTGCATTTGCCTTTGGTGCAATTTGGTGTTTCTAAGGGAAACACTTTGAAATCCTGATTTGATGAGTCATCAGCTACAGGGACCAAAACTCTGTTTTGTCTGTAAAATGAGAATCAACAGCACAGGCCTGGGTGGCAGGCACCCAGGAAGAGGAAGGGGAAGAGGGGCACTTGCCTTCCCTTGAAATGAAAGCTATGACAAACATAGACAGCATATTAAAAAGCAGAGCTATTACTTTGCCAACAAAGGTCTGTCTCGTCAAAGCTTTGGTTTTTCCAGTAGTCATGTATGGATGTGAGAGTCAAACCATAAAGAAGCCTGCGGGCCAAGAAATTGATGCTTTCTAATTGTGCTGGAGGAGACTCTTAAGAGTCCCTTGGACTGCAAGGAGATAGAACCAGTCAATCCTAAAGGCAATCAACCCTGAATTTCATTGGAAGGACTGATGCTGAAGCTGAAGTTCCAATACTTTGGCCACCTGATGTGAAGAGCCGACTCATTAGAAAGGATCCTGATACTGGGAAAGATTGAAAGCAGGAGGAGAAGGGGGTGACAGAGGACGAGATGGTTAAACGGCATCACTGATTCAATGGACATGAATCTGAGCAAACTCCAGGAGACAGTGGAGGACAGAGGAGTCTGGCGTGCTGCAGTCCATGGGGTCACAAAGAGTTGGACACGACTGACTGCACAACAAAGCATCCACAGGTCAGCATCAGATGTCAGGTTTCAAGTGTTCCAATGCCACTGATAGCTTAGGATGTGGCTTTGAGCCTAAAACATGAGGATTTTGCTTTTCAGTAAATACCACCCAGCTGTGCCCAGATGCAGATCCAGCACAGAGTCAGAGAGAGCCAGCTCCACACTCGCCCACAGACCCCAGGTTCTTTGGTTTTTATTGCATCGTTGGTGAGATGCTGCAGGCGTCATGCAGTCATGAACAACTCTGAATTTGTCCTTTCTCTATCAAGTTGGGGGATCCAGCTTCATTTGTATCTTACCCCAGCAGCAAAGGGGAGAATATCCGCTTGGACTGAAGGAGGACCAGTCACTGATAGAAATTGCTGTTGTTCAGTTGCTCATTGTGTCCAACTCTGCAACCCCATGGAGTGCAGCAGGCCAGGCCTGCACTCAGGTTCATGTCCACTGAGTCAGTGATGCTGATAGAAGAGAGCCTCTCAACTCTCCAGGGCAATTGGGCCCACAGAGCTGGGAACCTCTCTCCACGGAACCTGCTCCTGAAACCTTGAGGTGGAGAAGAAAAGTGCTCCAAGGAGCTCCCAGGGGGCTTAGCTCTGCCCAGAGGGCTGGGCTCCCATCACAGGGTGGCCCAGGAGTGCAGGGCAAGCGGCTGCTTTATGCTTCCTCTCTGTCACTTAGCCCAGCCACAGAGTCCCCGGAGCTGGTAAGCCTGGAATCTCAATTTATAAATTTCTTTGTTTATTCTGAAGGAAAGAAGCGGGAAGTTCATTTTTACTGGTGACCTTGACTAAAAGTCTTTGATGAGGAGGCTTCACGGGTTAAAGGTTCACCATGGTTTATTTATGTCTTGATAAAATGACGCCATCCTTCTTCTTACATTTTTTTTTCACATTTCTCTGATGGATGTACTTCTTGAAATAAACTACACACAAACACACTCACACACACACACATACACCTGTAGTTAAAAGCCTAAGTTCTTCAATTTACTATACCTATTTTTATTGTAGCTCCATTCCAACCTATCATACAACAATGCCATGTCATTTTCAGATATTTGCCTGGACTTTTAGAGCAAACATTCTTTCTAAAATGTTTTAGACTTCAAAATATTCCTTCTCCACAATTATTCCTCAAATATAACTTTATATGTTGTACATAATTTTTTGCTATTATATTTGTTTTCTCTTCATTTAAAAAGCAAAACGTTATTTCAGTAAAGGAAAAGAACATTATTACCAAAAAAAAAAAAAAAAAAACTATGCTCTCAGAGTTTTGTCACCCTTAAGTATAAAAAACTTGAGGAGCTGGCTCCTCCTAGTGGTCGAGATGAGATACTGCAACATGCAAGCTCCATATCTGGTACCAGAGCTTCTCAAACTCGAAGATGTACAGAAATTATCTGGGATCTTGTTAAAAGGAAGACTCTTACTCAGCTGAAAGGTGAGGACTGGAGATTGTAAATAGCTAACGAGCTCCCTGGGGATGCCAGTACTGCTGGTTCATGGAACTTCCATGAATTTGATGATGTCTAGTTGTCTAAAAAGAATTAGAAGGTTGTAACTATATGTAAGGACTTCCCTGGTGGCTCAGATGGTAAAGAATTTGCCTGCAATGTGGCAGACACGGGTTCAGTCCTTGGGTAGGGAAGATCCCCTGGAGAAGGGAATGGCAGCCCACTCCAGTATTCTTGCCTGGAGAATTCCATGGACAGATGAGCCTGGTGGGCAACAGTCCATGGGGTCACAAAGAGTCAGACATGACCAAGAGACTAACACTTCACAAAGACCTTTTCACATGGTAAAAATTCCTAAGTCAGACTCATTTCCTCCATTTTTTACAAAAGGCACTGTATAGTTGAACTGGTGACGTTGATTACTAATTGCAGAAAAGCTAATTGCCCTAACTGAATTCCCATTAATGCTCAACCCGTATTTTGTTAATACCACATGTCCCCTACATATGAACAAGTTCCATTCTGAGAGGATATTCATAAGTCCAACAATGTTAACCCAGTACCCAACCAGGACAATTGGTTATATAGTACTGTACTGTAACAGGTTTATAAGATTTTTCCACACAAATAATACTCAAAAACAAACAAAAAATAAACATTTCAAGGCCCTTTACAGTACAAGGCCCCTGAAAAGTACAGTAGTACAGTACAACAGTGGCATACAGGGGCATGTTTGCATCTTTGAAAGTTCGAAACTTGAAGGTTCGTGTGTAGGAGATGTACTGTACAACATTTAGAATGAGTTCACTTGCTCCTGTGCCCACTGCCTTACTGTGAGCAACTCTGAAAGCAGTCTTTCTGTGTTCTATTTCACCTCCCTGGCAGCTGTCATCAGCTGAATTATAGCAGGTGCCCAGCCCACTGGTCTTGGGAGATGAATTTTCCAGATGAGGGAACTAAAGCAGGTGGGCACACAATGAACCCCTTCTGGCAGGTGTGGACCCAGCGAGTGTGCACCCTGAGGTTCTGCTGTGTCACTGGTTCTGCTGTGTCACTGGGCCCACCCTCCCTGAAGCCATCCACACGATGTCTTCACGAGGATAACGAGCTCCCTGGCTTCCTGGACCTCCACTCTGCCCACCACCTGCCAAGGATGCACATCTCTCTCACCAGCACCACAGCTGTCGGAGGAAGGGATCATGCTCTTGCTGTCTTGCAGGGGAAGCCGATGAGGTTTGAGTTTTAAAGCCCCCTAGGGAAGCAGCCCCCACGGGACCACCTCATCCAAAACCTGTGGCTTTAAAACACTTTGCCACCACGTGTAACCCCAGCCTGTGAGCACATACTGCCTGGGACATCTCTCTTAGGTAGTCTGCAGCCAGCTTTCAAATGTGTGTGAGGATATACAGTCCCAGAAATTAAGAGTTTGTCTATTCTGTACCCTTAACATGTTAGGAGGTGCTATGAATGTCAGTGTTGGAAATGGTCAAGCGGACACCTCAAGCTTTACAGGGTCTTGGGGAGAGCTGAGAGAATCAGAGTGGATCCTTTGCAGCTACTTTGGGTTTGGTTCCCCCTTCCCTTCACCCTCCTCCTCCTCTTTCTTTGTCACCAGCTGCAGCCAAGGAAGAACTTGGGTTTGCTGTGCCCACATGCAGGTCTCAATTCCTTTAAAACTGAGGATGAACCAGAGTGTTGGGAGCAGGCTACGCGCGGCACTCGGGCTCTGTGATTTCCTTACTCCTTCCCTTAGTTCCTCGTTCCCTTCTACTGGTCTGTGTGGGTCAATCACTCCACCTTTCTCACTGTAGTGGCCCCAGTGCCTAGCGTTGTGTCTGCTGTGTGAATGCTTCAGGTGTGCTGAACATACCGAGCATGAGTACATCCTAACTAAGGAGGACCGAGGTCACACCTGGAGATGCCTGCAGTCTCACATGTGGTCACTAGGTGGCAGCCTTGCCTCATTTCTGATGGCTAAGGATGGGGGTGGTGTATATGTGTGGTGTGTGTGTGTATGTGTGGTATGTGTGTATATGTGTGGTATGTATGTGCGCATATAGGTGGGGGGTGTGTGTATGTATGGTATGTGTGGGACGTGTGGTGTGTATATGTGTGGGGTGTGTGTGTGTATGTGTGTGGTGTGTGTATATGTATGGTGTGTGGGGGACGTGTGTGTATATGTGTAGGGTGTGTGTGTGTATGTGTGGTGTGCATGCGTGGGTATATATGTGTGGTATGCGTGTATATGTGTGGTGTGTATGTGTGTGGTGCATGTGTGCATATAGGTGGGGGGGTGTGTATGTGTGGTGTGTGTGTGGTGTGTGTGTATATGTATGCTGTGTGTGGGACATGTGTGGTGTGTGTGTATGTGTGGTGTGTGTGTATATGTGTGGTGTGTATGTGTGGGTGTATATGTGTGGTGTGGGTGTATGTGTGGTGTGTGTGTGTGGTACGTGTGTATGTATGGTGTGTGTGTGTATATGTGGGGGGTGTATATGTGGGGGGTATGTATATGTGAGGGGGTGTGTATATGTGGGAGGTGTGTATATGTGGGAGGTGTGTATATGTGAGGGGGTGTGCATATGTGAGGGGGTGTGTATATGTGGGGGGTCTGTATATGTGGGGGGTGTGTATGTGTGGGGGGTGTGTATGTGTGTGGTACATGTGTGATGTGTGTATGTGAGGGGGTGTGTATATGTGGGGGGGTGTATATGTGGGGGTGTGAATATGTGATGGGTGTATATGTGGGGGGTGTATATGTGGGGGGGTGTATATGTGGGGGGTGTATATATGTGAGGGGTGTATATGTGGGGGGTGTGTATGTGTAGAGGGTGTATGTGGGGGTGTGTATATGGGGGGTGTGTATATGTGGGGGGGTGTATATGTGGGGTGTATATGTGGAGGGGTGTATATGTGGGGGGTGTGTATATGGGGGGTGTGTATGTGGGGGGATGTATATGTGGGGGGTGTGTATATGTGGGGGGGTATATATGTGTGTGGTACATGTGTGGTGTGTGTGGTATGTGTGTGAGGTTTGCAGCAACCTCTTCCAGGTCTGGACACACACCATGTCTCAGAGACCACAGCCACGGGTGCACACCAGGGGCCCACGTGGAAGCAAGGCACGGGCTCTGACAGCAGCTTCTCCAACTTCAAACAATACTCGGGAGCATCTGGGCTTTCTCTGGATCTCTTCCCTCCATTACCGGAGATTCGAGCATTTCGGATGCGTTAGGACGGCTCCCTTTCTGACACCAGGGGGTGAATTTAGTTCCAGTCAATGTGGAGTCATTTAGTTCCAGTCAATGACTCCACAGAGGGACTGGGCTCAGGACCAGCGTCCCCAGAGGGTTGGGCTGGAGCCTAATTCTTCATAGATTCTTCAAAAAAAAAAAAAAAAGACAAGGAGGAAATACTTTCAAATCATTCTATTTGCCCAGTATTACACTGATACCAAGCCAGACCAAGACATCACAAAAATCATGAACAAAATACTAGCAAACCAAATCTAAGAACAAAAAAGCAAGTGGGGTTTATCCATGATCTGCAAAGCATGTTCAATATATCTGAAAATCAATACAACACCCCCAAAACAGAATAAAATACAAAAACCACATGATCATCTCGAAGACACAGAAAAAGAAATGCACAAAACTCAACATCAACTGATGATGAAAACACTCAAGAAAACAGCTGAGGTTTCTTTAATTCCATAAGACCTATTACAAGAGTCAGAACTGAACAAGCTGGCCTTGCAAGTGCTGGTGAGAACAAGGAGTACATGGGATCTTGCTCAGGGGTGGGAGGGGGATGAAAAATGGTTAAATGACTTTAGACAACAGCCTGGTATGTGATGTAGGCGTTTACCCATGAACAAAGGAGTGCACACCCAGAGACTGGTACACAAATGTTCGTGGCAGCTTGATTTGTAACAGACAAAAACTATAAAGGAGGCAATTACCCTTCTCCAGGTGGATGAGTGAGCAGGTTGTGTAATGGAACATGTGTGCTGCAGTGGGAAAGAACGCACTACTTATAGGCACGTCAGCGTGCAGAGGTCTGAAGCTTATCATGATGGTGGCAGGCTGTGGCACAGCCACGAAATGGAGCGGCACTCAGCAATCAAAGGGCAGAACCACCTGCAGAGACAGCGGCACAGCTAAGCCCTCCACAGGCCTTGTGCCAAGTGAAGAAAGCCACACTCAGGATGCTCCAAAGCCCAGGAGGGAAATTCTGGAAAAGGCAAAATCACGGGGACAGAAGTCAGATCACTGGTTGCCAGATGTTAGGCTATGGGGGAAGGAACTGACTAGAAATGGACAGGAGGTAACCCTGGAGAAAGTAGTTGAGTATATAACTGCGTCACAACTCAGCTGGACACCTGAACACCTTTACTGGACATAACTCATGTCTCGATAAGCCGGAGTTCTTAGGAAAAGACATCAGCAGTTTTTATTGGAGAGACACAGGCATCAGCCAGGCCACAGAGGAGGAGGACAGAGTTGACTCTACAGTGGAAAGGGCCCTGTGGAAAGTTTTGCCAGGAAGTCCACAGCTGTGGACTTTGGCCACCTGAGCCAACTCATTAGCAAAGACCCTGATTCTGGCAATGATTGAAGGCGGGAGGACAAGGGGATGACAGAGGACGAGACAGTTGGATGGCATCACCGACTCAATGGACATGAGTTTGAGCAAGCTCCGGGAGATGGTGAAGGACAGGTTAGTCTGGTGTGCTGCAGTCCACGGGGTCACAAAGAGTTGGACACGACTGGGTGATGGAACAACCACAGCTGTGGGAAGAAGGCAGATGGGATACACAAAGCTGTGAGCACGTCGGAGGAGAGACCTGAACACACTGACACAACACACAAACCGCTCCCGACTGGCTTCTCCCACTGGAGACGAGAATCCCTTTCCTGCAGAGGGACTGTACAATGCTTTGAGCCTGGATTTACAAGGATTAGCAAGATCATGGCTACTTCTGTGATTGATTCAGAGCAGTGAACGCTGCCAGGCTCTCTGACGAAAGCGTGCACTGGGGCTTAGGCTTAATGGATGGCAGACGTCTTATCCCAACCCACTTACCCCACCAGGTTTTGCCTTTTGGTCTCAAAAGGATTTATTCTTTGAAAGATGCAAGTGTCTAGAGCTCAAACGAACAGAAAAACTTCCTCTTTAAAAAACCTTTTCATTTTGCTTTCAATGTGAAAGTAATTATTTAAAACATGCAACCTCAAAAACAAAACAAAAACATGCAACCTCATAAAACCTATACTAGTAGCATTCAAATTTATTTATGAGATAAGAGACCAGAAGGTAAAACCTAGTATTTCTTGATTTCTTCCAACAGTACCCAGGTTACTCTGTAATTCACAAGGAACTTAAATCCTGAGCCAGAAATGCTGACAACTGCTCTGTGCAGCAAATGCATTTCCCATTTCACATCTGGGGAAACTCAAGTGTCAACACATCCTCTGTGGTGGCCAGCAGGGAGCAGCGTGGGTTAGAAGGTCAAGTGCAGTCTGATCTCTGCCCTTTGGCCGAGTGAGCGGGTCAGGAAGATCCCCTGGAGAAGCGAATGACTCAGTAATATATTTATATAAAAGAAATTAAAATTACTTTGATGTTTATAAGACTATAAGATATACACAGGGCTTCCCCGGAAGCACAGAGGTAAAGAATCTGTCTGCAATTCAGGAGAGGAAGGTTTGATCCCTGGGTCAGGAAGATCCCCTGGAGAAGGAAATGGCAACCCACTCCAGTATTCTTGCCTGGAAAACCCCATGGATAGAGGAGCCTCGTGGGCTACAGTCCAAGGAGTCACAAAAGAGCTGGACATGACTGAGTGACTGAACAATAAACAATCACATAAGAGGTGGGCCACGTAAGATGCTTAATTCATCAACACTTAGAGGCACTTCTGTGCCAGGCACAGTGGTAAGTGCTTCACACGCTGATTTCTCTCAGTCCCCACCATCACCGGATATGTTAGAATCTGTCATTATCCCGCATTTTTCAGATGGTGAAGTGGAGGCTCAGAGAGGTTAAGCAGAGGTCACATAACTAGTGCTAGATTCTGAGCCCAGGGAAATTCTCCTGGCCAGTCTGCACACTGGCCTCTGCACAGGTAACCGGGTGAGTCTCCTGCCCAGGTAACCCAGTGAGTCCCCAGCCATAGAGACAGAAGGAGTGGGTGTTGCAGGTCAGCCGGCTACCGTGAAAGCCTAGATCAGCACCGAGGTTTCCAGAGGCAAGGCTGTGCCACGCACGCCATAGCCAGCCCCCGGCACAGCACAGCGTGTGCACTCACTGACGCCAGGGAGCGTGCTTCGTTCTGACACACGCTCAGCAGACCTGCTGCTGCTGCTGGACGCTTGCCCTGCCACTGCAGAGTCTACCCACAACCCAAAGAACAAAGGGACATTAAAAAGGGGAAAGAGGGGAAATCGCTGACGGCCCAGTGGTTAGCACTCCATGCTCTCACTGCCAAGAGGCGTGGGTTCGGTCTCTGGTCGGGGAACTAAGAACCCCCATGCCAAGAGGCACGGCCAAAGAAAAGGAAAATAAGCCAAAGCAATCCACAGTAATTACTTTCAGGCACTAAAAGATCTTTTCTAACCCATATCAACTCAAGACTTCTCTGCAGACACGCACAGGCCACGTCCGCTGAGAACAGGCTAAAGTCACACCAGGCAGGACTGGGATGTAGACGGAGGGCGTGTGGCTTTCCTACTTAGATCTGCTGCCTTGGAAATGACCTGGCACACAGCACTGTTACATAATGCGGCTCCAGTCTCTCCACTGACCTCGAGGAGGGCAGAGTGGACGGACTCTGTGGAACGTGCCTGCACTGGCTGAGAATGAGCTGCAGGACTATGAGATTAAGGCCAGGATACAGCTGTTTGTGACTAAGCCCCGTGCCCCGAGCAAGTGCTCCCCGGCGTGACGCATCACCAGGCACCTGTTTCCTGTTTTCACTCTTCCCTTTATCGTTCTCTCCCGACTTCCCTCCACCTGGAAGGCCCGAGACCACCAGCTTCAGCAGGCCTGGTGTCTGTCCTCCTCCTCCTCCACTCACTGCGGCTCCGGGTAGCTGAGTCATTGACTGGGCGCGGGGGACACTCCTAAGTGCCTCCTGAGTACTTCCTGGGGCTGGAGAGTGAGGTCCCATCGTCCACCTGCCCGTGATGACCGCCCGCCTCACATCTCCTGAAGAACTGCCTGTCGGGGCCCCCCCAGCTCGGCTGTGAACTGAATCACGGGACAAGCTCCAGCAGCACGTCTAGGGGTGGGGGCGGGCGGTGGTAGTAGCCCACCCACAGCGAGGTCCACGCTCTGCAGAGACAAGTGGTCCACTCCAGACGGACACAGGACAGGATGTGCTTAAATGTAAGGAAGTTCATTTCTGCACAAAAGGTTGAGGTCATACAAGCCTTCCTCAGCCCAAGACAACAGCTCAATCAGCCTGGTATTTGAGCCTGTGCTACACAAACAGTATATGTCACCACAGTTCAGCCAGGAAGGTGAACGGACTCGTCTAACGGACCCTGTGTGAACGGCTTGTTAGTCGCTCAGTCCTGTCCGACTTTGTGCGACCCCATGAACTGTCGCTGGCCAGGCTCCTCTGTCCATGGGATTCTCCAGGCAAGAACACTGGAGCAGGTTGCCATTTCCTTCTCCAGATCTTCCTGACCCAGGGATTGAACCCAGGTCTCCCATATTAGAGGTGAAGTCTTCACCATCTGCGCCACCAGGGAGGCCTATGTGAATAGCTTAGTTAATAAGAGTAGACATCATTTAGAAGTGGACATTTAATTTCCAAATACATGGGTTTTTGAAGTTTGATATTAATTTCTCATTTAAATGCTTTCTTCTCCACAATCACCCTGTTTTTTTCAGTCTGAATTCACTGAGGCTTTCAACGGCTGAGTCAAGTATCTCTCTTGGTAAAGGTCACATTGCACTTGAAAATATGTGGGTTATTTTCAAGTAACTTTTGATATTGATTTCTAACACAATTCCACAATGACAAGAGAACAGACTGTAATGTTTCAATACTTTTAGACTATGAAACTTATGCACCTTCGTTTATGTCCCTAGATATGTTCCACTGTCTCCTAGCTTATAGTCTATGGAAACTTCAAATTTGTATCCTACTGTTGTATGAAAACTATACAAACCTTAATTATGTTGAATTGCTTCATAGTGCTTTTCAGGTCTATTTTTGAGAGTGTGACATCAAAACTAAAAATCTACTAAAAAAAAATCATAATTATGTAGTGGAATTACAAGTAACTTTGGTCTCTATTTTCCAAGTCTCCTGTAAACGTGTTATACTTTCATAATTTAAAAAAACAAAAACAAAAACAGTGTTGTTTACCCTAATGGAAAGTGTTTTTGAAACACTATTAGATGTAACAAGGTTAACTGCCTTTATTTTCCATCTATGCCATTTTGATTTAAAAAAAAAAAAAAAAAAAAGACTCCAAACAAAGCAGTGGTTTTCTCACCTCTGGGAAGTAGGTCAGGAACCAGCAACAGTAAGACAATATGGACTTTCACTTTTTAGACTTCAGTATTACATAATTTCAAAACAGGCATTGGCTACTTTCATGATACAAAGTTTTTGAGGACCTTTCCCAGTGATTTTAAAAAATGAAAATGTATTCTATCTCTGGTTCTTAATGAATCACTGTAATCATCAAAAACATGTTTTCCGTGTATCATGTCTTTGCAATATAGCACCTCTCTTCTTCCACATACAGTATTCCAATATAACTTTTTAGAATCTAACACAGGCAGCCTAAGACAGCTTGATGGTCAAAATGTTTAGAAAAAGGAGGCATGGAAAAAAGTAGATGGTGTCTGGTCCTTTATCATCACTCTCCTTTAAAAACATCAATCTTACCCAGACTGATGAATTAATCAACTTAGTTTTGTAACTCACTGAACAGAATAGTGAATAGACCATTAACACATACTTGCGTGTGCTCAGTCATGCTCTTTTGTGACTTCATGGACTGCAGCCAATCAGGGTCCTGGGTCCATGGAATTCTTTAGGCAAGAATACTGGAACTGGTTGCCATTTCTCCCTCCGCAGGATCTTCCTGACCCAGGAATCAAACCCATGTATCCTGCACCTCCTTGCATTAGCAGGCAGGTTCTTTACCACTGAGCCACCTTGGAAGCCCCTACTATTAAGCACAGAAATAAAGAATTCTGCACTTTTTTGGATGTTTGTCTAACTTAAGTCAATCAACCTCAGGGTTGAAGTTTGGTCAATACCCAAAGAGGCATCAACCCCCACTGCTGGTTACCAACATTCCCACTCGTGATTCACCCATCACAACAGGGTTTTTCAGCTCAGCTGAGAACACAAGCTGCCGAAGAAAAGACTTCAGACCCTTGTGTTAGAAAAAGACTGTAGCCAAGCTTTGGCCAGTGGGATGGGTGTAGTGCAGGTTTTGTGTGGCAGCTTCTAGACTCGTCTTGGGGAAAGTAGCCCCGTGTGGGTCATATTTGGGTCCCAAAGATGCACCTCTCTCTCTAGGGCTGGGGGAAGTCAGGGACTGGGAGTCGACCCTACAGTGATCGCCACACTTCACTTGAGAGAACAAGAAACCTTATCTTATTTAAGCCACTGGGACCCAGGGCTCCAGTCAGTGGAGCCAAATCTAATTCCAACACTGCCAACTCTTGTCACCAGGTGTCCTGGAAAAATAAAAGCATGTTTTTAAATTGTTGCCAATCTTCTGAAATTCACAGGTGTCTATCAGAGAAGGTAATCCTAGTACTGATTCTTATGAGTTCTGGGTACTATGAAATGGCTTAATAACAAGCCAGACTAAATAATCCTGGATAAACTGATGGTACATAAATTACTTCATCTTGGTACATAAATTACTTCATCAATTGAATATTAGACCAGCAATATTTGAGGTAGATAAGTTAACAAAGTAATGCACTATTTAGGTTTTTAAAATTTTTTTAATAAAATAAACAGGAATCATTTTAATTCTACTGTAGAAGAATTATCATGAATTATTCAAGATTTAATTGCATCAGGATAAATTAAGCTTCCATGTGGTTTAGACAACAGATCTTTGCAAAGCTAAATAAGCTTACTGACCACTGAATCTTTTACATTAACAGTTTAATTTTCACGTTACCAACTGTTCTAATGGCTTATATAAGCATTGACCGTTTTCTTCAATCATTTAAAATGACTGAAACACAAAGGTTTTCAAAGTCTAGGAAATAAGCAAAATTATATCATTAGAACATTTACCTTCTTCAAAGAAAAAAAAATGTTAATGGCTTGATCGTTTTTGACAGCTCTGCCGGAGCTGAGAAAAATGAATTCACCTGGAATTTTCATTTCAATCTTGCCAGCAAATACTGCAATACTTGGAAACCATTCACCAGCCTTACACTCACATCCAACATCTTCATCAGTCTGGGTTGAAGGGTTGCTGCCTCGACTCTGGGTAAGAGGTTCCTCAGGGCTAACCAAGAGGTACACCAGCTTCTCAGCAGCCCTCAGACCCCAACCGAGCGGACAATGAAGTAAGCCCAGCCCATCTGCATTCATTCTAATTTGCAACAATTAAGATAAGACCTGAAAGGGAAGATGATGGAAAACTCAAGGGGAAATGGTCTAAGAGCCTCCTGCTCCCTTGGGCAGCATGCCAGCAAGCTCGTGATGCTGAGACACACATAGATCCACATCTTCCATGCAGCCCTTGCTTACTGTATTTTTAATTTTGATTAAAAAAAAAAAAGACGTGATTACACAGAAAACATCATCCGTGGCAGAACCACAAACTGAGCCAATGCAGTGGGAAACACGTGTCACCGCCCCTTCCGGTGCCCTCCTACCACTGGCTCCCCTGGACGGAGCTCAGGAGCTGTAGTACTCAAGCAGCTTCTCATCCGTAGGTTTCAGAATCTTCTTGTCTGCCATGTTCACCACCCATCCTGGAGCCAGACCAAAGAAAATCTGCCGTGGATCCTTCCGAGTACTGAGCATTTTGAAGAGTTCGTCTTTAGTGATGTCGGGTAAAATATAGCCGTACTTCTTGGCGAGCTCCAGTCTTGCTTCGGGAAATCCGGCGGGATCGGCCAGGTAGCCTCGGTTTCTCGCATCAGTGTAGTAAGGCACGAGTGCCTCGGGGGGGAGCATCCGCTTGGGAATGGGTTGCCCACGGAGAAAGAATGGGATGGGTTTGCACAGAATTTCTAAAAAACATTTTTAATAGAGAGATGCAAATACTGGCAATATATATACTGGTTTTCTCTTAATGATATTCTTTTAGCTATTAATTTTAAAGTACTTCCAAGATAAGAACTTAATCCCAAAAACTTTTTTTTTTTTTAACTCAGTTGACTTAAGGAAACAAATGGAAACACTTGATCTTCAAAAATTTGCATCTTGAAGGTCAAAGTCACTCCTGGGTTATCAACAATTAGTGAATTTCTAAACAGAGGGTATTTAAGCTCCAGGTTTTTTTTTCTAAAAAATTTTATGACATACTGGCTGAGGTGTATCAGAAGACAGCCCCACCAGCCACACCACTAGCAGAAATTCCCAAAAGAGAAATCGAGGTGTCTGAACAAGTCAAACCCTGGTGAGCAGTTGGCCCGGAGAGGACAAGCTTACCCAGGCTTCGCGGGTCGTAGAAGGCGGTCGTGACGACACCCCCATTCTTCTCAATGGCAGCGATGGCCAGCTCAGAAGCTAGCTGAACTTCGATGTTAACTTTTGCCTTAAAGGTGTCAGCACCCTGTCATCCATCAAAACAAAGTGTGTGAAGAGATGGCTGGGCTACCAGCAAACGTCCCGAGGGCCTCCTCCCTGCCCTGTTTTCTCCTCCGAATGCCTACAGCCCAACATTGACTCCTACTTTAACACCTCTGCTTTGAGGTCTCATCAAACACCACCAAATCATTCCTCATTTCTTTAGGCCACTGTATTTTCCTAGTTTTCACTCCCTAAGAGCAGGGATGATAAGACTTCCATTTTACATATTCAGCAGGCATCATCGTAAGCACCCATTCCCAACACCTCCTCAACAGCAGATTGTTCAGCCCTCAAAACAACTCTAAACCAACAGAATTACTGCAACACCAATGCCATAGACGGTGGCACAGAGAGCCTGGGCAACTTGCCCAACAACATAAAGCAAGGGAACCTAGTCCCAGTGGCTGCATTCCTAACCCCAACATTATGTCATGTGATATAGACAGAAACTTACCTTCCTGACCCACAAGTAAGCAAGAGGCCAAGAGATGGTTAAACCAGGGAACAAGCACGCTGCAGCCAACGGAAGAACAAAATAGCTAAGCTCTGGAGGGGACCAGCCCTCTTGAGTGAAAGAGGCAGAGACAACAGAAGTAGAAATAGTTCTGAACTTTTTAAAGTCCTGTCTCTGGTCACTTTCATTAGGCCTAATTTCAAAACAGATTCTGACAAAAATTAAAAGGTGGTGGCACTACCATTCTTTTTGCAGTGGTAAAAAAATTTTTTTGCTCTTTTCATGTGGTTGAAACAAGGTGGTTCCCAGTTTCAAAATATTCCATCAATTCTAAGACACATTTCTCCCATCTCTGATACTGGTAGGCATTTTTACAATCAATGGGACCTCTGACTCAATAAAACAAGGTCTTGCCACGTTACTTGACATTTCTCATTACTATTCCATAGACTGCTTAACCATTTCCCTGTCTCTGGGCACTGGTGTTAGTTCCAGCATTTTCAGGGCTGTAAGAAGCCTATTTAGCATTTCTTTATATCAGTTAAGTTTCTTTTATCTTGTTTTACCTTAGGACACGTGTTCCTAAATTGGTGATTTTACGCTGAAAAGATCAAAACCATCTTATTACCCAATACTGATTGCAAATCTGAAATCCAGAAAAGGGCAACTGGTTTACAAAGCTGTAAATGATGAATAACTGTACATACTCAACCAATAGATTTCAGAATGATTTCTGCTAGTTTAACAGACATATGTCCAAAGCTGTTGGGATGTGCAGTTTAAGGTCTCATGAAGTCATGGGTTTTTCCATATGTTATTTTATAACCATGTTCCTTGATATGCCTAAAGTAGAATACTGAGGTTTAATCCTGTATTTGGTGTTCTCTCTTCAAATCATTTATTTGAAAAACTTTTATTGACAAGTTTACTTTTTCAAAGATCTGAAAGGTTTTCCCATAAACTATGCTTCCCTCTAGTGGACACTAAGTTAGTTACTTACACAGAGATCAACTATATTATTGACACAGATGAAAAAGGGGGTGGGGGGCAGTAGCTGATTAGCAATGTACAGGTTCATTTGCCAATGAAACTCCTGGTCAACTTCTCTAAATAGAAAACCTCTTCCCTACAATCAGAACTGGATTTCATTCATCCCTTTCTTTCACAAATATTGAGTGACTATCACAAGCCAGTATTTCCAATGTTGAAAATACAGCAATGAGTCAAAGTACCTGCACTCAAAAAAACTGACATTACAGTGAGGAAGACAATGAAAAATGCATGCACTGTTTGGTAATAAATATCAGGTGTTCATATATTCAAAGAAAAACCCTTTTGGGCACAATAAGGCAGACTGACAGATATGAGAGTGTTCCTTTATAAAGAACATCTCTGTAACAAAAATAATTTAAGTCTCAAATAATTTGGAAGGAAAAAAAAAGTCAAAAAGATCTTCCTACTAAGATGATATCTGAACAGAGAACCAAAGAGAATGAGGGAGCAAGCTGAACAGATACACAGGAAGAACACCCCAGGACCAGGAACAGTGGCTTTCTGAAACCACAACTGAATATAACACAATCAACCATTATGTAATGGTTACAACGTGAAAGAGATAAAAATAAAGGAGGTAGAGTGTTGAATATATGGAAATCAGAAACAGTCATCTACGAAACTCAAAAAAAAATCTAATTCAGACTTACCTCCTCTACTAGCTGGACTCCATAGTCCCTTTTAGATGGCTGGATGGTAACACCTCGCCCATTGACCAGCTGGGTTAAGTCAATAGGTTGTGTGGGATCAACACGGCCCAAGTCAATCAGGTACTGAAGCCTGTTGAGACTCAAAGGCTGATACTGGCGTCTGAAGCTACAAAAAAAGTAACAACAGATAGAAAACTCAGCCAGACTTATCTTCCTGTAAGACCTCCAGATGAACGCAGAGCTCTGTCCTGTGCTTTCCTGCATCAATTTAGATGGTTTAAAATAAAACTCCTGCATTTACTTCGCTCATTTATACAAATAAATATGTGGAAAATTTAACATACTATCTGAATTATGCATTAATGGAACTCAAAGTAAGAGCAGTTACCATTTACTGGGTGATGACAGTGGGCCAGAGTTTCAAACATAAAATCATTCTAAACCTCCAGAGCATGCACCATTACCTCCATTCTGCAGGTCTGAGTGCAACCTCTGGCTTTTTCCCTCTACTAAGTCAGGCTAAACTTCATTACCAAAAATGGTTCAGAGGAGCGGTAGCAAAAGTTTGCTTTAAAGAAGTGGATTTAAATTTCTACCAAGCTATCATTTGGTGATTCTCAGAATCACATATTTTTACACTAAGAAGCAAAGCAAAGTAAAAAACAACCAAACAAAAAAAACCCCACAAACAAAGCAAACTTACCTGTGTCCTTCATTAAACCCGTATTTTGGGATTCGAAGGTAAAATGGAGTCTGGCCTCCTTCAAAGCCCAGCCGGGGCCGGGTTCCTCTCTGACGTTCTCCCTTGTGGCCCCTGCCACACTTCCTACCTCTTCTCTGACCTCTTCGTCGTCTTTCCTGGAAGGAGAGAAAAATGTTTTATGAGCTGCAAATGCACTTTTTAAATTGTATTTCACCTCTGCGCTGTGTCTGTTGGTAAAGCCCTCATTCATCCTGCCAGCCAGCAACGGGCCAAACCCACTACGTGCCAGGCACCATTCGAACTGCTCTGAGGTCAAGACATCAAATTATAAAGAAAACATTTTTCTTACTTCGCGAAAGCAACGAGTTGATTTTCAAGGTGGCAGTATGACCATAACAGCTTTTCTAGCTGTGTTCAGTGACTTGCAGAACGTAAAATATCTTTCCCCTGAAGATAAAGGCATAATGGAAAAGCACTTCATGCTAACCCAATATTGAATGAGGCAACCATCTGCACTTCCTGCGACCTCGCTCCCCGCCCAGGTCAACGTGATTACTCCTCTAAACCCGAACCTGAGAGCTGGGACTACGGGGGCAGGCTTCCCGCATCACTCAAGAGTAGGGGCTCAAAGGCCCCTCGTTTCCGCAGCGCCTCTAGACCCGCGATCCCAGGACTCCCGCGCCATCCCCAGCATTACCGGCTTCCTGGAGCCCGGGTTCGGCCTCAAGTTAGCCAGGCTCACACGAGGCAGAGCCCGAAGCAGGTCCAGGGCCCTGGGCCCTGCGCCCCGCACCGGGCCGGCCATGACCCGCTTGCGTGAGACACCGCGAGAGCGCCTGGCATCCAGACCCACGTGACCTCGGGCGCTGCTTTACGACCGCGGCCCCGCCCCCGTCGTGAAGTAGGCGCCGTAGCGCCGCCGGTTGCGGGGCACGCCGGGAGCCGGTCTCCATCCAGGCGGCGGCGGGTACTCTAGGCTACCTTCTGCGAGCTGAGCTGGCTTTATGTTTAGTTCACTGGGGATGGGACCGTATTTTGAGAGATCGTGCCTTGCTCTTGGCTTGGAATGTGCTGCATTTTCTTTCGCCGCACAAACACGCATTGAAACGCTGCACGTTGGAGGGTTGGTGTCACTGTGTTCTGAGCTGTCTCAGTCTGGTCCTTAAAAGAGGCAGGGTCTTCTCCGAGCGCCACGTGGAGCCCAGAATAACATACTTGGCGCTACCAAGTTCCGGTTTGGAGCTGGGAACTGGGCTGATTATACGCCGTATCAACTGAAAAATTGCACAACACAGAGCTGTGAGTTATTTGGGGCAAAATGAGAGCTATAGCCCAGATGACAGCCACTCAGCTCTGAGAAGCAGTTCCGAAGAGGTGGGGGTGGGGGGAAGTCGGCTTGTATGTTATTTTAGTGGAGTCAGGAGTCATTGGAAAAGACCCTGATGCTGGGAAAGATTGAAGGCAGGAGGAGAAGGGGACGCAGAGGATGAGATGGTTGGATGGCATCACCGACTGGATGGACATGAGTTTGAGCAAGTTCCAGGAGTTGGTGATGGACAGGGAAGCCTGGCGTGCAAAGTTGGACACGTCTGAGCGACTGAAGTGAGTGGAGTCAAGCACATTTTGCAGAGGCTCCTGCTAGTAAGGAGGAGCAGGTGTCCCCTTTAATGATTTCACTGCTTTTCTAGACACAAGGAAAGTCAAAGATTTGGGCTTGTAAAATCTGACAATATCTGAATATATGAAGGCCTGTTCTGCCGGTTTTTCCCAGAACACAGATGCCTCACTCCTGATCTCAGACCTGAACTCTGGGGGGGGGGGGGGGGGGGGGGGGGGGGGGGTTGTTGAAGGACAGGGGCTGCAGTGGCCCCTGACGTCATCCTTGTAGAGGCAGATAGTGAGTGCCTTTCAGTTGGCAACCCTGAGATGTGAGAATAATACCCAGAGTCGAGCGATTACCAATGACTGGCTGGTACCAACCTGTGCTGAAGACTCAAACTCTGCACCCCATCCAAGTGCACTTGTGCTGCTCCGACCAAGTCACAGATGCTGACCTCATCTGCTGTTAATGAAGGAGCGGAGCTGAGCACTTGGTAAGCGTCAGTAGCCTGCAGCCACCCTGGCTTGATTCATCAACTAAACAACCCCTTGTCGGGTAGATGTTATTACCTTTGACAGACTTGGCAAGGCCGGTAGCTTAACCAAATTCTAATAGTAAGCAGCCAAGATTCATACACTACCTCTTACTATGTAAATAGTATTTTTTGTTTAATAGCATAAAGTTGAATATCTGCAGCCCAAAATACATTACACTATTTTCACTCAGAAATATCAGCTTCTCTATTTTTGTCTTAAGTAAGTGTGATACAGACCATGCCCCTTTCTGTTCTTTTTATGTTTCACCATCTTGCTGGGGGGTTGTTCCCACTGGTGATCACAAGTAATGAAGGTGGAAATAAACTTTTGGAGGGCTATTTCTATGTTTCTATGTTTAGCTATTTCTGTGTTTATCTATGTTTCTATATTTATCTATGTTTAGCTATTTCTATGTTTAGCTAAACCTTTTTGAAGTCATTTTAAATCAAGTGTAAAAAATGAAAGGGAATTCCTTGGCGGTTCAGTGGCTAAGATTATGAATTTTCACTGCTGGCCTGGGGTTCCAGCTTTGGTCAGGGAACTAAGATCCCACAGGTTGCATGTGTCGGGGCGAAAAAAAAAAAAAACAGAAAAAGTTGCATTCATTCCTTTATTTGAGCAAAATACTGAACTTGTTACAAAAATATACATGGATGCAAAGTCAAAAGTTTTGTTCCCAGATTATTTGATGGTAAGGGAGATCTTCCAAAAATTAGTCCTTTTGAAAAGTTAAAAAAAGCCTTTTGTAAAACCAATAGCACAAATACTTTCAAGAGGGAGGGGATATATGTACACCTGTAGCTGATTCATGTTGATATGTGGCAGAAAACAACAAAATTCTCTAAAGCAGTTATCCTTCAATTGAAAATAAAGTAAAAAAAAAAAGAAATACAAATATGTGAGTTTCGTAAAACAGTATGAAGATACAAGACCAGGCTCTATTTAGAAATACAGAAAGAAATATAGTGAAAAAATAAAAGCCAGTTCCTGACTTTAAGGCTTCTCAGTTCAATATATTTCATCATCTTTCTGTTAGAAATTTCATACTTCTGGGAAGAAAATTGCAAAATATGTTGCAAAATGTGTCCTAATCTCCGGAAAGAAGCACAAATCTCCCCCTTATCTAGAAAAATCATAGTTTTCACTAAATAATGAGCTTCTGGGTGAGTGTTCATTCCAATATTGTTTTTTATCATCAAAAAATTTTATATTGAATAAATGAGATACAGGAAACAAAACAGTGTGCTGCACTTCTGGGAAGTAGATGCTTTTTGTTGTATAGGTTATGTAATGTTATTGGCGGACATCAGTTAATAATAGTAGAAGTAATAATTGTTTGTGGTTAGCTATAGACTCCAGTTTATCCCATAGCAACATGTTGACCAAGCATATAAAAGTGAAAATAATTTGATGAGTCTCACCTGTGTTTTAAGAATGTAAAATTAAGGGTGTGTGGTGAATATGTCATAAGTCATTGATCTTTATGCCTATAGAAGTTTTACATCATCATCATTATCATTGCAGGATGTTTATTAAGCTCCCACATGCTTGGGGTGTTGTGCTGTTTAAATCACATTAAGGAGACCTTGTAATAAGAAAACACCTCAGCAACTATTTAAGTTCATCCTGACTCCAGCCCTGGTTAATAGTGACCACTGAGTCATTAAAGAATGAAGTGGGACTTCCCTGGCAGTCTGGTGGTTAAGATTCCATGCTCCCACTTCAGGGGGCAAGGGTTTGATTCATGGTGGGAGAAATAAGATCCCACATGATGATCATTAAAAATTAAACCAGCATGAAATATGGATTTTGGGGGGATAAATCTGACAAAAAATTAGGCCGATGGGGCTTCCCTGGTAGCTGAGCTGGTAAAGAATCTGTCTGCAATGCAAGAGACGCCAGTTTGATTCCTGGATCAGGAAGATCCCCTGGAGAAGGGATAGGCTATGCACTCCAATATTCTTGTGCTTTCATTGTGGCTCAACTGGTAAAGAATCCGCCTGCTATGTGGGAGACCTGGGTTTGATCCCTGGGTTGGGAAGATCCTCTAGAGAAGGGAACGCCTGCCCACTCCAGTATTCTGGCTTGGAGAATTCCATGGACTGTATAGTCCATGGGGTTGCAAAGAGCTGGACACGACTGAGCAACTTTCACACTATTCAGGCCTATACGATAAAAAGTATAAAACATTACTGACTGAAATCCAACATTACCAAAATTAATATCAATCAGTTCTTAGATCAGAAATTATAGTTGTCAGATTTCCTCAAATTGGTTTGTAGACTCATGAGCATCTCAATGAAAATCCCCAAAGCCACACCCCATTTTTTTTTTTTTTTAATCAGCATCAATGGGGAGGGAGGTGGGAGGGGATGTTCAGGATGGGGAACACATGTAAATCCATGGCTGATGCATGTCAATGTATGGCAAAAACCACTACAATATTGTAAAGTAATTAGCCTCCAACTAATAAAAATAAAGGAAAAAAATAATAAGCATCAATTTAAGAGTTTTGAGAGCCCACAAAATTCTCAGCACTCAGATTCAGGACAAGAATGAATGAAAAAAAAAAAAAAGTATGAATAAGACCTTCAACTTCCAGCATTCTGGCTATCATGTGAGTAATGTGAAGGTTTTTTGTTTGTTTTAAGATCTTCGCTCACTATCTTCCTTACCCTGGACTCCCTAAGGACTGTTAAAAACAAAATTCAAACTGGGGCTCCATAACAACCTAGAAGGCTGGGATGTGGGGGGGACGTGGGAGGGATATTCAAGTGGGAGGGGACATGGGTAAACCTATGGCTGATTCATGTTGATGTTTGGTAGAAACCAATGCAATACTGTAAAGCAATTGTCCTTCAGTTTTTAAAAAAAATACATAACTTCAACTGAAATTAAAAACTAATGGCTTTATGCAACCATTCATGAATTGGGCAGCATCCCATATGGCAAGTAGAAAGGAGGTCTGAGGAGCTGCACAGACAGGACTTTTACAGGCAGAAAGAAGGTGGGAAACAAGAGTTCAGTTCAGTTGCTCAGTCATGTCTGACTCTTTGCAACCTCATGGACTGCAGCATGCCAGGCTTCCCTGTCCATCACCAGCTCCCAGAGGTTGTTCAAAGTCATGTCCATCCAGTCAGTGATTCATCCAACCATCTCATCCTCTGTTGTCCCCTTCTCCTCCTGCCTTCAATCTTTCCCAGCATCAGGGTCTTTTCCAATGAGTTGGCCCTTTGCATCAGATGGCCAAAGTATTGGAGTTGCAGCTTCAGCACCAGTCCTTCCAATGAATATTCAGGATTGATTTCCTTTAAGATTGACTGGTTGGATCTCCTTGCAGTCCAAGGGACTCTCAAGAGCCCTCCAATACCACAGTTCAAAGCATGAGTTCTTTGGTGCTCAGCTTTCACATCCATACATGACTATTGGAAAAACCATAGCTTTGACCAGACGAACCTTTGTCGGCAAAGTAATGTCTCTGCTTTTTAATATGCTGTCTAGGTTAGTCATAGTTTTCCTTCCAAGGAGCAAGTGTCTTAATTTCATGGCTGCAGTCATCATCTGCTGTGATTTTTGGAGCCCCCCCAAAATAAAGTCTGCCACGATTTCCATTTTTTCCCCATCTATTTGCCATGGAGTGATGGGACTGGTTGCCATACTAGTATTTTGAATGTTGAGTTTTAAGCCAGCTTTTTCACTCTCCTCTTTCACTTTCATCAAGAGGAAGCAGATTAACTCATTGGGGGGGGGGGGGGGGGTGGAGATGGAAGGGATCCTATCAGGCTCTTTAACTCCCTCCTGCCCACCAGGAAATTCCAGACTGACTCTGACATCTTCCTGCCAGAGACTGAAACTCAGACAAGTTCAGGTAGTAAGTTTCAGTTTGGTGGTGATTCGGGCTTGGCACAAAGGCTTGGCTCCATTTGGGGCTGGTTGTTACTCTTTTGACAGATTGCACATATCCTTTAGGGCTTCCCAGATGGCTCGGTTAAAGAATCTGCCTGCGATGCAGGACACACGACTTCGCTCTCTGGGTCAGGAAGACCCAGATCTCCTCCCTAGAGGAGGAAACGGGCAACCCACTCCAGTATTCTTGCCTGGAGAATCCCATGGACAGAGGTGCCTGGTGGGCCACAGTCCATGGGGCTGACTTAACACCTAGACAACAATATAGCTTTAAATTTCTCGACTAGATTAAGACAATGTCATTTGGTTCTACAAGAATGAAGTCAACAGTCCCTGACCTTCAATACCCCCTGAAAGGAGTTCAGGGTGGAGATCAAGAATGAGGCATCCAGGGACTTACCTGGTAGCTCAGACAGTAAAGAATGAGGCATCTTGTTTCAGTAGAAAACTCTAAAAACAGGCCTTCAGATAGTAGATACTTCCAGCTGAAAATTTTTATGAACCCAAACTCTGGTATCTTCCCACCTTCAGAAAAGCACCAAAACCGTATTTTCTCCTGACTACCAGCAACCTACAGAAATGCTGCTTGACCATCTGAACACTTGAACCAAAATCGTATAGATGCTGACCTCACCCACGCCTCCCATTCCAGAGATGCTCCTCAGCGCTCTGAGGCTGTGTCCCAGGGTACAGAGTCTTCAGTGAGCCCGCAAACAAAACGGGACCATAGTTCTCAAGTTGTGGCTTTTCACCAGTGGTCAATCGTAACCTTCCGAATGTCAGGGCATTCTGACTTTAAGTGTGCCCATCTCTGCTCCTTCCAGATCCCACCAGGTAGTAGACAAGCATCGGGCCCCCTCCTGTGGTCGCGTGCCTAAATCAGTATTAACTCCACATCCGCCCATCGGTGAACCGTGGAAACCCGCTGACAACCGTTTCCCTCTCCAGCTGCAGTTTAGAGGAGGGAAGCGGACGCCCGAAGTAAACGGTGGCGCGGCCCCAAAAGGAAACGCGGCCAAAGCTACCCCAAGTCCCCACCTTCTCAGGGCAGAGACCCGATGCCCGGGGTCAGCAGTGACCGCGCGCCCGGGCCCACCAGGCCCGCCGCCCGCATGGAGCATGCGCGGCCCGCGCTCGGAGGTCGGCTTAGGCAGCCCTCGGCCGCAGCCAACCGGGCGCCGCTCTGCCGGACATTGTGACGCGCGGGCAGCGGCGCGGAGGGCGGCAGGAGCGCGCGGGGCCGGTGGACGGCACGGGCGGCGCGGGGCCGGGGGGGCGCGCACGCGCCGGAGCGCGCGCCCGTGGGCGGGCCCGACTCGCCGCTCGCACGCCCTTGGGCCCGGCCGGGCGCCCGCTCCGCCTTCCGCTTCCGACGCGCGGCCGCTGGAGCCGGTGTATGTGCGGCAATAACATGTCGGCTCCGCTGCCCGCCATCGTGCCCGCCGCCCGGAAGGCCACCGCCGCGGTGAGTGCGGGCGCGGGCGCGCGCCGCGGCGCCCGCGGGCCGGGGGGAAGGGGCGGGACGCCAGGCCGGGGGTCGGGTGCGGTCGGGCGGGGGTGGTGGGCGCCGCCCCGCCCGGCTGTGTGCTAAGGGCGCGGGGTTACGGCGAGCGGGAGGCTGTTTTCCCACCCTCGAGCCCCCATCCCCATCCTGAGCCCCCGGCCCGGATCCCCGTGTCCCCATCCTGAGCTCCTTGCCCAGATCCCCGTGTCCCCATCCTGAGCCCGTGCCCTGGTCCCCGTGTCCCCAATCCTGAGTCCCCAGTCCCGATCCATTTGTCCCCATCCTGAACCTGCAGCCCGAACCCCCATCCACATCCTGAGCCCCCCGCCCCCATCCAGAGTCTCCCACCCGCGCCCCGGCCCCGGGACCATCCCTTGCCCCTTCCCCTGCCCCTTCCCCGCCCGGCACCCCACTCCCAGGCCCGCATGTGAGCGGACGGCGCCCCAGCCCCAGGCAGCTCCGGAGCAGGTTTCTGCCTGTCTGTGGATGGGAGAGGCCTTAAGCCCCCGGGAACAGGACTTTATTTTCGCACCTCACACCCCCTCATCTCAGAGTTTGAAGGTTTAGTGTCGTTTCCGATCAGGGGTGCCACTCCTTAGGAAACTTGTGCGTAAGGATCTCAAACTTTTACCCTGGGAAGCTCCTTTTTTGTGATGGAAAAATTCTACCGTGTAGGTGAGACTCACGGTCTAACCTGAAAGAGACAACTGTGTTCTGTAGAATGTGATCGTTTGCCCAGAAGCATGTCTAACTGGAACCTCTAGAAGTGCTAAAACCCCACGTAAGTTATCTGAGGAGCTGCAAAGAGAGAAGTTAAGTATTTTTGCTGCTTCAGCGAGGTCTGTGGAGATAATTAACTTGCTGAAGGCAGTGTTCTGTGACTCCTGGCATCCAGCTTAACCAGAGCCGGGGGCTGTGACATTCTGGTGGTTTCTTGGGGTGTTAATCAGTCATTGCTCTCTTCTAGGTGATCTTCCTTCATGGATTGGGAGACACAGGGTAGGTACCATCCTTAGTACCCTGATGAACGGGGTCATGCACCCCTACATGAGCAAGAATTCACTGTTAAAGAACTCTAGGATTGTATACAAAAGACTGCTAGTCATATTTCTTACACTCCGGTCATGAGATAGAATCCTTTTTTTTGATTCCCACCCGCCCCCCTGCAATTTCCCCCATCCTCTTAATTTGTCATGCATCAACTCCTGTTTCTGGAACATATTAAAACTGCAAACTCCTTGATTTGCCATGGGTACTGGATGCCAGATATGGGAGGTATGTTTTTAGAGTCTGCACTTGAGAACTTTCTGGAGGTGAAATTTCAGGGCAGCTTGAGAAGAACTGGTGGATTTTAAGTGCGATACTAGCAGTGTGAGTGTTCTAAGTGAGAGTTTAGATGTTCTGTTCAAAAATCAGTTGAAGGGCAGGGGATGCAGTTTAAAGATTTGTTTGGAGGCTTATCAGGCACATGGCTTTAGCCCTGTGGTTTATCTGTCACTCAGCTTTTCTCTGTATCAAGAGCTTTTTAGGTTTTTGGGGGGGAAGCTGGGGAGCTATGCCAGGTCTTAGTTGTGGCGACCCAGGATCTTTGTTGCAGTGTCCAAGATCTTCCTTGCTGTATGAGGATCTAATTCCCTGACCAGGGCTCAAACCCTGGCCCCCCTGCATTAAGATCTCAAAGTCTTAACCCCTGGACCACCAGCGATGTCCAGAGAGCTTTTTAAAATTTAAATCCACTATTATCTGTTTGAAATGTCAGTCAAATTGTGGTTTTAAAATTGTTACAAAATTACAGAATTGGAGGGAAAGTGAAACAAATAAATTTTGATAAAGGAGCCAAGACACTATTGAGTCTTTACAAGGAGGCACTGGGCTTGAATTAGATTAAGTCTTAAAATCGATTGATTCCTAGTATCCTTTTAGGCCTCCCAAGTGGAGGTCCATGCCTTACATGGAGTTATGGGAAAGGTTATAGGACTTTATGGTCAACAGGTAGTCCTATGAAGAAGACAGACTTGTTTTCCTATTTATTTAGCCATCTATTTATCTAATCCAGAGGTTTTTGGAGAAGCCCTGTTTTATTACCTGACAGGGAGCATCTTGGTCCCCGGCAACTTTCCCAATAAAGAGCTTTGAGGCCTGAAGAATCAGGCCAAGAGAAAAAAACTTCATTTGGAGGAAGGTTTTCTGTGGACCCCAGTGTAGCCAGATTCTTTAGATGGAAGTTAAGAGTAAGATGGTGCCGAAAATGACCACCGTGAGATGTAAAGGCTGAGAGGAACTGTGACATCTTGACTAAGAGTGAAGTTTATATAAAAAATTAGAGTTCTGAAGAACAAAAATTAGAGGTCTCAGTTCTGACAGTACTTTCTTGGTGTCAGCACCAAAGAAAGCTGACATTTAACTGGTTGCATTAACACATGAGAAAATTCAGCATGATCTGACAAATGGTAATTCAGTGTTTAAGATAGTTTTTGGAGAACTGAAGTTCTTTTGTCAGGTTGACTTGCAGGGTGAAGAGGATTAAGCGATTCAGTTTGTTGCTATAAAAATGGGCAGTTTTTTTTTTTTTTTTTTGGTTAAGGTTCTTTTTTGCAGGGCCAGCCAAAGTGTGCTGTCTTAACTTGGGTCTAGCAGTCTGTGTCCTGTAGATTCCTCACGAAAAGTGTTTGGTGGCCAAATGAGATTGGGAGACCCTGTGTAATTTCATATTTTCTCAATTCCCATATGTCATTTTCCCCACATTTTTATGTTTCTGAGATTGGTATTCATCTTATATCTGTTTATTGTGGTGGTGATTTTTTTTTTTATATAAAAAGATTTTTTTCAGTGGTGCCCCTTAGATTTTATCTTATTGTCTAGGGAGTGTGATATGGCTTATTCTCCTTTTGAAGCTTTACTGTCTGGGCACTCGCATGTTTAAAGCTCTGAAAACTTTTGCAAGAAACACATCTGACCATGTGTTCCTCTGCATAACCTGTATAATAAAATGTGTTAGTCCACACTATATTGCCTGACATCAGTTTTCCTTCCAAAATAAAAGTAGCTTTTGTTATGATTATGGGAGTGTTACATTTGTCTTATAAAAAAAAAATTCAGATGCAAATATATTTGAGAAGAGAATGAAATCAGTTGAAATCCTACAACCCAAAAGATACACACTTTTGAGAGTATTAAAAAAAAATTTTTTTTAAATACTCTCAAAGGTATAGAAGAGTTGCAAGAATAAAGGGGCTTCCTAGGTGACTCAGTGGTAACTGAGTGACTCAGTGGTGACTCAGGAGTCAGTGATTCCTGACTCCACCTGCCAGGAGAGGAGACGAGGGTTCGATCCCTGATCAGAAAGATTCCCTGCGGGAGGAAATGGTTATCCACTCTAGTACGCTTGCTGGGATAATCCCATGGAGAGAGGAGCCTAGTGGACACCAGTCCATAGGGCCAGCAAAGAGTTGGACACGACTGAGTGACTGAGCATATGCTAGAATAAAACAGATTCCTCGATTCCTTCTACTGAGATTTACTGATCTCTATCTAACATGTTACTGTGTTTGCCTAAACTTGGAAAAGTTGCCAGTACCATGATTCTTTACTTCCCAACTTTAGCACTTACCTCCAAAGCACGGGCAGAGTCTCCTGTATAACCACAGAACAGTATCTGATTCAGGAAGTTTAGCACTTGTTTAATGTTGTTATCGGTCTACCCTGTTACCTAACAGACCTTGGCAGCTGCCCCAGTAATGTCTTTTGTAGTAATCCTCTCTGCTTGCCCTTCAGTCTCTGCCGCGCTGCCCTGAGCAGCTGCAGCGCTTGAGTCTCCTTTAATCTGGGACAGGCCCTCTGCTCCTGTGGTGCTCAGGATGTTTACCTTTCTGCACGGATGGGGCTGGTCCCTCGTTTAGGTTTGTTTGGCACTTCCTCACATGGAGGTTCAGTCCCGTTCATTGCCTCACGTTGGGAGCCAGATGGGGTCCTCTGTCCTGTTACTGATGCCACCCCGGGTCAGTGGGTGAAGGTGGTCTCTTCCTTTGGGGCTTCTCTGCTGCCATGTTTTCCCTGCGCGGTAAGCGCAAGTCGTGGGGAGGTGCTTTTAGACGATGCAAATCATACAACGGACTTTCACCCCAGGGCTTTTACCGTCTGTGGGCGATTCTCACTGGAGGCAGGTGTTACTGTGACGTGGTTCTCTAACTGCCACTCCCCTGGTGGTTTTGGCTTGACCCTCCTCACTTCTGTCATGTGGACTCATAGAATCACTTAGCAGGTTACGTTCCATCATTGTCTTTATGTAAAATTTTAGCTGCTTCTATTAAAATAACTTCACATTTACATGAAAGTTACAGAAGTGGTATTTAGAGGTCCTTTTGCCCTTCACTCAGATTACCCAGTTGTTAACATTTCTCACACATTCAAGAATAAAGTTTCAGGCCTATTGTCACGTTACCCCACAGAGCTGCAGTACGTTTTGTAAGCAGGAGGCACGGCCATGTGGCCACAGCGTGCTCATCAGTCAGGCCGTTTTGTAAGCACAGCACACCCATCAGTCAGGCCGTTCGTGTTGACCCAAAGCTCCCGTCAAACCCACTGTCCACAGTCGCATCCCCCTGCTCTGACCAGCAGTGTCCTTTGTGGGTCCAGAGCACAAGTGAGCTGGTCAGGTTGAGCTGTCACATCTCCCAAGGCTTCTTCAGTCTGGATCGGTCCATCTTCTTAGCTTTGGTGACCTGGACCCTTCTCCCCGACAGATCAGTTCCTGGGTGGGGTGGCCCTCAGTCTGGCTTATGTGACTTTTCGCTTTTGGTAGGGACACCACAGAGGGTGCCATGCGGGTCCCGGGCCCACACTGGGTTGATTTTTGTGCCTCTGATGATGATTTTATGTTTCACTACCTGGTTAAGATAATGTCTACCAAGTGTCTCCAGAGTAAAATTAGTATAATTGTACTTAAAAAGTATTTTATGGGGAGATGCTTTGATTTCATGAAAATGTCTGTTTCTCATCCATTTTTCACCTCTGGATTTAGCATCCATTAATGATTGCTCTCTGGATCTGTTATTGTGATGGCTGCCAAATAGTGATCTTCTAAAAAATTCCTTCATTCTGTGTGTATTCACTGGCAGTCTACAGTATCGTTTTCAGTCCTGTCTGTGTTGGCCCTTCCTGTGAGGTTTCTTTGTCCTTAACACTTTTGGGGAAGGTGGATTAAAATGGAGAAGTAGTTAACAGAAAAGCAGTTAACGTTTATTTCAAAACTATTTTATCCAAAAAAAGGCTTAAGTTACTTTTATTTTACCCTTTAGCAGAGGAAACGGGGCTTCCCTGGTGGCTCAGTGGTAAAGAATCCGCCTGCAATGCAGGAGCCGCAGGCTCAATCCCTGGGTCGGGAAGATCCCCTGGAGGAGGGTATGGCAACCCACTCCAGTGTTTTTGCCTGGAGAATCCCATAGACGGAGGAACCTGGCAGGCCACAGTCCATAGGGTGACAAAGAATTGAACATGACCTAAGCTACTGAGCATGCACACAGAGGTAACATGTAGAAAGTACTAGAGGTAACATCAAGTGTAAGCAAGTAGGGAGCTGTGCGTTTGTAGTGTGACCCCATTCTTGTTAAATCTGTGTTTACCTCTCCAGTGATAGCATGCAGAACTTGGAAGAAAATATGTAAAAAGATTAACTGTTCATTTCTGGCTGGAAAGATTTTGATGACGTTTATATTTTTCTAGTTTTTCTCTTACTCCATTTTGAACATACATATGTCCACATTTGCACAAGGAGCGAATGTTAAAGTTGATGGTATAGTAGCAAAAGAGAGATAGCAGACAGTTGCTTTACCCCTCTGAGGGTTTTTTCTTCGTATAGAATGAATTATATCATCTGTCTTGGCTATTTTGTTAGGCACATGGTTGGAAGATTATAGAGTTTTAAAAAATACACTTTTGTAGATTTGAAAGCCCAGTGAAGTATATGAAAGAGAAAACACTGCTCTCTAGGAACCTTGAGAGATTTTCTCACAGTAAAGCTGAAATCGTATGCTTTGGGTTATTTCTAGGTTGGCAATTATTTTTTGAGGGGTTAAAATTTATCCTTACAAATATAAGTATTTATTCTGTTACTAACTAACTGGACTGTAAAACAGTATCTAATGGCGTTACTTCTCCTCCAGGCATGGATGGGCAGAAGCCTTCGCTGGGATCAGAAGCGCCCACATCAAATACATCTGCCCACATGCGTAAGTGTTTCCAGTTTTCAGGCTTGCAATTCAGAGTCCAGAGAGGAAGCATCATGATAGCTTTACTTTTCCAGAAAAGCACTTATATGTTCAGCTTCAAACTAAAGATTAGTAAGTTCTTTAAAACATAAATGTGACCTGTTGACCTTGAATTTTTCTTCCTTTTTTTAATTGTGAAATTTAAAATAATGCTCCCTTGGAGATCGATTGAACTCACAGCCAGAAAAATTCCTGTAGATACACAGATACCTATTAAGCTCTGAGGATATCCATGAGTTGTCGCTGAGGGGGATTTACCTGTCAGATTTGTGACTACCTTGAAAACCCTTCCAAATTCCATCAATTAGAGACAGTGTGATGCAGCACAGAGAGAATACAGACTTTGGAGTCTGTTAGATTTGGCTTTGAATCCTGAAAATGTTTGTAGGTGTCCAAAAGATACTGGTAAGTTTTGAGCAAATTCAGAAAGTCCCTGAGATGAGCAGGCCTTAGATCAGAGGATGCTGAGGAGTGGTAGCCGTGGAGAAGCCGGTGGGATGATATGTGTGCTGACTGGTCAGTAGTTCAGCCTCGGAAGTGGTCGTAGCAGCAGAGTCGATAAATGTGAAAGAGGAAGAATATCTGAGACTAAGTGAGAAAAGGTTCCCTCCTCCTCTTTTCCTGTAGTTCAGGCTTCATCTTAACTGTTGTCGGTGACAGCCATAGACTGTGGCCAGAGTTGCCGTGTGCTTATTAATGACTCAGGCCAGAGACAGAATTCTTGATGCTGCTGGAATTTCTGCTCTGTTGTTTTTGGCCCCCAGATTGAATTTGGTGTAAACCTATCTTTGAACCTAGGGAAGCAAGTTTATGTCCTCAAGGAAATTTCGCTAAGATTTTGTGACATCTAAGGTGGACTTGTTTCTCCAGTAAGGAGGATGGTGGTGGGATGCAGTTAGAGTGAATCTCTTCCTCTCTCCTTTGGTACCTGGCTTCAGGCAGGTGGTCCAACATTGTCAGCACAGAATTGAGTTGGGTATAATGGACACTCAGGCAAAGCTTATGTTTCCCTTATTTATTTAGAGGTCTTGTAAGCAGGTAAGAACTAGAAAATCAGCACACATGTCATTGGAGCCTACGGGAATCGACATTACCTTTTCTGTGCAGTAAATTGCTTGCATCCCTCACCCCTTAGCCAGTCTCAGACATTTCCAGCCATGTTGGTCACTGTTTTCTTGCTCACGTCTGGTCTGAAAGTATCGAGTAAAGGTGTTGATAAAGAAAGATATTTGCTTGCCAACTTTAGTCCATCCCAGTGGCCGCTCTTGTCTCAAGAACCATTTGGAGAGAGTGGAGCACAGAGTTGTACTGGTGTGTGTGCAGCTAAACAGATCGTCTGTTTAAAACTGCACACTCGATGTTGTGTGAGCCTCAAGTAATTATCTGCAATAGATGGTGTTGACTAGGTTCTGTGCTTCAGTGTATTATTCTTGATTTTCTTTTTTCTTCCCCATGTAGGCCGATTATGCCTGTAACATTAAATATGAATATGGCTATGCCATCATGGTAAGTAAGACTTCACTTATTTACTAAGAACTTTTTACTTCTACTTAGGGTGTTTTTTGTTTTTTGTAAGTTTTTGTTTTGTTTTAATCAGAAGTGCTTTTGCATACAGCAATTTTTAATGAACTGTCTTTAAGTTGCAAAGTTCTAAAGTGAAATGTAACCTTTATTTCACTGTCTTAGTTCTCATGTTTTAGATTTAGGGGTACACTTATGGAGCTGCGGCAGCAGGTGGAGAAAGAGGAGGGGATGGGTGGGTAGAAATGCTGCTGAGTCTCTCTCACCGCTCGACACACCTTTGCTGACTGCTGTGACCAGACGGGGCATCCACTTCCCGCCTTAGCTTCCTGGCAGGCTGGCGGGTGTGCAGGGAGACCACTTCCTGATGAGGCCTCTGGGGGTCTTCAGGGTGCCAGGCGTTCCCCGTGTGCTTCACAGTCGCTCCTTTGTTCTCTGAGCTGCCTCCAGGCCACGCGTTCTTCCTGCTGCTCTGAGATCCCTGTCCTTGGGTCCCTCGGGTCTGCTCAGAAATGACGACTCCGACCCCCGGGTCCTGTTTTCCTTTTTCCTCCAGCTCCTGCCGACATCTTGCCGTTCCGGTGAGTCGGGGATCCGATGTCCGTGGCCCGTTCACAGCCTTGAGTGGCTGTCGCTTCCAGGACTCCTCTCTTCCCACTGACCTTCTCCTCTCTAGCCCCAGGCACCCACACCTCCCCTGGGCCCTGCCACCTGGAGCCGCCCCATCTCCGAAGGCACTTAGCCCAGACCTGAGCAGCAGGCATACTTGTTCCTGCTTCTTTGCTCCCCTGTCTCCACACTCCGCCAAGACGTCGTGGGGACTCCAGCGTGTTGCCACCTTATCCTCTGCTTGTCCCACCCGCTCTAACCCACCTGAACGTTCATCCGTGTCTGTGGGAGATTCCTTGGCGACTCTCACTGGTTCCTGGCCATGCTGGCCTCTGGTTCTTCTGTCTTCCCTCTCTGACAGAATCCCTGTCTGGCACCAAGACTTCCACCTCACGTTGCTCCTGACCGTAGTCTGAGCACATAGTGGATAGCAGGGCAGACCCAGATTCAGGGTCGAGTGGGGACAGGCTCTCCAGACTATGATGGAGGTGGCCCAAGGGCCTTGTGCAGCAGGTGCGGGCCTTGCACGCGAGGTGCCGCGCTGGTGCAGGGCTTTCCAGCCAGTGGACTTAGGATGACAAGGGGGAAGTGAGGAGATGGTATCTATTCGGGTGTCTCAAGGGCTGAAGATTCCTCCCCCAGGTGTCAGGTTGGACTAGGTCATTCTGCAGGTTCTAACTTTAAATAATGTGACAGTGATTTTCTAATAGAATCTGCGTCTACTTAGTGCAAAAGGAACTCACAGGATGTCAGATTCACACATTTAAGTTGACTGTTTGGCCTGCAGAGACAGTTGTTGTCATTTAGTCGCTAAGTTGTATCTGACTCTTTGTGACTCCATGGACTGTAGCCCACCAGGCTCCGCTGTCCTTGGAATTCTCCAGGCAAGAATGCTGGAGTGGGGTGCCATGCCTTTCTTGAGGGGATCCTCCTGATCCAGGGATCAAACCCATGTCTCCTGTGTCTCCTGCATTGGCAAGTGGATTCTTTACCATCTAAGCTATCTGGGAAGCCCAGAAACAGTTTAGTTTGAATTTAAAGTTCTAGAGAATATTTCTGGTTAGCCTTTTTTCTCTGAAGTTACCCTCTTCTTATCAAAGGTATATATTCTTAGAATCAAACAATTCTTTTAGGACTTTGCTTTGTTTTCCAGGTTTGACATTATTGGGCTTTCGCCAGATTCACTGGAGGATGAAACTGGAATTAAACAGGCAGCAGAAAATGGTAAGTAAGAAAAGTTTTATAGTAGATTTGGTTGTTGTATTTTTGTTGATGAAAACTATGCAACTGTCTAAACTCAGGTGGTGGCACTATGCCATTCTTTTCTGATCACTCTTACCTTGTTTGACTGTTAATTACGGTCCATGAAGATGAGGTGGATGGGGAGGGATGGCGTTTTATCAAACTTGAGTGCTGTCAGATGCATCATTTGCTTTCATTGATGCAGGCAAATGGAGAAAGTCACAGAGTATCTCATACTTGCGGCCAGTTAAATTTGGAAATTTTCATCTTAAAAAGGTGAAACTCTTACATATATATCAAAAGTGAAAGGAGGTAAATTTGTAAAAAGGTGCAGTTATTCTTATAGTATTATAAAGAAAAATGGAATTATAGGGAGTTACCGAGTAATGTAGTTAGTGATATGTGTTGAAATATTTTGCAGAAACAAAAGAATTCATCTGTTTCCCACAGCCCCCCACCACATTATTTACTGGCTATAGGGAAAATTAATACTGTGTTTGGGGTTTTTAAATAATAACGTAAATTATACAAGCACTGTAAATCATGACCCATGTAAAGTACTTAACTATCTATGATTTTAAAATAACAGCTTTTAGGTACAAATGCCTGGGGTTCATTGGAGAGAAAAAACTATAGAATGTATATGAGCAGAATAGACCGTAGATAAAGGAATATTCATATCCCTCTACATTGATGAAAGAAAAAACTGCTTTACAAATCATGTAACAAATAATTAAACAGTTTAAGCAGTGCCTACAAAATTGAGTTGTTGAAAATACATTCTAATTTTGTGTTTTAAGAGAGTGCTTCAAGTTTTTCACTTGTTTTGACCTTTAATACACTGATACAATTTAAATAGGAAAAAATTAATAATGGAAAAGCACATCCGTGGACTTATCTTTGAAAGTATTGGTGATTTAATTTTTGGTGATCTTATTTTTTATGTTATTTTTAGTAAAGGCTTTGATAGATCAAGAGGTGAAGAACGGCATTCCTTCTAACAGAATTATTTTGGGAGGATTTTCTCAGGTAAGATAAAAGTTTGGGTGGTGCTTCATCAGTGTATTTGTCTAGAAGTCTTGATCCTTTTTTTATGGGAGTCCTGTTTTTAGAGATGTTACAGAATGTGATGTACTCCTTACCTTTAATGCTGAATTAAGTTTGGATGGACTGGGAAGAATGACTAGAGCATATGCCCTGCTCTTCTCCTTTTCTAGTTTTCTCTCTCAGTGATAGGCTTCACTCCATAGATTACGACTTGAAAGTCAGTTTATTAAAGAAATCAATTGGAGCCTGGAATATATTTTTCTCGAGTAACCACAGCGCACACGTAGCTGTATCTCAGTCAACAGTGTGTGCCCCTCTAGATAAAACTGCTGAAACACAGGTATGAGGCCCTGTCCCAGGAGATGACTGACGGGAAATAAGGTCAAAGAAGAGAAAATTCCTTCCTTTTTTTTCATACAAATTCTCAGTGGTCGAGCCCCACAGACCCCCTGGAATCCCAGTCAGGCAGGATCAGGGTAGGGGCCCCAGCAAGGGGACCCCAGTCGGGGGGCTGCGCCGGCCGCTTGCTGACCACCGCTGCGTCTGTGCTTTTCCCAAGGGCGGGGGTGCTTAGCTGCACCCTGTGTTCGAGGATCCCTCTGAGGTTCCCGTTCTGGAGTAGATGGTTCTGGCGAGGGGAGCAATGTCAGTCTTGGTGATGTCCTTCTGTCCTCTTCTTTCTTGTCATGCAGAACAGGTTTTAGATAAAAGTGTATGATGTTTACTTTTGGCATCTTTCTTCTCTTCCTGTACTTTTTCTCCCACCTGCGGTACTTTTTCTACAGTTACGACATACTCACATTTACATCTTAATTTCAGCTCATCACCTGTTTGCCATGTCACACCCCATTCCCCAAAGCACCCTCACTGCCAATCTGTAAATCCTTCAAGGCAACAATTTAGTGTCCAGACGACCTGAATTAGGGCAGTGTCGGAACTCTGGAATCATTTAGAAGTTAGAATTCCGTGGAAATGCAGGTTGTTGATATGATACAGTAAAAAGACGTGCTGCTGATGTGGTGTTTGTTGGAAGTCACGGGTAATGTACATTGCACTGCACGCCCTGTGACATAAATGTAGTTATAGGGTGAACGCTTGGTTCAGAAGTCTGTCGATGAGATCTGTTGGTTAGAGCAGACAGAAACGAGATCCTAACACCTTAGGCAAGAAAGAGTAAGTTACAAGTCTGGGGTCACATCCCAGAAGCCAGCGATGAGAATGAAGCCAGGCGCCCGGAGGCAGCTCGGACTCGGGTAGCCCCCCCACCCCGCATCTGCCTCTCTGCCGTCAGCCTCACTTGCCTCGCCATCTGTGGCTGGCCTGTACTTCCTCTCGCTTTTCCCATTCTTGAGCTTGTATGTTACGGTTCCAGCCACACAGAGCGTGAATTTCTCAGATGAGAAAGGCTCTCACGTCTTCGTGTGGCCCTGGAAGCTGTGGGCCAGAGTGAACGCAGGCTCCAGGCCTAGGCGGGGGGCGGGGGGCGTTGTGAGCTGCCGGCCAGTGCTCCCGAGGTGTCCTCCCCAGAGAGCCCTTATCATCCTGTTTTCTTGTTTTGGAAAGTAATACCAGTTTAAGACCAGATTTGATTTTCTACGCAAGACTTTGCAGAGAGGGTAGTGACTATAAATTTGGACTACCGTTCAGGCATTGTCAGGGCAGCCGTGAACTCTGCTCTTCAAACTGCGTCTTGGCTGGTTGGGGCATCACTGGGGTCTCATGACTGTCTTCAGGGTGGAGAGTCAAGTCCTGGAGGACTTGCTGCTGGGGTATGTGTGTGTTTCTACCAGTTTGCCTAATTTCATTAGATGTCAGCCATCCTGTGTGACTTTTTTTCTAACAGACTGTATTGATAACAAGAATCCCTTCCCCTGCTCTTGGCAGCAGATCCGTCCCACTGATTCCGCCTGTTGTCTCTCCAGGGAGGAGCTTTATCTCTGTACACGGCTCTGACCACACAGCAGAAGCTGGCCGGGGTCACCGCTCTCAGCTGCTGGCTGCCACTGCGGGCTTCGTTTCCACAGGTGCCTGGCGCACGCGTGCAGCGGGGCGGCGCTGGGCTCTGAGATGGCAGATATTGTTGGGAACAGCCTCATGTTAGCTTATTATCAGTAGCAATAAACTTACATTTTTAGGGCGGTTTTAGGTTCACAACAAATTGAGCTGAAAGTACAGAAAGTATCTGTTTACTTTGTGATGTATTTATTTAGACTTTATTTGCACACTACACTGCCTTTACTGTGGGTTGCAGGAAATGGAAGAAATGAGTGAGTCCTTAAAACAAGAAAGAAAGAAGTCTCTGCTGTCATGAATTCTATATTTGATGTCTTTGGTACACTGTAAGATTTATATTAAAAATTAGGGCTGTTTTTAATACATAGAAATAATGTTTTTGAAAAAAAAATAATGTTTTTGGAATGCTCAGTATGCTCACTGCTTGATAGCACAATTTTGCCACAGAATGTAATTTTTAAATACTCAACCAAGTAAAGCAACACATAGTATACCCAAGGGATAAGGACATTTTCAAATTCATCTTTAAATCTAGTGTTTTTTTTCTCCTTGTATGTATATATATATATATATATATATATATAGTAACTCTTTCGTGTCTTGCACATAGTAAGTGTTGTTTATTAACCTTCTTATTTAAATCAAGTAAGAGCTGAGAACATGATTGAGCTAAAACATACCGAGTCCAGACACTGGATGTATGATTCGGATACAATGTGCTTTGAGGAACTGATTCATTAGGAAAACATTTAATACAAGCAGGGTGATCCTATGTCCTTTAAATGAAGAGTTGGAGGACACAGGGATGGAGGGAGCTTCATTTCTGTGGCCAGATGTCACCTGTGATGTAAGAACTTGTATGATACAAGCCTGTCTCTGGGGCGTACGCCCCTGGCACAGCGCGCCACCCCTTTGAGTGAATAACGCGGTTTTGTCGTGTTGTCTGCAGGGCCCTATCGGTGGCGTGAACAGAGACATTTCTATTCTTCAGTGCCATGGGGACCTGGATCCTCTAGTCCCCCTGATGTTTGGTTCTCTCACTGCTGAGAAGCTGAAGACATTGGTGAATCCAGCCAATGTGACCTTCAGAACCTACGCAGGCATGATGCACAGTTCATGTCAGCAGGTAAACGATAGGAAGCAGTGATGACAGGCATACCTCTGCAACTTTGTGCATGTGATATTTTTAGGATAAATAACATCTGACTCCTTGGGGATTTAAAGAAGTTAATGAATGAATTCACATTGAACCATAGGTTAGTAGGACTTATATCAAAGTTTATTTCGTTTAATTCAACAGACATTCATCAACTTCCCACCTGCAAACATTGTAATTCAAGGACAAAAAACATTCCTTTATTAAAATCTAAAGTAGATTAACTCAAATGAGAATTTTTAATAGGGGAGAAGGGTATATATCCAAATGACTATATAGTGAGCAGACTGTGATGTATGTTACATTAGAAATTTTTTAAAAGTTCTCTGAAAAGCTGAGAAGGGTGATTGCTTATTAAGAATGAAGGATGTCAGGATAGGTTCGGAGGCTCTAAAAGGCCGAGACTAAAAACTGACCGTTCAGCACCAAGGCAGTCCAAGTTAACATTTTTTGCACCTGTCGGCCCGGCTAAATCATTTGCTTTAAGGGCAGAGAAGGCAAGTAGTAAGATTTATCCAGAAGGTCGGGGGACCTAGGACTCTAGGTGTGACTGAGAAGGCAGTTGAAACCCTGATGACGTATCAAGTTCGGAAAGGCTGGCAACCAGATCCCAGGAGGGAGGGGCTAACCGGTGGTCCTCATAGCAGGCATCCTGTCACAGGTGACCCGAGCTTAGCAGACACACACCCAAGCCAGGACCCCAAACTCAGTGCCTCTGGGTCAGCACACCGAGGGCTCGGGGGTGCACCTGGGCCCCGTGTTTGTGTGGAGGGGACCTAGGTACCCAATGGGAGGACAGTGGATGGACAGCTTGGGGCAGAAAGTGAGAGGCGGTGGGGCTGGAGGAGGTGGTGTCGCAGGGACCTTTGGGACCACAGAGGATGTACAATAGGCTGGAGGTGATACGGATGAAGGGTCTCTGCGTGCTGGGGTGTGAATCTGTGAGGTCAGACACCAGGGGTAACAGTAGGGAGCCTGTTCTGGGGCAGCGATAAGGCGGAGCCACATGCAGGAGGCATGGAGCCATGTCCTCGGGGATGGGCTCGCTTCCACGGCTCTCCAGGCCTGTCTTGGGCACCTGCCCTCCCTCCTTCGGGTGGCTGGTTGTGTGTGAGTCCTCATGAAGGCACAGTGTGTGGTGCTGCTGGTATAACATCATCGTTTTAGTGGGGGTGTGTTAGAAGCTGGGCACTGACGCTGAGTTGACAGTAGCTGTGTGTGCGTACCATGTCTTCTGCATGTGGTTATAGTCACTTCTCAACCCCCTTCCCCCTCTCCACCCCCAGTGGGGAAAAGTGCGTACCTGGGACTTCATAACACGAGAGCAGTCATTGAATGTATTAATACAATCATCACTATCATCGTAGGAAGTGTTCCTAAATTTCTGTTGGTGCTTCATTTCTCTGTCACCACTTTTTATGTAATTATAGTAAAACTGTGGTTTCACCTTCTCTGTGTATACTGTGGATTCAGTTAGCGGAATTTAGTGGGGATTTCATTTCTGATTTGTGAAACTGCTTATCAGACCTCTTTATTCCAAACAGGAAATGATGGACATCAAGCAGTTCATTGATAGGCTCCTACCTCCCATTGACTGACGCCGCCAAGAGGCCTTGTGTAGAAGTGCACACCAGCATTGTCCAGTGGAGCACACACTTCTTCCTGTGCCCGACCTTGAAACCTCTAATGTTTGCAGTGTTAAAACGTTTTGCAAATACACACCAATGACACAGACTAAATAAATCTCCTCGTGGGAAATGTATGATCTTTGACATTTCTCTATATGTATTTGTATGATATGATCCAGGATACACTAGTATTAAAATAGGTGAAGCAGCCAGCTTCTTCTCCCAAAAGTAATTCAGCAAAATCATAAAATACTGCAACCAGACTTTTTTTTTTACTATATCACTTGAAAATTACTAGTATGCTTAATGAAAACTTGTTCAGGTGTAAATGAGCAGTTAAGACATAAAGGGTTTATACGTGCTGTGACTTAAGACTATGGACATATCCCCAAATTACTTAGTCACCATGCAGTATCCATATTTTTATATATGTGTTCGTATATACTTAATGATTATAATACATATTAAGAATGAGGTGTTATTACATTATTCCTTATAAGAGGGATAATGCTTCTAAGTGTCCATAAAGAGTAATATTGCTCTCTTGAATTAATGGCCCTTTTATTTTGGGGACCAGGTTTTTCTTTGCTGAATATAATTTCTATTGTATTTAATATTCTTTTTTCCTCTCTAGAAATATGTTCTTTCTTCTTTTTATCCTTCATAACAGACCAAATATTGCCTCCTTGCAATAGACCCGCAGTCAATATATGCTGTAATTTGACATTCTGAATCACAGACGTGATGGAGTAAAAATGTATTGATAGTTATAGAAAGAAACCTGACATCCCTTCAGAGTTTGTACACTACTTCCTAAACTGGAGTTTAGTCCACATTTTGGACCTGCAGAGTTACTAGAATCTTCAGTGCAGGTAATGAAAATAATTCTTTGGCTGTATTTTCCTGTAATTAACTGAAAGAATAGTTAGTTCATATTCTAGTATGTTCTGGAATATTTAAAACTGATCTTAAAAACTGTAATCTCTAAGATGATTTGCTCTAAGGTGATTCTCCTCATAGCATTTACTTATTCTGCACATATGTTTGAAACCAACTGCTGTAGGAAATGAACAATCCTTTCAAAAATTTTGCTTTACTCTTCTCTGCCAACAGACTCATTTAAAATTTTCACTGTAGTCAAATGATCTTTTTAAGTTAGCTTTTGTGCAAATGTAAAAATAGCAATTATTTGATTTTAAATAATTAGATTTTTCAAATTATCGGTTAAAATTACTTGAAGATAAATTTATGGGTAACAAAAGTTAGTCAGAACTCAATACATATGGTGTAGTCACCACAGTTTAATACATAGCAAAAATGTACACTTGACATTTCTGAACTGGTGTTCATTTTTCTGCTGTATTCAAGCTGACTAGGACAGTGTTAGGATGGCATCTTCATAAATGGGTGCTATTTGATGATGGAAATGGCTTGGTATGGACTATATAGAGCATGTGAATAATGAAGCCATATGTTTATGTCTGGATTCACAGTTTTTAAACAATCATTTACTAAGTCATCTTGCTTTACCTTGAAGAATATAAACTGTTGTTTCACTGACACAAATCAGCAAGATCTAACTTATGGCAAGAAATATTCCGTTGAAATGCTGGGCTGTAATATGGGAAAATGTAAATCTTTTTCACGGTTTCTATCAATGTGAAATAAAATTGAATTCTGACTTTGCTGTGACTGGCTCTTTGGAATATCTTTGACTTTTGAGTTTGCCTTGGAATGGCTGTACAGAAAAGGAGGAAGACGATGATCCAGTCACAGGAATACAGGTAGAGACAGCAGATTAATGGAGTGGAACCAAGTGGGAGCCAGTGCTAATGAGCTAAAAAAATCTCATTTGATCTTCAGGGTTCCCGGCCTATTGAAGTTTTCTGTGGTGTCTCCTTCTGTCTTCTCCTTTCAAATAGTTTCAGGGGATTTTTAAATTAGTGTCATAAATCAGTTATCCAAGTGGGTTTTTTCTCCTTTTACTTCACTGCTGATTTCTTTCTTTTCCCTGTAAAGGAATCCTGTCTGTCTTTTAAACAGTCCTTCGGCTTTTGATTTTGAATCAAGTGACCAGCTCACCTTTTTGTGAGGCTGCTTGTTCCATTTGAGGGTGACCTTCCTACTTATGAGAGTTCTGTGCTGAAATCTTGTCTCAAGCTTTAGCTCTTTCTTAGAATTATCCTCCACAGCAGTGGCTTATTTCATGTGATCACCTTTGATTTCACCATCCTTTTGAAACTCATGGCTCAAAAATAGATGTGGTCCAAGCATGGGGTTTTATGTCTATCTACAGGTAACAACAGTGTTTTACTAAAACTTAAGTACTTAATCCATTCCAGGCAGGCACTGTACTAGGCATTTTATATCTTTTGTTCATATAGTCCTCACATCAACTTTATCTTCATTTTCCAGAAGAGGAAATACATTTGGAGAGATGAAGTGTTTGCCCGTGGTCCCAGAGCTGATGTGTGTAGAAGCCAGGGTTCAAAATGACCTGTTTTCCTTACCCTGTAGTCCCCTGCCGGGGGACTCATGCCCTGTGCCCCGGGAGGTAATTTAAATGCTTCTAAACATTAAAAAAAAAAAAAAAAACTTGTTTCATATTCAGAACACCTAGTAATGCCTAATAGATTCGGGTAAAATTCAGCTTGCCCTAAATAAATTGCATCCTCCAATGCTCAGGAAGAACCAAAAAGGAACCTAAACCCCACACAAGCCACACCTAATTTGGGGGCTCAGAAATAACTCACCATGAAGAAACAGGCATACTTTCAGGGGCTCCACTCTGTCACAGGGTGAACCAGAGAAAAATCTGACTCCTGGGAAGAGATAGGAGAAATTTGTCTTATCTTTGCTTGGACTCAGACAGCAAAAAAAGGGGGAGCCCTTCCCTTGAAACCAGAAGCTCTCTTCACAGATACTTGGATTCGGAATTTGTACTATTAATGTGGCCTGGAAACACATAAGCTTCTAATGAACAAGAATTTCCCTGGAAAGGTCCATGGTGGTTCAGTGGCTAGGACTCTGCGCTTTCACTGCCAGTGGCCAGGGTTCATTCAAATCCTGGTCAGGGAACTAAGATCCCACAAGTCTCAGGGTGCAGCCAAAAAAAAAAATTTTTTTTCCTGGGACTGGGTCTGCCCCTCTGGTACCTGGAAGAGGCAAACAGATTCTCCCATAGACAGTGATGTATTCTCAGCCCAGGTTGGTTAGTTAGCCCTGCCAAAAGTAAAGCTCAACACCCCTAAAGGACAAACCTGATGAGAGAACTACGTGCACAGGTGAGTACCAGGTGACACAGAAGGCAGAGGGATCACTGGGTTCTCGGGACGAGAAGAGAGTGATGGTGAGAGAGTTCGACCAACCAGAGAAAAGAACAGACAGGTGAAAGGACACAGTGTCAGAAAACGCAGGTTTGAAAAAGAAAACTTGTAGAAATAAACACTCAAGTGAGAAATCTTCACGGAGAAGGATTATTTATGATGGTATTTATGATGGGGTAAAATACTTGAAACGACCCCATGTGGAATAAAAGTGGCCCAGCTAAATAAATTACTCTTCACCTGTACAATGGATTGTTACACAGCTGTTAAAAAAAAAAAAAAAAAAAAAACTAATTTGGAAAGGATTCAGAATACATTATTGATGAAGAAATGTGAAACACAAAGGGGTGGAGAAAATAACAACCATATATTTCACCAGGCTAGGATTTGCATTAAAAAAAAGAAACCCATATGTGAGAAGGATGTGAAGAATCTAATAAAACAGGTTACACAGCATGACTAGGGCAGGGGTAAAGCCGGTAAGGACAGGAGGAGAGCAGGCCAGCCTTGATATACTTTTTTTTATTCAGATTTTTTTTTTATTGTGGTTAAATATAGCAAAATTTACCATTTTAATCACTTTCAAAGTATACAGTTCAGTAGCGTGTGCAACCGTCACCACCGTATGCCTCCAGAACTTTAATCAGCTTCCCAAACTGAAACCCCACACACCTTGTTCTTGAGTTTGAATTGTAATATATGACCTACAAAAAATACTCAGATGAGTTAAATTGTATATTAAACACAGAAGACTTGTATGCATAAAACTATGTATGAAAGAAACTCATTAGAAGAAATTCGAGGGAGCAAAAGGAAGGGTGAGAGACTGGAAAAGGAAAATGAAGAGGTCCAACCTAAAGTTTCACGGGAAGTTGCAGAACACAGAATGGCAGAGAAGCAATACTTGAAGATAAAATGACTTGACATTTTTCCAGACTTCAGGAAAGGTAAGAAATCTCAGAGTCAGGAAGCAACATGAGTTACAAACAGAAGAAATAAAACTAAGGCTCTAGGGGCTTCCCTTGTGATCCAGTGGTTAAGAATCTGCCTTTCAATGCAGGGGATGTGGGTTCCATCCCTGGGCAGGGAGCTGAAATCCCACATGACACGCGGCCTGCCTGTGTGCCACAACCAAGACCCAGCGGAGCCAAAAAAATAAATTAATTAAAAAAAAAACAAAACCCAAAGTCTCTAAAGAGACATTTCACGGTGAGAAGCAAAACTGAATACCATAGAAAAAGATTTTTTTTTTTTTTTAAGAAAAAGATCTTAACAGCAACCAGAGAGCCTACTTGAAGAGTCGCATATCACACTTAACAAGACCACCACCAGAGGTCAGAAGATAATGGAATAACGTAAAAGTGGAAGAGAAAGGATAACTGATAAACTTAGAGGTGAACTCATTTTACAGTGAGGGCAAAAGAAAACCACTTTGATATAGAAAGTTTATGAGAAAAAAGAACAGTGAAAGAACCATGTTCTTTCAGAAAAAAAAATTAATTAGAGGAAAGGAGAGATGCAAAGAATGGGCAGAGTGAAAATATTTGGGTAAATCAACAAGCAATGGCTGCATGACTAACTTGGGAGCTGAAACATGTTTAAAAATGACCTATAGGTCAAGGAACTAGCAAGGAACACGTGAAAACCAAAATTAAAAATACAATACTATTTACAATTGCCCAAAAAGAAGAAAAAATACCTCCGTGTATACCTAAGTAGGAATCAATGATGAAAAGATAATTTTAAAACTAAAACGTAATAAAGGGAAAGGGGCATGGTTCAAATTACTCTTTCGCTCAAATAACTGAGCTAGAACAATACCTGACATCCTAGTATAGAGGAAACATTATTAGGTGGTGAGTTTTGATTAGTGATAGTTAAATTGGGTGTGGGGTATGTCTGCAAACTGCACGAGATGGTAGTCCAGGGTATTAGCTGGGCAAAGACCTACGGAAGGAGCCTACACTCTCCAGTATTGATTATTTCGATTTTCTACCTCGGTTTTGGGTTGTTAGTCATAGCTTCTTACATTTCAACTTCCTCATTTATCTTCAGAGCAGGTGAAACGCCTTCATCAATTTCCTTGATGAGAACGTTACTGTCAACAATTATTCTACTATATTCAAGGTACAGCGTCCAACATTCTAAGTCAGGAAACAAAACAAGATTGGGTCCCCGTCCTCACGGCATTTACAAACGGCTTTAAAGAGGAAACTCTTACAACGGCCACATCCTTACGATACAACGATCTATTGAGGGGAATAGAAAATCCAATTTCCAGGCAGCGGTCGACGGCGGGGAAAAAGCTGGGGTTCTCACCACGTTCCATCCTCCAAAGCCGCCGGGGCTGGGGGACCCCGGGCGGGGGTCTCTGCCGGCGCCGCGGCTCGTGGACGGGAGACCAGCAGACCAGGGGCACGCGGGCACCAGGGGACCGCAGTGGGGAGGGCTGGGGGCGGGGCCGCAGGGCGCGCGCGCGAAGCTCGGTCGCGCAGCCCGCCCACTTTCACGACAGCCGGCGAAGCTGTGCAGCCCGGCGGGCCTGTGGCCCAGCTGGTCGCTGTCGATTGGTGACGCCTGCTCTGCGCGCGCGCCGCTCGATTGGCTCTGCCTGCGGGGGAGGAGCGCCGCCGCCGCCGCCGCCGCCGCCGCTGCCGCGGGCTCGGTGGGTGAGGAAGCGTCTGGGCCCGGCCTGCTGAGGCGCCTCGCAGACGCCTGGGCTCGCCCACCGCCGGCCAGCTTCGCACACTTCCTGTCCCATACGGCCGGGCGCGGGGCAGGCCCGCCGGAGCCATGGAGGACGAGGTGATCCGCATTGCCAAGAAGATGGACAAGATGGTGCAGAAGAAGAACGCGGTGAGCGCGTCGGGCGGCGCGGGCCGGAGCGAGGTCGGGCGGCGGGCGGGGACCGGACGCGGGAGCCCGGCGGCCTGACGGGGCTTGCGGCCCGCACCGCCCGGCCTCCCTGCGCGACGCCGGCGAGGCCTCGTCCTGGAGCAGGGGCCCTCGAGGGAGTCCTGGCCCGCGTCCTGAGGAGAAGGTCCCGGGGGAGGGGTCCTGGCCCGCGTCCTTGGTAGGGGAGGCCTGGGGGGCGAGTCCTGTCCAACGTCGCGGGGAGGGGGTCCCGGGGCGGGAGTCCTAACCCACGTACTTGGGATGGGGTCTTGGGAACGGTGTCCTGTCCCGCATCGCGGGGAGGGGGCCCTGGATGAGGGGTCCTGGGGAGGTGTCTTGTCCCGCATCCTGGGGACGGTTCCCGGGGCGGGCGTCCTATCCCGCGTTCTTGGGAGAGGGTTCTGATGGAGTGGGGTGTCCTGTCCTACATTCTGGGGAGGAGGTCCTGGGACGGGAGTCCTAACCCTCGTCCTTGGGAGGGGGTCTTGGGAGCGGTGTCCTGTCCCGCATTGCGGGGAGGGGGCCCTGGAGAGAGGGGTCCTGGGGAGGTGTCTTGTCCCGCATCCTGGGGAGGGGTCCCGGGGCGGGAGTCCTATCCCGCGTTCTTGGGAGAGGGTTCTGGTGGAGTGGAATGTTCTGTCCTACATCCTGGGGAGGGGGTCACGGGACGGGAGTCCTATCCACGTCCTTGAGAGGGGTCTTGGGAGGGAGGGGCGTCCTGTCCCGCCTCGCGGGGAGGGGTCTCTGGGGTGGGGTCCTGGGGATCCTGGGGGGTGTCCTGTCCCACGTCCCGGGGTACGGGTCCCAGGGCGGGAGTCCTATCCCGTGTTCTTGGCAGAGGGTTTTGGTAGCGGGGGGGTGTCCTGTCCCACATCCCGGGCAGAGGGTTTCGTGGGTGGGGGGCTCCATCCCGCGGTCGAGGGCCCGCTCTGAGCGTCGAGGCCCCTGGGGCCGGTGCAGCTGGGTGAACTTGATCGAGGCGTTCTCACTGTAAACTTGACGGTGGCCGAGCCTCGCTGGCTTAGCCCAAGAGTACAGACAGCCCTCACCGTTTGAAAGAATCCGTTCTCTTTTTCCGGGCTCATTGGCTAAAAACGAGAGAACTTCAAACAGCGGTTTGTGATCTGCTTGAGACACGAAGCTGATAAAGCAAAACGTGAAATTCCCGGATCATTTTTTTTTTTTTAAGAGCTAAACATGCCCTCTATTATCTCAACTGTCCTCCATGTTTGTTTAGCAATTAAAAAGGTAAACGATGCCGGTGTGTTTGGCAAGCTGCTAAACTTTTTTTTTTTTTTAAAGTGGATCTCCTCAGGCAGTAGAGTGCAGAAGGGCTCCGTCTAAGGCACACACCGTGACGAGTGTGCGCTGCTGGGCGGGTTTGCCTCTCTGGGCGCTTTACTGTTGATGCCAGCAGCGTTTTCTGTCACGAATAACATGTTAATGTGGACGTGTCCTCCTGTGGTTTGTATGAGATGTCCCAGTTTCTGCATTTCTGTCCACCTGCCTGTGCCACTTTGAATCCCTTGCTTCAGAGCTGTCTGTCGTTCAGTCGTTCAGTCGTGTCCACTCTTTGCGATCCCATGGACTTCAGCAGGCCAGGCTTCCCTGTCCTTCACCGCAAAGCTGTCATTTTTCAGCTAAACTAAATTCTCAGACTAACTGGAGAGAGGAAAGGGATGCTCTGGTTTTACAGCACTTGGAGAAAACACTTTACAAAGCATCTATGCAGCGGCATTTTGGGACTCCAGACAAAGCTGTGCTGCATCCATTTTACAGAGTAAGAAACCAAGTCAGGCCAAGTAGTTCCCCAGCTTCCATGAAGTGTGCACTGTGGATTAAGCCAGGAGCTGAGTGTTCTGCTGGACTGCATGCCAGAGCAGGAAGCAACCTTAAACACCGAATTCTTCAGGCTTCAAACTTAGTCTCTTCCTCTTTTCCTTTCACAGGTGCATTGCCTAGCATGTGATTTCATAGACTGTTAATCTGCATTTGCAATTTTAGGCTTTTAAAGTATTTCCTGTTTGTTTTCTGTTCTAGACAGTTGCCTTTGCTATTTGTTTTTTCTATTGGTACAGGCCATTCATTGCTCGGTGCAAGTGATGAATTCTGGATATTTCATTGGCTGGACATTTCTGTTATTTTGCTTAAACTGGCAAGTTTTTTTCTCTGCCTAGGGAACGCTAGACTCCCACAATAGAAGCGTAACCTAGGGGAAAAGGCTGTTAGTTGGATAATTTTTTTCTCTAACTTGGGCCATATAGTGTATCCTTTAATCATCTAGTGATGCTTGTGTTTGTTTCCTTTCCTTGTAATAGATGTTTCCTAAAACTGAGGACTTTCCTAGTGAGCAAGTATTGAGAAGACCAGTTGCTTATCTGCAGTTCTCAAATTATAAAGACATAATGCATCAATAGGAGAATGAGAAGTACCACAAATAAGCCTCAAGTCTCATTTTTCTTCTATTTTTCTAGTAGTATAAAACTTAACCAATATAAAACCTTGCCCCCCCACCCCCCCCCCCCCCCCGCCCCGCCAAAGAAAGGTAAAATTGACTGGCTCTTTTACTTTTTTCCTTCTCTCTTTTCCTGTCTGTGTTACAGAAATTCAGATAGGCAAATGAAATAGAGAAAGGAAAACAGTCTAAATGACTCTCCCTCCCGGCCCAGCAGCAGTCCGTGAAGGCTTTTTAAGTTGTTCAGTAATTTAACAGAAGCTGTTCTGGGGAATTGGAGGATTATGATAGATTTGTTTCTCTTTATGATAGGTTTGTTTCTCTTTTTCGTGTGTGTGGCTTCCAGATTTTCACTACAAGCTATTTTTTATACTGTTTTTATACTATGAAAAAGTGAACTTTGCTGGAAAAATAATAGTTGTCCTCTGAATTGAAGTTTAAATGCCGTTTATCACAGTAAAAATCATAGGTGTCACTTTTAAGTAATAATAAAAACTGCTTCCATTTATTGAGCTATTACTCTGAGCTAGGAATTCTTCTCAGTACCTACCTTATCTGATTTATTCCTCAGACAGTTTACTGAGCTAAGTCTTAATCTCTATTCTAAAAATGAGGAAATTGGGCTTCCCCGTCAGTTCAGTGGCTAAGACTCCATGAGTTTGATCCCTTTTGGGGATCTAAGATCCTACAACTGTGGTGTTGGAGAAGACTCTTGAGAGTCCCTTGGACTGCAAGGAGATCCAACCAGTCCATCCTAAAGGAGATCAGTCCTGGGTGTTCATTGGTAGGACTGATGTTGAAGCTGAAACTCCAATACTTGGCCACCTGATGTGAAGAGCTGACTCATTGGAAAAGACCCTGATGCTGGGAAAGATTGAGGGCAGGAGAAGGGGATGACAGAGGATGAGACGGTTGGATGGCATTATCGACTTGATGGACATGGGTTTGGGTAGACTCCGGGAGTTGGTGATGGACAGGGAGGCCTGGTGTGCTGCGGTTCATGGGGTCGCAAAGAGTCGGACACAACTGAAGAACTGAACTGAACTACATGCCATGATCCTACATGCCATGCAGTGCAGCCAAAAAATAAATAAATAAAAATATATTTAAAAAAAATAAAAATGAGGAAATTAAGTATTTAGGCTCTTGAGTGAATTCTCAAGTCTAATAGCTACAGAGTGGCCAAATGAAGGTGTAAACTAGCCAGTACCACTCTGTTCAAGCATCTACCACTCCAAACATCTCTCTAGAAGATCTGGATCATGAACCTTGTCTGGGTACATTGGGCAACCAGGGTGTTTGCTGTTGTGGGGCAGACAGGTTTCTCTGAACATCCCCACAATATCCTGACCCTGGTGCTGCCCAGAATGTTGCCCCGTGTGTGCACTTAAATAGGGCGCGCTTTGAGGCCATGATGAATCACAGGAATTAGTTCCAAATTTTCAGATATTAGCAATTTTTTACATAGATTTTTTTTTCTTGCCATTTTGACTTAATGTCAGTAAGCAAGTCTGTCTCCTAATCTTGGTTCAAATTCTGACTCTTCTAAACTTTAGCTGTTAGCGTCTAAAATGTTTTTTGGTAGTAAATTGGATATAATTTAGTAAAGATTAGATGAATATAAAACTCTTGACAGTGCCTAGGATATGAAGGACTAATGTTGAAGCTGAAACTGCAATACTTTGGCCACCTGATGCGAAGAGCTGACTCATTAGAAAAGACCCTGATGCTGACAAAAATTGAAGGTGGGAGAAGAAGGGGACGACAGAGGATGAGATGGTTGGATGGCATCACCGACTCAATGGACATGAGTTTGGGTAAACTCCAGGAGTTGGTGATGGACAGGGAGGCCTGGCATGCTGCAGTCCATGGGGTCGCAAAGAACAGACACGACTGAGCGACTGAACTGAACTGAAAAAAATCTTCTGGTTTATCTTTGTAAAGGATTTGTAACACCAGACTTAGAGGAATCAAGTGAGAACTTAAAATTTTCAAGTTCATGGACACATTTAATGAGTGATGTTGAGATTTGTTTATTTTTTTTTCTTCACTGAAGGCTCAGGGCTGAGTAGAATTAAATTTCAAAGAGAGAAACTGAAATTAGATGTTAGACTTTCGTAGGTGCAGGGATACCTGAAATAAGTACATTTCTAAGTCTTAGTCTTACCTGGGCTGGAAAAAGAAAAAAAACTGGTTTCCGTATCAGGGTTGGATTAATTAGCATAAGTCAGAATTTAGAATGACTACAGCATCTTTTGTAACAGCTGTGTATGGCTGTACAGTACAGTCCACCCTTTAAAGTCAGTTCAGGGGTTTTTAATATGTTCTCCAATTTGTACAGCCATCACCACTGTCTAATTTTAAAACATTTTCATCACTCCAGGTGGAAACTATCCGTCAAATAGCCCCTTACATAGTCACCATGTCTCCCCCCAACCACTAATCTAGGTCCTTTCTCTCTTGATTTGCTTATTCTGAGCTTTTCGTGTAAATGGAATCATTTAATAAGTGGCCTTTGATTTCTTTCGCTTGGTGTTTTCCAAGTTCGTCTTTGTAACAGCATGTCAATATTATGTTCCATTGTGTTGTTGAGTAGCATCCCTTTATTCTGATGGAATTACCACATTTTGTTTATTTCCTCATAGTTTGATGGGCATTTGGTCATTTTCCACTTTTTTACTATTATTAATAATCTAAGAGCATTCTTGATCAAGTCTTGGTGTGGACATATATTTTAATTTCTGTCGGGTGTGTGCATTTCTGTAGGAGTAGAACTGCCAGGTCATCTGATAACTGTATCTATCTAGCCTTTGGAGGAACTGCCAGACGGTTTTCCAAAGTTGTACTATTCTGCATTCTCACCAGTAGTGTGAGGGTTCAAATTTCACCTCATCTTCATCAGTACTTGTTGTTACAGCTTTTTGATTACAGCCTTTGTAGTGAGTATGAAGTGGTATCTCATTGTGGTGATTTGCATTTTTCTGATGACTAATGATGAACATTTTTCAGTACTTGGTGCCCTTGCATATTGGAGAAATGTCTGTTCAGATTCTTTGCCCATTTTTTTAATTGAGTGCTTGTATTACTAAGTTGTGAGAGTTCTTTAAATTCTGAACACTAGATCCTTATCAGAGATAGGATTTGCATATATTGTCTCATTTTGTGGGCTGTTGTTTCACTCTCTTGATACTGTCTTCTGAAAGATAAAAACTTTTGTTTTTCTGACTGCACTGTGTGACTTGCAGGACCTTAATTCCCCAACCAAGGACTGAACCCAGACCACTCCATGAAAGCACTGAATCTTAACCCTGAACCACCAGGGGATCCCCCAAAGCTTTTAATTTTTATAAAGTTGAATTTATGTATAAATTTTGTATCTTGCCAACCATCTCTTATATGTCAGGGACTCTAATTTGATACTTTTTATGTGTTATATTACCTCATTTGATCATCTTAACTGAAGTTTAGTGTAATATGCTTATCTTCACATGAAGAAGCTGAAGCTTGAAAAAGCAAAGTAACATGCCCAAGATCTGATAACAGAGCCTGGATTTTAATCTAGATCTGCCATAGACATGTGTGTTCTTTGTTGCTCCTTCCCTCTTCCTTGAACAAGGCTGTTTGGATCCTGTACAGTCTTATATGTACTGGGTTCTCATCATGTTTTATAAAGCACTTCTCTCTGATGACAGGTAAGAGTACCAAGGCTGTAATAAAGTAGTCTGTAGCTGTTTATCTTTTAGCCAGTACTGTGAACTAAATTTGACTCTCGAAATTGAGGCAGACTCTTTCTTTCTCTTGCATCATTGTCTGTAGGAGATGCTGCAATCGAATAGACTTGACTTTTAGAGGCAGGTGATGATTAGGGACTGGTTAGTAGTGCTGTTTGCTGGAGCTCACACAGAGCAGAACTGCCCCAAGGGTGGGGCTACAGAATGGACAGAGCAGTGATGTAAGGCCAGGAAACTGGGCTCTTGTCCCTTTTGCAGTACCCATCAGTGTCGCCTCAGGCAAATTACTTACCTTCTCTGAATTCAGGGTTTTGGTTTTTTTTCTTGTTTAATTGAGGGTTTGAAGTGGAGGCTTAAAGATTTCTGCTTATTTTTGGATTTCCTGAGGTCAGAAAGGGTTTCTCTTTTGCCCATTGCTGTGTCCTCAGCACAGCAGAGAGCTTGGCATGTGGTGTAAATGGGTGTTTGTTAAGGGGCAGTGTGTCATTTGACAGAATGGGGTAAATCTCACTTTTTCTGGTTAGTAATCATGTGACCTTGTGCAAGTTTCTTAACTTTTCTGGGCTTTAATTTCCTCATCTATAAAATGGGGATAATAAGATTCCTGCTTCCATAGGATTCATTGTAAAGATGAAATGAGATACTATATGCTGTGCTTGGCACATAGTAACCCTCAAAAAAGTTTAATTTCCTCATCTGTAAAATGGGGATAATAGGATTCCTACTTCCATAGGGTTCCTTGTAAAGATGAAATGAGATACTGTATGCAGTGCTTGACACATGGTAACCCTCAAAAAAGTTTTTGTCACTGAATTAACATGTGATTAAAAAAAAATATGATCATCTCTTTTTTGCCCTTTTCACCCATCCAGATCATCATATTAATAGTTGCTTATTTCCTAAAGAACCTTGATTGAACTACTCATCTTATTTGATTGGAACACACTGTAATTCTGAGAAATTTATCCCATAAGTGTTATTTAACTTTTCCTTCCTTCCATAGCCTATATCTCTAACCCCAGTCTCACCAAAGAGATCCGAGTGAAAAAGGAGAGTGTGATGAAATTAAGGCAAATCTGTTGCTTCCTTCTGCTTGAAAAACAGCCTAGACCTTAAGCCACATTGCTGATGTGTTAGAAGAATCAACTTTATATGCAACCCAGCTTCATGTAAACCTAAGGAGACCCTGCTTTTTAAGGAACTCTTAATTGTGATTATCTTCACTTTTAATTGATCCTAGGTCAGAAATTGTTCAAAAAGACCACAGAGACGTGAGTAGAAGAAAAATATCTACAGTAGATAAGGATACAGGCAAACAGTCTCATAATCAGAATCTTCAGAGTCTTTATTTAACGTATTTGAGAATTCCAAATTTTTCAGTTTTATAAAGATACTGGTATAGTACAAACATCATATGATGATACATATTTTTCAGTTTTATACAAAATTTTCAAAATTTGTACAAATTTATACAAAATTTTTATACAAATTTTTCAGTTTTATAAAGATATTGGTATAGTACAAACATCATATGACGATACATATTTCATAGTATCGTCAGTGAGAGCTGGGCAGTTCCTGGTAATCAGACGTTGGCATTTCTATAGTGAAATGTAACATTCACACATTAAGTAGGATAAATAGAACTAAATAGCTCTGTACATCTGTCGAGATTAGCTGTTACTGCCAAATGAGTTTATTGAAAATTTATGGGAAATCTTTTGGTTTTTAAAGGATTTTGGTTTGGGGATTTGCAGATAGAGGATTGAAGACACTTGCTCACAAAAATGGCATGCATATAAAAATTCTTGATTAACAGTAAATTTAAAGTCAGTGTTTTATTTTTTAACAACTCTAATGTTTTTCTATTTTTAATTGCCTCTAAATAAAAAGAAATTATAGAATTTATGGTCAGGAGGAATCTCTTTAAGAGGTGGATCCTTAAAAATCCTTTATAATGACCTGTTTCATAATTTCTATTGAACTTGTTTTTAGCTAGGAGGTTCTGGGTTAAATTAAAAGGATGTGTCTGTTGCCAGAAGAAAAGTTAATACTGTTTTATTCTCCAGGGCCACATCTGTCAACTTTAAATGGAAGAATTATCTGGCTAGAAACCTTTGCTTGATTTTAGACTTAAGAAATACAGTGATACCATGAGATTCCATGCTTGTTCCGTGCTCTGGGCTTTCTGTTTTCCCAGGGTGTGCTGTGTTTCACTAGTTCGTGGAGTGCCTAGTTTTCATATTTTAACATTTCAGAAAGCAGAATGAGTTACATGTGTTGCTGGCTGGATGGCTGTTGAGGTGTACTTTCACAGACAGAACATCCAGCCCAGCATTGACATTGCGGAGCAGGTGTCAGTGACTTGGAAGGAAATCTGAGAGTAGTGGGGTGCTCTTGGCCCCACAAGAAGCCAGTGGGAGAAGAGCAGTGGGGTAAAGGCAGCAGGCTCACACATCCAGAGCCCACCCTGGTGCCTGCAGAGAGCTGATGGCTCAGAGCTCGGAGCTCTTTTATGGCTTCTTTTGTGAAATGTTGTGTTACTAGTGTTTTGACACAGCTTTTTGTGGGCTAAAATCAGATATTATTGAATCTGAGTCAATAGGTAATTCATAAGTGTTAGAGTCTGCAAAATAGTTTTAGAACCACCACCTTAGCCAGTTTTGATTATATTTTTCTATATGTGAAAGGTAATATGACAAAAATTCCAAGTCTAAAGGAACTGCAAAAGTAAAAACAAGTGATAAGAAAAGTTTATGATAGTTTTAATAGTTTTTTTTATTAGTGGTATATAGAATGATGATCTGTCCAAATATAGTATATTAAGTCACTGTTAGACTAAATGAAATATGATTGATTAAGTTAAATGTATTAGATGAACTGAACTGAATTGAAATGTGGTTGGTTGAATGAGTATCAGGTTGGAACGTTGGCCCCAAGCTGTAGGTGGCACTGTTGCTTCTCATGTAATTCCAGCCCCCTTAGCGTCAGTGTTAAGTCTCATCCTCATCAGCTGCATGGGAGCCTTTGATTCTAGATGGGAATCAGAGCCCTGGCAGAAGATGGGCCTGCAAGCTTAACAGAGACCTCACTTTTGGATTTCCTTTCAGAATTTGCTTCTTACCATGCAAGAACCAGGTAGACAGCAGTGTCCTTGAGTCTGAGCTGTGAGGTGCAGAGGCATGGTGAGAATTCTAGAGAAGCGGTGCCCCCACAACCACCACTCTCCCACTCCTGCTTCCACAGCTAATTGCCCTGCATGGAAGTCTGGGGGTACTGTACCACCACAGTGAGAAACATTGCATATTTCTAGTTGGGACACATAAACAAATACTACTGAAAGTAAACTTTCACAAGACAATACGTAGGTGCTGGTTAACAACCCAGTGAATGGATTTTATGATCCTCTAGTGAGTTGCAGCCTGTTTGGAAAACTTTCCTCTCTCTTTTTTTCCTCTTTCATCTATGTATCTATATCTCTATATACCATTCTCCTCACATGAATAAATGACTCTCAGTGAATTGTGGATAGGAAAATATACTTCTAAATCTCTGGTTAGTCTTTGCTTTACTCTCTGGAGAATTTAGTTTGAAATTATTTTATTTTATAGGCTGGAGCATTGGATTTACTGAAGGAGCTTAAGAATATTCCCATGACCCTGGAACTATTACAGGTATGTGCTAACATGTCATAATTTTTGACTAGGTAATTGTCATAAAATACTGAAACATCTTCAATACCAATATAAGTTTTTTGTATTTTCCTTTTACAGTGTAAAACATTATTAACTTATTTTTGTTTTTTTTAAAGATGGTAACATAAATTAGTAATCTGCTGAGTTACCATCATAGTAAAATGTTGGCTGCTTCTGCGTTCAAGTGCATGCCCCACCAGCTGAGAAGGCAGTGCTTTAGAGAAGTTCTACAGCATTCTAAAGTTCTAAGTTTTTCTTCACTGAAAAAAGTTCTTAGAACATACTATCTTCTACAAGAAAGAAACCACTTTCTGTGGGGAAAACATCCCCCAAATGCTGATCTCAAACCACCTTGGGGTTTTAGGGTGGTGAGTCCCCTGTGTGTGTCTGCTGTGGAAACTTCCTCCGCCGTGCTCCACTCTCCGAGAGACAACACAGGGCAGTCCGGTCAGACACATATTCTAGATTCTTCAACAGCTGCCCCAAATCTCTTTGTTGAGTACATTGAGTAATTTAAAAGGAAATCTTAAGGATCCATTTATTTCTCAGGTTTAAAGTTTATAGCAGGGGCTCCCTTTTGTATCTCGCTAACAGTTCCTTTTGTTATTTTATTTGTTCCATAACCATATTTTGAGAGATTGTCTACTGACAACCTGAATTTACTAATTAAGTCACCATTTTTTATTTATCATTCATAATTGGCCATCAGAGCCTTTATGTTCTCTGAGTACAGTTTGAAGACAGTTGATGTGTGGGAAAAGAACATAGATTTTGAGGCGACAGACCTGGATTAAAATCCCAGTTTTGCCATTTAGTAATGGTGTGATGCCAGCCAGGTTATTTATTGACACTTCCAGTCTCTTATCTTTAAAAATAGGGATGATGATCTTGATTTTAAAGGATCTTGGGAAGGCTGATGAATACGGGTGCTCCCAGCACGACCCTGAGCACTTATATCACCACAAGTTAAGTTGTCTGTATTCTGTGAAGTCCATTTTTAGTATCTGTGATTATGTGCTGGTGTTTAACCTTGTGTGGATGGTAGTATTTGTTTAGGTGTCCTCTCTATAAGGTGCAGCACGTGATGTACATAGTAATCTGTGCAGGAGAACGTGAAGAAGCAAAGTGGGTGTGTGTGTGGGCCATGGTTGCATCTGCCTGCCTTGCGTACACACACAGACACTCTGTTCTGTTCTCTTGTGAGAGAGACTGATTTCATTTTACTACTTGACCAGCCTCTCTTCAGTAGCGAGTTAACATGCCAGCAGATCTCAGTGGTGAGACCCTTGACGTGTGTGTCTTAAGTCTGCAGTCTACTGCTAAAAGAATTCATACAGTTGATGTTTTTTCTGTTCTAAAATGAAGCGGCATTTGGAAAACAAGAAAATCAAACAATGAATTGCTTGAAATAAAATTGCTTGTATACATTTTTTTTGTCATTGCCTTGCAGTCCACAAGAATTGGAATGTCAGTGAATGCTATCCGCAAGCAGAGCACAGATGAAGAAGTTACATCTTTAGCAAAGTCCCTCATCAAATCCTGGAAAAAGTTATTAGGTATCTTCCCTTACATATATTTATGATCTGATTTATTCAAACATTGAGTTGTTGAATTTTTTTTTTCTTTTAATGAATATAGGTATTTTGAAATCAGTACTTTATAATCTGGGAGGGGGCTTTAGTCTGACCTTGAGGGATCTGCTTTTCAAGCTAGTCAGATTTAACTTTCTTTTTTTTTTAATGCTTACAACTTGATTGCCTCTTTTTTTTTTTGCCACTTTATTTTTTAATTGAAGGATAATTGCTTTACAGAATTTTGTTGCTTTCTGTCATACATCAGTAAGAATCAGCCGTCAGTAGACCCATGTCCCCTCCCTCCCCATCCCACCCTCCTAGACTGTCACAGAGCCCCTGTTTGAGTTCCCTGAGTCATAAAATAGATTCCCGTTGCCTGTCTATGCTACATATGGTGCTTAAGTTTCCCCGTCATTCTCTCCATGCGTCTTCCCTCCCTTCTCCCCTGGATTGCCTCTTTAAGAAGGAAATTTTTTCCCAAGGGGAAGGTGTCCCACTTTTTGAAAAAAACTATTTCTAACTTAGAGGAAATTTTCAAAAATAATAAAAATAATTCACGTGTCATTTTTCTAGGGCGTTCGTCTTTAGTATTTGCCATGTTTCTTTTGTCATAGTCTCTCTCCTCTTTTTCTCTTTATGTATATCCTGACGCATACACTTTATTTTTTCCAAACTATTTGAGAATAGGTGGATTTCTCTTCTTCATTTACTCTTTAAAACTTAAGTGTGTATTTTACGTAATCCTAATACAGGAAATTCAGGAAATTTAACATTGGTACAGTTACCTTAATCTGCAGTGCACATTTGTTCCAGTTTTGTCAGTTGTCCCAGTAATTACTTTTCCAGCTTTTTTCTCATCCTTAAGCTTTTTTATGTCTTTGAGGACATTGACTTCTGAAGAACACATGCCCCCCTCCTCCCCTCCCTCTGTTGTTGTGTGGGGGGTTTTGTGTGTTTCTGGCCTGTGCAGTGCATGTTGCAGGCTCTTAGTTCCCCAACCAGAGACTGGATCTGGGCCTACTGCAGTGAAGGTGCTGAGTCCTAACCACTGGACCGCCGTGTCCCCTGTTTGGGCTGTATCTGGCATTTTCTCATGATTAGATCCGGTTGAGTGTTGACAGTTGAGGTACCGCGCATGTGTGTTGTATCCTTCCGGGGTGTGGTGTACAGAGATAGGATGGTGTTATTTCTGAGACCCAGCCAAGGTGTACACTGCATCACTGATCTCCTCATGTCTAATAGGAGATCTGTGGGAATCACTTTAGGACCCTGAAACCATGGTGCTCCCTGTCAGACCTTCCCCCACCCCCATTTGATATCCCCCAGTTATTGCCAAAACCATTCTTTCCAGTGACAGTTGCAAAATTATGATTTTCTAGTTTTTCTACTTTTTGAGTTTTCACACATCATTATTCTATAAGAACCCTCATCTTGCCTCCCAGTTCTTTTTCTCTTGTGAGTGTGGATGCATAGGTTCCTGTTCTGTATGATGGATTATAGTCCATTCCTGCTCATATTTGTTTTGATATTCACACTGTCCCAGCTGTGACCGCCGGGCACCCCTCAAACTTGCTTCTGTGTCTCTTTGACAGGCTCCTTGCTTTTTTGTTTGTTTTTTAACCTCTTTCCTGCTTTGTGGCACCACGCAACGTGCTGGGCTTATCTATCCCAGCCCTGGAACCAGCCATCTCCTGAGCAGTTACCAGCCTCATGTGGAGGAGAAAATAAAAAAAGTGAAGCTTTTAAAACTTCATAGATAGCAGCAGTAATAATAAAAGACTTATTACATATAAGAACTTGGAAACCAGTAACCAAAAATTGTAAAGCCTGTGAAATTTAGAAAGTTTAGCCTTAAGAAAACTAATGAAATATATGACCCTGTATTAGATTCCAAACCAGAAAGGATTGCCGTTTAGGTTGTTAGCTAGATTTCTGGGAGATTTCCTACTGCTTCTGGGTAGCACAGCTCTGAAAACTTAAGACACACCATGCGAGGGTCTGTATTAATGCACTTAGTCCTCCCAACTGTCCTGCGTGCTCGGAGCTGCTGTAACCCCATTGTGCTGAGACAGTCGAGGGGCTGCTGTAACCCCATGTGTGCTGAGACAGTCGGGGGGCTGCTGTAACCCCATGTGTGCTGAGACAGTCGGGGGGCTGCTGTAACCCCATTGTGCTGAGACAGTCGAGGGGCTGCTGTAACCCCATGTGTGCTGAGAGAGTCGAGGAGCTGCTGTAACCCCATGTGTGCTGAGAGAGTCAAGGAGCTGCTGTCACCCCATGTGTGCTGAGACAGTCAGGGGGCTGCTGTAACCCCATGTGTGCTGAGACAGTTGGGGGGCTGCTGTAACCCCATTGTGCTGAGACAGTCGAGGGGCTGAGAGATCAGGTGCCTTGTTTGTGCGCAGTAGGAGGGGTGCTGCGGAGATGGCAATGGCACCCCACTCCAGTACTCTTGCCTGGAAAATCCCATGGACGGAGGAGCCTGGTGGGCTGCAGTCCATGGGGTCGTGAAGAGTCAGACACGACTGAGTGACTTCACTTTGACTTTTCACTTTCATGCATTGGAGAAGGAAATGGCAACCCACTCCAGTGTTCTTGCCTGGAGAATCCCAGGGATGGCGGAGCCTGGTGGGCTGCCGTCTATGGGGTCACACAGAGTTGGACACGACTGAAGCGACTTAGCAGCAGCAGCAGGAGGGGTGCTGAGCGGCCGAGCTAGGGTGTGATCTGAGCCCTCTGAGCCGGGCTCTGCTGTGTGGCTCACCACCCTCTGCTCAGAGGTTGGAGTGTTTTTATGACTGTTGCTGCCTCTTACTGCCCTGCCTTCTTAGAGGGCCACCGTAGTGTACAGTTCACCATGGCAGCGTTACTGCTCCCCCACCACCACTGGGCCATGTTAGACGGTACTGCCTGATTGTATTACCTGTCCCTGGTGGCTCAGATGGTGAAGAATCCACCAGCAGTGTGGGAGACCTGGGCTTGATCCCAGGGTCAGGAAGATCCCTTGGAGAAGGAAACGGCAACCCACTCCAGTATTCTTGCCTGGAGGATCCCATGGACAGAGGAGCCTGGTGGGCTATATAGTCCATGGGGATGCAGAGAGTCAGACACAATGCATCATGTCACCTTTCTGAAGCCTTCTACCCCCTGTTGCTGTGGGAACATGTATTGATCCTTGCTCTGTTCTGAAATGTCCTTGCTGATCCGTGCTTTCTTCCTCATGATACCATAGCATCTTCAGGCCTTCCAGGGAATCATAGAGTAAAAGGGGCAGTACAGTTGGTCTCTGAGAACTGACATGTGTCATGAGGACTGGATTCCCATGATAGTTCTGGAGTTGTGGTTGGGACCATCCTCTGTCAGTCAGTCCCTTCCAGAGTGGCATGTTAGCGTCGTCTGGGGACACTCAAACCCCCTTCTCTGCTGGGAGCTGAATGGAGTGTTCAGGTGGGTGCTTAGAGCTACCTGTGCGGTCCTGCCTCAAGGGTGAATGTTCTTCTGTGTTCTGTACAGAGAGCAGTGGAGAGCTGAGTTATTCATGCAGCTCTAGGACTCGTGTATGGATCAAAAGGTAGACCAAACTGAGGTTGTTCATACAGTGGGTCCAAATATTTCTGAACCCAGCTTCAAAGCTGTTTTGGTTGATATAAACATGAATGTTTCTTTCCAGTGCTAAACTGTTGCCTTCGCCCAACCTATTTTATGTACTTTATTTTTCCGTGTCTGATTACTCACTTCCTTAAGTCTTAAAGCTTATGCTTTATTAGTATTAATAACCTGTATTCGTTTTCAGATTATTTAAGATAGAGGAGATGCTGAGTAGGCCTAACTAATAATCCTGAAGTATAGTCTATGAAAATCTTTATTTACTATCTAGGAAATATTTATTTGTATTTTGAGTACCACCTCACATTTTTTTACTTCATGAAAAATTGTCAAAACAACATTGTTATATATACTTCGCACTTAAATTTTTTAATGTGCAGTGTTTTTTCCATGTACATTTGCTAATAGAACAGCTTGCGTAAACTTCATTTACTTGTTAAAAGCTTAGGATTTTATTGGGTTTTTTTTTTTTGCTTCCATAAATAGCTTGATAACATGTAGTAGTCCTGTTTTTTGTTTTGTTTTAACAAGTGCTGAAACTTAGGAATTTCATAAATTTTCAGATGGACCATCAACAGATAAAGACTCTGAAGAAAAGAAAAAAGATCCTGCAGTTACGTCACAGAATAGCCCTGAAGCAAGAGAGGAAAGGTATTTCACTTCATGGAAGCTCGTGTGTTTTGGGAGACAGGGGTCACGGAGGCTTCAGGAAACACAGGACTGACCTCAGAAGGCCTGCAGAGTGGCCGCCGGGCCCATGCAGGCTGTGTGTGGATGTCGGCTGGGTTACGGGTGAGGGCAAGGGCTACCTGCCAGCAGAGAGCAGCAAGTGAGGTCCGTTGAGTGAAAGGCAGGATTAGTTTGGCAGAACTAATTGTCAGAGATCTTTACTGTGGCAAAAATTAACTGAAACCAGTCAGAAAATATTTCAGTAAGAATCTCACACAGGAAGTTAATCAGGAGTGGTTGAAGTGATTAGGTCAACTGGAAAAGTTATTAAATTGTCCCAATGGTATTGATGTTTTTAGGGAGAAATTATGAGATGTTTGTATTTTCATGACTACTTTTGACTACATGTGGTTTTTATCCTGAAGCGATGTCTCATGTATAAACCTCACTGGTTGTCTGATTGGAGCACGGTTTGCCAGCATTTTTCTCTCTGGTTTTGGTTGAGAGTGATCATAGCCTTGTGCCCTCCCCTTACCCCCTCTGCTCGTAACTGAGATCCTGTCTTTTCATGTGCTGTATTGAGCTGTAATGTGTGTTTTCTGTATTAAAAATATTGTTTAATGTTTAAAAGGAGAATCAAGGTTAAAAAAAATAAGACTTGTCTCATCTTTACTAAAGTTTTAACTTCTTTTTAATCTATATAGAGGCAGGTGTTTTGTTTTGTTTTGTTTTCCATTTAAGAGTCACTGGAATACTATTTCATTTATTTAGGCCCAGAATTATTGTTTTTAGAAAGTAATGGTAATGATACTCACTTTAAGAGAGTTTTCCTGACTTCTTTTTCTGTGTGTCTGTGTGTGTGTGTATATTCTAGCAGCTCTAGCGGCAACGTGAGCAGCAGAAAGGACGAGACCAATGCCCGGGACACGTACGTCTCATCTTTTCCTCGGGCGCCGAGCACTTCAGATTCTGTGCGGTTAAAGTGCAGGGAGATGCTCGCTGCTGCTCTACGAACGGGAGGTAAGTGTCCCCGCTCAGTCCTTTGACCAAGGCCGCTGCTGCCCTGCCCACCTCATGTCATCCTCCGGGTGGAATCCCGATGGTTGCTGCCCCCCACCACCCAGCCCAGGGAGAGGGTGTTGCGACGGGCACTACTGAGAGCAGAAAGGCGCAGGCATCCAGGGCTCTGCTTATTACGTGTGATTCTCAGAAACAATAGGTTCCTCCTTGTGGTGAATGTTCCCCTGAGTCACAGTTATTTAAACTCTTTTTCACAATCCTTTTTCCCCTCACATTTAGTCTGCAAACTCAGTATCCCCCCCTCATATTGAGAGTTAATGATATTGTATTATTGTCCTGTTGTTAAATGTTACTATGACATATAATAAGTTTTATATTCATAATTTCGTTTCCTACTTTTTTTAAATGGGAAAGAGATCTTGGTTTATATATGGGAGCTTTAATTTAATTTGGAGTTATTCATTCCTATGTAAAATTTTGGCTTTAAAGTTTCATATATAGGAACATGTATTTATTGTCTACTAAAACTTCATCCTTTTCTATTATACTGAGCCCTGGTTAGTATGACCTATTTCTCTTCTTACTCTGCCTTTTCTTTACTCTGATTCCTTTACTATCTCTTTATATATGTTTTCTTGTTTCTTCCTAGTTTCTTTTTGTTTCCTTCTGTCACTTTGAACATTTGCCTAGTAGTCTTCTGAATGTGTCCATATATGTGATTGGCAGATGAAATGAATGGTTTCTTTGCATGGAAGCCTGAGGCGGGAAAGAGACAAGACAATTCTTTGCATAAGTTTCTCTGCTCTCCGTGGGAGTAGCCAGAATTTCTGGAGTTGTGCAATGAGGGGTTGCCTGCTGGATTCATGACTCCCTGACTCCTGAGGGATAAGGCATCATCCATGCAGGAACCCTGTGGACACTAGGTGAATCCAGAGGAGGAGCTGAAGGGGTCACAAAGAAGACCAGATTCTAAGGAAACTATACTGAAAGGATTCTTTGTACAGGGCAAGTGGGGTTGAAGAAATAGGAATACAGTTTAATTGGCTCTGTACTGAAATTTTCTTTTAATATGTTGTAATCATTCATTCATGACACTTCTCTGTGTCTGTGTTTAGATGACTACATCGCCATTGGAGCTGACGAGGAAGAATTGGGTTCTCAGATCGAGGAAGATATCCTTTGCATGTATATTCATAATGGTGTCAGGAATCCACTAGATTATTTTTTATTCCTGTAAAGAATAGAAAATCTTATTCTACAGTTTCTGTCTTGATTGTTTTGGTGGGAAAGGGGAGGGCTGTCTGAACATGTTATTCTTGTTTTTCTGTTATGCAAAAGTAAGACACATAATAGTGATAGTGTTTTTATTTTTCCACCTTGCAAATTGAGACTGTAACTTCTCATGGACACATGCTAGCAAGTGTAAAGTGGGGTCTCACCTTGTGCAGGGGGGGCCCTCAGCAAAGCATAGAAATCACCTGAGTTCGTCATCCTGTGCGTTCACACTGGGTGCCTCAGAAAGAGCTCTGGTGGAGTCGAGGGAGTCTTACACATGGGTCCGGGGAGCAGGGACCATTTGGTGACAGATGACAGTGTACCACGGGCTTGTCCTGGCTGAGGGGTGGCTGCCCTAGGGCTGGGCCCCTGTTGGAGCCTGTCCCATTGAGAAAAACCACCTGCTAACCTGGCTTCTTGCTGAGCCGGAAGGAGATGAACCTCCAGGCCACTGTGAACTGTCTTCTCTCAGGAGGCCCTCAAGGGAGCTGTGTGGTCTTTTTGAGGCTTTTAGGATCCTTGGCAGAATGCAGATTTGGACCAGGGAAAGCATGTACAAGTTCAAGCTCTTTTCCTAAAGTTTTCTCACTCAGATTGAATACCTGAGTTAACATTTTTAAACCCTTTTAATCTGTGTCACTTGGCATTAAACATTGAGAAAGTATTGCTCATTCTTAGCATAAAATCACATAGCATACAATCACTATTTTTTGCCAGGACTGATCAGGAAATCAGGCAGAAATAGTGCCTTATTAATTTAATCTGAATTGGAAATATTGCATAAATATTTCAGAAATTCTTATCGTAGCAGAATAGGAAAAAAATGATCTTAGGACCTTTATATTTTAACCTTTTTCTTTAACGGCCTAGTACCTATCTATCAAGAAATAAGGAATACAGACATGAAATACAAAAATAGAGTACGAAGTAGGATATCAAATCTTAAGGATGCCAAAAATCCAAATTTAAGGAAAAACGTGCTGTGTGGGAACATTCCTCCTGACTTGTTTGCTAGAATGACAGCAGAGGTGAGTGTATTTGAATAGAACATTTCTGTGATGGTATTCCATGATGTCAACTGTAAAGTCTGTTTAAATTATGAAGTACTGTATAAATACTACATATGTAATAACTATCCTAATATGCTTTTATACACAGTATATACAGTATACTAGACAAGAACTTAAGGTGATTGAATCTGTTAGCATCAGTACTTTGTCCCTTTCATAACTGTACCATGATCTTTGAGTGGTTGCCTTATTAAATTATTGTCAAAAATAAAAATGTTATTTATTATAGATTCATGTATAATCAGAATTAAATCTCTAATTGCAAACAGACTTTGTAATCTCTAAGCTCTTTTCTTGGTTAAATATTATAAGATTGTCTACATCTTATTGACTATCCTTATATTTATTTAGAAAGTGATGCAGAAAATGAAATTCATTGTTTGCTGTCTTTAGATGTAGCTGTTCATAGATATAAGCTGAAGTGTGTCTACAGTCTCACTGTCTTACTGAGCATCCAAGTGAATTTATCTTTCTATATAATAAAAACTGTTATATTTTTAAGATTCATTTTTTAAAACCTCATTAGAATAATTGTAAACTTTCACAAAGTACAGAGCATAGTGTAATGAAGTCCTATCTACCCATCACCTAAGCTTCAAGTATATTAAGTAATTTGTCACTTGTTTATCATCTATCCCTTCTTTATTTTCTTTCTTTTCCCCTGAATTATTTTCAAGCAAATTCCAGACATTATATCTTTCCACCTCTCTATCCTTGAGAGAAATCTCTAAAAATCTGACATTCTTCTTATGTAACTACACTGTCATCACTGCATCCAGCAAGTCTAATGATGATGATTCCTTGGTGTATCCAATATCTGGTTTATAGTCATTGTATGTTCCTGGTTGCGCATTTACTTTGTATCAGGATCCGAAGTCTAGATATCATCTTAAGCTTGGTCTCTTAAGACTGTATGATAGTTAAGTCTCCTTTTCCAGCCCCCTTTTCTTCCATGACATTGACCTATTGAAGAAACTGGGTTATCTCTTGTGTATCTCACACTGAATTGCCCGTTTCTTCCTCATTATGCTAACTTTTCTGTCTCCATTCTTTTCTTTGAACTGGAAGCTAGTTTTGTAGGCTTAGATTACGTATAGGTTAACTTTCCCTGCACAAATGCTTCATCAGTGGTCCTTCTTACTTCATACTGCATCACCTCAGGAGACACGTATCTTGTTCTCCTCTTCGGATGTGGAAATTTATCAGGGATTTGTACGGACAGTCTCATCCCTTCTCTGTGAGGTTCTCCACTGGCCTTTCATCTGCATGTTCACCCTCTGATGATCCTTGCCTGAACTGGTGTTGCCATTAGGAGTTGCAAAACAGAGATTTCTAGAATTCTGAAAGTCCTTTCACCTTTCTTAGCTAGATTTCTTTGATAAAGGAGCACTTGCCCTGAGTTTAAGGCTGTTGGTTAGGATAGGAAAGGCAGGTGAGTGTGTAATTCTTCCCTTTGGTTAACAGTTGTCAGAAGGAGTGGTTGGCACCCCACTAACCGCCAATGGGGGCTTTTGTTGCCATTTTTGCATGTGTGTGTTCTCTACTTTTTTAAGTGTTGTCACAGACTTGTGACTTTATTTATCCAGTGGGGTTGGTCTTTTCAATGATTTATCATGATGGCTGAAGAAATCATCCTCTGTCTGGTCAGTGGAGCTCTGTCACGTAGCCCCTCTGTCCAGTGATGTGCTCACAGTGGTCAGGCAGCTCCCCCGCTTCCTGGCATAAGGAGATACCCTGCCTGTCTTGTGCATTTCTTGACTCAAAACTGGAACCAGACGTTCCTCTGAGGGCCCTGGTTCCTTTTCCGGCAGAGGAGGTGGGTGCAGTAGTAGAGACCGTGGTCTGGATAAGCTCATCACCGTAGGATTGCATTAAATGCTGTTTTCACATATAGACTTCAGAGTGTTTGGGGAAATGTAAGATTAAGCAAACTGATGAGTCCTTTGAGGAAGAATATGATGTTTCACTTTCAAAACTTTAAAAGTTGATTTTAATCCTATTACTGTTAAACTCTTGGAGCATTTATGCATGTGTATAGAAGGTGCCTGTAACTGGGTGGTATTGCTGTCCTTGTGACAGGAGATGGCTAGTGATGAGCTCAAAGAGATGCGGAAAAACTTGACCAAAGAAGCCATCAGAGAGCATCAGATGGCCAAGACGGGTGGGACCCAGACGGACTTGTTCACGTGCGGCAAGTGTAAGAAGAAGAACTGCACCTATACACAGGTGTGTGGCTATTATAGGCTCACTCAGACTAGAGGCTTACAGCTCCTGTTTCAAGACAAATACCAACTTACTTTCAGTTAGCTGGATTTGTTAGTATTAAGAATGTATCCTTATACTTGAGATCTCTCTCAAAACATATCAAGAGAACTTTGTGTTTCTAGTTACAGTCTTATATTAGAGCAGATGTCAAGTTCCTCAGTCACAGCGGATGGGTATTTAAGGCTCTTGTTGCTGTCTGACTTTTAGAAAGGTTTTGGCAGTTTTTGTCAGAATGAAGTATTTGTAATTTTTATGTTTTTGCGAATTTGTAAGAAAATTGAGAGTTCTTTTAATTAGCATTTCTGTGCTTCTTAGTTATGATGAAAATTTTTCATATTTGTTAGCCATTTATCAGTAGTATAATGTGTGAGTTTAGATGATTTTCCCACTTATCTGGGATAAAGATGAGAAGACAAGGACTTTTGTTTGGAAATGTGTGTTCTTTCCTTATTATTTCGCTAATTTATTAATAGCTTGTTTTGGACTGTTACACATTTTATTGTGCTACCATTGTAGTTCATGTAGGATATTCTGGTTGAGGTTGGATTTTCTATAGTATTGTGAAAAGCAGTGTTTTTCACCCAACTTTGCCATAGGTACAAACGCGGAGTGCTGATGAACCCATGACAACGTTTGTCGTCTGCAACGAGTGTGGAAACCGGTGGAAGGTGGGGCGCCCCGCGGGTTTCCCGTTCCCCCGGCTCTGTGGGGTGGCTTCTCCGTGGGGTGGTTCCCCCGACCCTTCTCTGGGGGCTGTGCTGTGTCCCATGCCCACACTGCCCCACACTGGGGAGGCCGAGGCTGGCGTCTGCCGTGGGTCACACTGGTGCCCTGCTAGAACTAGAGCGGTGACTTCGCACGCCGCCCCCCGCCGGGTCTTGGCGCAGGAGTCACAAGGCTGGATCTTAGAGGTGCAGCTCCTGTGTCCACCCAGGTGCTCCCATGCTGCTTCTTCCAGAACACCTGCACGTGTGCATGATTGTCTGCGTAAACTTTTTTTCTGGAAAAACTATTGTACATTGTTGAAATCCAGCCCACTGGTTTTAGTGTTTATTCTAGGAAATCCAGATGAGCACCGCCATGATCTGGTAGGCTCACAAAGCCTTTTTTTGTGTTGCCTGTGTTCTCCTAAATTAGCCCCACACAGGCAAATTATGTTACATGAATGATTCATTCTTCAGTGATTTCTGTGAGCCACAGAAACATCACACCTAAAACAGAAGTGGGGACACTAGGAGCGTGTGACTGGGGGCTCCCATGGGAGGAAGGTGGGCTTTGGAGCCAGACATGCTTTGGGCTCCTTTGCCCCTTACTATTGCTGAACTGTAATATTCTCACAGATAAATATAAATAAGACCCATATTACAGGTCATGCTGAGTAGTAGAAATGATAAATTTAAAACTGCCTTTGGTCATTGTTAATGCTCCAAAAATGCTTTCGATTTATGATTAGTTTTGTGTGTGTGTGAAAATTCTACAAGCTTCTTTTCAAATTATTCTTACCTTAGACTTTTCCTTACTTTGAAACAATCACAGAGGTTAAAGCATTTCCTGAGATCAGAAGTGAACAAAAAAGACAGTGGGAGGAGGGCTCTAGCAGTGTTCCAGGTGTGAGGCCAGTGCCCATTTTGTTACACACAGAGATTCTGTTCTTGGGCCTGGAGGTATGGTGCTGACAGTGTCTTCATGGCTTGAAGCAGTGTCTCCTGTCCAGAGCTGTCAGGTTCTTTAACTGGTCTACAGGAGGGATGTTCATGCTGTTCAATCCTGTTGGGCAAACCTGGTTTTTCCAGTACTCTCCTGGATTTGTTTAGCATCATGAGGAGGAGGAAGACTGGGTATATCACAGTTTGTATTGAATACAGGCAGTTTGCTGCAAAGTGCTGACATAGTTCCTGTTGGATTTAAGAAAATTCAGTGTAATGTAGAAAGCTGATGCCTATGGTGGCTTACTCTGGAAGTTCAAATTTGGAATTAATTTTTTTAACCTAAGAATTATGGAGAGAAGTGCTTAATAAGAAAATATTTGATACTATTTCTTTATGTATGCTTAGCAGTTCTAAGTTGGAAGAGTCAAACACAATATAGGTGATTGTTCATGTCTGGAAAATACAGCATATTTTTCAAAAATGCTTCTTTCTTTAGCAGTGTCATGTTGTATGCTATGTTGAACAGGGCAAGGAGGTACACCCCATTGTCTGTATTTAAAGGTCTCACAAAATATTTCTTCTTTTTTGACAGTTCTGTTGAGTTGGAAGCATTGGCAAAACATCTGGACCATTAAGAAGATGGATTTTGTAATTAGCTTTAAGACTAGGTCAACTAGCTAGTTTTCCTGCAAATCAGATTTTTAAAGTAACTTGCCTCCCTTGGGTTAGTCTCTGGTTTTGACATAGTGTCCCTTCCTTAAACGCCTTCTGTAGTTTCAGGTCAGTAGGGAGACCACATAATGGTATCTGTTTCAAAACTTTTTTTTTCAGTTTTATAAGTTGATATTAAACTTTTGGCAGTTAATTTTTACCTTTTTTTTTTCTTCTTAAAAGAAAATATAACAACTTTTTTACAATATGAAACATACACAGTAGAATGTTACTCTTCTCAGTAAACACACAAGTGGAAATTAACATTTTTTTTTCCTATATTGGCATGTACCTACAAATATTAAAAGAGGATAAGAGGCAGTGTAATTATAAGTTTATCAGACATGGTGTGTATTCAAGTAATACTTGACCAGCTTATCTAAATTGTATATAATATTTGAACTAGCATATGAAATTGATTTTAATTATTCTGTTCACAAGTCTGGGATAATTAGATATTATTTTGCATTTGTAACTAACTGTGATCCTCATTTCTTGTAATTTCTTGTACATGTGTATTACTTGTTCTTAATAGATTTTGGCTTTTGGAAATATGACTTGACTTTGTTGAAATCAGTTTGGTTTGTTGTTTATTTACCTGTTTGACTTCGTAGTGTATTTTAGTTTTTCAGAACACCGTTGTAATTTGGTATGCTTTTCATAAATCCCAGACAGGCAAAGAGTGGAAAGTTTGGACCATTTTTTCCTTTTGTAGGAAGACACACTGGGAGGAAGATGTTAGCATTTTAGAATAGTGTGGTTCCTGTGAACAGTTCCTGACTTGACTTTGATTTGGAAATCTGTCCTGACTGAGGACTTTAAGGCTTATAGAGGTCATTAAGCTGTGGTCTTTCCATATGGAGACTGACAGGGTACATTTCTGTCCTGACTGACTTGCTGCCTCTGTTACACAGGAGTAAGGACAGACAAGTGCGTGGGCTGTAACATGGCCCATGTTTATGGGACGGACCTTGCAGTTAAGTGTGTGCCATCTGCTTGGTTGGGAATAAGGAAGAATGATCTCACACTGGCTGTCGCATATCTTGAGTCCCCAGTTACGAGGACCACATCTCATCCTGCTCCATCTCCACTTTCCCACCCCTATGGAAAGACTTCAGCACCAGCTTGCACGCCGCCACCCCCCCCCCCACCCCCACCCCTTCCCCACTGCTCACCGCAGGTCAGTTTGATGCAGTAGAGAAAACTTCCAGGAGTCCACCTGAAGACCCCACATGTAAGAATTGGCCACTGGTGCGGTCCCACCTCCACTTTGTCAGGTCACAGAGTAACCTTTTATCACTTGGAAAATAACATGAATTTTTGAAAGAGTGAGTGTGAGAATAAAATAGTCCCACTTCTAAGTGAGCCATTTTTAAATTTGTAATTCAATAAAGTTTCTTGTTTTTAAACATGTATCACATTTTGTCATTTTGTTTGGATATCTATACTTGCTTTATTTTTTGTTTAAAAAGTTCTCCTTTCCCAACTATTAAGGTGTTTTTAAAGTGCAGTTTTAACTAATGGTTGCCTGGCTGTGGGTATGAAGGGACTAGTATCGAGCAGCGGTGCAGAGCACGTTTGTAGTCTCCTCCCTGGACCCCGGTGAGGGATTCAGGCTGGTTCAGAGCAGAGTACATGCGTACATCCTTGTGTATGCACTCAGTGTGATATGAGAAACCAAACAGGGAGTCTTAGATTGGAAAACGTCAGCCAGTTATAAAGTAACTGGAAGTAAACAGTTCTCAAGGGTAATATCTTATAATGTCTATTTCTAGGACAAAGCAACTGTGTTAAATTAACATGGAGGAACCAAGATGTTGCTCAGTTGCTAAGTTGTGTCCAATTCCTTGTGACCGCATGGACTGCAGCACGCCAGACTTCCCTGTCCTTCACCATCTCCCAGAGTTTGCACAAATTTATGTCCATTGAGTCGGTGATGCAATCCAACCATTTCATCCTCTGTCACCCCCTTCTCCTGCCTTCAGTCTTTCCCAGAATCAGGGTCTTTTCCAATGAGTTGGCTCTTCGTATTAGGCGGCCAAAGTATTGCAGCTTCAATGTCAGTTCTTCTAATGAATATTCAGGGTTGATTTCCTTTAGATTGACTGGTTTGATCTCCTTGCTGTTCAAGGGACTCCCAAGAGTCTTCTCCAGCACAATTCAAAAACATCAATTCTTTGGAGCTCAGCCTTCTTCATGGTCCAACTCTCACAGGAAAGCTATGACAAACCTAAACAGCGTATTATTGAAAGCTGAGACATCACTTTTCTGGCAAAAGTCCCATAGAGTCAAAGCTATGTTTTTTCCAGTAGTCATGTACAGATGTGAGAGTTGGATCATAAAGTTAGATGTAGTGACAGTTAATGAAGAACCATCCCCAGAAGGCAGAAAATCACCACCTTGGTTTTCCAGCTCTCCTGAGAGTGATGAGCGTTCATGTAAGTGTTGGGAAGCCATGGCAAGAGTTCTCAACACACAAACATACGTGCATCAAAATCTACATGCCTCACAGATGGAACAATGTTTAAAGTATTAACACTAGACTTCCACAATGATTGCCTCCAGTTCAAAGTATAGTTTGGGGATTTGAGGTATCAAAAACAACAAAAGTGGTGAGATTTAAAGTGTTTTAAATCAACAGTTACTCTTTCCTGTCCCCTGCAGCCCCCCACCTCCACCCCATTTAGCTGTAGAAAATTAGCCATTCAAGAAGAATTGAGGGACTTCCCTGGTGGTCCAGTGGTTAAGCCTCTACCTTCCACTGCAGGAGATGTAGGTTTGGTCCCTGGTAAGAAAGTTAAGATCCCATATGCTGTAGGATACAGCCAAAAAGTGAAACAAGAATGTCCCACCAGGAAATGTAAGGTGAATAGTCACTGATGTAAAAATCCACGTGTTTCTCCAAGTTTCAGAAATAAGCAAAGTGCCAACATTGAAGACACTACTTCACAATGAGTAGGACAGAGGTACTGCCTGATGAGTTCCTAGGTCAAACTGGTGGAGGGGGCTCCCCTCACCCCCAACATAGTTCCTAGGATGCATGACACAAGTGAAACCAGTCCAGTGCAACAGCTGTGACGAGGAGCTGTGAGTTAGGGAAGGTGGAGTCCATGCGTTTCTATGAGAAACTTGCTCACTGCTGTGTTCAGCACCTCAGAGAATGGGTGCACCCAGTGGGGGCTCATGGAATAGTTTTCTTGCTTCTGTTTGTGTCATATCTCGACTGGGGGAGCTGAGCCATGAAGGCTGTCCCACGACTGTGGATCTGGGGGAGGAGGGCAGGTGACCAGTGCCGGCAATGTTGTGGACTCGGTTCCAGGAAGAACAAGCTCCAGCCTTGGGAGGTCTCTTCTGGTACTTCGGTTCTGCAAAGTGATGCAACAGGTTTATTATTAATTAAAAATTTTATTCAAATCAACCTGTGTACTCTGGTACTTGTTTATCTAAGTGGTGGAGGGAAGATGAAAGCACAGATGACTGCCTCCAATGACTTGCTCTGATTCATCTCCCCAGTGCTATAAAAAGACAGCTAATTATTTTTTTTTTTTCCTTAATGGCCCCAACTGCAGAGAGAAACAACATTTCATATGCGATGTGCCATAGAGTCTGGTTAAATTAGTCCAGGTGTTTCCATAATTGGAAGACTGAGCTGCTTTGACACAAAAGGGCTTTTCCACTCTTACATGTGGCTGACAGTATGTATCCAAGTTACCTTTGTAATAGTGCTGTTAGAAAGTGTAGCTGATAGAAAAGCAGAATTGTGAAAGCCCTGGGAAGGGAGGGCATTGCTATATCTCGTCTCTCTGGCACTAGTTCCCAAACATCTGATTCATTTAGGGGATACCTCATCCCCATGTGACCCTGCTGGGTCTGTCGTTCAGGGTCCTGTCCCACCCCACCTGTGCTCCTCCGTGGGGTTACTGTATGAAAGGTGGGATGATAGATAAGTGCTTCCACTGGACAAGCTGTGCCAGGAGGAGCTGCCCCCCGGGCTCCCTGTACTTTCTGCCCAATGTGTGCAGAGACCCTCTGTGTGTGATGAGCCGAGGGAAGTTGGGATGGGGAAGGGAGGTCAGGGTCCTGCCCTGCAGACATTGCAACTACCCTGGACTTCTGCTAATGGAAGCCAGTCCATTTACTTTCTGTTTATGCTAGTTTAAGATAGATTTCTATAACAAGCAACTGGAAAAAGAAATGTTTTCATATTAAATGGTTTTGGATGAATTCTTGAGTTCAAAGTAAATGCATGTTCTAAGTAAAAGTGAGATAATACAACATCAAAACCTGTGGGAACACTGCTAAGATTTCCAGTTAATTACAGAAGTGTTTTTGATCCAGAAGAAGCATTGAAGTCCCAGGGGAATAGCAGGCTGATTTATCTCAGGATTGTTTCATATACACAGATGGCCCTACAGATTCACACATTGGATTTGTTCATGGTGGGCTTCCCTGTTGATGCAGATGGTAAAGAATCTGCTTGCAATGCAGGAGATGGGCATTCAATCCCTGGGTCAGCAAGATCCCCTGTAGGAGGGCATGGCAACCCACTCCAGTATTCTTGCCTGGAGAGCCCCATGAACAGGAGAGCCTGGTGGGCTACAGTCCATGCGGTCACAAAGAGTCGGACACAACTGACTTTTGGGAGAAATGGAAAGGGAGCTCAAGTGAACCCAGGGAAGAGTGTGGGGGGCGGCACACAGATCATGAGGGCCAGGTGGGCAGGCTCAGAGCAGGCAGGTAGCACTTGGACATGAGCTTGCTCCCCTGGGGATTCTCGGGTGATGTCAGCCAGTACCAGGTTCCCAGGTGAGAAGGGGTGGACCAGAGCCTGGTGGGAGCTCTGGGGTCATCTTCACAAGCTCCCCGTCGCCTAGAGGGCTTCCAGAGCTCAGCTCCTCTCTGGACCAGTACTCACGGCTGTTTGCTGTCTCCACCCCCCACATCTGTCGTCCTTACTCGGGTGCAAGCGACTGCAGGGCAGCATCAATGCCTCGATCCCGAAGACATCCTCTTTGTCTAAGGGAAAACATGAGACCCTAGGAGATGGAGTCAGAATCAAGATCCAAACTATCATTATATAGGAAGGATAAGCAATGAGATCCCATCGTAGAGCACAGGGAACTCTTCAATATCCTGGGATAAACCATTTGTTGTTCAGTCGCTAAGTCCTGTCCAAGTCTTTGAGACCCCACGTATGCCAGGCTTCCCTGTCCTTCACCATCTCCCAGAGCTTGCTCAAACTCATGTCCACTGAGTCAGTGATGCCATCCAACCATCTCATCCTCTGCCATCCCCTTCTCCTGCCTTCAATCCTTCCCAGCATCAGTCTTTTCCAGTGAGTCAGCTCTTCACATCAGGTGGCCAAAGTACTGAAGCTTCAGCTTCAGCATAGCATCAGTGTTTCCAATGAATATTCAGGGTTGATTTTCTTTAGAATTTACTGGTTTGACCTCCTTGCTATCCAAGGGACTCTCAAGAGTCTTCTCCAGCACAGTTTGAAAGCATCAATTCTTTGGTGCTCAGCCTTCTTTATGGTCCAGTTCTCACATCTGGATAAACCATAGTGAGAAAGAATATACATAGGTACAACTGAATCACTGCTGTACCGCAGAAATCAATCAACACTGTAAACCAACTAAACTTTAACAACAACAAAGTATATGAGAGGGTTTAACATCTTGGAAAGGAGGAAGGAGCACCTTCACTGGAGCTGGGCTCAGGAGAGAGCATGGATGCTGGTCCACGCGGATGTATAGGTCGTCAGGAAGATGGAGGCTGAGGCACCTTGGTCACAGTAAAGGACGAGAAGAGGTGTTTGCTGAGAATGAAGACCAGGGGCTTGAAGAGTATAATGAAGAAATCTTCAGGCTGAAGGGCCAGGGAGCGGGTGACCAAGAGGAAGGCCGTCCTGTGAAGGCTGAGGCACAAGTGTAGTTCAGTCTCTAAGTTGTGTCCGACCGTTTGTGACCTCAGGCTTCTCTGTCCGTCGGATTCTCCAGGCAGGAAGAATACTGGAGTGGGTTGCCATTTCCTTCCCCAGGGAATCTTCCTGACCCAGGGCTTGAACCTGGGTCTCCTGCATTGCATCCGGGTTCTTTCCTGACTGAGCTTCATGCAAATTATGTTCTGGATGCATTTCTTCCCCACTCATTATAGTGATGGTTTAGATCTGTAAGGCTGTATTTTCACCTGTGAGCTATGAATTTATCTGTTCACCTGTGATAAAAAACAGTGGGCTATAAAAATGAAATCCTGGTCTGGGAACTAAAAGAGAATCTTGAGTGTGTCTGTACTTACTTAATCTTATATTTCCCAAATAGCTATATGTGCAAAAAAAAAAAAAAAAAGGCTGAGATAAAACTCTTGTGCTTTATTTTTTTAGGGTGAAAATGCCCATGTTTCTTTCAGTACTAAAAAAGGAAATATACTTATTTGAATGTTTTTGATGAATGCCACTAAGTTGAAAATTCATTCTTTAGGTTGGCAGGCTCTGGTAATAAAAAATAAAGGTAACTTGTCAACAAAAGAATTTTCTAAACACTGCTTCTCTTACCAAACTTTTGATGCTGATCCAGTTAAGAGCGCGGTGCTTTACATCAACCATGTAAGATACAAATGCACATATATGCATTTAGCAATACATAGATGTATCCTAAGATACAGTGGGATACCAATTTTACAAGTAGAGGTCACCTTTTTATAAAATGGGAATCTGGGTACTGTTTGTTCCCATGATGTACCCTTTGAAGGCAATGTGGCATCTTCTTGTGTATCCTTTGTCACTTGAGAACAAACTACTGTCACTGTAAATGTAGCTACACAACCTCTCTACAGAGCCATACCCCAGTCTTTCCAAAAGGATCAGGAAAGGTGGCTGCAGTTTTCTTGATGAATGTATCAGTTTTCTGCAGAAGAAAGCGTCTGTTATTAAAACAGCCCGAGTGCGACCAGCAGAAGACACTACCGCCTCTAAAGTCCCTGTCCTAGACGGAGCCCACGAGTTCTTGGATTATTTTATTCATAATAAATATCTTTGATATCCTAGGCTTCCACTGCTTTCTCAGATAAAGAGCGGAGCAGGTCTTTGTAGAGAGCGGAGTTCATGAAGCGGGGGTATGAGTCCCTGTGCATCAGCGTGTAGATCTGCAGCTGGGCATCGTCAAAGATGTTCTGGGAGGGCTCGGCCATGCTCCTGTTGATGGCCTCCCGCACGCGCGAGTCCAGGCTGACCTGGCGGAGGCGGGGGAAACACCAGGCTCATCAGACATGGTCCTCTCTGGACATCCACCCCCGACTCCCACAGCTTGTTCGACTTTTTAAAAAGCCCAACCAAGCAAGGTTGTCCCCAGTGCTAAGCTGCCAAAGGAGGAACTGAACACAGAACAGGGGCCCCAAACTTCAGAGGCATTGGAAGCCCCTGGTGGGTTGGTTAAACCGGGTGGGGCCCCTGCAGAGCTTCTGGCTCAGTGTATCTGGGTGCAGGTGAGAATCTGCATCTCCCAAGAGTTCTCGGCAATACTTATGGGTGTTGCATTTCTTTTTGTTTTAAATTTATTTATTTTTAATTGAAGGATAATTGCTTTATGGTATCATGTTGGTTTCTGCCAAACATCAATATGAATCAGCCACAGGTATACCTGTGTCCCCTCCCTCCTGAACCCCCTCACACCTCCCTCCCCATCCCATCCCTCTAGGTGGTCACAGAGCACTGGGTTGCGTTCCCTGTGCCACACACAGCAAATTCCCACTGGCTATCTATTACATACGGTAATATACATATGTTTCCATGCTACTCTCTCGATTTGTCCCACCCCCCTCTCCTTCCCCCTGTAACAGTGTTTACAGCCAGACGCAAAGACACCTCCTTCTGGAGAATCCGATGAAAGTTATACACACTTTCCCCAGGAAAATGCTCACGATCTTTCACAGATTTTCGAGGGTACTTGGCACCCATTGGTGGGACCACTGCTCAAGTCTATGATGAGTGGGGGGCAGGGGGGTTCCATATTCTGGAGCAGCGGTAACTGGGCCGGGGGACCAGGCACTGAAGGGGTCCTTTTTGCCCATGGCCTCAACCTCTGGCGGGCACCTACCTCCTTAGGAGAGAGAATAGAAATGTAGTCTTCATATATGACCCTCGCTTTCTCTTCAATCATGGCTTTATTCACTTCTTTCTTCAGCTCCTCGCACGCCATCCAGAAGAGCATGTTCTCCTCACTGAACTCGGTCCGCAGAAACTCCCGGAATGCGTTCCTGCCCGCAGGCGTGAGCATGAGCTTGTCAAAGGACTGAGCCCAGGCGCTGGCCTCCTCCAGGGTGGGACCCGGGCTGGGGGTGGGAGGAAGGGGTGTGGGGAGCTGAGGGATCGGGGGCTGATGGGAATTCAGCCCTGGACAGATGTCCTTTTCCCTCCGAGAATGAAAACGTGCACCCAGGCCCTTTCAGGCCGAGAAAGAGTTGTCCTCATTCCTCAAGCCTTCAGCAAAAATATGAGCATGGATTGAACTGTGTCTCCTAAAAAAGAGATGCTGAAGTCCTGACCCTGGACCTTGCGTTAGAAGTAGGATCTCTGCAGGTTTAACCAAGTTAGGATGCGGTCATTAGGGAGGGTCCTCATTCAGTATAACTGGTATTCTTATAAAAAGGGGGATTTGGATACAGACAGACACATGCAGAAAAGGTATGAGTCGATAAGTGAAAATAAATCCATTGATAATACAGGAAGAAAAAGACACTTTTAAATTTGGCATTATGGAAAGTAATTTATATGTTTTTCTCAACTTTTTTAAAAAAACACTTCAAAAAATAACATATTAGCTAAAGTATAAAAGAAGAGTTAAGAAAAAATGGACCTTTAAAATTTTCCTGAACCTCAACATAATGTGTATTTCATTATATTCTTTTATTTAAAAAGGTGAATCATATAAAAATAAAATATATCACATGTTTTGCCAAGAAGCATCAATTTACATTTGTGATTAACAGGCATTAGATTAATAATGGAACTGACTTTTCTCCCTGTCACACAATAAATTGAAAGGAATCTGCTGAAATTTCCCTGGTGGTCCAGTGGTTAAGACTCCAAACTCCCAATGCAGGGAGCACAGGTACAGGTTCAATCCCTGGTCAGGGGACTAAGATCCCACATGCAATGTGGTCAAAACATTTTTTTAAATTAAAAAAAATAATTAAAAGGAATTCTGCCGAGTGAAAATGTGATGCAACATTATGATCTGATATTAAACTGCAGTTAGAGAAGCTATTCTAGTGACACATATAATGCAAAACACCAAAAAATTCCAGCTGGGCACCCATGGGATGATGGATGTTCACTTAACTTACGTGAACGTGTGCAAGTTAAATATTTATGTGGTATACCTTAGGATTATACAGTGCTGGATGTCAACTATATCTCAAAAAAATAATTGGAAGAAAAGAAAAAATAATAAGGAATTAAAAATAGCAAGGCTGGCATTTCTGTCAATTCAGTGAGCTAAACATTATGAGATTTTACCTTTCTTCACAGGTGGGAAGGTCTTCGGTTCTGACTTCATAGGAAGTCCTTCTAAGTCTCTGTTCCTCCTGGTTTCTTACAGTGAGACTGCATGAAAGGAGATGTGCACGTGAGGGTTGAGATCACTCTGTGTTAAGTAACAAGTTCCTTGTTTTCTTGACACAAATGACTGACTCTGCTTTGTTTTCTTAAGAAAACCAAAAGTATGACAATCAAGTATTAGCAAAATAAATTCTACATATAATACTCTGGTCTACGAATGAGGGACAGTTTACATTTAGAATAATAATTCTTTTCGTAAAACAAATGAACAGTTAGGTTGTCTGCACTTTGGGGCTATTTGTAGTCATTTTGTGTGGATGTCTTGTTTTTACTTCTCCTGAGTAGACACTCAGGAGTGGAAATACTGTCACATGATGACTATTTTTAACATTTTGAGGAAGTCCCACACTGTTCTCCTCCAAAGCAGCTGCACCATGTCACGTTCCCACCAGCAAAGCTGGCGGGCTCCTGTTCCTCCACACCCGGACCAGCTCTTACTATTGTCTGTCTTTCTAATTCTAGTCATGTGGTGGCTACGTAGGGTATCATGCTGTGTGTCTGATTTGTATTTTGCTCATGACCCATGACACTGAGCATCTTTTCAAGTATTTATCAGCTATTTGTCCATCTTCTTTGGAGACATCGTCTTGAGTTATAGTTTGACTAAATTCTCTGTTACTTTGCTCTCATACTTTGAAGACATTGCTCTCATCTTTCACAGATGCACATATCACATGATACTTGCTTTCTGACTGTGATGATGACATCCAGGCATAGATTTATATTTTATTCACCATAGTTGTTATTAGTAGGAGGAGCCTGCTCTGGGGCCTGCCACCACCTGCCCCCCAACACACCATCAGTCCCAGACTTTGTTCAGGCCATGATCCTGCCTCCTATGCCTCTTAAGGCAGCAGATCGAGGACTGGGTAGATAGGATAAATGCCAGTGGCATCCCACAATCATGGGGACATCTCTGAGCATCTTTCAGGCACCATCTCACTGAGCCTGATGAGCAGAGTGAAAAGTGCAGAAAAAGGGGCTTAAATGTGGTCTCTTCTCCATTGGTGGGTCTCCTTCCCATGGGTCTCCTTCCCACTAGGGCATCCTGGACACTCATGGTGTAGGGGCTGCCAACACACCCTTTCCTCCAGGCCCCTGCTGGGTCCTCTAGACTCCTACTCAGGGCTGAAGGCTTGCCTCGAATGCCAGGCTGCTCAGCCCTGTATTCCCACCAGAGTCTGGGATTCTGTCCCAAATGGACAGACCTCCCAGCATTGGGTTCCATCAGTCCTCAGAGGGTCACACGTCGAGGCCCACCCACTGGAGTGGAGCTTCTTGGAAATTAACGCCAGCCTGAGGCAAGCAGGAGCAAACCAAACAAACTCCCAGACATTTCATTTTCAACCTTCAGCTCCCCTCATTGCCTCATGTGATTCTGTCACTGATCTATTCCAGGGTTTCTTCTCCACGATCTGGGTCTAACTCGCAGTCAAGCCCAAGTACATTACAATGGTTTTATTGACTAAAGCTACACGCACATTTGGTTGGCACGAGGCTTGTTTCATATACAAGATTTCAGAGATGCAATCTAATGCCCATGTGATTTCTGAGGGTAAATCTTACCCCTTTCTCCAGATTTTCAGCAGTGACTCAGTCAAGTTGTATCTCTTTTTTTAAGCAATGAATGTATATCTTCCTCTCCGAGTAAGTTAGCCTGTATTTTAAGCTTTTCCTCTCTCTGTCCAGCATAAATTTTAATACTTTTCTTTATCAAAATCAATATTAATTGAATAGAAGCAGGAGAATATAAAATGCAGGCTCATGCTCTTTCATAACCCTAATCTTTAAGACCCAGATTAAATTGTAACTCCTCCAATAAGTCTTTATCACCAAGTAGAGGGCCTTGAATTCACTGCTTTTTGACAATTTAGGCACCATTTTTGCCCAGATATTAATATTCAATCATCAGCTGGCTTAGATTGTTCTTTAGACACTTGATATACATTAGTTAGCCTGATTTCAGGGACTTGACTATGTCCCTTCAGAGCTAGGATGCAGTCTTGTCTTGGTTTTTTTTCCCAATATTTATTTTTTTTTTTAATTAATTAATTTTGCCTGTGCTGGGTCTTCGTCGCGACGCTGGCTTTTTCTCTAGTTGCAGCAAGTGGAGGCTACTCTCTAGCTGCGGTGTGCGGGCTTCTCATTGTGGTGGTTTCTCTCGTGGAGCGTGGGCTCTAGGTGCACTGGCTTCAGCAGTTGAGGCACACAGGCTCAGTAGTTGCCTGATGGGGACCCTAGAGTCCATGGGCTTCAGTAACTGTGGTTCTTGGGCTCAGCTGCCCCATGGCATGTGGGAATCTTCCCAGACCAGGGAACAAACCCATGTTCCCAGCACTGGCAGGCAGATTCATAACCACTGGACCACCAGGGAAGACCTTGTGTTTTTATTCACTTGGCTGACCCCAGGCTTAGCTGGGGGAGGTGGGATCTTTTAGCTGTGGCATGTGAGATCTAGTTCCCAGAACAGGGATCGAACCCCGGCCCCCACATTGGGAGCACAGAGCCCCAGCCACTGGACTCCCAGGGAAGCCCTCATCTTGGTTTTTTATCTGTTTTGTTGTTTTTGTGGTCCTTTATAAAACCCATTTCAGTGTCAGCCATATAGCATTTGCTTACAAAGCACTTATTGACTCATCCTAAGCTGGCACTGTTCGAGGCACCGTTTTCTTATCAGGAGCATGGTCATAACAAAGCCACCAGCTTACCAGGAACAGCTGCAGCAGCAGCACCAGCAGAAGCAGCAAGCGTTGGACCCCTGGTTCTCCACTCCAGGCTGGCCGGGGACACAGGCTGTAGGCTCCTGGGCGGCGCACACCGGCCGCTTCCGCATCTCCATCCATTCTGACCCCATTGGCTGCAACAGAAGTGAGGTGGGGGGCAGAGTTAGCATCAGGTAAGCTGGAGATTCCACTGTTTGCATCATTGAGAAGATGCAGTGTGACTCTATCCCGTCATCTCCGCTAATTCTGGTAAAAGTTAGTCCTTAGAACCTATTCGTGTGTGTGTGCTAAGTCACTTCAGTCATGTCCAACTCTTTGTGACCCCATGGACTGGGCCCGCCAGACTCCTCTGTCCATGGGATTCTCCAGGCAAGAGTACTGGAGTGGTTTGTGATGCCCTCCTCCAGGGGAACTTCCCAACCCAGGGATCGAATCATGTCTCCTACGTCTCCTGCATTGGCAGGTGGGTTCTTTACCATTAGCGCCACCCGGGAAACCCTTAGAATCCATTCATTTACCATTTATTCACTGTCTAGAATCTGCCATGTGCTGTGATAAATTCTAGGAGCGAAACAATGAATGGAGGTCCCTGGGCTAAGTTGCTCACAGTTCGGTCAAGGAGGTAGATGCTGATAGGACATCCCTTGACATCACAGTGAGGACCTCCCACAGGTGCATTTCCCAGTTTGAGTCCCCCCAACCCCACCCCTGCTGGACCAACATCGCGGGGCATGTGGGGGCAACTGCACTGACTGGATCACAGTGGCAAAGCTCTTGGAGCCGTGCCTGTGTTCTGCTCAGTGATGCCCTGGGCACACCCGGGAGACAGTGACCCCCCGCCCACAAATGTGCTGCCACCTGTGATGCCCTGGCCTTCCTCCCGGGATATGGTGCCCCCGGAAACCCCTTCAACCCTCCCGTTTCCTGAGAACTACAGGAATGGCTGGAGGAGAGAACTATAAAAGCAGCACAAGAAAGAGAAATTGCTGAATCCATTTTTAACTTTTGATACAGTGGTTAAAAAATGGTTGGCAGAGTAAAAGGAAAAAAGATTCAAAGCCCCGTTAAAGAACCTTAAATAGGTCTTCGGAATTAAATTTTGTATTTGTTATTCCATTCCAACATTAGATTTATCTATTCTTACTATTACTTATCTTTTTGTGTTATTGGACTTTGTTTTAATTATCATAGTTTTATTATGTGTTTTCATATTGAGTAGGCTAAATTCTCTTTATGAATTAAAACCAAAAAAGGTTTTTGGCTGTTCTTGCCTGTTTGTTCTTTCAGTGGGATCAGCTTGTCAATCCCACGTGGAATTCTGATTAAGACCATGTTGAATTTACAGGAAATATTTGCAAGAAATGACACCTGTTCCAGCACCTATCGAGGATGACCGCGTCATAGACTTTGTTCTATTACAAGTTCATCATTAAAACCGTGTAGTCTGTAAGCTTTAATTATATGCAGTGGCCCATCTCTGGGCACCCTGCCGCCTAGGTAATGAGCATTAAGCTAAAATACCTTTGTTCCGCTCACAGGAAACATCTTGACCTGGCCCACCCTCTTTGCAACAGAGTCAGTCATCTTAGTGTGCTGGCTTTTTGTTTGTTTTTAGTTTTATTTTTTTTTGGCTGTGCTGGGTCTTTGTTGCTGCTCTTCTTATTGCTGTGGCTTCTCTTGATGTGAAGCACAGGCTCTAGGAGCACAAGCTTCAGCAGTTACGGCTCACAGGCTTGGTAGTTGCAGCTTGAAGGCTAACCTGCCCCATGGCATGTGAGATCTTCTGCCCCGTGGCATGTGGGATCTTCCCTCACCAGGGATCGAACCGGTGTCCCCTGCATTACAAGGTGCATTCTTAACCACTGGGCCACTGGGAAGCCCCTGCTGGCTTTCTGAATAAAGTCGCTACTCTTTGCCCCCAAAACTGGTCTTTCAATTGACTGGCCTGTCCTGGTCATGAGCAGGCTGAGCCTGGACTCATTAACAACAGCTTTGGATTAGCCCTTGTCTTTTGATTACACAGGGATGTAAGTTCCAGGACAGAACGAGAGACCCATCAGAGGGGTGTTCTGTCCCTCATCCACAGGCAGAACGACGCTCACAACACCTGTCCAGAGCACCCAGCCTGGGCAGTCCATCCTCCCAGGTGGACCCAGTCCTCACCGCATCAGTGGCATTTCCCAGAGACAGACGACGTTCTCACTTCATTTAGGACGTGGAGGGGCAAAGACAAGCCAGCACCATCTCCAGACTAATCAGCTTTGAACCACGGATGCTCTAGGTAACTGTTATTTTCTCAAAGATACTGATGCAACTTGCCTCATTAAAAACAAAATCCCAGGCCTTCCCTGGTGGCTCACTGGTCAAGAATCCACCTGCCAATGCAGGAGACACAGGTTCAGTCCCTGGTCTGGGGAGATCCCACATGCTGCGGAGCAACGAAGCCAGTGCGCCACAACTACTGAGCCCGGGCCCCGGAGTCCAGGAGCTGCAGTTACTGAGCCCATGTGTCCTAGAGCCCGTGCTCTGCAACAAGAGAAGCCACCAAATGAGAAACCTGAGCTCTGCAGCTAGAGAAAACCCTGAGCAGCAACAAAGACCCTGCACCGCCAAAAATAAATAAATAAAATTTTTTTAAAATCTCAGTTGTTTCTCAAAAAAAAAAGGGGGGGGATTGTGACATGGTCATGTCAGCAGGCTTCAAGAGATTCCTGTTTCAACATCTTTGCAAGACTGGCTCTTAAAGTTTGATTTCTATTCTCTTCATACTTTCTTCCTCTCTTTGAGTCAGTATGGGTATTTTTCACTTCCTGAAATAGAAGCCATCCCTTTCATTGTGTTTTCAAATTTACTGGAACTTATCATTATAGGTTATCTTAATTGTTTGATCGAGACACTTTAAATTGCTGCAGGCCTGTTCAACAGGCAAACATGTAGTAACTTATGGGAGAGTTGTGTGTCACTAAATATTTGTAGAGAATTAATTTTTCAAATTTCATAGTTAATTAATATGAAGGCTAACAACATATATTAAATACCTGCCTATATACAAGATTTTAAAAAATATGCCATTGTCATATGGGTTAGTTCAGCTCATCCTTTCAGACACTGATATGTGGTCTGATTTGCCAAATGAGCTTTGTGCATCTTTTTTTTTGGCCTCCATCATGTGTGGGAGAACTCTGAATACATTTCATTTCCATCTGCTCTAAGCAACACAGAATCAATACTCCTTTGACATTGCCATTCTATTCTTCTTGTGGGCTATGTGTGGCGCAGACTACTAGCCATAATTTCAGTGTCTGTTGGCATGATCTAAGCATGAGGCCCCAGCAACTAGCCTTTGTTTAAGGGTCCAGAGGTTTAGAAGTTAAGATGAATGTAAAATCAATGTCAGTGACCTCAGAAACTGTTTCTATAATTTATGGCAGCCCGAGGAAATGGTAAAAAACATGTTGGCAGTTTATTAAATGTTCTGTAGTCCACTCGGCTCCTCTGTCCATGGGATTTTCCAGGCAAGAATACTGGAGTGGGTTGCCATTTCCTTCTCCAGGGGATCTTCCCAACCTAGTGATCAAGCCCGTGTCTCCCGCTTGGCAGGCAGATTCTTTACCACTGAGGCACCTGGGAAGCCCTATTAAATATTTAGATCTTAACTAAGAGATCATCCTACTCAAACATGGCTTTTCCATTCCCAGGAACCCAACATTTAAGAGAACTCTTTTCAAGATCAAGTTAAAAAAAATGTAAATTCTTAATCTTGATCAAAATCTTTGGTAATTTGGAATTGAAAGGAGTAACTAGGTCTAAAAAAATTTAGCCTATCAGTGACTCTCTCAGAAAAGTTATTTTCTTGTAAACTTAAACTTAGCAGTTGGATTCCATGAATAGCTATTTATTTTCATTATGGTTTCCAAATTCTGAAAATGGCCATTATTCAATTACACATAGGGAATATGATGAAAGAACAAGCATTGTGCAGGGAAAAAAAAAAATCTCTCTTAAAAGGGCCTGATTCTAAGATGTAGAATCATAGGCAAGGTCTCGATGAGGGAGAACCAAGAACCTTCAAGGACATAACATTAAAACCATCCCCAGGATGATCTTACCATCAGTAGGAAGTGATGGGCCCTGCAAGAGTTAAGCCAGAACATAAGGAAATTTGAGAGACAAACTGCCCCTCGAGTAGGGAGTGCTCTCTCTTTATAAGGACACCCTTTACAAGGACACCCTGGTCTTTATAAGGAGACTCTGGTCCAGTGTGACCTCATCTGCACTTGATTACATCTGCAAAGGCCCTTTTCCCAAATAAGGCCACATTTACAAGTGTGAATAGTATTCAAGGATAATTAAGAGAACAATGCTTCATATTTTTATGGGGCTTCATAGATTACCGAAGACTTTCATATGTATTACCTCATTTGTATTTTTCCCCACAGTTCCGTGAGCCAAGAAAGACAGTTATTAGTTCCTTTTCTCAGGTGAAGAAACCAAGGCTCAAAGAGGCTTACCTCATCCCTGAGGTGCCTCTGATGACCTGTAGCCTGGGTGGCCAAGCCCACTGTCTTTCTTCATGCCAGTTTGTCAATCCAAGGGCCTTCTGCAGAAATTTGACAGCTCAGCACAGACACATGCATTTTATTTTTTTCAGATGCCTGCATTTTATAACACACTAATGTGACAATATTTCCAGTTATGACATTTACTTTGACCTGTACGTGATCTAATCTACTTAATTTTTAGGCCAAGGGAGCTAAGTGACTTTTCCACGGCCCCTTGGCTAGTTGATAGTGTGTAAGTGACTAGACTCTACAAACTGCTCACATATACACATGCCCACACACATGACTCATGTTCTTTCCGATACATTATGCTGCTTCCCTTCAGACTGTACATATTTACATTTTCTTAAAAACTTTAACCATTTTTTTTAGTTGAAATATAGTTGATTTACAGTGTTGTGTTGGTTTCAGGTGCCCAACAGTGATTCGGTTACTTTGAATAATCTTTTCCAGACTCTTTTCCATTGTAGGTTACTATAAGATATTGAATATTGTTCTCTGTGCTATACAGTACGTCCTTTTTTCCTATTTTATATACAGATTCTTTACCATCTGAGCCACCAGGGGAGTGCATTTCATATACAGTACTGTGTATATGTTCATCCCAAACTCATAATTTATCCCTCTCCCGATCGCTCTGGTAACCATAAGTTTGTTTTCTACATCTGTGACTCTATTTCTGTTTGTAAATAAGTTCATTTGTACCATTTTTTAAGATTCTGCATGTAAGTGATATCATATGATATCATATGACTTAATATGATATTTTTATAAACATTAATATATACCCATTGGAGAAGGAAATGGCAACCCACTCCAGTGTTCTTGCCTGGAGAATCCCAGGGATGGGGGAGCCTGGTGGGATGCCAGGAAATGGCAACCCACTCCAGTGTTCTTGCCTGGAGAATCCCAGGGATGGGGGAGCCTGGTGGGATGCCATCTATGGGGTCACACAGAGTCAGACATGACTGAAGAGACTTAGCAGCAGCAGCAGCAGCAAATATTTAGATATTCCCATCAGTTTTTCATTTCTTTTGGCCCCAAATGCAGAAACCATTTGCAAATATAATTGCAGATATAAGATTTCATCAAAGGCAAACTTTAAATCCAAACTTGAAAACAAAACTTTTTTTTTTGCCTTGCTGGGCGGTATGTGGGATCTTAGTTCTGCGACCGCATGGAGTCTCAACTACTGGACCACCAGGGAAGTTCCAATAAAACCAATTTTTAAAAAAATGAAAATCCCCAGTAAAAAAGGAATACATGCTGGTGAACCCTCAACCAGGCTTCCATGCTGAGCACAGAGGCACACAGAGAAATCAGAGTTCCGCTGAACTCTTCAGTCCTTCTCCCAGCCCCAGAAATAACCAGTGTTAAGATTTCAATGTGATTCTTTCCAGAACCATTTCTTTATCTCTTTTTTGGTTGTGCCACAAAGCATCTGGGATCTTAGTTTCCCAACCAGAGATCAAATCCTCAGCCCCTACATTGGAAGTGAGGAATCTTAACCACTGGAGTGCCAGGGAAGTCCCTCCAGCACCATTGCTATGAAGATAAGAACACATAATTAACTTTAGTTTAAAACACAGTCTTAGTAATGCTTAGTATCTTAGTTTAGTATCTAAACAGCCTCGGATGCTATATATGACTCTGTGCCTTATGTTTTTTGCTTTAAAAATATATCAGAAATCTTACTGGATGGGACAAGTAGCTCTGACTCCTTCATTTAGTAGGTGACTAGGCTCTCATAGTTTAGATGCTTCGACATATCATGACACAATTACTCTTCCCCCTAGAGACCATAAAAGATTGGCAGATTTGACTATATAAAAATTCTAAACTTGGGAGCCATGAGCTAATATAAACAAGGCTGCCCCTGCCAAGTGTGGGAAAGTTTAAGTATCAGAAAGAAAATATTAACTGCAATGAAAAAAACATCAGATGTGTGTGAATCTGTGATTTCACAGTGATGCGAAAACACTCACTGTTTTTTAGAAAATGTTAGGGAACCAACTGGTTTTGAAAACTGGTAAATACTGACAGAGAATCAAGGTTTTATCCTGTCTTTTCCAACACAAACATGACTCCAGGGTAACCTAAGAGTTGATACGGAGAAATTTCTCTTTACAAAAATTTGCTTGTTGTTGCTCAGTCGTGTCCAAATCTTTGCAAGCCCATGGACTGTAGCCTGCCAGGTTCCTCTGTCCATGAGATTTCCCAGGCAAGAATACTGGAGTGAGCTGTCATTTCCTTCTCCAGGATCTTCCCGACCTAGGGATAGAACCTGAGTCTCCTGAATTAGCAGGCAGAGTCTTTACCACTGAACCACTAAGGAAGTTCCTTACAAAAGTTTACTAGCTAATAAATGGAGATGCTCCCGCCTAGGCCATATTATCTGACCACCTCTCACACACATTATGGGGCTTCCCTGGTAGCTAAGTGGTAAAGATCCTGCCTCCCAACGCAGGAGACATAAGAGACATGGGTTTGATCCCTGGGTAGGGAAGATCTCTTTGAGGACGTCACAGCAACCCACTCCAATATTCTTGGCTGGGAAATCCCAAGGACAGAGGAGCCTGATGGGCTACAGTCCATGGGGTTGCAAAAGAGTCAGACACGACAGTGAGCAGCAGCAGCACACACATTATGCTAGGGCATTAACTTGGCTTGATTTCCTCTATCTCGCCCTCAAAGAGCTCTCCTAATATCTTACGTGATGCTAGGGAAGAATGAAGGGAGAAGGGGGTGACAGAGGATGAGATGGTTGGATGGCATCACCGAGTCAATGGACATGAGTTTGACCAAACTCTGGGAGATTGTGAAGGACAGGGAAGCCTGGCATGCTGGAATCCATGGGATCTCAAAGAGTCAGACAAGACTGAGCTACTTAACAACAAATACTTTTTTAAAGATTTTTTTAAGTGGATCATTTTTGGAAGTCTTCATTGAATTTGTTACAGCACTGCTTCTGTTTTATGTTTGGGATTTTTTGGCCTGGAGGTAGGGTGTGAGATCTTAGCTCCCCGACCGCCCCCCCCCCCCCACTCTGCACTGCAAGAGGAAGTCTTAAGCACTGGACCAGGGAAGTCTCCCCCAATATTTCTTGGAGCCTGTTCAAAGGACCAGGTTTTTGTCGCTTCTCTGAATTCAGAACAGCTCCTCGCCTCCATGGCCACACCTGCTCATTTCCCTTTGGCTGTTTCCTGAGCTCCCCTCGAGGGGTAACATCATCAAGAGAACAGTCTTCCAGGAACATTCTCTGCATCCTCCCGAGACATGCTTTCCCTTGTTCTCTGCAGTAACATTTCTGAGGACTTAGCCCCATTTGCTCCTAATTTTAGCCTTCTTTCGGTCTTTCTGCCTTCTAAGTCTTCCCAGCCTGGGAAAGCTCTTTCTATTAATAACATCCTTCCCCCAGATGCAGGATGATTTTTCGCAGATGTGTTTCAGTTCTAGGTTCTGCTCCGGCCCCGCCTGCAGGGCGAGTGCATCCAGGGAATGCTCAGTGGTGGTACCTGGTGGAGGGCAGGGTAGGGCTCCTACAGGTTCTCCTTGGGGTCTGGCACTCACCCCAGGGTAGGGTGGAGGAAGCTGTGATCCAGGACCCTCTTAGCCCAAGCCCCTCACTCCTGGCAGAACTGGAAGAAATCTAAGGCACAGGCTGGGAAAAGGAACTGTTAGACCTCCTTACTCTTGAGGGAAGAGAGAGCAGTCTGGTAAGCCAACCCAGAGGAGCTGTTTCTAAGGATGAGTGGCTCTGAGGCTGATGAATCTGGCAAGAAGTCTTTTTTGGCTTCGTCTTGTCTTTCACTGAAGAATCTACACAATGGGACTTCCCTCGTAGCTCGGTGGTTAAGAATCCGACTACCACCCAGGTTTGATCCCTGGTGCAGGAAGATTCCACATGCCCTGGAGTAACGAAGCCCAGCGTGCCCCAACTGCTGAGCCTGTACCTCCTAGAGCTCCACAAGAGAAGACCCTGAAAAGAGAAGTTTGTGCCCCACAAGCAGAGAGTAGCCCCTGTTCACTGTAACTAGAGAAAACCCTCGCGTAGCAATGAAGACCCAGGGAAGGAAGGAAGAAGAAAGAATATACACAATGGATAACCAACAAGGTCCTACTGTGAAGCACAAGGAATTATCTTCAATATCCTGGGATAAACCATAATGGAAAAGAATATGCAAAAGAGTCACTATGCTGTACAGTTTGAATTAACACAATATAGTAAATCAACTGAAAAAGAGAATTTACACAGTGGGGTTTGAAAAACAGACCAACTGATATTAGAGGGTGGATCACAGTGCACAACTCTCCTTGGAGTTAGCTACCTGCTCTGAAAATAGCAACTGGTAATCGTGGCTTTCTCTAAATCACATACTCCAGGCATAAACACCAATCACCTGGTGCCAATTAAGTCACAAACAGGCGCTCTGCCTGCCCAGGGCTCCCACCTGTTATTATTAGCAGCTGAGAAATAAGAAGAATCCTGACAACAACGATGTTTCTACTGTTTCGTGGGATCTTGAAGTCAGCTGATTTTAAGTGTGAGAAGCCTGTGATCTAGTCATCACCAGAAAAAAGTCCAACTCACTCTGGCTCATGAAATATTAATGAAGAGTTAGAGTTACTTGCATTGACTTCAGCACAGTTAATAGACCAAAAGTCAAATCAAATCTGTGTCTTCCACTTCAGAGGACACAGAAAGCTATCAATGTTTAGTAACCTACCAGTTTTAGCAAGAGATCTTAATGTGTCCTCTAGTTTTCAAATTTTTCTGCCTTTTGGTTTTATTGCCTAAATAATTTCGGGTCTATTGTAAGGAAAAGTTGGTTCATTATTTTACTAGGGGAAATCAACTGAGAGTTTAATAATAATAGACTTTTTAGAACTATAATTACTTCCAGATGGATGATTACATCTGTCCTTACCTTCTAAAAGAACTACTTAAGTGACCATCTGTTTTTCAGTAACTTTGAATGGAAATCTTTACTCTCTTGTTTAACTGGTTGTCACCAAGTTTGTAACCTGAACCACACTGAAGGTTTTTAAGACTATGATAGTGATGTGCTTTTCTTCTGTCATTATTAAATGAACATATTGTATAACTCAACTTTTGCAACTGCCTTTGGGAAATTAAAGTATGATCAGAAGAAAATAAATGAATTATACATGCTTTTACTTGTTCTTTCTTAATATCAATCAACAGTTACAGTGTATTTTGCAAGTACTGATTGAAATGTTGACCGTGGGCATTCCTTACCCCATGAGGCCATGAGACTTTCTCAAGGAGACTGTAGATGACTGCTTAGCCCAGGGCACCTCTGAAAGTATTCAGCATTTACTAAATCTTTGTCTCTATGGCTGTTTCAGGCAATCTTCAAACTGGTAAAGAACGTGCCAGGTTTGGGTAAGAATTTCTGCCAACTTTTACTGCTTTCTTTCAAAGCAAGGAACATGTGTTTGGTTGCATCCAACTCTTTGCGATCCTGTGGACTGTAACCCACCAGACTCCTCTGTCCATGGGATTTCCCAGGCAAGAATACTGGAGTGGGTTCCCAGTTCCTCCTCCAGGGGATCTTCCTGACCCAAGGATCAAACCCAAATCTCATGCATCTCCTGCATTGGCAGGTGGATTCTTTACCACTGAGCCACCTGGCTCTCTAAGAATATCTGAGCAATCATTGCAAATTACAGAAAAAAACAGGAGGAACTATTTTCAACACAAATGAATGTCTAAAATCAAAGGGGGTTGCAAAAGAAAGGGACTTGGTGGGTGACAGCTGACAGAGGTGGCTTTCTTCTTGGAATGATGCAAATGTGAAAATGTTCTCAAGTGGATAACAGCGATAGTTACCCACTCTGAATCTACTAACAGTCCTTAAACTGCACGTGTCTAATGGGTGTCATCTGACATAAGCCACTTGCCTGCACTGTGCTTCTGGTGGCTGTCATCCCTGCTTCCTGTTTCATCAAGTTCTCTTGACTCAGGTATAGTAACTAACTGGGCTTCCCTGGTGGCTCAGTGGTAAAGAATCTACCTGCCAGTGCAGGAGATGTGGGTTCAATCCCTAGTCTGGGAAGATCCCCTGGAGGAAGAAGTGGCTACCCACTCCAGTATTCTTGCCTGGAAAATGCCATGGACAGAGGAGCCTGGAGGGCTACAGTCCATGGGGTCGCAAATAGTCAGACACAACTTAGTGACTGAACAACGACAACGATAACTAACTGGACAGTGTTCATTTGGTTGGAAATGATAAAGCCATCCCATGACTGAAAGTTGAGACACATCAGAAAAGCAAAGAAAAATATCCAGGGATGAAGGGAGACAGAAGATGGTGGGGACTAGTGCCCGTGCTATGCTGCTGCGGTGGAGGGTAGTGGTGATGCCAAGAACGAAGGTGATGCTGGGGAGACAGAAATGGAGCATCCCACGGCACTGGGGCCTGGTCCCTCTGGGGACTAGAGCCCGGCTCCGGAGGGAAATGCTACATCACAGTCCAGAACCATGGTATTTATCACAAACCTTTAAGTGTGTATTTGGGGGGAAAGTGCCATGGAAATCCTTTCCCTGCATGTCATGTTACAGTGGGGAGTCCAGATGGACATGCTGGGTCGGTGACGTAGCATCCCTGTGCTCTCCTTTATCCACACAGGTTAGCACCAAGGTCAGGAATGCAAGCTCTTTCCCGGTTAAAAGCACTTGAGTGCTCTTTGGCCCAGAGAATTTCGATATTTATAGCCTTTCCTACAATCAACAGGGAAGAAGTGGGTTCCCAAAGTGCACCCTGAGAAACAGAAATGCACAGAATGTAACTAATTACATTTCGGATTTTACTTAATAGGGAAGACAATGGGTAAATGCAATGAATGCCTCCTAAGTCCTGATTCTGTTTAGTCTCACACATATTTCATCTCTACCTCTGGCTTTAAAATCTAAATAAAACTAGAGCCTGGAGGGTATCATGGATTACATGGGCTTCAATGAAACCCTGAGAATGTGAATAGAAATTCCATGTGAATTTAAAGCCTTTACAAGTCCATACTCCTATGAAAGTGCCTGAAATACTGATGAAAGCAGAAGAGCATTGAGAGAGAAACCGGTCTCATCAAGAAGACAAGAGACAACAGACATTGCCGAGGTGGTGAAAGAGGAAACTTTACACACCGTCAGCGGGAATGTAAATGGTGTGGCCACTATGGAGAACGACATGTAAGTTCCTCAAAAAACTAAAACCAGAACTCCCAGATGATCCAACGATTCGACTCTGGTAGATGCCCAGAGGACATGAAGACAAGATTTGGATATCTTATCTGCACCCATGTTTACTGCAGCATTATTCACAGTAGCCAAGATGTTGAAACAACCCAAGTGCCCGTTAAGGATGAGTGAATTATAAAGAGGTGCTATATACACAGGACGGAATATTATTCAGCCACAAGAAAGGAAGATATTCTCCCATTTGGGGAAAACATGGATGGACCTTGAGAACATGGTGTTAAGTGAGGTAAGACAGACAGAAAGACAAGTACTAGATTGTATTGCTTACATGTGGAATCCAAAAAAAGTTCAATCTGTTAAAACAGAGACAAATGGTGGTTACCAGGGAAACCCAGAGGGTCCTCCCAAAGCTCCCTGCAGTCTCGGAGTCTGGTCCAGTCTGCGGGCTATCCTGACCCATTCTGTATTTACTGAGCGCAAACCTCATACACAACAGGCTTGGAGGAATATTTGCTGGTTGAAGAACTTCTTTTCCACCAGTTACAGCATATGGGTTATGAAATGTACATGCAGACCAAGGATAATAAAAAGTTACAAAAAGGTGTGTTCGTAAGTCATGAAAGCAGGCTTTTCTACTTTCAGGTCTGTCTGGGCAAATTTTCTCTTCCCCCCAACCCCCCAAAATTCTACTTGTTGCCATAGGAAATTCTCCACGATCTGTGACTGGATGGTAGGGTTGGCTAGTCAGACTTGGCCTCTTGCACATTATCAGTTAGAATTTTCACCTGTGATGATAATCCTATTATAAATGATATGAAATATTCAGCTAAAACTTTTAGGCTGTAACTTGAATCCCTAAGAGCCTTCACAGTCTGAGCACCCATCCACAAAATTTTTGTGTGGATCATTTCTCTCTCCTTTCTTCATTATGACTTTTAAAAATATTTTATACCAAATTTAATAAAATATTTGTACTTAATTATTTCCTGCCTCCAGTGTCATTTTTTATGCATCAATTTTAAAAATTATTTATTGATTTAGGGCGTATAGTTTACAATGTGGTGTCAGTTTTGCTGTATAACAAAGTGACTCCGCCATGCGTGTTCATACATCCACACTCTTTTTGGATTTCCTTCCCATTTAGGTCGCTGTGTTAGTACTTTTGGGACTTGCTAACAGTCATTAAGTTTTCCCATTCATATGAAAATGCTGAATGTTGAAATGGTGGATACCAAAAGGAAACTTAAATTAGAGCCTTTGATTTTATCTCCTAGAGGAGATTGTCTTTCACTGGATTCGTGGTCTGTCCTTCTGAATTTTTTGTTTTTTTCTTGAGAGTGCCTTATCACTCTAAGAAATGTCACTGTTATTGGTTGAACTTACTTTTTGAGAGGCCATTTCCTACAAGAACCTGGTAGTGGTACTCCACACTGACATTTAGATTATGGATCAGAAGTAACCCTTTGTCTGTAAAGGACTAGAGAGTAAGTACAGTGGCCGGTGAGCAGTCCATCTCCAGTTCTCTCCCCCACAGATTTTTAGGGACAGTGACAGAGTTTAGTAGTTGCAATGGAGACCACGTGGCCCTCAAAGCCCAAAATATTTACTCTTTTTATCTAGAATCCAGTCTTTGTTAGTCCCCCTCCTGTGGCCATTAATATTAATCCTTGACACCAGAATAAAATCTTAACTCTAAATCAGGGCCTGCTTTCTCTCAATAATTTCCAACCTATGTGAAGGTTTCCCTTGGTCTGAACGAGCAGATGGAGTAGTAAGCACACCTTACTTCTGTTTACCCCATGGGGCACTCTCCACACTGACTCAGATCAACACCATCCACCCACAGTCTCGCTCTTCACCCCACAGCTGTACGCAGGCCACCTTTAGACAGACTGGGATTGCTTTTTGATGCCCATCAGTGGATGCCTCCGGAGTCCTTTTCCAGTAGGTCGGCTGCTGGTCGGGCTAACAGACATACCAGCACACCTTCACCTCGGTTCCACACTGCCTTCCTGTTCCCAAGACAGTTCTCCAGGGGCTGAGGTGTTGGGGTTTTTTTGTCTGCTGTTCCTAGGACGTGTGTGACAGAATCTCTGTTTTGGTTTTCTACAATTTGCACCAAAATATCTCCTGAATTTTAGGTTCCCCATCACCCCACACCCTGCCAGCATGAAGTATTAGATGGCTAGATATGCTGAACAAGCAGATCCAAAATTGAAAAAATTCTCAGTGAATTGGAATGTTTAATGCTTATGCATTTTAGACTTTTTGTAGGGAACCACAGCCATTCATCTATTTTTATGTGACCACATAAAGCAGTCAGATATAGGGAACTAGGAATAAAACCCCATCCTAAAGGATGCATAAAAGGCTCATGAAGGAACAATTTCCATTAAAAGATAATCTCTATGCAGTCTCCTCATTCTCAGGCTACGTTTGATATATTTTAACAAATAAGTGCTCTATCACAATTAGAACTCAGAGCTTAATACCCTCAGGATTTTGAATACATCACTAGAAGATAACGAAGAGATATCTTTTGGAGGTTAGTTAATGATGCAAGTTGTTCATGTTATTAGATTTTGTGAATGTTTTTCATAACTCTTGTACCATTTTCTTCACCCTCATTTAACCCACATTTATTCCACCTGGTCTGGTATGCTGTTCAGATATTTTTGTTCATAAGCAAGTACTTCATTTTGCCACAAGTACAGTACAGAACTTCCAGGTCATTTAAAGGTCTAGAAATGCCTTATTTGCTGTAGCAGAGACTTAGCTCTAATGAGAATTTGATAAATTCTAGGTTGTTGTAAAACTAGATCCCATAATTCTTTTTTTTTTTTTTTTTTGGCTGCATCGCACAGCACGTGGATCTTGGTTTTCTGACCAGCGATCAAAACCGTGCCCTCTGCAGTGGAAGGCAAAGTCTTAACCCTGGACCACCAGGGAAGTCCTGAGACCCCCCAGCTCTTGTGCCTTCACTGCTGTAAGGAGGGCAGACATCTCGGAGTCTGGAGGCTAGACCAGCAAAGCCAGCTCCAGTGGCCCCTATCACGCTGAACAGCCGAAATCTGAGCAGGGTCTTTGGCCTCAGGAATGCAGGCCCACAGCGCTATCCCCCTGGCCAGCGGCTTAAGAGGCCGGCAACTCCGGAACCGCCCAACCACACCCCAGGACTACTATTTCCATCTTAAGCTCAGTCACTCAGTCATGCCTGACTCTTTGCGACCCCCATGAACTGTAGCCCACCAGGCTCCTCTGTCCATGGGATTCTCAGGAGAGAATCCTGGAGTGGGTTGCCATTCCCTCCTCCAGGGGATCTTTCTGACCCAGGGATTGAACCCGTATCTCCTGTGTCTCATGCATCAGCAAGCAGATTCTTTATCACTGAGTCACCTGGGAAGCCCAAACAGGAAACTTAATGTAATAATTATTTGTATTTTGGGACTTCCCTAGTGGTCCAGTGGTTAAGAATCTGCCTTGCCATGCAGGGGATATAGGTTTGATCCCCGATCAGGGAACTAAGACCCAAGGGCTGCAACTACTGAGCCTAGGTGCCACAACTAAAGAATCTATAGGTGGGAAGGAAGGTTCCCACATGATGCAACGAATATTCCATGTGCCACAACTAAGACGCAACACAGCCAAATAAATACGAAACCTACTGGTCCCTTAAATCTCGTTATCAACCTCCTCCCCCCAGACATGAAAGTCATCTACAAGGGTTGGGTAGGGTGTGGGTTGAACAATTCTTTCCACCAACTTGCATCGGAACAGCTATACAAGCTTGCATGGATCTAGCCAAACAGCCCCAGAAGGCTTGGGAGCACTGCATGTGTTGCTGCCTTAGAAGGATGGATGGGTACCACAAACTCGTGTTCTGGCTCTGGAGCAAACAGCATCCAGTTAGCATCAGAGGTGACAGGCGCACAAACAGGAAAACCAAGAAAACAAGGTGCTTTCCTCCACTTCACTGTGGGACTGAGATGCACACAGTCAACCCAGGATGTTAGGAAGTCTAACTGCAAGGTGACTTTGCATGAAATGCCTTGTCTAAAATCCAAACACTGATACGTACTTGAGAAGGATTTTACAGTGTAAAGTTTATTAATAACTGGAAATTGAGCACTCCCACGCTAGCAAGGTCAATCAGCTGTAATAATCATTGAAATAACTCCAGTGAAATATCACTGCCGGGTAATAGAGCATATTGCTCACTTTTCACAAATGACTCCCCACACAAACAGCTAGAATGAAATCAGCTGGGTTCTGTGAATCCGTAATTGCGGAACACCACCTTGAGCACTCAGTCACATCAGACTTGGCTGTGAACAGCTGCAGCAGAAGCCCATTCAGTCGTACTGTGAACTGACTCACGCAGTACAGTGCTGTCTCTTAAAGTGGCTGCTCAAGGCAACATTCAGGGACCATCTCAGAAGTGCTGGGGAGTCAGTGACTCACGTGTAATGTACTGAATGCTAGGCTCTGACTCTGACCCCTATTAGCTGCTGCTGACACTATACGAATCTGAATAGAAGCTCATCCTGTGAGTCACCTGGTGCTGTAGCAAACCAATCTGCTGTATTCCCAGTCGGCCCGTGATTCACATGATAATCATAAGGGGATCTGACTTGATACATGTGATTTCAAAACTCAATTCTGCTGAACTGATTTTGAAGCCTGCTAGAAAGTCACTCCTTACTTAGTGCCCTGGATTTCCATCTGTGAACAAGTGTACAGAAATGCCAAACTAAGGGTAAGATATCCAGTTCACAATTGGAGAGAACCATGGTCTCCTTCTTCAAGGATGCAGATGCAGTTCTAGAAGTACTTTCCGTGGTAGATACATCATTCCTGTGAATAACTTTGCAAGACCGCTCACTTGAAAGGCTCTGCCACGTCAGACCACTTATGTGAAGTCTGGGGGCTTTTCAGGTAGCACTAGTGGTAAAGAAACCACCTGCCAATGCAAGTAGACTTAAGAGATGAGGGTTCGATCCCTGGGTCGAGAAGATCCCCTGGAGGAGGGTCAAGCAACCCACTCTAGCATTCTTGCCTGGAGAATCCCATGGACAGAGAAGCCTGGCAGGCTACAGTTTAAGGGGTCACAAAGAGTCAGACATGACTGAAGTGACTTAGCATGCACACACGTCACGTCATTTCTAAACCACTTATGTGAAGTCTGGACCTTTAAGCTGCATCTGTTAGTGAAAGGTGAATGTCATGAGCCGGCTCCATGCAGAATTGACAGAACACCAGGACTTTTGGAACTGTTCAAGTGTCTGAAATGAAACCAGCCACCTGGGCCGCTGCATTAAAATAAGAAAGCTTCTTTACCTCTCTCACTCTTAATCTGGAATCATAAAGTCTCCTTGTATATAATCTAAGTTGTGTATGACTCTTTTGCAACCCCATGGACTGTAGCCCACCAAACTCCTCTGGATCCATGAGATTGCCCAGGCAAGAATACTAGAGTGGGTTTCCACTTCCTTCTCCAGAGGATCTTCCCAATCCAGGGATCGAACCTGAGTCTCCTGCACTGGCAGGTGGGTTCTTTACTACTGAGTCACCTGGACAGCCCAATCTTGGAAGACTTTCCAAAAAGCTCTCTTACAGGCTAAAGACCTTCAAAGCCAGGAGAAAGGAGATTAAAAATCTATGAAAAGGTCAAAAATGTTTTCGAATGTAAAACTTCTACAAGGGATTAACAGAATATTCAATCAAATATGTTGAGTTCTGGCCCGAAGGCCACAGGGGCAAGGCCTCGCACCAAGGCCACAGAAGCGAAGCCCAGAATCAAGGTCACCTCTGAAGCTGACTGAGCCACTTTGTAACCTTGCCAAAAGCCCCTTGATCATCACTGACCAGCTTCCTGACTCCCAATTAGGCAAAGATGCCCACTCCAGTTAACACCCTATAGCACCCCAACCAATCACCTAATGCCAACCTTCCAGCAGGAATTTTTTCTGAGGCTGTAAAAATTTACTATTAACCCACTAACACTGTCGGTTTTCCCTGGTTTTCCCTAATGGTGGTTGGACCACTGTGCTCACAGTGTCCACTTTATCTCTGCTCTTTGTTCTTAATAAACTTCTCCCTTCTGAAATGCTCTGTGTCTGGAAATTCTTTTCCAACCCGTGCTCGGACTGCTTCAAAAAAATGTGGGATATGAAATTCTAATGCTGTCTCTGCTTTGATCTGACACCTTTCCATACCTCGAGCAAGTCACGTGGTCATATCTTCTGGTGTGAGGGACCACGATTAAGGGGTCTGACAATAGTAACAACATTACTGCCTGGGCTTTCTTATGTTGAAGATAATGCATGCTTGTATATTTCTTCCTTCTGGTTTCCTATCTGTTAGAGTTTCATGAATCTGCAAGGGTTTCCCAGGTGGCTCAGTGGTAAAGAATCCGCCTGCCAATACAGGAGACTCAGATTTGAACCCTGAGTTGGGAAGATCCCTTGGAGAAGGAAATGGCAACCCACTCCAGTACTTTCCTGGGGAAATCCCATGAACAGAGGAGCCTGGCAGTCCTGGGGTCTGCAAGAGCTGGACATGACTGAGGGACTGAGGACACGCATACATCAATCTGCAGTCAACAGAAAATCATCTGCTTGGTGTATAAGAGCCCTTGGCATCAAGTCAGATCTAATTCCAATCCCATTTTGGCCTCTGTTTAGCTGGAGATGTCTGACAGGGCCCTTAACCTCTCTGAATGTTTCCACATCTGTAAAGTGAAGGAGGTAAGTGAGTAATCTGAGTTTTATCGTTCTATCTTTGTGATATCAGGCTTCCCTGGTAGCTCAGCTGGTAAAGAATCCACCTGCAATGCAGGAGACCTGGGTTCAGTCCCTGGGTTGAGAAGATCCCCTGGAGAAGGGAAAGGCTACTCTCTCCAGTATTCTGGCCTGGAGAATTCCATAGACTGTATAGTTCATAGAGTCAAAAAGAGTCAGACACAACTGAGCGACTGATTGGATTTTAGGAAAGTTAGCATTTCTAGCTCCCAAGTTTCCACATTCTTTTAAGTAAAATGGACTCAGTGTAGTATTTTAATGCAGACATTGGATTTTCCAAATATAGCATGACCTAAAACATAGTTTTAATAAATATTTGGTTTACGAAGTGAAATATTTTGAAGTTTAGAGATAATCTTTTCTTCTTTTTAAAAATAATTTTATTTATTTATTTGGCTGCACCGGGTCTTAGTTGAGCCATTGGAACTCTTAGCTGTGGTATGTGGGATCTAGTTCCCTGACTAGGAATTGAAACTCCACGCCCTGCACTGGGAGCACAGAGTCTTAGACACTGGACCACATCAGGGAGGTCCTGAGATAATATTCTTAAAATGCTATTTGATGTTTATAAATAAACAAAATGATTATTTGAAATAAAAGGGTCCATATAATGTAGAAATGTATTGTTTTTAAATTTAGATACTGACAGAAAACATTTTCTATTTTCCTAATTTTGATGGACATCTTCTATTTCATTATGTATACTCTTTATAACAAATAAGAGGTGCACTTTGTTCTTGATCTTTTTATAATTTGAAGTCTACTTGGCCAATTTAGCATCAATATAATAACAAGAGTAATACTAGCTTTTGTTGGTATGTAACAGGGCTCTACTGCATTAATTTACTGAATGTGTGATAAGTCTCTTCAGTCGTGTGGGACTCTTTGCGACCCCATGGACTGTAGCCCGCCAGGCTCCTCTGTCCATGGCATTTTCCAGGCAAGAATACTGGAGTGGGTTGCCGTTTGCTTCTCCAGGGAATTTACTGAATGCTGGCAGTCAACCCATGGCATACCTACTCTTCTTATCTCTATTTTACAGACGATAAAAACTATGGCACAGGGAGGTTGAGTAACTTGCCTGAGGTCACACAGCTAAGGGGAGATCTGAATCTAGACAGTTCTTGAGTCCAGGACTTCTACCTATTACGAAATATTGTGCCTCCTACGCAATACTGATACCTGATACAAAAGATGACACTAAATTTACAGGACGAGGCCCAGTAGAAAATCAGGTCGTGAGCAAAAGGAAAAAAAAGCTAAGAGTTTACAGACAGATCCGTTTCATTACAAATTTCCTTTGCCAAGTCTTGGGGAAAAAGTCATACCCATTTCGTCACCTCGGACCTTTGTTTGGTCAGCTCCACGATCTGGAACCACCAGAAGGGAACTGAAGCCCAGCCACGCAGGGGCCCTGCGCTCCAGAAGAGGGGAGCTGACGCCAGAGGGTGACGAGAAGGTGCCCCCGCCACCGGGGAAAGCGCGAGCTCCACGGGTGAATGACTGCTTCGGCCCGCTGGTGGCGGAGGGGCGTTCCGCCGGCGCCACAGGCATCCGCTGCGGTCGGGACTCCCCGCGCCCTCTGGCCAATCGGCTCGGCGGGGGCAGACAAAGAGCGCTCGGCCTCGGCCGGATTCTCTGGAGGAAGGGAAGTCGGGGTGAGTTCCCCCGGAGCGCCCTCCTCCTCATGGACTGAAGCTCGGCCTCGGCGCCCACTCCTGCAGCCGGTCAACCGCGGGGAGCGCGGGGACAGAGCTGCAATCCCGGCCTCGCCCCCTGCCCGCCGCCCAGGCTTTTCCCGCTCGCTGGCCAGTCCCGGGGGCTCGCAAGCCATTCGAGTCCCCAGGCCCTACCGCAGTCGGCTCCGGCAGCGCCGAGACCATTCCCCATACCCGCTGCCCACTCCTTCCAGCCCGCTGCCCCCACCGCTGGAGGGCCTCGGGCGCACAATCCAATCCCGCCTGCGCCCCCTCTCCTCCGCGACCCCTCCCTTGCCCACTCCCCCACAATCCGAGGAGGGGAGTCGCGGCGCCCACCGACCCCCCAAAGCCCACTCCCTGCCGCGCGCCGCCGCCCCAGGGGTCCACTCCAGCTCCCGGCCAAGTCAGATCTCCGTAACCTGGGCTCCAGACTCGTTCAAACTTCCAGCGCAGCCCCGAGAGAGCGGACGACTAACCGCTCGGTTCCTGCAAGTAAAACACCCGCCGCGCCGCCTCCACCTCCTCGGCGCGGGCAGAGGGTGCCGACAGTTCTGTCCAGTAGGTTTTCAAGAGCTTCAGGGCCGACACAGAGTCAGACCCCCGCGGCTCCGTGGCGGGCGCCCGCCGGAGTGGAAGTCTCCACTTCCTCTCCACCTGGGCGCACTGCCCGCCTCCGGCGCCCGGAGTTTCCCAAATCCGCTTCGGGTGTCAGTAGCCCACCCACTCACTGACGCCCGGTCACCGGGGTGGAATCCTGCGGACTCCTCGGCGGAGCCCCCTGGAAACGCGGTCACAGTCCAAGCCCGGCACCCGCTGCGCACTGACTCAGGCCTGCTCCCGCCACCGCGGTCCTGCCCCCCGTGCGTTCCCCGCGCGGCCCCCGCCGCCCTGGGATCCGAAGTCTGAGAGCGAGTCCGGAAGGGAGAAGGAGCCGCTGAGCTAGCGGGTACTCACGGTTCCTCGGTCCACCCGGCGAGCTGGAGGGGTGGCTAAGGCCAGCTCGCCTCCGTCCGCTGTGCGCATGCGTCCCGCGAGTGCCTTATTTTTATTATAATTCCAAGTGCAGCCCTCGTTAAGCCCGCGATCGCCCTCCCTGGCTCTCCTCTGCCTTTGGCTCTCGGCCTTTCCAGTCGCCCTCTTCTCCTGCTCTTTCCCTCCCTTGGCTCTGCCTCTCCCCGCCCCTCTCTCCCTCTCCCTGGCTCCGCGATCCCAGGGCTCGCCTCCCTCCTGCGGCGGCGCGATGCTCTGCGGCGAGAGCTGGAGGTCCTCATCCACGCCCGGACCGTGGTCCCCTTCTCCAGGCCCTGATTAGGACGTATGGAGAGTGTGGGCGCCGAAGAACCCCCTCGGCTATTCCTTACGCTGGGGTTCGCGAGGACTGAGTGGGACTCCCGCGTGCGGGAGAAAAAGCGTGGGACCTTGTGAATGGAGCGCTGGGAAGGAGGAGCCAGTGTGCGCGCGGGAGTGGGCCGCGCGCCCAGGTGCTGCTGCCGGGAGAGTCCGGCCGCCGACTCTCCGCCTCGGCAGGGCAGTCCCCGCCGTCTCCTCTCCCCCGAGTGCTTCTCCCAGCTCGCCCTCCACCCCCTCAGGCTGCAGCCTCAGCCTCCAACGGCCTGATACTGAAAAGGGGCTCCTCACCCCCTCCCCACCCGCCCGAGAGAGTCGAAGGCCCCACCTGGCCGGACGGCGCGGGGGTGAGGGTGGGGGGGGGGGGAGCGGGGGATAACTAAACTCCTTTTGGAATCCGAGGAAGGAGGAGACCTGGAGGGTGGGGGGAACCCACCGCCAGTGGATAGTGGCGTCCCGGTGAGATCGCGGACTGTGAGGAGACCACAGTACTCACGGGTATGGGCGAGCTCTGCCCGGCGCTGGCGTCCACTTCCCGGGGCAGGCGTCCCCCTGGGGGTCGGCCAGGCAGTACTAGAGCTGCCCTGAGCAGGAGCGAGAGGCGACCCGTCCGCTCCTTGTGCCCGGGCGAGAACCCGGCGGCTGGCAGGGCGGGGATCAGGGCGGAGAAGTCCCGGCGCCGCAAGGGAGCCTCAGGAGCGGGTCGCCGAAGGAGGAGAGCGAAGAAGCGCGCGAGGCCGGAGAGCGTGCTGGAGAGCAGGCTGAGCAGCGTCGGGGCAGCGGGCGAACCCGGGAGCTGTGGGGGGCCGGCGGGCAGAGCGAGAGGCGGGGGAGGAGAGAGACAAAACCACACAAGGTCACTGTAGGGTCCGGCTACAGGCCGAAGAGGAGGTGCAGAGTGCCAGTCTGCGGCATTTTGAGGCGTTACTTTGGGGGTGCAAGGGAAGTCGGTGAGAGCAAGAGGAAAAGGACTCTGCTTCGCTTCTCCCGCCTCTCATTCCTCCCCTGTCTTCCCTCTCCGCCCCTTCTCCTCCCACCCCCTCTAACTGCCTGCTACTTAAGGTATGGTCCTTGCACCGGCAGCTTGGATAATACTTGGGAGTTTGTTGGAAAACCAGAATCTCAGACCCTATCCTGACCCACCGCCTCAGAATGGGAATGTTAACATTCCCAGGGAATTCTGAGACCCGTTCCCTGTGAGGTGCGGTGCACAGCAGTGTCTGTGTTCACCTCTCTTGGTTCTTTCGAATTTGGTTGAAAATCTCCTAGTTCACTTTTGCAACTCTCACTCTGCCTCATCCTCTCATCCTGCCTCTTTCTCTCTGTTTTGTTCCATCTTCCAAAGTGCCCAGAGCTCTACTAGAGAGGGGTGAGGTCACCAGGGCCTGTGAGAACTGTCCAGGGGAGGCCTGGTTACAGGCAGGAGACTGAGGGGCCTTCAGGCTGGAGGAAAATGCACTGGCGATTTGATTTCGGTTGTGCTGGGTACTAGGGTCAGGAGAGACCAGAATTTAGCACAATCTGCAGCCCCCATGCCACACGCCCTGTGTCCATCTTATTCCTCCAGCGCAGGCCTCTCACCCTCCACTTGTTGCTTGGAACATCTAAGAGGCTAAGGTAAAGATAAACTATTATTTTCTTGGTATGTATCAGTTCAGTTCAGTTCAGTTCAGTTCACTCAGTCGTGACGACTCTTTGCGATCCCATGAGTCGCAGCACGCCAGGCCTCCCTGTCCATCACCAACTCCCAGAATTTACTCAAACTCATGTCCATCGAGTCTGTGATGCCATTCAGCCATCTCATCCTCTGTCGTCCCCTTCTCCTCTTGCCCCCAATCCCTCCCAGCATCGGTAAACGTTAACTTAGAACTCAGGGGCTCAGGACTCTACCTTGCTACCAACGCGACAGCTAACCTTCGGAAATTCTTATTCTTTGAGTTTATCTGATTCATTTACGCAGTGAAGGGATTGAACTCTGGCTTTTTGAGGTCACCCGCCTTGTTCAGGTTTTTGGAGCTCTCAGAGCTTCTTGGTCCACTAACATTTAGTGAAGTTACAAACCGGAACCTAACTCAGCCAATCCAAACAGCCCCCGCAAGCAAAGTGAAAAGACAATTTAATCTGTGTATGAAAAGCAAGAGCAAGTGGTTGCCAAGAAAAATAAAGGTGGAGGAGGGAAGCAGCGAATACAGGCGACCCGGGGGCGTGGCGCGCGTCCTCGGGGCGCGGCGGCCGCTCTCCAGGGTCCTGAAGGCGGGAGCAGCCGCGTGGGCTTGGCGCACGTCGCCGTTAGGCAGTGGCAGGGCCAGGCCTGCTTCCTTTCCTCCGGTGGGAAGCGGGTGTCGGGAGGGAGCGAGGAAACCTAGCAACCCATTCTCATTCATGAGGCCCTTTCTGGGAAGCTGCCGGGCGCGCCGGCTGATTCGTCCTTCGCTCGTTGGTATGCGCCTGGCGAGAGTGGAGCTGGGTTTGCATTTCCGAGCAAGTTCACTGTTTAGCTTCCCTCATTACCTTTTCCTAGAGAACGGGGTCGTTCTCATGGTGTTTTCATTCTCCGCGTGCGGACGCTTCTCTCCCGTCCCCCGCTTTCTGGATCTCTGCCGCGTTTATTTTAGGGGTTGGACCCGGAAATCCCCGAGCCTTCTGGATGCGCGCCAACGGCTCACTGGAGGGGGGAAGTGAGAGACGCGGAAAGAGCCCAGAGCCGGTCTCGGCGCCCAGGGTCTGTCTCTCGGGGAGGGATACAGGCGAGCAGCCCCTGGGCGGGGGTTGGGAGGAGAGCTCGGCCGCGGTTGCGCCCCTGGATCCGGGCGGGATGCCGCTAGCCCCGGGCGCACCTGCGGGGACCGTGGGCCATCGGCCGCGGCAGCTCCAGAGCTGTGCCCTTGGCCGCAGGCCTATGCCGCTATGCTAAGCAAGTCAAGAGAAAACAGGCCTGGTTCCCGGTGACCCGGAATTGGCAAGCCCACCCCGCGGCCTTCCCAACCGGCTTCAGGCAAGCGCTGGAACAGAGCGGAGAGCGCAGAACCGGAGCCGCAGGCGCACCTCTGCCGAGCGCGCCCGGCTGCTGGGGCTCTGAAGGTCGCTTCACAGGCCTTTCGTGGGTCCCGGTTTTCAAGTGGCTTTTCGAGAACACGTGAACCTGTAACCTGACTCTTCTCCCGCCCCAGCCGTTCTTCCCGAGTTGCTGGACGCCCCTTCCTCCGTACGCTTCATTAGGCATTGCGCTGCGGTCCTGTGAGCCCAGACAGAGACGCTTGTGAGGGAAACCGCGGACATGTGCAGGCAGAATATAAAAGGCCGGCTCCTTTGGGCCTCTGGAGAAGTTCACCTCTTCTTCTTCTCTGGAGTGGTGTTTTCCCTCGGGTCAGCAGTCCGCTCCCCCCAGTTCTGGCTCCTGTCTTGCGAAGGACCGTCGGCTTCTCCAACTAGCGGGGGTGGGAAAGCTGGAGGCATCGGGTGCTGAAACCCAGCCACTTCCTTTGCTCCTTTTGGCAAGGTCAGAGCGCGGAGTATCAAAGCAGCCACAAAATTCGATCCCAGAAAAGTTATCCGAGGAGAGACCTTCAACCGCAGGCGGTGCTGATCACTCCGAAAAGCCTTATCTTACTTTTAGGCCAGGTTCTGTATGACAGTCCAAGGGTTTGAGAAGCAATTCCAAATGGAATCATCTTGGAATCTGTATTCCTAAAAGCACTGCTCCCAGGGACTCCAGAAGTCTTAGGGAGTCCTTGATTCTGATGGGGAATCCACTTTCCTAACTGTTCATATTGTTTACTGAACTAGGCAGAGTCAACATGAACAGAGTCTGACGCCCTTCGAAAGGAAAATTCAGAAATGTCATTTACCCCTGAATAGTACATTTCATAAAGGAAACATCCATGGTGGAATTAAACTACTTCTTTACCAAAAAAATTCTGAGGGCCTTCAAAGTGAAAATCACAGAATGGAATTTGAAATTAGATTTAATTTTTTGAGCTGACCTATTTTTCCTGAACTTTATTTTTTAAAATTTTATTTTGCTGTGGTTTAGCCATACTATATATTTTAATTTTCTGTCATTGGAAGATGTCGTTTTTCCATGACCAAAACAATCATATTAGTTCACAACTGCAGGGTTACGGTTCTAATTTTGAATATTTTAATTAAAAATGTAAATGAACTAAAGCATTTGTAAATAATAAAAAAAAAAGGATCCATGTACCAAAGTCCTAAGACTTCAAAATCTTCCTCCCTGATCTTTCTCATTTGTTAGCTCACTTAAGAGGCTGAAAAAAGAACAGAAAGGAAAATAAAAGTAAACTAAAGCCTGCACTCTGTCTTCTGTAATATTCCATATCTCCAGAGATCAGGAAGAGACTTTTTTATTACATATCAGAAAATTAAAAAGAAAAATTCAAAACTCATTTTGAAGCTTTAGTGATTTTTGGGGGGTCTCTACTCTATAAAAATTACATTTGTCTACACTAGTATAGTTTTTTTTAATTATGGATGATTACAATTTTAAAATTATATATGTTATATATTATATATATAAAATCAGTTCAGTTCAGTCGCTCAGTCGTGCCCGACTCTTTGCAACCCCATGAACTGCAGCACACCAGGCCTCCCTGTCCATCACAAACTCCCAGAGTTCACTCAAACCCATTTCTATCGAGTTGGTGATGCCATCCAACCATCTCATCCTCTCTCATCCCCTTCTCCTGCCCTCAATCTTTCCCAGCATCAGGGTCTTTTCAAATGAGTCAGCTCTTTGCATCAGGTGGCCAAAGTATTGCAGTTTCAGCTTCAACATCAGTCCTTCCAATGAACACCCAGGAATGATCTCCTTTAGGATGGACTGGTTAGATCTCCTTGCAGTCCAAGGAACACTAGAGAGTCTTCTCCAACACCACAGTTCAAAAGCATCAATTCTTTGGTGCTCAGCTTTCTTTATAGTCCAACTTTCACATCCATGCATGACCACTGGAAAAATCATAGTCTTGACTAGATGGACCTTTGTTGACAAAGTAATGTCTCTGCTTTTTAATATGCTGTCTAGGCTGGTCATAACTTTCCTTCCAAGGAGTAACCGTCTTTTAATTTCATGGGTGCAATCACCATCTGCAGTGATTTTGGAGCCCAGAAAAATAAAGTCAGCCACTGTTTCCACTGTTTCCCCATCTATTTGCCATGAAGTGATGGGACCAGATGCTATGATCTTAGTTTTCTGAATGTTGAACTTTAAGCCAAATTTTACACTTTCCTCTTTCACTTTCATCAAGAGGCTCTTTAGTTCTTCTTCACTTTCTGCCATAAGGGTGGTGTCATCTGCATATCTGAGGTTATTGATATTTCTCCCAACAATCTTGATTCCAGCTTGTGCTTCCTCCAGCCCAGAGTTTCTCATGATGTACTCTACATATAAGTTAAATAAGCAGGGTGACAATACGCAGCCTTGACGTACTCCTTTTTCTATTTGGAACCAGTCTGTTGTTCCATGTCCAGTTCTAACTGTTGCTTCCTGACCTGTGTACAGGTTTCTCAAGAGGCAGGTCAGGTGGTCTGGTATTCTTATCTCTTTCAGAATTTTCCACAGTTTATTGTGATCCACACAGTCAAAAGCTTTGGCATCATCAATAAAGCAGAAATAGATGTTTTTCTGGAACTCTCTTGCTTTTCTGATGATCCAGCAGATGTTGGCAATTTGATCTCAGGTTCCACTGCCTTATCTAAAACCAGCTTGAACATCTGGAAGTTCATGGTTCACGTATTGCTGAAGCCTGGCTTGGAGAATTTTGAGCATTATTTTACTAGCATGTGAGATGAGTGCAATTGTGTGGTAGTTTGAGCATTCTTTGGGATTGCCTTCCTTTGGGATTGGAATGAAAACTGACCTTTTCCAGTCCTGTGGCCACTAATGAGTTTTCCATATTTGTTGACATATTGAGTGCAGCATTTTCACAGCATCACCTTTCAGGATTTGAAATAGCTCAACTGGAATTCCATCACCTCGACTAGCATGTTCATAGTGATGCTTCCTAAGGCCCACTTGACTTCACATTCCAAGATGTCTGGCTCTAGGTGAGTGTGAGTGATCATACCATCATGATTATCTGGGTTGTGAAGATCTTTTTTGTACAGTTTTTCTGTGTATTCTTGCCACCTCTTCTTAATATCTTCTGCTTCTGTTAGGTCCATACCATTTCTGTCCTTTATCGAGCCCATCTTTGCATGAAATGTTCCCTTGGTATCTCTAATTTTCTTGAAGAGATCTCTAGTTTTTCCCCATTCTATTTTTTCCCCTCTATTTCTTTGCATTGATTGCTGAGGAAGGCTTTCTTATCTCTCCTTGCTATTCTTTGGAACTCTGCATTCAAGTGGGTATATCTTTCCTTTTCTCCTTTGCTTTTCGCTTCTCTTCTTTTCACAGCTATTTGTAAGGCCTCCTCAGACAGCCATTTTGCTTTCTTGCATTTCCTTTTTTGGGGATGGTCTTGATCTCTGTCTCCTGTACAATGTCATGAACCTCCATCCATAGTTCATCTGTCTATCAGATCTAGTCCCTTAAATTTATTTCTCACTTCCACTGTATAGTCACAAGGAATTTGATTTAGGTCATACCTGAATGGTCTAGTGGCTTTCCCCACTTTCTTCAATTTAAGTCTGAATTTGACAACAAGGAGTTCATGATCTGAGCCACAGTCAGCTCCAGGTCTTGTTTTTGCTGACTGTATAGAGCTTCTCCATCTTTGACAGCAAAGAATATAATCAGTCTGATTTCGGTGTTGACCATCTGGTGATGTCCATGTGTAGAGTCTTCTCTTGTATTGTCAGAAGAGGGTGTTTGCTATGACCAGTGAGTTCTCTTATACACTGCTGCTACTGCTGCTAAGTCACTTCAGTCGTGTCCAATTCTGCGACCCCATAGACAGCAGCTCACCAGGCTCCCCCGACCCTGAGATTCTCCAGGCAAGAATGCTGGAATGGGTTGCCATTTCCTTCTCCAAGGCATGAAAGTAAAAAGTGAAGGTGAAGTCTCTCAGTCATGTCTGACTCAACGACCCCATGGAGTGCAGCCTACCAGGCTCCTCCGTCCATGGGATTTTCCAGGCAAGAGTACTGGAGTGGGTTGCCATTGCCTCCTCCCTCTTATACACTACAATGTGTAAAATAGATAGCTAGTAGGAAGCTGCTATATAGCACAGGGAGTTCAGCTCAGTGCTCTGTGATGACCTAGAGGGGTGGATGTGGGGAAGGTGGGGGAGGAGGGTGGTCCAAGAGGGAGGGGATATATATACACATATGGTTGATTTACTTCATTGTACAGCAGAAACCAACACGGCAATGTAAAGCAACTATACCCCACCCCACCCCTACCCCCTGCAAAGAAAAAGCAGAGCTGGGCCCCATCCTACAACTCCTGGGTATAATGCTCTGTGGCCCCACATCCAGGACATGTGCTCATTATTTACTGACACCAGTGACAGTAACCTATGACAGTGATGGTGTTGACTCATAGTCTCCAAATGACTATGATAGTTTCCAGTTGTAATTAAGTACATCTGACCACACTGATTCTCTGTGATCAAAATTCCAATGTCTCATTCCTCTCTTACTCAGTGAGTAGTGAAAATTCCAAGGCTGTTATGCTTCTAAACCTGCAGATGAGATTGAATGACTGAGTTCAACTCTGTAGGTACTAAGTCAGTTCATCACATGACTGTTAATTCTCTATTTCCCTACTAAATTGTTTAGTTCTCTGAGGTCCTGAAAGAATAATAAAGGCTGTATAATAACCTGATTTACCTGAATAGTATTTTGGGGCCTCGCAGGTGGCTCAGTGGGAAAGAGGCAGGGAATGCAAGAGACACAAATTCAATCCCTGGGTCGGGAAGATCCCCTGGAGGAGAAAATGGCAACCGGCTCCAGTCTCCTTGCCTGGGAAACCCCATGGCGAAAGGAGCCTGGTGGGTTACAGTCCATGGGGTTGCAGAGTCAGATGTGACTGAGCACAATGCAAGGAATAGTATTTTAGGGCCTAACAGAGAAGCCCTTGATAATTTAGTTAGTTAGGGATTTACACCAAAGTTTTAGGAGAGTCGGCCTCATAAAAGTTAGATAACTTTGGTAAGTTAAATCCACGGAATGCAGAATATTGTTATTCTGAAATGAAATTCAATATAGTGGACTCTGTGTCATGTCCATAGTTTCTATTTATTTATTTTATTTGCAAGAAAGCTTTCAGTCTTAGTGCAGCAAGGCTTCCAAAATGATTGACGGCAATAGTCTAAAGTAATTGTAAGTCATGCATTTCTTTTTCACTTCATATAAAGTTTCTCTTAAGAAGATAAAGGAGCACGTCAAGAAGGATTCATATAAAATTCTGTAAAGTGATTACCCTTCAAAAAATAAATTAAAAAAGGATTTCTATTGTGATATTTCATTCCAAGACTTTTCAAGACTTGATGTCAGTAACTTCAAGAAATGAAAAACTCTTTTGTTAAAACCCTAAGAGCTGGTGGAGACCAGTGCAAGCTTAACTGGTGAAGGTTGACAGAGATGCTCACGATCATCAGTATTCTCTTTCTTCACTGTGCTGTTGTTGTTCTTTTAGTCTTCAAGTCGTGTCCAACTCTTTGTGACCCCATGGACTGCAGCACCCCAGGCTTCCTGTCCTTCACTATTTTCTGGAGTTTTCTCAAACTCATGTCCATCGAGTTGGTGATGCCATCCAACCATCTCATCCTCTGTCACCTGCTTCTCCTCCTGCTCTCAATCTTTCCCAGCATCAGGGTCTTTTCTAATGAGTTGGCTCTTCGCATCAGGTGGCCAAAATACCAGATGAGTGTATGTGTATATAAGGTTTCCAATGCCATTGTCATTTGAATCCTAAACACACATAACACTAACCCCAGACCCAGACCTTGGCCCTGCCTTAGAGTGGAGACCCAGGGATTTCTCTGGTGATGCAGGGGTTAAGACTTCCCCTCACAATGCAGGGGGTGAGAATTTGATCCCTGGTCTGGGAGAGTACAGTATATGCAGAGTACATCATGAGAAATGCTGGGCTGGAGAAAGCACAGGCTGGAATCAAGATTGTCGGGAGAAATATCAATAACCTCAGATATTCAGAGGACACCCTTATGGCAGAAAGTGAAGAAGAACTAAAGAGTCTCTTGATGAAAGTGAAAGAGGAAAGTGTAAAATTTGGCTTAAAGTTCAACATTCAGAAAACTAAGATCATGGCATCCGGCCCCATCACTTCATGGCAAATAGATGGGGAAACAGTGGAAACAGTGGCTGACTTTATTTTTCTGGGCTCCAAAATCACTGCAGATGGTGATTGCACCCATGAAATTAAAAGACGGTTACTCCTTGGAAGGAAAGTTATGACCAGCCTAGACAGCATATTAAAAAGCAGAGACATTACTTTGTCAACAAAGGTCCATCTAGTCAAGGCTATGGTTTTACCAGTGGTCATGCATGGATGTGAGAGTTGGACTATAAAGAAAGCTGAGCACCGAAGAACTGATGCTTTTGAACTGTGGTGTTGGAGAAGACTCTCGAGAGTTCCTTGGACTGCAAGGAGATCCAACCAGTCCATCCTAAAAGAGATCATTCCTGGGTGTTCATTGGTAGGACTGATGTTGAAGCTGAAACTGCAATACTTTGGCCACCTGATGCAAAGAGCTGACTCATTTGAAAAGACCCTGATGCTGCGAAAGACTGAGGGCAGGAGGAGGAGGGGACGACAGAGGATGAGGTGGTTGGATGGCATCACCAACTCGATGGACATGGGTTTGGGTGGACTCCAGGAGTTGGTGATGGACAGGGAGGCCTGGTGTGCTGCAGTTCATGGGGTCACAAATAGTTGGATACGATTGAGGGACTGAACTGAACTGACTGAACTGGGAGAAAAGATCCCACATGGCTCTGAGCCAAAAAACCAAAACATAAAGCAGAAAAAATATTGTAACAAATTCAGTAATGATTTTAAAAATGGTGCACGTCAATTTTTTTTTTTAAGTGGAAACGCAGAGCAGAATCAACAGAGGAGGCTCTAGAGCCTGCGGGCCTCCCACGTGTGTGCTTCAGCATTCCCTATGGAACTGCCCAGTTTGTTCATTAAATTACAGCTGCCTCCTTCACAGGTCCTGCCTTGGTGTCTACACTGAGTTTCTGTCCAGTCTAATCCGCTCCCACCTTGCAGGAGGGATGATCTATCCGCTGGCAAATGTGATCATGTTACTCTCTCCATCTAACCATTCAGTAACTCCTCGTGTATCTGCAGGACTCAGTGGGGCATAGAAGACCTTTCCTGATTTGTTCATACTCTGCTGACTCACTCAAGTTTCTCACTGTTCTTTTATACTCGAAGTTCTGATCATTTTAAGATTCCTTCAGTTCCTAAAATCCCCTTGTTCATTCACATTCCTGCTCTTTGTATGGACTGTTACCTCTGCTGCAGTCCCGCCCCTTTCCCCATAGAGGCCTCCTTTTCTCTCCAAGGGACGTCTCCCGCTCACCATAGATGCCATTTCCTTGGGATCTCGCCCAGGATGGGTCAGCAGCCTGTCTGCTTTCTCTGAACACAGCACTTCCTGCCCTGTGTTGTAACACTGACTGTTCATTTCCCCTGAGTCTCCAAGCCCGGTGTGTGTCAGGACTGTGCCTTACTCAGACCTGTGTCTCCAAAATCTAAAGCCGTTCTGGGATGGAATGTGTATCCGATCCTTTTTTCCTAAATTAATGAACTTGGGAATGACATGACCTGGGTTTGATGATTGTGGAGGCTGGGTAATGGGTAGCTGTTTAGTTGCTAAGTTGCTATAGTCATGTCTGACTCTTTGTGACCCTATGCACTATAGCCCACCAGGTTTCTCTGTCCATGGCAATCTCCTGGCAAGTATACTGCAGTGGGTTGCCATTTTCTCCTCCAGGGGATCTTCCCGACCCAGGGATCTAACCCGTGTTCCGTGTACTGCCGGCAAATTCTGTACCACTAAGCCACCTGGGAAGCCCATGGGGAATGGACACTTAGGGTTTTATCTTGCTATTTCTCTCTGCTTTTAGGTATATTTGATGTTTTCTGTAATAAGAAGATCTTATAAAAGACATGGTGTTTAACTTATCAAGGATGTGCCTCACGTCTTCGTAAATTGCAGAAGACCATAAACGGTGGTATAGAAACAGCCCCAATTCCCTGCACACACCTCAAGGATATGAGTTTATGAAATGAGTGTTTGGAGAAGGCCTGGTGCAGAAGGGAACACGAGCCAGAGCTTGCACTTCATTTGTCCCCATCGATCAGGCCGGATCCACCAGTGTCACAGCAGAGGACACAAAAGCCAACAAACAGGACGGCAAGAACAAGAGCAGCCATTGTCCCATCCGAAGTGGACAGTCTGTGACAGCCAGGAAGACTGCTTGGGCATGTGGTTCCCCACTGGTTCCTTGTGAGCTGGATTTTGTGTGAGCCTCACTCAAGCTGCACGGGCTCCCCCCCTCTCCGCCTGGCTGCCCGGCTGCCTGAGAACTTGTCAGCTGGCCCTGATTTCTTTCAGTTGGACTCACTGGATGGCTTTACTCGGCATTTTAAAAAGACTGTTTTTCTTGAGGAAGCAGGAGGTTGGCACCTACTTGAAATGACACATCTTGGGGCCATTCAGGATTTGTAACTATCATTAATTTCCCTCGGGACATGAGACATTGGCTGAAAAAAGATTTTAACAGTGACCTCACCTGATGTGAAAAGCCGATTCATTGGAAAAGACTCAGCTGCTGGGAAAGATTGAAGACAAGAGGAGAAAGAGGCGACAGAGGGTGAGATGGTTGGATGGCATCACCGAATCAAAGGACATGAGTTTGAGCAAACCCCAGGAGACACTGAAGGACAGGGAAGGCTGGCGTGGTGCCTTGGCATCCGTGGGGTTGCAAAGAGTCGGACACGACAGCGGCTGAACAACAGGTTAAAAAGGTCAAGAGGAAACATCTCTGATTAAGGTCTCAGGAAGCAGGGCAATAATGCAATTCTATTTACTAATCCATCAGCCAATCAGTATTGACTAGACTCTTACAATGTGCCCAGCAAAGAGGTCAAGAGGAAACATCTCTGATTGGGATCTCGGGAAGCAGGGCAATAATGCAATTCTATTTACTAATCCATCAGCCAATCAGTCTTGACTAGACTCTGACAATGTGCCCAGCGGGCGAAGGCCCATTTTGTAGAGGGAAATAACCAGGTTAACAACTGGTTATTGGAGACTGTGTGCCTGCGTGTTCCCTTGTGTCCAACTTTTTCCGACCCTATAGACCATAGTCTGCCAGGCTTCTCTGTCCATAACATGGGCTACAAATCACACACGTGGGTCTGGGCGGTTTACCAGGATGGCATGGCTAGTAGGAAACCTGGATCCTTGGGTACAGGTTGTTTTTTAAAATTCAAAGTATCTGATTAAAAAAAGAACAAATCAAATGAAATTCTATCTGGCAGGTATTACTGTCTTGATTTTATAGATGGTAAAACTCAGAGAACTAAAGCTAACTTGGACCTGAATTCAAACCCCACTCTTGCCGTTCCACAGACACTGCTTTATGTCCTCCCTCTGCTGGTGGCAGCTTGGCCCTGGCCAGGAGGCACAGAACAGAACACCTGTGGCTGGGATAAAGAGGTCTTCAATTTATCAGACTCCAGTTAGTTATTAATACACCGGAGCCTCAAGTTTCACTAGCTTGAGATCCTGCACCACTTGAATTTCTGCCATTCACTGTTCCTCACCCCTTCGGTCTTTTACAAAACAGAGCAGAGCCATCTTGCTCTTGGGATCCTCAGCGTGGTCACTGCGTCTGTGCCTGCGATGGAGGGCTGAGTGCCAAGAGAGCAGCTGAGTGCTGAATCCTGACCCAGCGAGAAGGCATTTGAAAATGCAGTCAGCTTTCTGCTTCCACGATTACCTACAATCCAAAGGCACTCTATTTTTTCCCTCTTTGGATGTCATTTATGGAAAAAGAGGGCCTGTTTCTGACAGATGAGCCAAGCAGAGTTCTCCTGGCCTTTGGTCAAGACTGCACAGAAAACAGTAGGTTCTGAAGTGAAGGGGTGACGCAAGGCGGCCGGGCTTCTTTGTGACCAGAGGTAGAATCTGGTGCCTGATGGGTTTGCGGCTAGACCAGGCTGCTGCGTGTCTCCTGGGGAGGGGCCAGAAACAGCCGCACACACCAGGTCTCTCATGCTCAGGTTTTATTTGCCCCAGATTATGCTATTGGGACTTCACACTTGTGGACCTAATATTAGCAGTCCGTGCACATTTTGTGATGGGAACAATATATTAGTTCATTTATATCTAAGTAAACTTAGGTGAGCAAACTCTAGGAGATAGTGAAGGATGGGGAGCCTGGCATGCTGCAGGCCATGGGGTCGCAAAGAGTTGGACACGACTTAGCAACAGAACAACAACAACACATCTAAGCACCAAATGAACTTGAACTTTACTTTCTTCCTAATGGGAGAAGTCAGGCTAGAGTGAGAGGATGAGGTGCCCCAGGTGTGACTGGGGGTGTTGGGGAAGGTTTGAGGTGAGGGGTGGAGGCAGGCTAATGGCTGTGTTGCCTGGGTGACCTTCTTTGCTTCCTTCCTTCACGTCCTCCCTCCTCACCTGCCTCCCTCTGTGTTATCAGGATGCAAGGGGGGTGAAGAGGGGCCCCCGAAGCCTGGGCTCCCCCAGGGGCCAAAACATGGTGGACAGGTCTGGGGCTGGAACTCTGGGAAAGGGGAGACCTTGATGACACTAGTGAATTGTTCAAAACAATTTGCAGCTATTTTTAGGAAAAGACAAGAACAAAAAAAAGGCAGTGGTAGGATGTGGCTCTTAGTTCCTGATTAATATGCTTATAATCCAGCAAACTTGTTCTGCAGTGAAATGTCCACGTAATTAAGTACATAGTCTCCTACTATGGTGCGGGTGGCAACGCTCTGAGCCTTCCGCTGAAAACTTCAAAAAAAATGTCTCCTTCACAACACATGATTTTCCGGGCAAACGGTTACAGACAAAAGACTTAAATAAATGCAGCTTGCAGAAGCAGAGGGAGTAGACTTATTACAGAATTGGGAAAGGTGGTGTGAAATTGCTAATATCAGATGCTTGGATCATTTCCTTCTAGCAATGTTTTACTCATTCCATGTGGTCCTATTTTGCTTAACTTTTTTTTTTTTTCACATAACTTCCAGTAACCTTTCCTGATAACTTAGAGGTAAAAAAAAGTCATGTCTCAGTGTATCTGAGTGGTTAGGTGACCCACACTGGATTCACCTGGCCTGACTTAAAACAGCAGAGAGGGTCACACGAAGCCTTCACCATCCACTCCGGTACTCTTACCTGGCATATTCCATGGGCAGAGGAGCCTGACAGGTGACAGCTCATGGGGTCACAAAGAGTCGGACATGACTGAGCACACACAGTGGATATAAAGATGCTAGACCTCACACACCGAAAGCAAGTCTGTCTCCTTCGAGAACCTGGGTGTTCTGGGAGGTCCACACACTGGTTCAATGTTTCGGTCGCTCAAAATGCGTGCTGGACAACTGTTTAAGGTTGTCTCACAGCCGACAGGACTGCCAGGACTGGCTTGACCCCCGGGGTGGGTACCAGACCCCACTGGACTGGACTCTCCTGGGAACTGGCAGCGAGAACTTGCAGAGGCAGTGACAGCAGACTCTTTCACAGACCCCTGGGGTCAGGTTCCCAAGCTGCCAGGCTCCTGCCATTTCCTTTTATCCTCCAGTCAGGTGCAATATGAACAGGCAGCTGCAAATGACTGTTGAGACTAGACTTATGATATTTAAATCATTCCTCAGTCTCTTTTTGAATAGTAGTTCCTGGAATTGTCTCTTACTTGAGAATTGCTGTGTTGCTATGCTCAGTCATGTCTGATTCTTTGCGACCCTATGGACTGTAGCCCGCCAGGTTCCTCTGTCTGTGGGATTCTCCAGACAAGAATACTGGAGTGGGTTGCTATTTCCTTCTCCAGGGGACCTTCCTGACTCAGGGATTGAACCTGCATCTCCTGCATTGGCAGGCGTATTCTTTACTGCTGAGCCACTAGGAAGCCCTGCTTGAGAATAAATCCTGGTGATTTTTAATGTTGAAAATTCAGCCTCACATAAGCAAAATATAGTCCTTTAGAAAAACATATTTGGAGGGGGGATCGGGATGGGGAATACGTGTAAATCCATGGCTGATTCATATCAATGTATGACAAAACCCACTGAAATGTTGTGAAGTGATTGGCCTCCAACTAACAAAAAATAAATAAATAAATAAAATAAAATAAAACCATCCCCCTTCCAGACCAAAAAAAAAAGAAAAACATATTTGGTTACATCACTAATGTCAAGGTAAATTACATAGTCTGCAATTTGTGTTTTACTCTTGAATATCTTTCTGCCATAAGGGTGGTGTCATCTGCATATCTGAGGTTATTGATATTTCTTCCGGAAATCTTGATTCCAGCTTGTGCTTCCTCCAGCCCAGCATTTCCCATGAGGTACTCTGCATATAAGTTAAATAGGCAGGGTGACAATATACAGCCTTGACATACTCAGATATGCAGATGACACCACCCTTATGGCAGAAAGTGAAGAAGAACTAAAGAGCCTCTTGATGAAAGTGAAAGAGGAAAGTGTAAAATTTGGCTTAAAGTTCAACATTCAGAAAACTAAGATCATAGCATCTGGTCCCATCACTTCATGGCAAATAGATGGGGAAACAGTGGAAACAGTGGCTGACTTTATTTTTCTGGGCTCCAAAATCACTGCAGATGGTGATTGCACCCATGAAATTAAAAGACGGTTACTCCTTGGAAGGAAAGTTATGACCAGCCTAGACAGCATATTAAAAAGCAGAGACATTACTTTGTCAACAAAGGTCCATCTAGTCAAGGCTATGGTTTTACCAGTGGTCATGCATGGATGTGAGAGTTGGACTATAAAGAAAGCTGAGCACCGAAGAATTGATGCTTTTGAACTGTGGTGTTGGAGAAGACTCTCGAGTGTTCCTTGGACTGCAAGGAGATCTAACCAGTCCATCCTAAAGGAGATCAGTCCTGGGTGTTCATTGGAAGGACTGATGTTGAAGCTTAAACTGCAATATTTTGGCCACCTGATGCGAAGAGCTGACTCATTTGAAAAGACCCTGATGCTGGGAAAGATTGAGGGCAGGAGGAGGAGGGGACAACTGAGGATGAGATGGTTGGATGGCATCACCGACTCGATGGACATGGGTTTGGGTGGACTCCGGGAGTTGGTGGTGGACAGGGAGGCCTGGTGTGCTGTGGTTTACGGGGTCGCAAAGAGTCGGACATGACTGAGCGACTTAACTGAACTGAACTTGAATATCTAAATATATTCCAACCATCACTGGATGATTTAAACTACTATCTTTCAAAAGAGTTGCTGCATTTTAAATGCAATAATTATAAAGCCATCTGTAAAGTTTCTAACTCCAGGCTACAATGCCTCCCAGCCTGCAGAGAAGCCCTGTGTGGCTTCTATCAGAGCACCCAGGAGGTGAAGATATGTTTGAGAATCCTGAGACACCACGGAATAAGAGGCTTCTTACCTTGTGCCCTGAGTCTGGTGTGACTGGTAACAGACAAGAAGCCCTACAAAGCCATTGATTTTAGAATCACTGCCATTTGTTCATGTGTTCAGAAATTCTAGGTTTACATTCTCAAGAACAAAAGCAAACTCAGGCTAAGTTAGAAAACTACATAATGCTATACACCCTTGATTCTCATTCAGAAGAAACTTCAGAAGAGCAAAGAAACCTGTTAAAATGCTGTCTACCTTTGCTAAAACAAGCCACCTCTAAAGATATAATCCAGTGGGAAAACCCAATTTTTTTTTTTTTTTTGAGCAGAGCAAGGTTTACTGCAGGGTCCTGCAAGGAGATGGGTTGCTCATGCCCTGAAAAGCTCATGACCTGAGCTCCCAGGAGGGTTTCAGCAAAGCATTTTTTAAAAGCCAGGTTGTGGGGGGCGGGTATTGGGTGGCAGGGTGTGTGATAAGCTGATGTGCAATTCTCTGATTGGCTGATGGTAACGTCACAGGCGGTGTCATGGGGTCACGGGCTCACGTGATCAGTCCTTAGGCTCCAGGAGGCCTGGGGCTGTGTGCTCCCAGTCCTCAAGTAGTTAACATCTTCCATTTGATGGAGGGTTTTTACAACTGCAAAACAACTCAGGAAATGTGCTGTCTGCATGGAGGAGCTACAGCAGAGGGAAGAATGGAAGGAAGGCCCGTCCCTGCTTCCCAAAGCCCCATGGTGGGGAGAGGGGTGTGTCCTGCTCCGTTAGAATTCCTCCCTTTTCTTTGATACTTCTCAACCTTGAGAAGAACAAAGAAAACCCAATCTTTAATGTAAAACTCCGAAAGATAATTATTTAAGCATTAAAAAAAATTGTAAACATGACCAAAACTTTAAAAGTTTTTATCTAAAATGTTGAAGAATAGGACCGATGTGGGTCTTTTTTTGTACACTATTATTTTCAGAGTAGAAAAATCTTTACTTCCACTGTGGAGAATGGAGAGGCTGACATGGGGTTTTAGGAAGCAAACAGTTGGCTTTTGCATGATATTCCCACCGGAGGGGAGAATCGCGTTTTCCCAGCAGCCTCCTTGATGATAATTAATGGAAAATAGTTAATGACCCAACTCTTTAACCTCAGAGGACTGACTTTTTCAGGTCAATTGAAAAGCACGGATTATAATTGTACATTCTTTTATGCCTGTATTACACACACACACACACACACACACACATGTATATTTTAAAGGTATGCAGTCTTTTAACATTGAAATACAGTTGATTTACAATATAGTGTTAGTTTCAGGTGTATAGCAAAGTGATTCAGTTCTGTACATATGTATATATATTCTTTTTCAGATTCTTTTCCATTGTAAGTTATTACAAGATATTGAGTAGAGTTCCCTGTGCTAGGTGTGTTTCTGTTAATCCCAGACTCCTAATTTATCCCTGTTCCCAGCCATTCACTTTGAAATTGAAAATTGATCACTATTTCATTGATTATGGTGAAAGGCATTAGCTGGTATCTTAGATGCTTCATCAAGTTAAGATAGAGTCCTATCTAAAACTCTAGGGTGATAACACTACTCTTTTTGACAGGCTGAAAATAGTTTTGCTCTTTTTTTTTCGGCAGCACCATGCACCACGTGGGATCTTAGTTCCCTGACCAGCGATTGAACTTGAGCCCCCAGCTTTGGGAGCGAGGAGTCTTAACCACTGGACTGCCAGAGAAGTCCCCAACAGTTTTGGTTTTGAAAGTGGAAGTTACTTAGTTGTGCTCAACTCTTTGTGACTCTATGCACTGTAGGCCGCCGGGCTCCTCTGTCCGTGGGATTCTCCAGGCAAGGATACTGGAGTGGGTAGCCGTTCCCTTTTCTCGGGGATCTTCCCAACCCAGGGATTGAACCTGCATCTCCTGCCTTGCAGGGGGATTCTTTACCACTGAGCCACCAGGGAAGATCCCCAATAGTTTTGCTCTTAATGCCACACCACTGACCTGGCTTCTGTGAGCCAGAGACTGAGCAATGGGAGAACTCTTTACACCTTTCCAAGGACGACACCACGGGCTCTGTTATGGTCCCCATAAAAGGAAGACAATGTAGCTATGGTCACTGAGAACTCAGAGTCCCTGGGTCTGCAGCCTGGGGAACCCTCCTCCCTCTGCTCACCTGGAATCACCTGCAGGGGGGACCCAAGAGTTGCTCGCCAAGCATGGAGGATGTAACCACTACAGACTTCCAGATGAGCCTTTCCTTAGGCAAATTTGTGAGCCTCTCAGTTGTTAATTACTACAGAATTCTTTTCAGAGGACCTTCACAAAGGTAAGAACCAACTCTGTCCTTGGGGAACTCGCTCTTTCACAACTGGAGGCAGGACAGGATAACTTTGTCTTCTGAATACATCGATGTACATGTTATATGGTGCTGGATATTGGAAGCATAATTCCTTTCTTACTAAGAGACTTTTCCTTTCTTCTTTCTGTTCCCTGCTTTTGCCATAAAAAGCTCCATTGTCTTGGTAGGTACCTTTGGGGGCCTTGGAGTTTCTCTCTCTCCTTTCAGTGTCTAATGTCTCACAGCAAGGGCTTTGATGGGCTTCTCAAGGAGTCACACACCTGGACCAGGAAAGTACCGAAAAGTCTGCACTCTCAGAGGGACAGCAATTAAAATGATGTGAAAAATAATTTTACGGAGAAAATTTTCTGGTCTAAGCTCTGATCACTTTTACTACTGGGAAAGAATGCACACATGTGTATGCATCTATCTGTGCTGACAGATGGATGGGTAGATAACTGCTCACCAGTGTGGCTGTAAAGTTTCCTCTCTCTCACTTTTATCACTAAAAGGATCACCCAGTCCAGGGAGCACCCCATCTCCCACCTGGTCTTTGTACTCTGAATGGAAGGAAGCAGAAATCCTGGTGGAGAAAAAACAATCCCAATGAAGCCAAGTTCGTTAAGTGTGTGTCTGTCGGCATGCATGTGTAGGTGGAGAGATGTTAATTTATTTTGTAGTAAATTAGCAGTTTTGTTGGGCTCTTTGGGCAGAATGCACAGATAAATCACTACTGAGGAGGCTGGCTTCTAGCCTTGGAAATTATAGCCTGCTTTTAAAGCACAGCCAGAATCTATCGACTTAGTAATGAAGCCAGTGTCAGAAAAAACCTGGGTTCAAGTCACCACTTGGCTGACTGCACACATGTAACAGTGGTTTTTACAAACATGCTTTCTCATCTCTAAAATAGGTTTGACCACCTCAGTACTTCTGACCTAATGAAATTGGTTAAGAATCCAAATAAAAAAGAACAGGAAGAACCACAATAAATATAGACAACACATTTATGCAACACAAATGAATTATTATTTTCAGTCTAACCTGCCTTTGGATGGCTTTTTTTTTACACATTTAATTTTGAAATTATTATAGATTCACCAGAAGTTTCACAAAAGAATGTACACATAGTGGTCCCACACACTCTTTACACAGTTCCACCCAATGGAAACTTCATAAATTGTACAACATCAAAGCCAGGAGACACACTGGTATAATTCTAAGAGCTCATTCAGATTTCATAAGTTTGTATGCACTCGTGTGTGTTGGGGGGTGGGAGGGGTTGTCATTTCCTTCTCCAGGCGATCTTCCTGACCCAGGAATGGAACCCGCATCTCCTGCATTGGCAGGTGAATTCTTTACCACCAAGTCACCTGGGAAGCCCTACAGGTGAGTGTAGGTCTATGCAATTTTAACACATGTGGAGGTTTGTGTAACCACTGAAATCAAGTGTACCTTCCTATTAAACCACTGAAATCAAGTACCTTCCTATTGAAAAAGCTTCCCAGTGACTTAACAAACAAACAACTTCTCCTTGTGCCAGTTGGATAAAATAACACCAGGAGGAACTTTCCTGGTTGTCCAACAGTTAAGACTCCATGCTACCAATGTGGGGGGGCTGGGTTTCATTCCTGGTCTGGGAACGTAGATCCCATATGCTGTATGGTGCAGTCAAAAGATAAAACAAAAACTTTGGGGAAAGGGCAGATCTAGATAATTAGAATCTGCAAATACATGATTATTATGAGGATATGAGCCAAGGCACAGGCACAAAGTTTCTAGTGCTGCAGAATCTGGACAGGTCTGTGGTTGTAGAATTTATCAGCATTTACTTCTGAGCTCTGATCATTATTTGTCTCAGGCATTGACACATGTCCATCCCCCTCCACACCAAATAGCCTTTTAAGAGGTGCTTCTATTAATAGTTAAGAGGATTGACAGACTTAAACTGTACTTCCTGCAAAGATACACACAACGCTGAGTAGGAAAATGGTTACTCTTTGGGGAAATCATGTTGTCTAGTGATAGAAATTCACGCTTAAGAAATTCAACTAGGAAACTATGACTTTAGGAAAAACACCCTTAGTTCCTAAATGGTCTTTCATGCCTGTATTAGTTTTACCAAATTTTTTTTCCCTCAAGCGATTTTGGTGGAAAGCAATCTATACTTTTTCATTGGTGGTGTTTTGTCAGACTCAGTTGAGTCTGACTCTTGCAACCCCATGGACTGTAGCCTGCCAGGCTCCTCTCAATGGGATCTTCCAGGAAAGAATACTGGAGTGGGTTGCCGTTTCTTTCTCTAGGGGATCTTCCCAACCCAGGGACTGAACCTGGGTATCTTACATCTCCTGCATTGCAGGTGGTTTCTTTCCTGACTGAGCCACGAGGGAAGCCCATATTTTTTTCATTACTATATGGGATATAACTTTTATGTAGGAATATCTAAGCACTGATAGCAGCCATAGAAATCTATGTCTAGGTTTTCTGCTTTTTAAGACATTACTTCCTGAAACAAACAAACAAAATGTAGTCATTTGCCATTGTAAAGGGAAGCTGTTTAGGTTGGAGAAAACTGGATGAATCAAGTTGTTATCAAAGTTCTAGTTTTTCTCTTGGGTTTAGCTTGGAAGCCTTTTTTGATAAATCATCAGTAAGGTAAAGTGAGCGCTGACATTAAAGCTTGCTTATGGTTTTATATTCTTTCTGGATAAACCCTTTCCTTGCCAAGAACAGTCACGGACTGGGGAGATGGTCTTACCTTGACATTGTGCGTGGCTGCGGTACATCCTTCATTTTCCACGGTTTGGTGAACGCTCACATTATATGCCTCAGACCTTGGTGGAGGCAGAAATCTTATCCGCCTCGATGGTCTGGAGAAATGTTTCTGGTGGCCCCTTTGGTTGTCTTGGGAAAGCCTGGGCATGTTTTTACAATAAAGCCTCAAACGAGTCCTGTAGCTTGATTTTAAGAGTACCAGCCCAGGGTCCACTCTATTTCTCTTCCTTTGGCTGATGCTGGGCCATCGCTTAGTCTGCTGGGGGCCTCCCTGTAAAGTCACATCAGTCGAAGCAAGAGGATTATCTGTGTTGTGGGTCAGCAGTTTATCCACAGTCCGTGGGCTCTATTCCAGGATGAGCCTCTGATTTTGAGAGTCTAGGTATGTTCTGACTGCCCTCTACAGGTAGCAAGTAAAGTGAAAGTGAAGTTGCTCAGTCGTGTCCGACTGTTTGGGACCCCGTGGACTGTAGCCTACCAGGCTTCTCAGCTCTACAAGTAGCAGTGTACTCCTAATTCAAATTTAATGCCAAATCAAAACCGAAAGAAATGATTCAAGTGATACATTGCTTAGTATATTGTGATAAAGGAAATAGATCCTGTGGTAAAATTCTGCATTTTTAGTGTGTGATAAGTGGAAAATTTGGACCATACCCTCGAGAGGCAGAGGAGCCACTTTATCTATCTTGGTCTCTCTCTCTCTCTCTCTCTTTTTTTTCATCTTGGTCTCTAAAAAGCTCCTTCTAGTAGCAGTCGGCTTTGTGGCTGGAAATGCTTGCTAAACTCGTAACCACACTTCACTCTAAGGATTATTACTTTTTCTTTATGTCACGCAGAATTAACTGAGGACTTCCCTGGTGGCTCAGATGGTAAGGAATCCACCTGCAGTGCAGGAGACCTGGGTTTGATCTCTAGGTTGGGAAGATCCCCTGGAAGAGGACATGGCAAAACACTCCAGTGTTCTTTCTGGAGAATCCCCATGAACAGAGGAACCTAGTGGGCTACTGTCCATGGGGTCACAAAGAGTTGGACACCACTGAGTGACTAAGCACAGCATAGCACAGAATTACTTGAAGTCATTTCCTTATGTGATAGTCATCTAATCATGAAGTCAAAACTTGGCTTCTACATCATACTTCCTTTTTGTAAAGTGCTTCATAAATATCAGTTATTGGACTTTCCTGGTGGTCTAATGGTTAAGTCTCTGTACTTCCACTGCAGGGGGCCTGGGTCTGATCCTTGGTCAAAGGTACCTAAGGCCCAGGTAGCTTCTGCTGGGTCTGGAGGAGCACAGAGGTAAGGACCCCGGGCATGCATTGCTGGGGACTATGAACTGAAGAAGCTTCCATTCATAATATAGTCCCAGGCCCCCAAAATGGATATATAAAACGAACATAAGTTGGACCTCACATCATGTTAAAAAAATTAACTTGAAATGAATCATAGACCCAAATTTAAGAGTTAAGGCTATAAAACTTTTAAAAGAAAACTTAGGAGAAAATTTATTTGTGATCTCAGATTAGGCAAAGCCTTCTTAGATACGATACCAAAAGCACAACTGACAAAAGACAAAACAGGCAAACTGGATTTCATTAAAATGAAAACCTTTTGTTTTCCAAAGGACATCATCAAACAGTGAAAAGACACCCACAAAATATGGTAAAATATGGCAAATCATACATACATAATAAGGGACTTATATCCAGAATATATAAAGAGCTCTTAAAAAACAACTAGAAATGGGTGAATTATGTAAATAGATGTTTCTCAAAAGAAGACATGCAAATGGCCAAAAAGCATATGAAAAGATGCTCAACATCTTTAGCAACTGGGGACGTGCAAGTCAAAATCACTAAGGAGATACCAATTCAGTTCAGTTCAGTTCAGTCACTCAGTCGTGTCCGACTCTTTGCGACCCCATGAATCACAGCTTGCCAGGCCTCCCTGTCCATCACTAACTACCGGAGTTTACTCAAACTCAAGTCCATCGAATCAGGGATGCCATCCAGCCATCTCATCCTCTGTCGTCCCCTTCTCCTCCTGATCCCAGTTTCTCCCAGCATCAGGGTCTTTTCCAATGAGTCAACTCTTCGCATGAGGTGGCCAGAATATTGGAGTTTCAGCTTCAGCATCAGGAGATACCAGTAGGTAGGCTTTAATCAAAAAAACCGACAGTGACAAGCTTTAGTGAGGATGTCAAACACAGGCACCCTCACACACTGCTGGGGGGAATGTAAAGTGATACCTTCACTTTCAAAAACAGGGTTACCATTCAAAGTAGCAGTTCCCTTGTAGATATCCACTGAAGCCAGAGAAGTGAAATATGTTTACCAAACACTGGCATGCACGGGTGCAGTACTGTAAATCAACCCACATGCCCATCAACTAGTGGAAGATAGACAAAGGTATACCCGCACAATGGAATATTATTCAGCTGTAAAAAGGAATGAAGTACTAATATGTATTGACACAATACATATGTGAGTCTTGAACATATATGAAGTGAGAGAAGCGAATCACAAAAGATCACGTGTTGTATAATGCCACTCCTAAGATGTCCAGAATCGGCCACTCCTTAGGTACATAAAGTAGAGGAGAGGATGCCTAGGGCAAGAGGGTTTGGGGAGAGATGGAGAATGATGGCGAAAGAGTAAGAGGTTTCTCTTTGGGGCGATGAGAATGTTACAACACTGACTGCAGTGATGGTTGCCAACTCTGACATTTGTAATCTATGCCTCAGCATCAGCTTCATAACTGATTCGCGTTTTATAAAAGCCTGATTCGCTGAATTGTCAAATCCACGTGAAAGTTAACCGACTTCAAAGCTCTAAATTAACCTTTTCGGAATGACGGTTACGATAAGTGATCAAGGAGCTTTGGCCCCGTTCTCCGCCTCTGGCGCTCCCCGGTCCGATCCAGAGAAGCGCCGGGTGTCGGGGTGGGGAGAGTCCCTGCATGCCTGACCCTCAGAGAAACCCTCGTAGGCGAAGGGCGCTCCGTGAGCCGTTTTGGGCTCTCCCGGCTTCCGCCTTCCGGGCGGTCACGTGCTCCGGTTCACGTGACCCGCGCTGCTGTCATTCCGCCGCGGCCGCTCCGGCTTCTTCCAGCTTGTGCAGCCCTCAACGTCTCCACCGTGCGGGATCGCCCCCGCCGCCGCCACCGCCCAGGCCTCCGGACCGGGAGGGCCCCCGACTCACCTGTGACTCGCGCCCGGACCGCCGCGTCCTCCCGCCTCCTTTGGGTGCGTCGGGGGGTCCCGTGGTTCGCGGGGTGAGGCTGCTCTCGGGTCGTTCCGGCTGCGGCCCCGGACCGGCGAGCCTGCGGTTTCCCCGCGTCCCTGGCGTGCTGGCTCTCTCCTCCGCCCAGGCGCCCCTGGGCCCTTCTCCGGCCCCGGGTTCCCAGGTGTCTTTCCTTCCAGGCCTCAGCGGCGTTTGGGGAACCGCAGAGCCTCCCCCTCAGGGAAGGGCAAGGGAGAGCGTGGACCCGGGGAACCGCAGAGCCTCCCCCGCAGGGAAGGGCAAGGGAGAGCGTGGACCGGCGAGAGGTGCTTTTCCCGGGTCGGGGCCGGGGCCGGGGCCGCGGCCGCGGCCGTGGCCGGCGCGGGGTTCGGGTTGTCCAGGGCCTAGGTGACTGCCCGCCCGCAAGCACCGTCGGCCGCCGCGGGAGGGCTCGCCAAGGCTGGGCCTGCTGGATTCCGCGATCCCAGCTTGGCCCGGGCGGAGCCTGTTTGTACTTGGGCCCGGCCGGTCCGCAGTGCCTCTGTTTGTTTAGACAGCAAATCCTCAGATGTAGAGATTCTTTCCAGATTGACTTAAGGTCATTGGGACCCTGGAGAAGAATTTGGGTTGTGGTTTTAGCTTGTTTTTGGTCATAACTAACTGTGAGCTTTTATTTTGTAAACTGAATCTTATATTTTGTATCGTGATACAATCAGGCTTAATGTTTTATCTTTGAATTTAGGAGTGAGAATTACTTAAAAGCTCATTATTGTGCGTTCATATCATCTGATCAGTCTCCCATTGTTGACTGAGCCTAAAATGTAATCTCTGTTTCAAAAAACTCTCTCAATATTGATTTTGAAACTATTAATTTTGATTGAAAAAAGAAAGCTCTGCCTTCTAAGATCTTACAGTCCCACTTTGAATGTTTTAATTTGAATAACGTTATAAAAAGACATGTAGGTTTTTCATATGTCACTTTAAAAATTGTGCTTAGTAAATGTGAAGAAAATAGTTGGTTCTGTCTATGTTATGCAAGTTTTTATTTTTAAGTTGATCTCAAGCGTATATATTTAAAATCCTTTTTATCTTGTATGCCTGTTCTAGTAAGTATGATTTCTGAATTCAGTATCTTATGAAAGTGAAAGTCACTCAGTCCTATCCAACTCTTTGTGACCCCATGGACAGACCCCGTGGACTGTATAGGCTAGAATACTGGAGTGGGTAGCCTTTCCCTTCTCCAGGGCATCTTCCCAACCCAGGGATCAAACCCAGGTCTTGCGCATTGCAGGCAGATTCTTTACTATCTGAGCCACAAGGGAAGCCCAATATCTTATGATTACTTTTAAAATCTTACTGCGATATTAGTGCCAACAATTGGAAAACATTTCCTGAAAAAGTGAAAACCTATAGAGGACACTTTTATGGAGTAGTGCATAACTGGACAAGATTTGAAATATAATGATGTTAATGTTTAGGCTTTTTAATGTTTGAGATGAATGCTCCTAGAGATTATGACGATAATGATGCTATTGATGATAATAGTAGCAGTTGTTAAAAAACAATCACACCTTGTATTCTGGTTTTGCCTTGCATGCAAATTGAAGATCGGTAGAAGAACATTCAAGATCATAAGTTTAGATGACCAAGATGGATATCCGGGGCGCTGTGGATGCTGCTGTTCCCACCAACATCATTGCCGCCAAGGCTGCGGAAGTCCGTGCGAACAAAGTGAACTGGCAGTCCTACCTGCAGTAAGTGCTGGTGTGCTGTGAATCAGGGCTGTCATGTGCTCCGGCCTTCTTCATGGTCATGCTTTCTGTGAGAGGAACACTGGAAAAAGCCTAACAAATGTGGAAGAAAACACTTCCTCCTTAGAACTGTTAGCTGTCACCTGCTTAGTGTGATGGAAACAGCTTGGGGCTCCAGTGGGCAGGCTGTGCTGCTCACAGAACTTAAAAAATTAAAATATATATATATATATATATATATATATTTGGCTGTGCTGGGTCTTCATCACTTTGCCTGGGCTTTGTCCTGTTGCAGCAAGCAGGGACTGCTCTCTGGTTGCAGCACACAGGCTTCTCATTGCAGTGGCTTCTCTTGTTACGGAACATGGGCTGTAGAGTGTGAGGGCTCAGTAGTTGTGGTGCACGGATTTAGCAGCCTCGAGTCACGTGGGATCTTCCTGGACCAGGGATCGAACTGGTGTCTCCTGCATTGGCAGGTGGATTCTTTACCACTGGATCACCAGGGAAGCCCCTCATAAAGGTTTTAATTTGTCAACTGACTCGAAAAGGACTTTTGTTGAAAGCCTTTGCCTAGGTGCTAGGTAGAACTGCCTTTTAGATTCATAGTCTGATCAGGTGAAAGGAGTAAAGCAGTCAGATGTGTGCTTGACAGGACTGCAGGGTCAGGGGGTCTTGGAGAGGGGTGGAATTGGAAGTAGGAAGCCCATTGGGCTGTGGCCATGGGGCTGAGCCACCCCGGAGGGGCATGGAGGAGGGTGGGATTGGAAGCCAGAAGCCTGTTGGGCCTTGGCCTTGGGACTGAGCCGCCGGAGAGGCAGGGAAGGGGGGAGCAGAGTGAGATCAGGGGGAAGAATTGTCAGGATGGCCCAGCTGGGCTGACTATCATGGAAGGGGCTGGAGCCACCGACCTGTTGGGTTGGCTTGGGTGGGGACAGGCAGAGACCTGGCTAGTGCCCAGAGGTGGTATTTTATCGAGTTTCGGTGGACCAGGCCTGTGCTGACCACCTCATGAAAGTAAATTGTTTCATCTTCAGTCCAGTCCCTTGAAGACAATGTGGTTCTTGTTCCCATTTTGCCGGTCAGTGAGCTCAAGTCCTAGGAGGCCCGTGAGCAGGAGGTGGTACAGCTGAGCTCTGAAGACAGGTCTGTGGGTGCCAGGTGTGGGGTCAGCGCTCGAAGAGAGAGGAGAGAGGCAGGCATTCTGTATCACTAGCTCATAGGGAGCCTTCAGCCCTTAATGAACAGAAACCTCATTCTCTCTTTCTAGGGGGCAGATGATTTCTTCTGAAGACTGTGAGTTCATCCAAAGATTTGAGATGAAAAGAAGTCCTGAGGAGAAGCAGGAGATGCTTCAGACTGAAGGCAGTCAGGTGATCGGTACAGATAGAAGACCATGAGCCTTGCCCTGGGTTGTTAGACATTCTAGAGATTTTCTCAGTGATTCTTTGACATTCCTCTTAAGCAGGTGTCATAGTTTTACTAAAAATTCTCTTTTATTGGAAGACATTTGAGTGATTTCTAGTTTTCTTTGTTAATGTTGGAAAAAATGTCATACTGAGTTTGTAGATGTTCCTCCATCCTTTTCTGCATTTTCTGAAACACTTTTTTTTCGAAGTAGAGTAGATTCCTGGCATGAAAATTACTGTTTCAAAGTATACAGTATTTTCAAAGTTGCTTAACTTTTTTTTTTTTAAAGAAAATTCTTTGTCTACTTTGTATTTTCACTAGAACAACATCTAACTCTGCCACCCATGAGATTTTCTGATATGGGGTCCTGATGGGCTGAAGGAGCTGGTACAGGCTAACCTGAATGTACAATCCTGGGAAGTGTGGGAGGAGGCATGTTGTGGGTGCCAGTCTTGTTGAATTCTAGAGCGATCATGACTCAGTTATTAAATTGTAGGATGGAGCTTTTCTATTGCAGCGCCTGAACTGAATTCCTGTACTTTTGCTGCCCTGGTATTCTGCTTCCTTATAAATTCAAAAGCCCTCGCAAAAGACCAAAGAAACCCAAACACCAAAACAAAAATTTAATATTAGATTGTCCATGTAACTTCTTTATGGTATCAAGAGTTGATGATGGCTAGGTCTATCTATTTTAAAATAGTAAACATTTTGATGTGACTAGAAATTATAAAAAATCTGATGTGAGTATGGCCCTCCTGTACTTCATCACATATATGTGAAAGGATGCATCTTCTATAATTGCATCCTCATTTAGGCAAGAGAATAATATCTTACTGAAATTCCATTAGAGCATTGTGTTTGCAGTTGAAAAAAGTAATTAATGTTCATTTCCTTTTTTTTTTTTAGTGTGCTAAGACATTTATAAATCTGATGACTCATATTTCCAAAGAGCAGACAGTTCAGTACATACTCACCCTGGTGGATGATACGCTGCAGGTGGGTGTCTTCCTCAGCAGACATGTTCACTCCTCACCTTATTGTATTCTCCCGGGAGCAGTATTTCTGAAAGGTTTCACTTAAGCACTTGTTCACTTTCAGGGTGTGATGGTGTATTTTTCTTCACCGTGGGAGTTGTCATTTGCTGATCGTGGTGAAGACGGGGCTGTCCCCACACTGGCTGTTGTTGTGGTTTTCAGGATGTTGGGGGACTGGTGTGTCTTTTTTCCATGTGTCCTCTGAGTTCTGTGCTGAATACAGCAGTGCTCAGTGCACCCCCACAGGCTTTCTGGATGCTCTGCATACTCACAGATGACATAGCTCCCTCTCCTTCAGTCTTTCAACAGATTTCAGCATCCCCGTGTCCTGGGCCAGGGCCGAGTATTGGGAGCTCAGTACTGACTGTAGGCAAGGTGTTCGTCCTCAGAAGCACGGTGTGTTTGGAGAACATTTTGCTCATCATTTGGGACCTTTCCAGTGGCTTACAGTTTCTATTTAGTGCTCTGTTGTCCCTCAACACAGAGACTCCCTTATTCACAGTTTTGTATTTTTACACCTGAGTATAATCTTGGTTTAGGTTGTTGGAATCCAGAGTAGTCCTTTATGAAACAGGCCAACTGGCAGCAAAATCCACAGCCTATTGAAGTTAATGATGAACTACTTGAAATTAGAGTTCTTTGATGAAGTCATTACCATGACTATTTCAGTTATTACTCTAGACTCTGATAATGTGTTATTGAAGGAGATAGTTTTCTACTCTTCAAATACGTAACTGCTAGTACAAACCAAAATGAAAATCCTTGGGGACTTCCCTGGTGTCCAATGTCTCCCAATGCAGGGGGCATGGATTCCATCCCTTGTCAGGGAACTAAGATCCCAAATGCTGCAACTAAGACCTGGTGTGGCCAAGTGAATACATATTAAAAAACACATTGTATATGTTTATTTTGGCCCCCTCTTAAAGCAAGCATGTGGGTTCCTAGTTCCCCAAAGGGGATTCTGACCTGAGTCCCCTGCATTGGCAGCACAGAATCTTAACTACTGAACCGCCAGGGAAGTCTCAAAACCATTGTATTTAAAAAGATTTATATATTGATCTGAGAATGAAAATGACTGTTTATGTGGTTTTTTGTGTCATTGGCAAATACTGCTACTTAACCACTGTATTCACTTAGTGAATCAGATAGTGGATTTCAGCCATCGACACACAGAGAACATTTCAGTGAGAGGTAGAGCTTGTATTGTTTGAACTAAGAAACTAAGAATTAATTGTTGCTCAGATCTGTCTGCTGGTATATGCTGGTTTTTGCCATCTTCATCTGTCCTGATTTTTCTATCACAACGTGCTAGGAGTAACCATGAACATTCGAGATTTCTTGTTTCCCCTGCCTGCCTGGAAGTAGCTTGAGGTGCTTTCTGCGAATCCTTCCATCTAGAGCTAAATTGGCATCTTTCTGCCTCCTCCCAACTTTGTTTTCGTGGATGGAGGGTGGAGGTGTCCAGACAGCACTGGGAGGGGCGGGGCAGGTCAGGAGGGGGACAGACTGAGAAGAAGTGGAGCTAGGGGTGCTCCACCTGCAGGCATCTGTTAGCATGGCTCACCAGATTTAAATTAATCATAATACATTGGAGGTGATTTTTATTTAAAGACATCTACCCCTGCCCCCATCACCACCCTCTGCTCCACTGTAATAATAATGGGGGGACAGATCTCATACAGACTGGAAAAAAACACACTGATTGAGGGGATGGAGAATGAAAGGCTGAGAAGGCAGTGCATAATCGTCAGGTTCTTTAACAAGATGCATTCTGATCAGTGATTATTCTTTGTTTCTAAGGAAAATCACCAGCGTGTTAGCATTTTCTTTGACTATGCTAAACGTAGCAAGAACACTGCCTGGTCCTACTTCCTGCCAATGCTGAATCGCCAGGATCTCTTTACTGTTCATATGGTGAGTTTTGAATTGATCATGTTTCTGATTTCGGGAAGAACATCAGTTATGACTAGGTGACCTCCCACTTGCCAGGAGGAGTAGCTGCTCTGATGCTGAGCAGAGCTCCGTTTCCTTATTGGTGGTTAGTGACAGGGGTGTTGGGGGCGGGGGTGGGGGGGGTGGGAATAGGGCTGGGAGCTCAGAGGAGGTGGGGTTGCCCTGATACAGTTCAGATGCAGAGTATTCCATGAATTCATTGACATAAAAGCCTAGAATTTTGAAACAGTGACTTGCTTATAAAAAGTACTGAAAGAATATTTACTAAATTAGGTTTGTGTGAAGTAGTATTTTATACTGCCTTTCCCCCCTGTCTATATCTGTCAATTTCCAAGTTTATTAATGTGTAACTGGCAAAACTGTAAGATACTTGAAGTATACAACATGATGATTTGATAAACATATACTGCTTATTTAATAAAAAAATTCTTGATTCATTTTATAGTTTGAAGAAAATTGAGAAATTTTTCAATGAGGAGAAAAGAATATTTGTTTCTATTGCAAGAAATGACTATTTCATACCCAGGATATATTTTGTATCAAGATATAGATATTTAAGTGTGAGACTCGCAGGGGCTTGAATGAGTGAGGTGGTGCTGGCAATGTGTTGTGGAGATGGCTCAGGACTCTGGCAAGTGGTTTGGTGAGAGTCTCTAAGGACTTTTGTGTTCTTTTGATCTTTGCTGGTCTTGTCATGAACCCCTGTCTTACTTTTGAAACTCAGAATAATGTAGGGAATGTCGTGAAATTCTTAACATACTATTGATTTTGGTTCACTTTGATGGAAATATTTAAAACTACATTTGACCGTCTTAAAATATTTTTAAAAATGAAATACAATCTGTTATCTTGGGACAAGTTGAGTGCTAGAAGAAGTCATGCTGCAAAATGGTTACAAGTCCTGATTTTTAGGGTTGATGTTGTGATTTTTAGAATCAGAATAATGGTCAAATGCTTTTCTTGTTTTTCAGGCAGCAAGAATTATTGCCAAGTTAGCAGCTTGGGGAAAAGAACTGATGGAAGGCAGCGACTTGAATTACTATTTCAACTGGATAAAGACTCAACTGAGTTCACAGGTAAGAGACACTCCTCTTAGTATTCTTAAAAGAATATAACGTCTGGTTCTCTAAAGCTGCTTAAGATATTTATGTGAAGTTGCAGAAATTCTGTGTTAAACTAGAGCCATCCTGAACTCTCTGACTCAGCCATGCTGCTCACAGGTCTTATAGGGGCTTCACCTTTTCTATCTTTGACTGGCTTCCACGCAGACCTTCCTGTCTCTTCTGCACTCGGGATTTTCCCATCATGCATTTCTGCGAGTGGGGAGGATTGTCCTTCCCAGAAGATGGCTGCCGAGGTCACGTGGGTTGGAGGATTGGGAGGACTCACACAGCTTCAAAAGACACACTCTGGGTGGCCTGGGCTGCTGGGTCTAGCTGGAGATGCTGTCTCCCACAGCAGCTGCCTCTGGATCCTCCCGCGTCCTCCTGGGATTGAGTTTACAGCCACAGGGAAACAGGAGGCCTGCTTGCAGGTTGTCTCGCTGCGGTCAGGCCTCTTGAACCTCGCTGCCCCGTGGGGGAAGACAGCTCGCGGGTGTGACAGCTGGCAGATGACAAGTTGTCCCTTTTGTCTTCGTGGTTCCCTGGAGCAGGACAGGTGACCGGACACTTCCAGTGGCTGAGCTGAGGGTTTCTTTCCTTCTGGGGGTCCAGTGAGCAAGTGTGAGGTGGTAAGGGGGCATGGAGGGAGTAGCCTCAAGGGAGGAGTGAGCCGAATTGGGTGGGGAGGAGATCTGTGGAAGGACAGGTAGGAGAGGGGGTGGTGTGTGTGGTGGGGTGGGTGACAGCGAGGGTGAGACCAGGAGAAGCATTGCTGGTAGGTGTGGTGGTGACAGTGTTAGATCACAAATAAAGGTCTACCTGAAATAAAGGTTTGGAAAGGTGTCATTTAGACTTTAGGTGGCTTTATGATCTTAATAGATTTTAATTTGAAGCATAAGAGAGACACCATGACATTTTGCTTGGATTTATTTTTTGTCTTATCCTCCCTTGCCTTCGTTTGGGTGGGGGGTGGTGGAGCCTCATAGTCTTTTCTGTTTGGACAGGGAGATTCTGAAGTGTCTTGAACAAAATCAGTTATTTTCTCTCAACAGCATACATTTTAACAGGTTTTGGGCTTAATTTTTAAAAGTATCTTTACATGAGCCACGAGTTTGCAGATTTTATAGAATTGGTGAGGGATTTCAAAAAGAAAATATTTAGAAAGTGAAAAATAGCTATGTGAAGACAAGGTTTAAAATTCTTGAGTGTGTACCATTTGGGATCAGAATGTTTAATTACGTAGTTAATCTCCCATCCCCATTTCCCCCCTCTTATTTTGAGGTTAGTTCTCCCTTTGAGCAGACATCATCTTGCTTTGGGGTCAGCTGTGAGGCTCTTTGGTAGCTGGACTCCTAAAACCAGAGTGGATAGCAGAGACTGCATGCTGCTGTGTGCCTTCAGCACGCTGGGTCGTTTCAGCTTAGACTTCTCCTTATGGGAGTAACGGTTGTGTTGTGCCTCACAGACGGTCTGTCCCTGTTAGCACCATTAGCTGCAGTTGTAACCATGGCCAGCGGTTGGGGGATATTCTTCCAGTCCCTAGTAGAAGCAGGTGTTTCAGTGTTTGGAACAATTTTCATCAGACCCGAGCTTCTTGGTGTGAGGTGAATGCTCTTAGAGACCTTTCTGTGTCTTTCCAGCGTGCTGGCTCTCTTTTTTTTAAATCACTGAGTCTCTGGCCTTGTTCAGGTCTGGCTTCTCTGCTTTGCACATCGTGCTCCAGGGAGAGTCTTCAGCCCGTCTGCTCTGAGTCTCGTCACTACTTCCGCGGGGCCTGGCTGTTGTGGGCAGACACTCCTCCCCAGCCTCTGGTCAGGAGTCAATTATAGGCCTCTTGTCTGAGGAATGAGGTGTTGGCTTTTTGGGGATTTTTTTTCTTCTTTGCTTAAAGGCCATGTGATAACATTGTCTCTGCAAGGTCTCTTTCTCTCTGTCATAAGCATTTTTTCTCTCATAAAAAAGGACCACACACTTTCATGATTCTAATAAAAATAAACTTTCAAAAGTCTGAATTAGGTGCAAATTTGAATATTTTGTTTTTCAACTTCACAGTGACATTTAGGAGCCTTTTTTCTGATTGAGTGCTATACTTGTGTTATAGGGGCTCATGCCTGGCGCTTAGTCAATAATAGTTGTTGAATAAAAAAACAAAAGAAGAATTTTCTTGAAGAAATTCATTATCAGTTTACTCTTGCATACCCAGTTTCTGACTTTCTACTTTAAATTTCCTTTGCCCATTACTGTATAACATGTGAGGTTCTGATTGTCATTATAGTGTGTTAGCCTTGCTGTCAATAGTCTCATCTTTGAGTCCCATATAGTATCTTTCCATCATCAGACACCCGTTTTGAAAGCTTTGACGCAGAACACAGTGTAGATAGTTGCGCTTAAGACATTGTCTTATTGGAAAAACAATTCAGGCAGTAAATCCTGAGACTTGGAAATTTTGTACCAGCTTCACTTAAACAATTTAGCTGGAACTTAGTATTCAGTTTATTATTTTAAGATAATTTAAGATAACTTACTGATTAAGGTATTGTCTGGAAGAATGTAATGATGTTTAGAATATTTCATGTCATCCCCATGCTTTTTATTTGTTGATGATACTCCATTAAATAGGGCTAGAAAAATAATGATAAAACTAGGAAGCTAATAAAGTAGGATAAGATTAAAAACAAAACTAAGTAATGAGTTATTTATTTCATAATAGAAACTGCGTGGTAGCAGTGTCGCTGCTGAAACAGGAACAGTCTCTTCAAGCGATGTAAGTACCTCCCTCTTTGTTCGTTGGCCTCCTCCCGCCCCAAGCATAAGTTACTTTGAGTTGTAGACAGTTAGCATCCCCTGGATGTAAATCCACGGATTTGGTGCAACTCCATTTGGGTTAGTGGCGTCCTGAACACTGTGCGTGAGGCTTCCTAGGCTGTGGGGTCACTTTCTGCTCTCGCTGGACGTGGGATGCCCTCTTCCTGTTGTGTTCCTCTTCAGGCGGCTGTATCTCAGGCCTAAGAGTCAGAGTGACTCGAGTGAGTTCACCAGAGCTGCTGTCTTGCTTCACCATCAGCCCTGATGTCTGACAGATCCATGAGCCCTCTGCCAGGCAGCTGGAAACAGTTCAGTTCCCTACTGGCCCGAAGACCCACTACTTGACCTTGTTGCTCAGAGTTTTCTGGAGGCCTGTGGCGGGGGCAGATCCCCCCTTTTCAGGCCAGACATGCCCCACACTTCTGTAGAGCCCAAAGGTTAAATGTTAAAACGAATCATATCTCACCAAATTCCTTTCCTGGTTAGAGTAATCTCCTCTGGTTGGGAATGGTTTGATTTGACTGTATTCAGAAGAGTTCAATAATTGGCAATAAATGTGGACAAGTAGGAGCTGGCATGATTAGTACCAGTTGAGAGAGAGGTGGGAAAAGAGTTAAAAATATAGAAGAGTTGTGTCTACATTCCCACCTGCCTGTGATAGACCTCAGCCAAGTTCAGGGGGAGCCACGTGGGATCCGTGTTCATAACCTGCAGCAAACACCCCATGTGTGTGCTCGCAAACTAGGGAGGGCAACAATCCATTTCAGAGCCAAGAGGGGTGCTTCTCTTGGGGCGTGGATGGGGGGACTTGACCTCTTGACCCTAGCACACTTGGGTGTGTTAGGCCAGAAATTGGCACGAGCCTTCTGAGGTGGAATCAGAACAAGGTGTAGAACCAGGTGAGCAGTTTGGGGGTGGGGTAGGGAAGGTAGAGGTAGGCTCCAAGTCTAGATGCTCAACCACAAGCAGATGTTTAAGTTGGGAATCTTTGTCTTATATGATTTGAGTTTTTTCCTATCAGTTTGAAATTTTGAAAAATTGTTTGAAAAATTATCTGGTTAGGTTTATTTGTCAAATTTTTAAAAGGTGTTTTGACTCACACGTATCTATAAACTGAAGTGGTTGTTAAAGGGTCTGGAGGTTATTTAGGCTTCCACAGTGAGTGAGCTCTGGTCACGTGACATCCCTTTCTTGCTCTCTTCTGTCCGTCATGTGGAACACATGATCCTGATGACCTGGGTGGTCAGTCAAAGTGGGTTGTCTGGTGGACTTGACACATACGTCCCAGCAGAGTTTGTAGCATCGAGGGTGATTCTGGGTGGAGAGAAGATGGCCTTTGATGTCCAGTCTCTTCCCTTTAGTGCCTTGCGCACCTGAACACACTCCTTGTCTCCTCCTGAAGGGTCCTACTTCTTCAGAAGGCTCTCCACCTGTAAAGCAGATGAGAGAGGGGTGTTAGCACTTCCTTTGACGGTTTCATTTTAGTAGGGGGATCGGAATTGGTAACTGGTATTTATGGAGCTCCTACTATATGCCTGGCACTGTTTCAGTCACCTGGCATTTACATCTCCTTGAGTATTCACAGCTCGTCTTTGACGTGGGTCTTACCATAAGCCTCATTTCAGGGATGAGCAGTGAGGCCGCTGAAAAGGCACACGGGCTCGCCTAAGGTCATCTGCTTGCCCACGGTCATCTGGTCATGGTTGCAAAACCGCCAGGGAGATAGAGTCCTTCCCAAGAGGGGTTGTAAGACCTGTGGAATGAACCTGGAGCTTTAGACATTCTCCAAGTTGCCTCGCCTACTCAGACTTTTAAAAATAGCCATGTTGCATCTTAAAATCCGTTTAGGGTTTCAGGCAGTGTACAAATGGGGTTTGGTAAACTGCATTCCCTACTGCTGCCACTTGATGGCAGTATAAGACAAACGGCTCAGCTCCACTGCAGTGTGAGAAGCGTGATGCCACAGTCCCGGCTTCTAAAATGGCGCAGAAGTGACATCCTAAGTTATGAGTGGACCCGTGTAGACATTGTTATTTAAATGATGTTCCATAGATGAACTTTTCTTAAAATGCGTTGTGTTGTTTTTACCTCAATGTGAAGATCATGAATGACTTCAGATTTCTCGTACTCAGGCTGACTGATCTTCTACTGTTGTTCAGCTCTTTGCTGACTCCTGAATGTGGATTATTAGTTTTCGATTTTTTCGAGGAAGTCATATAGCCTTGGCATTGATTGCTGTGTTGATGCCCTGACAGAAAGAGGAACCCTGTGATATCTCCCAGCCTTTGGAGGAGTTAGAAGAGTCTGGGCATCCTTTTCCCTTTGTCCAGCTTCTTCCATACCTCTGTGCAGGGGAGCAAGGGGACTGCCTGCTCCCATGTCTGGCCATGTCCTTTTCTCTGGCCGTCTCTGCTGTAGACCCAGCTCAGCCCTGGTTATTGCTGGGTGGATGTAGTTTCATCGGCAATAAGTAACACAGTCAAGTTGCCAGGTTCTCTTGTCACTTATTCTGTCTTGCTATTTAATATTCTGGAGCAGGTCTGTCCAGTGGAACTTGCCATGATGATGGAAGTGTTGTTCTTCATGTTCTCATTGTCTACTCTGGGAGCCCCTCGCACACAGGGCTCTTGAGCCCAGAAATGTGGCAAGTGTGAGTGAGCAGATCAGCTTTCCATTTTATGCAGGCTTTTTGGTTGCTTTGGTTTGCAACTTTTATCAAAGTATGTTTCTCATACTATACAGTCCTTCGACTTGCAATTCAACAGATTTTCATATATTTACAGGGTTGTACAACCATTGCCACAGTCTAGTTTTGTAGCATTTTCAACACCCCAGGAAGAAACCGTGTTCTTATCAACAGTTGCCCCCATCCTCACCCCCTGCCTGCCTCTGGCAAGCACTCACCTGCTTTCTGTCTCTGGGCTTGCCCTTGCAGCCACTTCATGTGAATGAGTCATGTGATGCATGGTTATCTGTGACAGGCTTCTCTCACCTAAAAGTGTAATGTTTTCAGTAACAGCATTTTAGAATGGAAGGAGAAAAAAAACCTTAGCATTTTTGACTTTTGGCCAAATTCCTTAAACTGTATTCTCTGGCAGTTCCGATATCCTTGTTAACATGAAGTTAGTTTTACAGCTTTGATTCTATTTTAAATTTAAGGCTGTGTTTTTTCTTTTTTATGAATTTATTTATTTCATTTTTGGCTGTGCTGGGGCTTCGTTGCTCTCTTGTTGTGTGTGCAGACTTCTCATTGTGGTGCCTCTTGTTGCAGAGCACGGGCTTTAGGGTACAGGCTTCAGTAGTTGGTGCTGTACAGGTTTAGTTGCTCCACAGGTTGTGGGATCTTCCCAGACCAGGGATTGAACCCGGGTCCCCTGCATTGGCAGGCGGATTCCTAACCGTTGGGCCACCAAGGAAGCCCAGCTGTGTTTTTTTTTAAGACTTTTCAGTCTTTCAGAGGAGGTGGAGAACTTTCAGGATTTGCTTCTTTACTGTCTGTTGATGAGTTTATCAGAAGTGCTGCCCAGTAGCAGATGTGAGTGAGCTGCGTCAAACACCTGGATAGGGCAGGCTTGTTATTAACTCCAGTCCCCTCTCGCTGGTGGCTTGTCAAGTCTGCGAGGACCTCAAGAAGTTCATGACCAATTATATGTCTTTGTGCAGGTTTCCAGAGCATTGCTATTTACCAAAAGCACTTCCTGGATCATGTTCATTGTTCAATTGCCTTTTATTTTCTTGTCATAAAATTAGTATGTTTTAAACATTGAGGATCATTAAAGTATATGCAAAGAATGAATGTTACAAAAAGGAGAACAGATAAGAAGCTATCAGTTTTGCTTTTCTGATCACATGTTTGGAAGGACTGTGTATATTCTAGCAATGCAAAGGAAAATTAAATGGTAAACTATTTCAGTACCAGACTTTCCTTTACATAACATTTGTTACCATGGCTATATATTATCATAATAAGGTAACCTAATATTGTGCTTCAAATATGTTCTTGGAATTGCATACAAAGCAATCATTTATAAAGTAAATCATATTTTCTGAAGTCCACAATAATTTTTCCCTACAATAGAGGATCCCTGTAGTCATGTAATTAAATTACATGACTAAGCAAATTATATTGAAAGCAGTACTTGAAGGAGATTTATAAATTTGGAAATTAATAGTGAAATTACTTTTTTGGTAAGACTGAAATCTAAGATGAAATTATTTTAATTTAGATATTAATATAGGTGTTTTATGAACTTGACTGGAGAGTCTGTTTTAATAAGCCAACATCAAGAGAATTCTTGCACTGTGTGTGTTTTAGTTCCTGAATATGAGGTAATAATGATGATGATGTACATTATGGTTTTTTTTTTTTCAATTATTTTTATTAGTTGGAGGCTAATTACTTCGCAACATTGCAGTGGGTTTTGTCATACATTGACATGAATCAGCCATGGAGTTACATGTATTCCCCATCCCGATCCCCCCTCCCAGTACATTATGTTTTGTGTTTAATGGAAACTGATGTCAGTTCAGATTTGAGTAGCAGAGCTTTGTTGTTTTTTAATTTGGTGGGCTGGTATTGCTTTCTTGTGTTGATGAGGCAAAAATTTTGAAGAGTTTCAGTGATATGCCAGAGACAATTTAGGAAAACTTCTGATTGCTAAAACCTGTCTCCCTCTTTGCCTCCTTTCCTTTCTTTGGTCACTTTTTTTTTCATGTCATAACTTTTTGGGGAGGAAAAAATTACCCTGTCCTCTTTCTGGGTTCTTCTGGCTGGTCAAAGAATTAAATTGACGTGAGACAGAGGAACAGGAGAAAGTCAAATGTAATTACACATATACAGGGTTACGTCATTTTACGTAGCTTCCGGTAGATGTAACCACCCATTCCTGGAGCACTTGATTTCTGGAATGGAGTTGCCAGGGCACAGGGCACACGTGAATTTAGATCTAGCAGTCCAGTCACTTTTCTAAACCCATTTGCACATCCGTCAGCAAAGGGAGACAGTTCCCGTTTGCTCCTGACACTGACATTGTCCTGCATTATTCTCTAAAGTGGGTGTCATGATAGAAGCAAAAACTACACGTGCACACTTGTGTGTGTGTGAGGTGTGCACACTGACTTTCTAGCTCTATGAGAAAAGATTTGTTTCATAGTCATGAAACATTGAGTGCATTGGGGTGGGTTAATCCCCAGTCCTGGAGGATTTCACTTACAGCTGGCTTCTGGGCTTTGTTTTGGTTGGTTGTGTGCGTGATGGGTTCAGCTCTGTGCTTCACTGACACCCCCAGACACATGTGTGTTTCCAATATCTCTAGACAGCTGTTCTTCTCTGCACTGCAGTCTTTTTCTTTTTTTTTTAAGTGCCCATGATTGCAAAATTTAGAGGAATATTATCTTTACACTTTCTCTTTTAGTTTGTACTTGAATCCCTGCGTTATGGAGATGGGTGTTGAAAAGTGGTCTATAAACACTGTTGCAGCTCTAGTGTAACTTTGGCATAATGTCTCTGCAGTTCCTATGTGTATCTTTTGTTGCCTTCCTGCTTTATCATTTATCGCTGCTTGAATTATTTTTAATTCTCCAGAATATGGATCTGGGGGCCCCTCTTGAATTCTGCCAGTTGCTGTTTTCCTTAGGTGCCTAATCTACCATAATGTAGGAGAATTCCCATTGTCAGCCATATTGGAGAGTGTATTTGATGATCTTCTCTTAAATGTGTTGAGAAGTCAAGTTACTTTTTCTCTACCAGGGAGGCTTGTGCACATTGTAGCTAGATCTCCACCTAGCCTGTCACGTGTTAGCTAAATCCCACACCCCGCGGGATGTGCTGTCTTATTCCCCCACTTTATTGGCGGGAAGCTCACTCAGGGACCCGAGGCTTGGAGGTGGCCGAGTATGGCAGGCTGGTCCCAGGGCCTTTGTTCTTAATTGTGATACTCTGTTACTGCCTTTCTTTCCTGGTGGAGGAGTCGATGTTTGAGCCTGTGGGTCAGTTCATCTGGAGAGAGGAGGGGCCGGAGTTCTGGGAGGTAACTGGAGGTGGAGGTCTGGTCCTCAGCGGGGAAAGTAACTGTTGGACCTGGCACTGGAAGGTCACTGCTGACCCTAGCATTGCCGTGTTAGTGGGGTGGTAAGATGGAAGAGAGGTAAGAACCTGGATGAATCTTTACAGAAACCTTCACGTATTAGGAGGAAGAGAGATGCAGAGGTTGGTACCACATTTAGGGATAACATGAAGATGAGAAAGATAAGAGTATGTTTAGGTGGTGAATAGAGGAAACCAACAGACCCTGGAGCTACAGATTGCGCTGTGAGGGAGGAGTGGGCTGCAGGCCGTGTGGGGCTGGGGGCCTGGACAGGAAGCACGGCCCACCTCTGCTGGAGGAGAGCGAGGTGGAAATGGCTGTAGGTTTAGTTCCATGTGGGGGTGTGATGTTGGCAGCTGAGCGGCTCTCTGGCTGATGGTCTCTTTCTTCTCTGGCTGCTGAAACGAGGGAGGAAAGCAGGGCGGGAGGGTAGAGGTGATGGTAGTGGTGACAGCATGGGTGTGGCTCCGAGAGGGCAGAGAGAACGGGCAGAGCTGCCTGAGCGCCGCATGGTGGTGCACCGTCTCCAGCAGGGCCTGGATTGTGTCTGTGTGGGAGCAGAGGCGGTGACTCACTGGATTGATAGAAGGCTGATTACTCTCTTTAAAAATAAATCATTGAATAATTTTATACATGAGACTAATAGGATGATGTGAGAGAAAGCTAAGGAAGTGATATAGTTTCCTTTGTTCAATTGAAGGCAGTCATTCAGTTGTCTGTCAGCATTGCCTTCACTGAAAATAATTTCTGTGCTGGTGTTGGACTGCCTGGCGGTGCATCACAGGACAGAGTGTGGTTTTACAAGCAACATCTTTTATCTGCTTGTTTATATGTGAATGCTGAAGCTGTAACTAGCAACAAAGAAGCCATTTTTAAAAGGTGTCATGTATTGCAATATAGAATGGCAAATGGACTCGGAAAAAGACAGCGAACCAAGAAATTTTTGTGTTGAGATTGTTGATAAGTGGAAGAGAAGAGTGTGCCCTAGGCTGCTTTTTTGTTCATTATTGGAGAAAGCCTGCCCAGACTCTGTCTCTAAACAAGAAAGAGGGAATTCTCCTTTCACAAAGTCCTACTTACCTGCTGACCTAATTGGAAAAATACATATATATTTTCTCCCATTATGGAAGATTGTTTTAGAACTGAAAATTCACCTTTTTTTTGGGTCATTAGTTTTTGCTAACATTTTTAAGTTTTTAGGCAAATTATGTTAGTACTACTGGATATATTGTGCTTTCGGTAACTGTGTTCACTACTTTCTAGGTAAAACCTAAGATAACCTTTCCATGATGACTTTTGATTATTCTACCAAATACAGTTATATCATTGTGTTTCTGTGTTTGAGTGTCTGGAATTTCTTTAAAGTGTTAGTTTTTAACAAGCTTAGTTTAAATTGAAACATCGAGCTTCAGTAGCATCATGTATGTTAGGTTTTGAGTATTTATGTGACGTCCACTGTCCTTCCTTTTTTCTTTTTGTCAGCATGCTCTTTGAGGCCAGAGTCTGAAATTTCCCCTTGTTCCTTCATTTCTTACAGATGTAAGCCTCATGGTAGTATTTAGGGAGAAGCCCAGGCCAGATGTCACCACCAGCTTTTCTAATATGGAGATTCCTGCAACTTCTTGGGGATTATTTACTCATATTTATTTCAAGCTTCAGATTTAACCTCAGTTTCTCTAAGAAAGTGCCGCTGAACTGATAGTTTTAAAAACTCATACTCTTTTTCACGTGTTTAATTAGGTTTGTATATGCTGTATAGTTTTTTTTTTAAGTTCTTTTTTATTGAGTTTCTATGAAATGTTTTAACTCTGTGCTGTATGAACTACTTTACTTAATCCTAAGAGTACTCTTTCAGAGTACTTAGCGGTATCATCCTTACTAAGGATGGAGAAATTGAGCATTAAAAAGGTTCAGAAGCCAGCTTCATATCATTCAGATATGGGCCCATCTCAGAGAATACACTTCTGTCTTTTTCATTCTATTGTTGATTTTGATATTTATATAATTATGAAGAGCAGTATTGTCTGTATTGTGCCTCTCTTCAGGGGTAAGTGAAACACTGCAGGATAATAAGCCGTTTATCAAACCATATCAAAGACATAATTACTGTGTTCCTTGATTTCCCTGACTGGATGTAGGCTTGAACCATGTAGGCTTAATTTCACAGAAGTCAGCTTCATTTCTGAGAGTCAGAGAGGAAAGTGAAAAGGAGAACTGACTTTTGAGAAAATAATAGAGACCTCTGGGCATTATGATATTACCATCAGAAACCCTAGCAAACAAACTCCAGACTCCGGCATCTTTGCAACCTGGTGACCTGAGGTGCTTTCTCCCATGCAGAGTTCCCAGTATGTGCAGTGTGTGGCGGGGTGTCTGCAGCTGATGCTCCGAGTCAATGAGTACCGCTTCGCCTGGGTGGAGGCAGATGGGGTGAACTGGTGAGCCCTCACTTGTCATGTGGGATAACATTTAAGAGCATCTCTCCTTGACATTGTCAAAGAAATTAATATGTTTAATCACTGAAATGAAGGTGTTTTTTTAAAAGGATTTTTTTTCAAATGTCTTGTGTGATGTTTTTCCCCAGGAAACATGCTGGAGACTCAGGGCCCCCAGTTTTCATGTTAGTATTTATGTATGTCAGGATGGTACTCTCCACCTTGCACGAAGCAATATTCCAGACTCCAGAGGGAAAGCAGGCCTTCAGCATAGACATAGCATCTTGTTTGTGTACACAGTTTAGTCCTGGTGGCTCAGCGGTAAATAGTTCTCCTGCCAATCCAGGAGATACAGGTTCGATCCCTGGGTTGGGAAGATCCCCTGGAGGAGGAAATGGCAACCCACTTCAGTATTCTTGCCTGGAAAGTCCCACAGACAGAGGAGCCTAGTGAACTACAGTCCATGGGGTCATAAAAGACACACAACTTAGCAACTAAACAACAACATCTTCTAGGCAAAGTTCTATTTCTGTGTAGGGGGCTGATCGCCAGTCATGTTCCCAGAGGCCAGCCAGGAGCCTGCTGTGCCGGCAACCTGCTTCTTAGGACAGCTGTCTTATGTGTTAGCTCTCCTCCGCACAGAAACCTGAAGGTGACTACATAGACGGTGTTTCTGGTCTATTTATCTTTTTATAAGTGATGTGATGTTTTGGGCAATGCATTAAGAAAAGATAGTTATTCATTTTACTATTATATCATCTTCTAGGTGATTCCATCGTCCAATTTTTTATAACTTTAGTCTTTACTGTTTTTTTTTTATCATACTTGAGAATAATGAGTGAATAATGACGAAATAAGATCTAGGATGGTGAAATAATGTGATTCTTCAAATTATAGTTAACAAACTCACAGTATACCTTAGGGTTTTAAATGGGTCCAGTAGACCTGTATTGTGATTGTAAAATACATTGAATTTTATCCTATTAAACGAAAAGTGAATTTTCTTTTTGTTCTTTGAAAGACCTGTAAGAATAAAAGTCATGAAACAGCTGTTTCTAAAAATAGTTATAATTGCTCAAAAGATAAGCTCAAACACCTAAAGTTTGGTCTGGTGGACCCTAACGGCATACAGAGAGGCTAACCAGATGCTGCTCTTCTAGTTTTTGCCACTCGTGTTTAGGAGGACGGTAACATCAAAACCTTTGACTGTGTAGGTCACAACAAACTGTGGAAAATTCTTCAAGAGCGGGGAATACCAGACCACTTTACCTGCTTCCTGAGAAATCTGTTTGTAGGTCAGGGAGCAACAGTTAGAACTGGACATGGAACAACAGACTGGCCCCAAATTGGGAAAGGTATACATCAAGGCTGTATATTGTCACCCTGCTTATTTAACTTATATGCAGAGTACATCATGAGAAACACTGGGCTGGATGAAGCACAAGCTGGAATCAAGATTGCCAGGAGAAATATCAATAACCTCAGATATGCAGATGACACCACCCTTATGGCAGAAAATGAAGAAGAACTAAAGAGCCTCTTGATGAAAGTGAAAGAGGAGAGTGAAAAAGTTGGCTTAAAGCTCAGCATTCAGAAAACTAAGATTATGGCATTTGGTCCCATCACTTCATGGCAAATTGATGGGGAAATAGTGGAAACAGTGACAGACATAATTTTGGGGGGCTCCAGAATCACTGCAGATGGTGACTGCAGCCACGAAATTAAAAGATGCTTGCTCCTTGGAAGAAAAACTATGACCAACCTAGACAGCATATTAAAAAGCAAAGATATTACTTTGCCAACAAAGGTCTGTCTAGTCAAAGCTATGGTTTTGCCAGTAGTCATGTATGGATGTGAGAGTTGAACTATAAAGAAAGTTGAGCGCCGAAAAATTGATGCTTTTGAACTGTGGTGTTAGAGAAGATTCTTGAGAGGCCCTTGGACTGCAGGGAGATCTAGCCAGTCTATCCTAAAGGAAATCAGTTCTGGGTGTTCATTGGAAGGACTGATGTTGAAGCTGAAACTCCAGTACTTTGGCCTCCTGATGCGAAGAACTGCCTCATTTGAAAAGACCCTGATGCTGGAAAGGATTGAAGGCTGGAAGAGAATGGGATGACAGAAGATGAGATGGTTGGATGGCATCACTGACTCAATGGGCATGAGTTTGAGTAATCTCTGGGAGTTGGTGATGGACAGGGAAGCCTGGCATGCTGCAGTCCTTGGGGTCTCAAAGAGTCGAACAGAACTGTGCAACTGAACTGAACTGAACTAGTATTAACTATTCAGTTTAGCAACAATAAAGGGCATGAATACAATCTAGAATATGTCATGTCCAACCTACACTCTGATATGGTAATACCCACCAACAAGGTTGAAAATGAAAGTGAAGTCACTCAGTCATGTCCGACTGTTTGCGACCCCATGGATTGTAGCCTACCAGGCTCCATGGGATTCTCCAGGCAAGAATACTGGAGTGGGTTGCCATTTCCTTCTCCACGGGATCTTCCCGACCCAAGGATCGAACCCAGGTCTCCCGCATTGCAGGCAGACGCTTTAACCTCTGAGCTACCAGGGAAGCCCACAGTTGTAATCAAATTAATACAGAGACTTTTAAGTTGAGAACAGGTATTACTAAAGGTAGTATATATTAACTTGCGAGATTGGGACAGTTTAGAAAAGTCATTGAATTTTTCATTTTTTAAAGAAAGAAAACATGTAATTTCTACTCTGCCATTTCTTTTGTTAGGATTGAAGGTTTTCTTTTTTTCCTTTTTGGTGCTCCTCAAATCACAAGCAGGGATCCTGGGAGGAGAAAAAATTGTGAGCATAGCCTGTTTGAGGAGAGTGGAAGGGGACTGTGGTTTAAGACCCAGGACCTGTTTTCTCTGTGTAGTTTCCTTTTCGGTTACATGACTGGCACACACTGTTCTGGAAGTTTATGTGCCTGGATAAGACCAAGATACACTCTTACATTACTGGAAAGTCTGGAGGTCAGCGCTGACGTTTTAACTGCTGGAGCTAAGGCAGGTGGGCTTCCACTGAAGTAATTGCTCCCCCCTGCCCCATTCACCTGCCCTTTGTGAACATTTGTACTCTGACATTTGAAGTATTTTTAAAGTATATAGTAATATAAAGTAGCATATAAGTGAAAGGTAAGATTCAGAAGGAAATTGTGTGCTGAGTTGCAAGGGTCATGTCCTGAATGCCAGTCAAGCCCTCCTGCTGTTCGCTGTGTGACTGCGTGCCCTGCAGCAAGCAGGCAGCGTCCTGAGACTCCCTCTGTGGACTGGCCCTCTGAGAGCAGGGGTCTGGCTCGCTCCCTCCTGCAGGAAGAAAGGAGAGGACGTGATTCTGAGAGACTGACCCACTGGGGCAGAAAGAGCAGTCAGTTATTTCTACTTCCGGTCGCACTGTCCTATTACTAAATGTCATCTCCACCTGTGTTCCTTTCAGCATCATGGGCGTCCTGAGTAACAAGTGTGGCTTTCAGCTCCAGTATCAGATGATCTTTTCCGTATGGCTCCTGGCTTTCAGCCCGCAGATGTGTGAACACCTGAGGCGCTACAACATCATCCCTGTCCTGTCTGACATCCTGCAGGAGTCGGTCAAAGAGAAGGTGACGAGGATCATTCTCGCAGCGTTCCGTGTAAGCATTTGTGGGGAGTGTGTCCTGTGGGGGATATGTCCTGTGGGGGGTGTGTGTATGTGGTGTTCTGACGTGTGTCCTGTGGGGTGTGTGTGGTGTTCTGTAGTGTATGATGTGTGTGTGGTGTGTTCAGTGCAGTGTTTGTGTTTTCTATGGGGGGGGTGTGTGTGAGGGATGTGTATGGTGTTCTGTAGAGTGTCGTGTGTGTGGTGTGCGTGTGGTGTATTCAGTGGGGGTGTGTGGTGTGTATGTGGTGTTCTGTGGTGTGTGTGTGGTGTGTTCTGTGGGGGGCTGTGTGATGTGTGAGTGTGTGAGGCATTTTTTGTGCAGCCTGAGGCCTTTCAGCAGGTGCAAATGTTGCTTGTTCTCCCAGTGGTCTTGGAGCTGTGGATTCTTGGTGAGCTTAGACTGAAATATCATGGATTGTATTTATGGCAGGAGAGGGGACGAGGGAGGAAGCTGTCTCTATGGATGATATGTGAGGATTGCAGACACTTGTTGGGAGTGTGACAGTGCTATATTCAGGTGGCCTTGTTTTCCAGGAGGCTGTTTGAGGTTTTTTTTTTTTCTGTCCGGGTCCTTCTTTTAGAAGGGAGTTGTATTTCTGATCCTGGGTCTGCTGACCAGCAGTCATTTCTAAGACAGCTTTAGAGATCTACAGTTACTTTGAGCAGCGAAGTTGTCCTCTTAGGATGTTAGGATTTTGGCCTTGAGCTCAGTCAGCATCTTCCCTTAAACAGACCAGGAAGTTGAGGGTGCAGGGGGCTATGCTGGACTCTGTAGAAATCACAATGTTCAAAAAGTCACAGGAAGTGTACAGCCAGAGTGAGATTCTTTATTTTCTTTGGCCCTGATTTGGGAGCTCTCCAGATTGTCAGTCAGCTTTTTATGGACATCTTAGAAGTAGGATAGTGTCGCTCTTTTCTAGTTTTCCTTTCCACGTGGTGTGTTAGCAAGAGTGTTGGCTCTGGAGTGGGCAGACCTGGAATGAGTCCCGGCATGGCTGGATGGGAGGGTGGTGTGAGCTCTCAGAGCTGATTCCTCCATCTGTAGAAGGTGTTGAGTGAAACTTAACTCACTTCAACATTGGGTAAGGATTCAATGAAGTAACAGACAAAGGGCCTGGCAATAGTAAATATACAGGAAATATTTCTTTTCCTCCTTTTCTGTCCATAAAAGCACAAAATAATAGCCATCTGCTTCTTTAACCCCCACCTGTATGAATTGCATTCTAGGTTAATGTGGCACCTAGGCAGAGGTCAAGGGCTGTTCTGTTAGATTTAGAAGAGGCAGCACGAATGTTTTACTAATATTTAGCAGTATTTAACAATCTTATTTAAACTTTATTTGCAGATTCAATTTTTCTATCCACACACACTGCATGGAACTTATGTTAATTTCTGGGTTTCTGTTGTCCAATTTGAATTTCAGAGTATTTAAAATAGACCCAATCTATTGACAGGTATATTAGTTTTTTAGACTCTCCTTACTAAACTGGGACAATATAGTCATTGTATGATTAGACTGAAGACTGAATATCAGAAGAACATCCTTAGACATCCAAAACTTTGATGTACATAACTGAGTTAAAATCGAGCCATTAGTAAGGACATAGTAAAGCCATTTGATTTAAACCATCAAATAGGTGAAAAAAATGACAATGACATGTTCTTCTTTTCTTTATCATTCTCAAATTCCTGTAACCTTTAATAAAGATTTCACTGATGAGGTTGTTTGAGGATCATCTAATTATACTTTTTTCCCCACATCCCGAGGAAGAAAATTTTTATGCTGAAGACTTTAGGAAGCTTGCTGAGCTGCTGTGAGCTGAAGAACTCTAGCAGCTGTTTTTTTTTTTTTTTTTTTTTTCATTTGGCTGGGTGAAATTTTATTTTTGAAAATGTCAGTCTCACTTATTCATAGCAGGTGCTGAACTCCAGGTCTCCATAAATGTTATTCCATCGGTTAACTTGACGTGTCAGTCTTTTGTTTCTAAAATAAATTAGAATGTTTTGAGGCTGTGACTGAGAAAGATACTTCAGGCTGTATTTGTTGTTTAGGGCTCTTCATCTGTTGTGACTTTCTTTCTCTTTTTTGGCTCTGCTTAGTCCAGATCCTACCTAATATGTCACATAATAAGATAAATTGTATTTTATGACTGCATGAAAGCTTGTAAAGGCTCAGGAAGAAACCCCACCCAGTTGAATTTGGATTTATATTAGCTTATGTTAACTATGATGTTTAATTCACGCCCACACACGTATGCCACTCACAGACACAGACATGCACAGACTTGCATATTCTCTGCAGAGAGTTCACAATCATAACCCTTCAGAGAGGCCCTCCATTCTGTCTCATTGATCTGTGTATCTGTTTTATGCCAATGCCATCCTGTTTTGATCACTGTAGCCTTGTAATTTAGTTTGAAATCAGGAAGTGTGACCTCTCCAGCTTTCTTCTTCTTTCTCAAGATTGCTGTGGACATTTGGAGGCTTTTGTGTTTCCAACCAGATTTCAGGATTGTTTTTCTGTTTCTGTGAAGAACGTCATTAGAGTTCTGGTAGGGATGGATCTGACTGATTTTCAAACACTAAGCCAAAGCCTCTCTGCATTTATTTAGTATAATTGTTAGAAATGTGACATCCTTGCAGAAATAAAGATTAAAATTTTGGTACACTTGATTTAGAATTGTTATTGCAGGATTTGTGTGGGAGCGTGGGGAGGGGATTAGACAGGCCTTCCTTGCCAACTTTGTCGAAGTGGCTTTCTTGAGAGCTTATTTGTCCTTATTCCAGACCTGAGCATGGGCATGGTCCTTGCTTAGAAACATTGGTTGAATCAATGAACACTTTATCTTTAGAAATACTTAGATTCTTTTGCTGCTTTCATAAGTACTCCTAAAAAGAGAAAATTGCTTCTGATAATTGTTGAAGCAAGAAAGTTCTTTATTGCTGTCCTGTGTGCACTGATAGGTTGATGTGGGGAAGGAAAAGGTCACCGATTGGGAACTAGGGGATACTGAGAAAGTAGTCTTTCTTAGCATGCTATGGGATTTGTGTGGCTGATGAACGGCGTGTTCATAGTGGTGCTCCCAGGAGCAGGGCTATGACCAAAGATGGGGACAGCCCCATTGTAAATGTGTGCAGGGTTTTGAGGCTTGTCTGGGGCAATAATTTAAAATGTTCAGTGAGCCAGTAGAGAAAGAGGGAATCAGAAGGATGCTCCTGAGGTGGGACAGGTGCTCAGGAGAGAAGTCAGAGTTTGCAGCGCAGACATCCACTTAAGGTGATGGATATCCTGAGAACAGGTGGAGGAGAGAGGGTGGGAAGGCAGGCGCAGACAGCATCACATAACAGGTTACATCATTTCTCATCGTGTCTTCGTCTAAACCAGAACTTCTTAGAGAAGTCAACTGAACGAGAAACTCACCAAGAGTATGCCCTGGCGATGATTCAGTGCAAAGTCCTGAAACAGCTGGAGAACTTGGAGCAGCAGAAGTATGACGATGAAGACATCAGTGAGGATATAAAGTTCCTCTTGGAGAAACTCGGTGAGAGTGTCCAGGACCTCAGGTGTGCTGTCCTCTTTGATTCTCACGGGCTGACTATCCCGGGCTGTTGCCTGGCCTCCTATTTTAAGGAAGTCTCAATTTGTTACTAACTGCGAACTCAGAAGATTGCGCTAAAACGTGGTGTCTTCTATTGAAAACTGAGGGATGTGGAAACACTGGCTTATCACCATGGGGACAGTTGGTCAGAGCTGTGTGTGCTCTCTCCTCTTCTTGGGGGAGAACCAGAACCCACCACTCTCTGTTGTCTGAAATCCCAGCCACTGTTCTCCCTCAGGTTGTGGACGCCACCCTCGGAAAATCTGCCGGTTTAGAATCTTTTTTTAAGCAGCAGTCATTTCATTTATGGAGGAGGTTTGCTCATATAGGGAAAGAGTATTTTTTTCATGCTTTTTTTTTAAAGTTTCTGTTGCTTTATTGTTTATATTAGAAAATTATGCAAGTGATGTACATGCAGTAAAAAGAAAAATCCCTCCCTTATTACAGTCCAGAAGGGACTCCAGGCCACTTCCCCATCTTCCTCACCTCTTCCCCCAACACTCTTGATTTCTAAACACCTTCTAGCCCCCACTCCCAACACACAAATGCAAATGGGCTCCACTTATTCTTCTGGTCTTGTTTCTTTTTTGTTTAGTAATAGCTTGACAATCTTCCCCATTAACCAGTGCATTCTTTGTTTTTAAAGTACTGACACATTCTGGAAAGAGAGTTATTTACTAAGAAGAGTTGGGGTTTGGGAGCTGGGGTTTGAATTATTGTCCATGTGTGGCCTTGAACAAGTTTCTTGACATTTTGAAGTCTCAGTTTTCCTTTTGGTAAAATAGTGATAGACGTTCTAATCTTGTAGAATTTTCCGTAAGGTGTCCAGCACATGCCTTCAGTGTAATGTGTGCTCTGGGAATGTATTTACCAGATAACTCAGTGCAGTCCATGGTCTTTAGGCCCAAATGCCTTTGTCAAGGTGGGAGCTGTCACCTGCATCAGTGGTTTATACAGAGTTTTATGGAAGAAAGCCGAATGAGTTTTCTTTTTATAATTGCAAATATGAGTAAATTATTTGTAGTATAATAGGCCAGCCATGGGCTTGCAGTTTATATAAGTTCCATTTTATTATGTTTATTTTTAAAAATTATCATTAGTTCTTCTGTAATAATGATTTGAGATCCTTTTAAAAAAATAATTAAGATTAGTGATAGTTTTCTAAATTATTTAATCCGTGCTCGCCAATTTTTACTACTTACTGATTCTTCTGACTGAAAACCACAATCACAGAAAACTAACCCATCTGATCACATGGACCACACAACCTTGCCTAACTCAATGAAACTATGAGCCATATTGTGTAGGGCCACCCAAGACGGACGGGTCATGGAGAGTTCTGACAAAATGTGGTCCATTGGAGAAGGGAATGGCAAACCACTTCAGTATTGTCTTGAGAACCCCATGAACAGTATGAAAAGGCAAAAAGCTACGACACTGAAAGATGAACTCCCCAGGTCGGTAGGTGCCTAATATGCTACTGGAGATCAGTAGAGAAATAACTCCAAAAAGAATGAAGAGATGGAGCCAAAATAAAAACAACAATCCCATGGACAGGAACTGGTGGGCTATAGTCCATAGGATCTCAAAGAGTCAGACACAACTGAAGCGACTTAGCACATAGGCATAGTGAATAATTTTTTAATTAAAATGCATTTCAATTTGTTCCATGTACAGAGGTTTTGTTTCTATTATTAATCTATAATGGGCTAATTCAATTAGTGAATTACCTCTACATTGTTGATAATCATGGTTAAAAATATTGTCCTGAGGCATGTGTTTTTATTTTTCTAGTGCCGTATCACAGTTTGACACTTAAAATATAATAGAATATACTACTTTATTTTATGTTAAAGTAACACACTGTTTATGTAACTGTATCCTACCATATTGAGTGGTCTCTTAAGTACAGTATTTTAGTGGTGTGGTAGAAATGATGCTAAATTAGCAGATATTTTAGTGACATATATTCATGTGTATATTAGAATAAGGATTTTGGAAACAAGTGCTCCTTTTAACATCTCATGATGAGCATTCAAATTTGACAATAACGTTGTATCTCAGTGTTCTAAATCAGTTTCACGTGGCTTACTGAAGATGATTTAAGCTGTTTAAACTTTGTTTAGGGGTAATATATAAAGGATAATCAGTCTCTATAGTTAAATCATTAATGAAGATGTTCTGCATTTTTTACATTTTGGAGTATCTCTCAGATTCTTACAAACTTTGAATTCTTTCAAATTTTTTATAGCTCATTTGATGAATACAGTTCAGAACTTAAGTCTGGAAGGTTGGAGTGGAGTCCTGTGCACAAATCTGAGAAATTTTGGAGAGAGAATGCCGCGAGGTTAAATGAAAAGAATTATGAGCTCTTGAAGTAAGTTTCACATTCAGTTAATTCCAGTTTACATGCTAAATAAACTCCATCGTTCCACATACTTATGGACATATTTTTGTCCTCCTTTAAGTTTTTGGATAGTCCATGGTTTTAACGTATATTTTCTTGCTTACTGATGTGGTTGAATACCTTTTCATGTGCTGCTTGGCCGTTTGGGTTACCCTTTTCCCAGGAGGAATGCCTGTTCAGGTTTTGTTGTCGTTCATCTGTCTTCCCCGCTCTGTAAGGATCCTGTCAGTGCTCTAGACACGCTCTGTCACATGGGAGTGCTTCACTGCCCTGACGTCTCCCCGTGCGCCACCTGCAGTTCTCCCTCCCACTTTCCCCCACGTACTGTGGGACTTGTGGGCAGTGGACATTATGAATCTGAAAGTGACCTGTTATGTGTGTTTAAAAGGCCTGAAGACTGCTAACTTATGTCCAATAAATGATGTGCAGTGTACTGTTTGTAATAGTGAAACTTGGAGAAAATACGGTTATATTTGTAAACGTACATTTTTGAGAAAGTATCACCATTATACGTGTGTTCTCTTATGCTCTAGAAAAGGATTAGAAATCAGTCTCTCTTTGAATTAAATTTATTTCAGAATTTTGACCAAACTTCTGGAGGTGTCCGACGATCCCCAAGTATTAGCTGTTGCCGCCCATGATGTTGGGGAGTATGTGCGCCATTACCCTCGAGGCAAGCGGTAAGGGAAGAACCTGGTTACCTCGTGTGCCCTGAGATGGTCAGCAAGGGTCCTAACTCATACACTCCTGTAAAGTAGTCATTTAGCTGGGAGCTGATGGAGTAAGTGGAATCAAGGTGACCATAATGCTGGGAATCATGGTAAATGATAAACCTAATTAAAAATGGGTGGTATAAGAATAGAAGCACATGTGTGGAACACAACTGTGCCTTAGCCAATAGAGATCTCTCTAGAAGTTTCACGTTCAGGATTTTCTTTGGTCTGTATGATGTAATTTAAAAGCCATTTCATGAGTACTGGTAATTTTTCGATTATTACTGTTACTTGTTATAACATTGAATTGTTATTGAACTGAGTAGGATGAATGAATGTGATGGAAGAAGCTCTTTTGGGGGGAAAATGATCACATCAGCTTCCTATTCTGCACCTATTCCCCACATTAGCACCACAAACGGGGGTTCGTTGTCTTCAGTGACAGGAAGAAATTTGCTAAATTCAGCGACTGAGCTACTATAACGTAGTTGGTAAAGGACTGAACTGATGTGTTAGGTAAGGTGCTGTTTTAATCCATAGTACCTGGCATGGAACAAGCACTCATAAAGACTGGATATAATTATACTACACATTTCTTTTTTCTCAATACGGTACATTAAAAAAAAATGTTCTAAAAATAACATACAAGAATGTCTCTAAGTGAAGCCTGTCTGTCACCCCGACCCGTGTCTCCCCTCTAGGTTGTCCCCACCGGCAGCCTTGCTGCACTAAGGCGTCCCAGCCACTGACTGTGTGGTGGTGTTGGCCACCAGGCACCCACGCTGCTGGGCTAGACTTGAGACACCCACTGGCTCTTGGCAGGGCCCTGTCCTGGCAGACAATCAGGGACCCTTCTTCCTTTCGTGATGCAATTACCATTTACACTTCGCTTTTGTGTCTGTAGTGACTGGATTTTTCAGGGTGTTGTGGGGGGGCAGTGACAGCGGTGTGATTGTCAGTCCTCTTGGTGCTTTTGTCAAGAGGAATCTCTCATCTCTTTCACTGCCCCCCAGGTCATGATGGCATACTCCATCATTACAGGAAAGGGCAGATATCTTAACAAACCGTGTCTTTCTCAGGAAATTAACATGGCTTCATGAGGTGTTTTTTAACCTTGTGTTCCCTGCTGCTTGCTTCTGAGCCTGTATCTGGCTCCCAGAATGGCAGCCGCTGGGCTTAATATTGATCTGATATTATTTCAGCCATTAGGTGGTATGCAGTACACTAATTTTTAAGCAAGCCACAAATGCTGGTAGTAAAGAACTTAATACTCAACTGCCTGGAACACTGTAATATAGATTACCCTAGCAGTCCAGATTGATCATATTTGCCCAGACTAGGAAATGAGGATAACAATTGGATTTATCATTAGGAATTCAAGAGAAAATGTATGAATACTTCAAATCTGTGATTTGGGAGAAATGATATTTTAAAAAGATGTGTGTTGTTTACTTAGCAGTATGGTAACTTCTCTTTGTGAAACTCCTGGGCGGTTGGGGGTTGGGGCTCTGTCTGTGTGACTAGCAACAGGCATTAGAAAGTCACTGCCACTTCTGTCCCACAGGGTCATTGAACAGCTTGGTGGGAAGCAGCTGGTGATGAACCACATGCACCACGAGGACCAGCAGGTGCGCTACAACGCCCTCCTGGCCGTACAGAAGCTCATGGTGCACAACTGGTAGGTGCCGCCCGACCCCCGCGTCTCCAACCACATGTTCTTATGGAAACGCTTTCCTGAGTGCTGGTTTTTAAAAGCAGTGATTTAGATTAATACCTAGAGGTAGATTTTAGCCATTCAGAGCAGTGATGTGATAGTTTAGAAAACAACTGCATTAATGTTCTCAAAAAATGCACATGCAAAGTACTTTGTTGTTCAGTCGATGTCTGTTGAGTTGATGATGCCATCCAACTGTCTCATCCTCTGTGAGGTTCAGTAGGGTTGCTGAAGTATAATTCTTGTCTTGTTAATAAAAATTTCATTTGAATAGTTATTTCTCTTGAAAAGTTTATTGTTCAGTTTAGCATTTTTATTTTTTAACTGTGCATTTATGATGTGAAAAAAAAGCTGAGTATGGCATAGGATGGCTAAGAGTGTTCCCTTTGGCAGTGGAGAAAATTTTTTGGTCGAGAATTTTATTGTTCAAATGATCATGCATTCAAGATGAAACATTTGAAATTTAAAACTTGGCCTTGAATTTAGGAATTTGATTTAGTCTCACAGTAAATTTTTTTATGGCCAATAACTGGTCTATTTGCTCTTTATCATTGACTAGCCAATTAGAGAATATCCTCTCTCCCCCTTTTCTCTAGTTATGTGCCAAAATATTTTAGCTTTAGTGTTTTAATTATGATAAATCCTCTTTAGTGGAGAAGCTTAGCTTTAGCATTTTCCTGTACTTTCTTTATTAAAAGAATTTTCATATGAAGATTAGAATCCAGTTAGAAAGAATTCTAACTGTGGATTAGAATCCACAGTTGATTAAACTGTAGCATTTGTAGTGACAGACACATTTCTATGGCACTTTGTGCCAGAGGATGTAAACTGCTCCAGTAATAGCAAGTTATTCAACATCAAATTGGTGTGAGACTAAATAGAATGCCATTTGGAAGGAAAACCTTTGGCAGCATTATTTTCCAAATGTAAAAGAATTTTGAATCAGTATCTTTATGCAGGTAACCAAGCTGGTAAAGCCTACTGCTCTACTTTCCTGAAATAGAGGCTTTTTAACTAAACCATGGTACTGGTGTTTAGAAGATGTTTCACACCAAATAAAACCTGAAAACGTAATTGATTTGGTTTCCTCTGAGCATTTAGTTTGTCTTGGTTTAATTAAAACAAATTTTTAGAAATGGTGTATTTTAGTACAACACAGTGACAGAAATCAGTTGAAAATAATTAAAATACAGCTATGGGTAAAAGTAGAATACGAGTCTATCTGAGTGGCGGCAGCAGCAGCGTTTCCTGACAGTATCGAGCATGTTTTCTCTGTTACCGCTTTGCTCTGAGGCCCAGTTTCCAGATTTCCAGCACTCTCCTGGTTTACTTTTTGACTTTTCTACCATAAATGATTTTTACGTTTTTGGTGTTTCATTATTCCCAAGATTTCTGTTGACTAGACTAAGTTATAATTGTGGATATAGTGAAGTTAGCATTTCTTTTTTACTGTGGAGAATGGCTTTTTGGTTTTAAGTCTAAAATTACATTTTGAGTATAGACTGGAAACTTAGGAAATCATGGACCTGGATTGTCTCTGGGTCTCGATTTGGATTCTGCTCTGAGGGTTCAGTTCACTTTTCTTGGTGATGCAGAGATGGATTTACCCCTGGTTTATGGAACATGGAGTGTAGAGTTTTACATTATCATGTGAAAATATTGCTCACTTCTTTGTCAGGAGTTTATGACTGATTTCTGGATTATTTCTGTGACTTGCAGGATGTAGAGTAGCCAGCGTTTCCCCCTCCACTGGACACCTGTGTGTATGAATAATGGGTTACATGTAGCCCCAACTGATGTGGGTGGGGTGTGGGGGGCAGAATGGATGGAGGGGGCAGTAGGCACACACTGGGGTCCCTGCAGCTCAGGGAGCCTCGAACGGGCCAGTCCCACCCATGGCCCTGCTGAGTGGATGTGCAGGCTCTGGCCTTCCCGTCCCCACATGCAGTTCCTGGTATGTCCCTCGTTCTTTTGAACAAGACTGGATTTTTATATTCTTGAATTTGGCAAAATAGATATAAACAATGACAACTTAGTCTAGAGAACTTTTGTATAGACTCTCAGCTCTGCGTTATAATCTAACATCATAAAATGTCATCGTTTCTCTCCTACAGAATGATTTTAAATGTAATCAGCCTCTAATTCAGAAGCAGCCATATGTGCATATGGACAGCTCAGGACTTCAGGAAAGAAACACTGAATTTTGTAGGTAGAGGATCTTGTGTAGAACTTTCTCTTTGTTTCTAGATTCTTTTCCAACCTATTTTCAAGCAGAATAATAAGTTAAGAGCATTAGACTCTCTAGTTCTTTTATGTGTAGGTAAATAGTATAACTGAGAGACCTCACAAAGCCAAGGGTGTGAGTGATGCTGCTTTTATCCTTCAATCTTTACATCTGACTGGGGTATTTTAGTTATTCTGTAAGTACATAGTCATAAATGCAGTGATTAAAAGAGTTACATATGAACAGAATTGAAGGGAAAAACCCCTTAGTAAGTTTTAATTTTTAGCCTTAATAATCATGTTACTATAACATTCCATATAATTTTAAATAAACGTATGACATTTCCAAGTTTAACATTTTCCAAAATCAATTTAGAAAATTGTGGGCTGCCTGGAGTTTTCCACATTATTCTTATGACGTTTTTAGTGGAGGAATTCTTAGGTAAGACTGTTGTTACATTCTAAATATAATTCAAGTAAAAGGAGTCTACAGTAAGCCCTGAATGTGGACTTTGCTCCTGTTCTGTCTTCTTAAGAGTGCTTGTAACAGCACATGACGTGTTGCATAACTAAATTTGTTTGTGCTGTGGTCATTTAGAGGCGTGTTCTGCGTTGTACTGATTGCTTTTGGTTATAAGTACTTGATCCGAAATTGGCATTTAATGTGAAAAGGAGGGACTTCTGGTTCTGGTTATACAGGTATGGAGCTTGAAGTCTCCACTCCATCTGAACAAGTAAACAGCTGAACAGACTGAAAAGTCAAGCAACCCATGTTGAACCCACAGGAGAAGGCAGGATACACTTTGCAACTGAGACTGAAGAGGCACATGAATGCAGAGTTGCTGCTCAGAGGAGCAGGACTCAGACGAGGGGACAGTGAGGGACCAGCGCTTGGAGGAGGCTGGACTATGGCTGGTGAATCGCAGGAGGTGCAGTATACACTAGTCTAGGGGATCTAGACGGGGGGTTGGGGGGTGGGCCAATACAGTGAGAATTCTCTCCAGAAGCCAGACCAGTGTACCACAGTAAATATCTAAGAAGAACTCACATGGCCTTTTGTCAGAAAGGGGAGAGGAACCATTCTGAAACAGCCCAGAGCTCTTGTTCTTAACCAGGCCTGTACTCAGTGGAGAGTCATTAACCCAGCCTGCTGGGGTGTCATCAGAGTCTGACTGACCTGGGGAAGGAAAATGACCAGCTCCAGTGGCTCTGACCATCCTGTCCCACCCAGAAGGGTAGAAAAACCCCAAGGGACACTCATGAAGGGTCCAGGTTCAGTGACAACTGAGACCAGATCATAGGACTCAAAAAGCTTCCTTTCACCCTGCCTCACCACCATGGTACTTATCATTTATTTATAACAGTTTCTTTTACCCAGCACACCAAATCCAATTATCAAGAAAATACTACAAAGCATACCAAAAAGAAAAAAAGACAAAGTAAGCATCAGAGCAAGCCATGGCGAGAATGTTGGGAGATCAGGCTGGAAACTTTAAACAACCATGATTAACATACGTAGGACTCTAATGGATGAAGTAGACAGCATGCAAGAACAGATGAACAAGTTAAATAGAGAGATAGAAATCCTAAGAAAGGACCAAAAAGAAATGTTAGAAGTCAAAAATCCTGTAGCAGAAGTGAAAAATGCCTTTGATGGACTTATTAGTAGACTGGATATGGCTGTCTACAGAAAACACCAGGCCTACTTGGGTTCACTGTTGAAGAATTCTACCAACCATTTGAGGAAGAAATGTTAGATCAATTCTTTGCAATCTTTTTAAGAGGTTAGAAGCAGACAGAATACTTCCTAACTCATTTTGTGAGGCCAGCATCACCTAATACCAAAACCAGACAAAGACATGAGAAAACCATAGACCAGAATCTCTTATGAACATAGATACAAAAATCCTCAATGAAATAGTAACACACTGAATCCAACAACATATAAAAAGAATCATACACCAAAACCAAGTGAAATTTATTCCAGATATGCAAGGCTGGTTAGGCATTTGAGAATCATTTAATATAATCCATCACATCAACAAAAAGAAGAAGAAAAATCACATGATTTTAACCATCAGTTCAGTTCAGTTGCTCAGTTGTGTCTAACTCTTTGCGACCCCATGGACTGCAGCTTGCCAGGCTTCCCTGTCTATCACCAACTCCTGGAGTTTGCACCAACTCCTGGATTATAACTATAGATGCAGAAAAAGCATCTGACAAAATAAAACACCTGTTCCAGTAAACTAGGAATAGAGTTCTTTCTCAATATGATAAAGAATATCTATTTTTAAAAAACCCTTTAGCTAACATCATACTTAATGCTGAATAACTGGAATCTTTCCCACAAAGATAAGGTATAAAACATAGGGGTCTCCTTTCACAACTTCTTTGTACTGGAAGTTCTAGCCAAAGCATTAAGACAAGAAAAATAAATGGTATCCAGATTGAAAAGGAAGACTTGAAACAGTCTTTGCTCCTGGATGACATGATCATCCATGTAGAAAATCCTAGAGGCTTGACAAAAAAAGAGTCTTCTTGGAACTAATAAGCAATTATAGCAAAGCTGCAGGAAATAAGGTTAGTACACAAAAGTCAGTCACTTTCCTATGTAGCAGCAAGGGACAGGCAGAATTTGACTTGAAGACTTACTATAAGACTACAGTAATCAAGATAATATGGTATTGGTAAAAGAGTAGACAAACAGATCAATGGAACAGAGTAGAAAGCCCAGAAATAGGGCCCCTTAAATATAATCAGCTGATCTCTGCCAGAGGAGTGAAGGCAATGCAGTGAAATAAAAGTAGTCTTTTCAACAGATTGCGATGGAACAACTGCACATCCACATGCCAAAAAAAAAAAAAAAAAAGGACCTGGACACAGACCTTACAACCTTTACAAAAGCTAACTCAAAATGGATCATGGACCAAATATAAAAATTCCTAGAAGATAATGTAGACAATCCAGGTGACCTTGGACATGGTGATGCCTTTTTAGATACACCACCAAAGGCCTGATTCATGAAAGAAATAATTGAGAAGTTGGACTTGGTTAAAATTAAAAAGTTCAAAGCGGGTTGCAATTACAGTGCTTTCTTTTGTGGAAGTACTGACATTATCCTGCTGAAAGAAAATCTGTGTTGATCGTTTTTTGATTTTGCCATTTATGGGGGTAAAATCATGACAGATTGACATAGACAGTTGATGGAAAAAAAAATAAAAAGTTCTGCTCTGTGAAAGACAATGTCAGCAGAATAAAACAAACCACAGACTGGGAGAAAATGTTTGCAAAAGGCATATTTGATAAAGGACTGTTATCTGAAATACACAAAGAACTTTTGTTTTTTTTATTCGTTTGTCCATGCCATGAGGCTTGTGGGATCTTAGTTCCTCAACCAGGGATTGAATTTGGGCCCCTGGCAGTGAAAGCGCAAAGTCCTAAACACTGAACCACTGGGAATTCCCTACAAAGAACTTCGGAAACTCAACAATAAGAAAACAACTTGAGTAAAAAATGAGCCAAAGACTTCAGCAAACACCTCACCAAAGAAGATATACTGATGGTAAGATTAAGAAAAGATGCTCCACATCTTATGTCATCAGGGGAATGCAGATTAAAACAAAAGCTAGATGACACCACACACCGATTAGATTGGCTGAAATCTGGAACAGTGACAGCACCAAATGCTGGTGAGAGTGTGGAGCAGCAGGAATCCTCATTCATTGCTGGTGGGGATGCTACATGGTGCAGCTGCTTTGGAAGACAGTTGGTATTTTCTTACAAAACTGAACATATTCTTACCCCAGCAGTTGTGTGCCTTGATGATAACCCACAGGGTTTGAAAACTCACATCCTCACAAAAATCCAGCACATGGATGTTCGTAGCAGACATTTTGGAAGCTACCAAGATGTCTTTCCTTGAGTGAATGGATGAAGAGACTGTCATGTGTCCAAACAGTGGACCGTTATTGAGTGTTAAAAAGGAATGAGCCATTAAGTCATGGAAAGGCACTGAGAAATTCTAAAGGCATGTGATTTAAGTGAAAGAGGGCTTCCCAGGTGGCTCAGTGGTAAAGAGTCCGCCTGCAGTGCAGGAGACCCAGGTTCAATCCCTGTGTTGGGGAGATCATCTCCCCTGGAGAAAGAAATGGCAAGCCACTCCAGTATTCTTGAAGTGGGAGAATCCTGTGGACAGAGGAGCCTGGCAGGCTACAGTCCCTGGGGTTGCAAGAGTCGGACATGACTTAGCAACTAAACAACTGAAAGAAGCCAATCTGAAAAGGCTACATACTCTATAATTCCAATATACGGTATCTAGAAAAAGCAGAACTGTGGAGACAGTGAAAAGATCAATTGTGAGAATCAGGGAAAGGATGAACAGGCAGAACACAGAGGAATTTTAGGACACTGAAAATACTGTGTGAAATTGTCATTGTACATTTGTCCAAGCATTTGTTACCAACCATGAACTGACACTGACACATCTTAATCACTCAGAGTCCTAGCGCACCTGGGGGCTGTACAAATGTGATGGTGTACAAATGTGAGCTAGGTGAGCTAAGACTCTGGGTGATTAAGATGTGTCAGTGTCGGTTCATGGTTGGTAACAAATATACCCTCTGATGTGGGACGTTCATGGTGGGGGAGGCTCCATGTGTGTGGGGACTAGGTATATCTGGGAAATCTCTGTGTTTTCCTCTCAATTTTTTTGTGAACCTAAAACTGCTCTAAAAAGAAAATCTCTAAAAAAAGGAAAAGGGGCATTTGCTGCCATACCTAATGCTTTGAGTGGCCCAATGCATGGCACATCATAACCATGTGTGAGAAAAATGATGAAGTGCTTAAGACTGCTGCTTTGTGGGTCACAGAGGGTAGAGGTGATGGGTAAGGAGGGCCTGGACTGGTCTGAACATAAACTGGAGTTGAAGAAACTCTGGATTTGGCTAATAATATTTAGATTTTGTAGCTAGTTTATTAAGGTTTGATTGCTTGAATTCCTGTGGGAAAGATATCTTTGTTATTGTGAATTTTGCCCAAGTTGCTTTCTTAATAGACTGTAATACAACTGCCTTTAAAACTTATGTTTTTGTTTCTTAGGACCAGAATTCATGTAAATAGATTCTACTTTTAGAATCACTGATTGTTTTGTTTTTTTTAGTTCTGTGGATCACCTCTTCAGGGATACTGCTAATTTATTTAGTCTTTGAATTTAAATGCTATTAGAAAATGAAATAGCTAGTGGTGATGAAAATATATTTGAGAAAATAGGTTGAGGACTCATGCTGTGATGTTCTTAAACTGTTTATTCTCACATCTACGCAATAACATGTCTTCAGCCACCAGGGGCTGGAATAATGTTCCATGAAGCAGTGCTATTTAGGGATGAAGACTCTGAGGTTTAAAATCAGACAGACTTGGGTTTATATACCCTACATGCTGCTAAGCAGCCTCACTTTACAGCATGTCATTTAATGTGCTAAACTCCAGCTCCTCATCTGAAAAACGGACTCCGCTGTAGCTTCTGTGGACGTTACTGGAAGAATAGAGATGAGGATGCACGTCCGGCAGGCAGTGCTGGGCTCCGGAAGAGGCAGATGTTGGAGATGGCACAGGTGACCTTGGTCGCGGCTTTTCCCAGGCTGGGACTTTAAAGTGCTGTGAAAACAGTTTCTCTGCTGGCTCAGATGGTTAAGAATCTGCCTGCAGTGCAGGAGACCCAGGTTTGATCCCTGGATTGGGAAGATCCCCTGGAGAAGGAAATGGTAACCCACTCCAGTATTCTTGCCTGGGAAGTCCCATGGACAGAGCAACCTGGCGGGCTACAGTCCATGGAGTCACAAAGAGTTGGACACAACTGAGCGGCTAACACACACACACACACACACACACACACACACACACACACACTTAAGTTTGCAGTTTAAATGTGTTCCTGTCAATTAGATACAGATGAGGGAGAGCACTAAGATTTTTCACATGGTTCATAAAACATAATTTGCTTTGTGTATAATACTCAAAAGCATCATAAAAGCTGGACGAATAACTCCAGCTGAGTAAACTGTAGTGAATTTGCATGAAAGAAAACAGAACTATATATAACATATTTGAAATTTGTTTTTTCTCTTTACTAAGTAGAAGTCTGTACTGGAAAACTATATTTTCAAAAATGAATTGTTTTTATACATTCAGAAAAGAATATTTCCTTTATGATTTATACCTAATTGTTTTCCAAAACAGAATTGGTAAAGATTAAGAGAAATAAAATTATGACTCTGTTGTAGTTTTAGTCATTATTATGATAAACTCATGGAAAGATGTGGGATGGAGAATTCTAGGTTCATTATCATTTTAGTTATGAAAATGTACATACTAAAATGAAGACTAGAGAAAATAGTTCAAAAAGGATAGTAAAAGTAAATTTTCTACTGACTTTCTTGGCAGCCAAGGCAAAAAGGAAAATAAGTGAGACCATAGTTTTCACAGATTAATATGTTTGTCAGGAGACAGTTCGTTCATTCTTTTCCTGGCACTAAATTACATAGCTGAAGTTACCATGCTTTTAAATCATATAGTCATAGGTATACCTATGGCTGATTCATGCTGATGTTTAGAAGAAACCAGTACAATACTGTAAAGCAGTTACCCTTCAATTAAAAATAAAAAAATTTAAAAAATTATTTAGTCAGTGTCTTCAACTATAGTTCTAAAGAATGAATAAAAATGTTTGAATATTTAAACAACCCTAAGTACCTGATGCTGGGAGGGATTGGGGGCAGGAGGAGAAGGGGACAACAGAGGATGAGATGGCTGGGTGGCATCACCGGCTTGATGGACATGAGTTTGAGTAAATTCCAGGAGTTGGTGATGGACAGGGAGGCCTGGCGTGCTGCGATTCATGGGGTCGCAAAGAGTCGGACACGACTGAGCGACTGAACTGAACTGAAGTACAGTGAGGGTTTGGCCCTCAATTGTAATACAGTGCAGGCCTCGTGTTGTTCTTGGAGTTAGTGTAAGCATAGGCCAGGTCGGTACTTCCCGGTGCCCTGGGGCTGGCGTCACCCTCAGATCATCTTTCAGGTTTCAGCTCTCTCAGGGGGTGCTCACAGCAACTGGGAAGCTGTTTGTCAGGATCATGGATGCTGAGATGTAGATCTTTTATACCCCTGACAAGAGAATGAAATCGGTGTTTCTTAACCACATACGAGCTCTCTCTAAGCATTCAACATGATGTCTTGTGTGGGCTGTTTCTTACCTGGATTTTTTAAAAGGGAAATATGTCTTCACACTCCCCATTTTTTCAGTTTTCAGAAGTGCTGACATCTCAAGAGATGTTAAGATTTTGGAAAAAGAAAAAAATTGTCCTCTGCCTTTCTAAGTTCTTCTAGATGGTCTAAGAATTTGACATGAGCCAGATTAACAGGAGAAAGTCAGAGTTAATCACATATGCACAGGGGCCTGTCCTAGGAGGCTTCCATGGCATCTCAGAGGAGGAGGAGAAGGGGTGGACATTGAGGACTTCAGCAGACAGGAGGCAGTTCACACGGAGACAGACAAGCAGGTGCTTGGAGAACAGATGTTTGTGGGGACTTGCTAGGATGGTGGGACACAGAGAGGACTCTGTTTTCCAGGCCCCATCCAGCTCCCCACACCTGGCCCGTGCTTTTTGTAGATCTCCTAGGATAGTGCTCTTCTGGGCCAGGCCCTTCATCTGAGGTCTGTAGGCAGGTAAGGGGCAGGTGAAAAGACTTCATGAACTGTTTCTTAAAAATAATCATCATGTTGAAGAGACATTCTGTGGGGTGGCAGATTTTGTTTCCCTACAGAGTTATGGATGACATTAGAGAAGGAAGTATTACACATCTCAAATTTTGCTTTTTGGGCTGTAGAAATAATGGTTTAATGTCCAGCTCCTGTGGATTGCTGGTACATATCAGATGCCCTTTAAGTGAACTGTGAGTTGAATTGGTGTATTAATCTTCATGTGTAGAGAGACTGACTCAGTACTCAGATAACTCACTTAGATAGCTCTGTGAAGTCCTGTTAGAGATGCATTTTCATCCCCTGAAGTGAAGTCGATAGTCGCTCTTCCTTTTGCCTGACAGTGAAGTGAAGTGAAGTCACTCAGTTGTGTCTGACTATTTGCAACCCCATGGATGGTAGCCTACCAGGCTCTTGGTTCATGGGATTTTCCGGCAAGAATACTGGAGTGGGCTGCCATTTCCTTCTCCAGGGTATCTTCCCAACCCAGGGATCAAACCCAGGTCTCCTGCATTGCAGACAGACGCTTTACTGTCTGAGCCAATAATGTAGCCTTAACCCAAAGGCATGGTATCTCAGCTGGTAAAGAATACGCTGGCAATGCAAGAGACCCAGGTTTGATTCCTGGGTCAGGAAGATTCTGAAGGTATAGGCTACCCACCGCAGTATTCTTGGGCTTCCCTTGTGGCTCAGCTGGTAAAGAATCTCCCTGCGATGCAGGAGACCTGGGTTCAATCCCTGGGTCGGGAAAATCCCCTGGAGAAGGAGATGGCGACCCAGTATCCTTTCCTAGAGAGTCCCATGGACAGAGGAGCCTGGCAGGCAATGGGGTCGCAAGAGTCAGATAGAACTTAGCGACTAAACCACCACCACCACTCACTCCAGTATTCTGGCCGGGAGAATTCCAGCTACTGTGTAGTCCATGGGGTCGCACAGAGTTGGACATGACTGAGCGACATTTCCTTACTCATTATTATTGTTGTTGTTGTTATCATCTACTGTAAAGGTGGAACAGTGTCTGCTCTCTGCACTCTCTTTTATTGGAGGCCGGGCAGCCTCTCAATAGAGAGAGGAATGGGCCTGTGCCTGGCAGTTCACCTGCCCGCTCTGCCCTGAGCAGGTGGCCACAGCTTTCCCTCCCCTGTGGGTGGAGATGAGACACCCGCTCCCAGGTGCTACGGAGGGGAGAGGAGGACATGCAGGCACTCCCGTGCCCAGGTCCCCACGGTGGCCTGTAACTCACTCTGGGTGAGGCGACCTCTGTGTGTTCCCAGCCGCAGGCCCCTGGTGTCAGGACTGCTGTGTGCCCCGTGGCACACAGGACTCGCAGGCAGCTCAGGTGATGCTCAGGAGTGTTAGAATTGACCACACTGGGTGTCAGGACAGCAGATCACCACGCTTTCCAGGCCGAGCCCAGGGAGTCAATTTTTCTCCAGAGCTTTGTCAGCTGGGTCCCCGACGTGTAGGGCAGGCTCTTGTGCCTCCATTCAGTATTGGACAGTGTTTGTTCCAGGACTCAGCGTGGCTTCAGATCCCCGGGCACTCGAGCCCTTCACAGACGATCCTCCATGTCTGTGGATCGTCTGGGAGGAGTGTTCTCCTGCTGCTGCTGGTTGAATCTGCAGACAAGGATGCTGCAGGGGTGGAGGGCAGACTGTGTATCTGAGGTCTGGGCTTTCTACAGTAAGCATTGTATTTCCCAGCCCCCTTCTACCTAAACCTCACAGACCTATGCAGCCACAAACGCTCTCTGGTTGGAATCTTCCTCAGGGCGCTAGCATTGACTGTGACCATAAACTCTTTTATTTTCTAATAAAATTTGTAGACTTCTGTTTTGACCTTTACATAAATTAAAACTTAGCTGTTGGTTGAAGAAAAGATCCCTATTGTCTATGTTAGGGTGGTTATTCTCACTAATACAATAATAGATGATGTGCTTCATATGATACCTAGAGTGAGTCAGTGCTAAGAACTTTCCTACTGGGATAAAAAGATAAACCCACAAGCCATTGTCACGCCATAGGAAGTTCAGTCAGGCTCGTGTGTTTAAACCACAGCCTCCTCCGAGCCCCGTGGAGTTCTGTCCCCTCACTTGTGCTAGTTCCCAGAGCTCATGCTATTCCTGTCTGGGTTCTGTGTTGTTTGACAGGTGTCTTCAAGCCGGGATGGCTTTGGGCTGAGACTGTGATGGGAGAGGGTGGACACTGCAGGGGCCAAGACTCACCCCATCCCGGGGTTCTGTGCCTGTGGATCCTGGGGGCCCCCAAAGGCCACTTGACGGAGGTGCTAAGACCAGGAGAGGTGGAGCGGTGGCAGACGGCTGGAAACGCTGACCCCCATGGCCACTGAGCCGCCTTCACACCCATCCCTCAGCCAGCCCCCCAGTGAACACCGAGAGCTCTCCACCAAGTGGTCAGCTGGAGTGTGAACCTGATCTCTAGTCCAGAACTCAAGATTTTCCCCTCTTTAAAGGAGGAATCTTGTAAATGTTCTTAAAAAACCTTTTTCTTGTCCTTACTGGGTACTTGAGAAACAATAGTTTAGGCAAGTCCTTTATCAGAAGATAGGGAAAGGTTTTCTGTCCTGGAATCACAGTGGTACCCATCTGCAGTTCAGAGCTGAGTATACACAGACAGTGGGCTTCCCAGGTGGTGCTAGTGGTAAAGAACTTGCCTGCCAGTGCAGGAGATGTAAGAGATGCAGGTTCGATCCCTGCAGGGGTTGGGAAGATCCCCTGGCAGAGGGCATGGCAACCCACTTCAGTATTCTTGCCTGGAGAATCCCATGGACAGAGGAGCCTGGTGGGCTACAGTCCATGAGGTTGCAAAGTCGGATTCAACTGAGCAACTTCACACAGCACGTACACAGACTGGGTGCTTGTCCAGTTGATTTTCTGAAGGAGAGAACGTCACCTGAAACATTTGGAGACCACCTCTCTAAGCCACAGTTTGCTCCCTTTATAAAACGAGATCACTTTTCAGCTCTTGTGATTGTCCTGTGGGTTCAGCAGGACCATCTTGGCAAAGATTTCAGACTCCACCCGTGTAGACGGAGTGAGTGCTGAGTAACAAGCAGCTCCGATTAACTGTCGGATCCTGGAGGTCACTTCCAGTGGTGGTTTTCACATGTGCTGTGTCAATCTCTAGGGATAGGCAACTTGTATTTTCTAATGTCAGGAAGCTTCTCATGTGTCGGGCCATTGACTTGGACTTGTACGTAGGTTGATTTTGAACTTGCTAGGTTGCAAAAGAGAGCAGCAGACAAGACTTTACAGGAAGGCAGACGGTGCCTGTGGTCAGATCGAATTACTCATTTATGTGTGTTGCACCTTGTCTGTACGTGGTAAATGGAGTGTTTAAAATTCATGCAGTACTGGTACTTTTGAATTTAGGCAAGATCAGTTTTCTGGGGCTCAGTTTTTAGATGTTAAAGTGAGCAGAGATGACTGTATATTATGCTTCAGTTTTGAAAAGGACTCTTTACTGATTCAGTTCTAATCTCCCTTGCTGTCCTTCCTGTGTTTCAGGGAATATCTTGGTAAACAACTCCAGTCTGAACAGCCTCAGACTGCAGCCGCCCGGAGCTGAACGGGCTCTCAGGGCTTCCCTTGGATCTCCAGCCGTCCCCTCACCTGGGGTAGAAGACCTGGAGTGGGTCTCAGTAACTGCGGTCAAGAACAAACCATTCCTCATTTTATGTGTCATTCTCTTCTGTTGTGTAGCTTTCCCCAATGCTGATTTCCCATTAAGTTGTCTTAAAGTAGGTGCTTTCTGTATCTAAGGAAAATATTGCTGTTACATATACTGCTCGTAATTTGTGTATTTATTGTTCTCTGGAATGAATATAGGATTATTAAAGCATTCTCACTCCAAATGCATCTTTTCTCTTTCCTTGTTCCTGACTTGAACTGTAACAAAAATACCTTTTGTCCCACCCAAATTGGGAGAATTGTATTTGCAGAGTGGTGAATGGTAAATAAATGTTTTGAATTCATATGTATTTTTGTCTTCCATCCATCCGCCTGCCCATCCACACATGCACATTGCAGCAGTCTTCTGCTAGTATTGAGAAAACCTTAAAATGTTAAATGAACTCTTAACATGATGCTGTCATCTAAGAGACTTTCTTATGAAACGCAGTGAGGAATTTTAGCTTTAGGTTATTTTCACTGGTTTCTTATTTACTCTTGGATTTTAGTACTTCAAGTCTATTTTCTTTTAATACTTTCTGGTTTAAATATTGCCAATAGGTATTTTATTTCTACCTCCCACCTTTTATTCTGGAACTCCCAGCCTTCATGGGGACATCCATGGCCTGTAGGTTTACCTCCCTCAGATCTGAGCCTTTTGTTTTTAACCTCATCGCCTGGTCTGAGTCTCATTTTTCTTTCATTTTCACTTTTCATTCTGAGCAGTTCTCTGATTGTCGAGTAAAGGTGGTAAGGCTAATAGTTTACATGGTAAGTTTTCTTCTATAGAAAGACACTCCTAGCACCATCTCCTGTTTAAGGATAAAAGATTGAAAAGGTTGACTTGACCACCTTCATCCAGTTCCCACTTCTCCCACCCCATGCCTCTGACAACCACAAATCTGATTGCTTTTTGAACTAATGTTTTCATTTCCTTTGGATAAATACCCAGAAGTGAAATTGCTGGATTATATGGTAGCTCTATTTTTAACTTTTTGAGGAACCTCCATACTGTTTTTCCACAGTAGTTGTACCGACTCACATTCCCACCAACAGTGCACAAGGGATCCCTTTTTGCCACATCCTTGCCAACACTTGTTACCTCCTCTTGCTGATAATAGCTTCTCACAGCTGTGAGGTGATGTTTCATTGTGGCTTTGATTTGCAGTTATCTGGTGATTACTGTTCAGCATCTCTTCATGTGCCTGTTTGCCATCTGTATGTCTTTGGAAAAATACCTCTTCAAGTCCTCTGCTCATTTAAAAATTATTTTTAACTACTTTTATTGTTTTAAAATTCTTTTTTGTGGTGGGAAACTTCTTTTTTGGGTCTTGTTGACCTTCATGTTTTAGAAGATATGTGAAAAGGGCCTTCCCATTGGCAGGTAAAGCTTATTCCCACACATTGCACCTGGACAGTCACAAGTACCAGATTTATAGAATATGTGACAGACTACCTGTTTTATTACAAAAGACCTAGTTAGCATGTTTCTGGCAGTTTCCAGTGATTTTCAACATTTGGGCCAAGGTCTACCTTTGGAATAACACAGAACAAGTCTTATCCTTAAGATTCTACTTTTTAAAAACACGTTTATTCTAGAATAGTGCTGCTTTATTTTTGTCATGTAAACATGTTTCTATTTGAATGCTGGACACCTCAGACCACGTTTTGACAGAGCAAGGTGAAACAAGCGTGTATCATGTGATGTGTCAATGTGAGACGGAGACCTTCCTTCCTGGGTGGCCCAGACATCAGGAGAAACTGTTGAAAGAGTGAGATTTTTTGCTCTGAAGAGAGCAGCAGTGCTTGTAATCCCTCCAGAGCAGGGGTCCTGACTGGGGTTTGCAGACACACTGCCTTGCTGGCACCGTGCCACCTTTTGCACCCACACAACTGACGGCTTGGCATGGGAGCCTGACCTGCAGGCAGCAAGTCTGGAGATGACAACCCCAAGCGGGTGGGCCCAGGAGGAGACACGCTGACCAGGATGTCTTGTTTGGGATTTTGACATGAGGCGTAGATGAAAGTAACTGGCAGTGAGATGACACATGTGGAAGAGATACCTAGAGAGATGAAAAGGCTTTAAAACCCGAGTAAAAATCCCTGAGGCAGAGAGGAGAGTGGCAGGTGAGCTGGGTGACAGCCAGGTGAGAAGGGCGGGATCACTGGTGCCCAGTCATCAGACTTGGGGGAGGCCAGCATCCCTTGTGGGAGGCAGAGGACAAGAGCCGCTGCCCAAGACCAGTGGGTGGACCTGGATGATCACTGAATACAAGGTCCACATGTGAAAAAAACACTTCTCTGGGGTAGCAACCAACAACTGGAAATTAAAAATAGTGTAAAAACACTTGCAAAATTTAAGAGTATCTATAAGCAATATGTGAGCCGAGAACTTCCAGATGTTCAAGCTGGATTTCGAAAAGGCAGAGGAACCAGAGATCAAATTGCCGATATCCGCTGGATCATCAAAAAAGCAAGAGAGTTCCAGAAAAACATCTGCTTTATTGACTACACCAAAGCCTTCGATTGTGTGGATCACAATAAACTGTGGAAAATTCTGAAGGAGATGGGAATACCAGACCATCCGACCTGCCTCTTGAGAAACCTATATGCAGGTCAGGAAGCAACAGTTAGAACTGGACATGGAACAACAGACTGGTTCCAAATAGGAAAAGGAGTACGTCAAGGCTGTATATTGTCACCCTGCTTATATAACTTATATGCGGAGTACATCATGAGAAACCCTGGGCTGGAAGAAGCACAAGCTGGAATCAAGATTGCCGGGAGAAATATCAATAACCTCAGATATGCAGATGACACCACCCTTATGGCAGAAAGTGAAGAGGAACTAAAAAGCCTCTTGATGAAAGTGAAAGAAGAGAGGGAAAAAGTTGGCTTAAAGCTTAACATTCAGAAAACTAAGATCATGGCATCTGGTCCCATCACCTCATGGGAAATAGATGGGGAGACAGTGGAAACAGTGTCAGACTTTATTTTGGGGGGCTCCAAAATCACTGCAGATGGTGACTGCAGCCATGAAATTAAAAGATGCTTACTCCTCGGAAGGAAAGTTATGACCAACCTAGACAACATATTAAAAAGCAGACATTACTTTGCCAACAAAGGTCCGTCTGGTCAAGGCTATGGTTTTTCCAGTGGTCATGTATGGATGTGAGAGTTGGACTGTGAAGAAAGCTGAGTGCTGAAGAATTGATGCTTTTGAACTGTGGTGTTGGAGAAGACTCTTGAGAGTCCCTTGGACTGCAAGGAGATCCAACCAGTCCATCCTGAAGGAGATAAGTCCTGGATGTTCATTGGAAGGACTGATGCTGAAGCTGAAACTCCAATAATTTGGCCACCTCATGCGAAGAGTTGACTCATTGGAAAAGACCCTGATGCTGGGAGGGATTGGGGGCAGGAGGAGAAGGGGACGACAGAGGATGAGATGGCTGAATGGCATCACTGACTCGATGGACATGAGTTTGGGTAAACTCTGGGAGTTGGTGATGGACAGGGAGGCCTGGCGTGCTGTGGTTCATGGGGTCGCAAAGAGTCGGACACGACTGAGCGACTGAACTGAACTGATAAGATCTGTGCACTAAAAACTAAGGTTCCTGAGGCAAATGAAAGAAGATGACACACAGGAGGATATATGTTCTGACCATGGATTGGGAGATGCACATTGTTAGGGTGTCAGTTCTTCTGGGTTGGTCCATAGATTCCATGTAATCCCAACAGCAGTACCATCTGGCTTCGATGTAGAAATAAACAAGCTGATTTGAACGTTTGCATGGAGATGCAAACGACCTGCAAGAGCTGAAACAGTTTTGAAAGGATTTAAAGTTGGAGGCATTAACAGTACTTGGCTTTAAATAGAGCCGGGGTGGTACTGGCATAAACATCAGTGTATAAACCAGCGACAGGATAGAGTCCAGGAACAGAGCTTGATGGAATCAGTCTAAATGAGCGAGGACTAATTTGGGAGATTAAAAGCAAGATAGGATGAAAATATTGCACGTGATAGAATGTGAGCTGTGAAGACCATGATCAGACTGTGTGGAGGGCCTGCCACAAGTCCTGTAAATGCTTTTCCTCGTCTGAAGCTTAGAACAGCACTCTTGTGAGGCTGCAGCTGTTAGTCCTGTTTTAAAGAGGTGGAGGGTCAGAGTGAGGTTAAGTGACTTAGCCAAACTAATGGGATTTGCACTCAGCTTTAACATCTACCCAGTTGACACAAGGAAAATTCAGGGGTAGCTGCCTATCAGAGATATTCTCAAGTCAAAACAAGCACCCAATTTACTACCTAAGCAACTAGATGACCGAGCAGTAGAACCCTATTGAAAATGAGTGGAGGGACTTCCTGGATCTTGGACTTGGTACCTGAGAGGGGCTCCCAGAGGCCCATCTGCCTGGACAGGCCCAGCTTCAGGCTGTGCTGTGTGAGGTAAACCCTCCTATTGTATATGGAAGTGCTATTTTCCAAGCACATTAAAATTCAGGTGGCATCCCGAGTGAAAACTAACCAGGCACTGAACTGTAAAAGACATGCCATGCATAACCAAGCTTCAAAGGGATGCTTAATAAGCATACGATTAATGTCTGGTGCAGATTTACTCAGGTTTTATTTTGAGGTGATAACATGACACTGAGATGGAGATAAATGATTAGCCACAGAGTTTCTGTATCACCACCGTATAATCCAACCATCCATCAGCATTTATTTTTAAAAATCTTAGCAAATTTTTTGATGTATAGTACATTAATTCAGTTCAAATCTATCAAGTTGTTAAAAGCTGTGAGCAAGACTGGCCTGAGTTGGTATTGTGTCCAGGAGTGTGTGTGTCTTTAGGCGTGTGTGTGTCCATGTGTGTTTGTTTCCATGTGTGTGTGTTCAGGTGTGTATGTGTATATAAAAGAATGTGCAAGAGATGCTACTTCTGTCTTTAAAGAGCTTATAATATAGGAAGAGAGAGGAATCAAAGTTTTAGGATAGGGCAAATGTGCTGAATTCTTAAAGAAAAATTAAAAATGTCTCATGTGGTTGCCAGGAATGATGTACTGCTTTGGTTTAGAGAAACAGGGGAAAAAATTACAGAGGAAGAGATGAGACTTGTTGAAGAGATGAGGTCTGTGTTGCTTTTTCCAGGGGCGTTTTCTAAGTCCTCAGTCACCTGACTTCCTCTGAGCTCCACCAGCGCAACTGCCCTCCTCACCTGACCGCTGACATCCCTGTGGTCGGATGGGGTAGGTCCGAGTCAATCCCCACCTGACAGACTTCACAGCGCTGATCATTCTGCAGCAGCCCTGCTGTCTCTGAGGGTGATCTGTTTGCAGCTTTGACTAATCCTGGTGGGATGAGATGTGTCCCACCTACTCAGCAGAGAGGGAGCTCAGGTCATCACCAAGCACAGCCACTCTTGGGATCATCTTGCAAAGATGCACCTACTAAAACCGGCACCTGGAAAGCATGGGTATTCCAGAGAAGAGACAAGACTGTCTGGGTGTGGACACCGCGGGAGCTCACAGAGAGGACCACGCTGAACCTACAGCCAGTGAAAGGTCATCACCTGTCCATGGGGAAGGAAACAGACGTCCGTTTCATTATCCATCAGCATCTCTTTTGACAGCATCCTCCCTGCGGGCTGTGCTTTGAGGTCATGACTGCTCCTCGCTGGCTCTTTTTTCCACTTCACAAAACAAGAACAATCTGAAGTATTGATCTTGGCAAACCTTTTTATCCAAGTTCCATAAACCCATGTGGGGCTTCCTCTACCTTAAATATGATAGATTGCTGTTGAGTGAAGGTAACCTTAGAAATCGTATTTTGATCAATCCTGCGATGTTCCAAATGCAGAGTGGGGCTGAGTGAGAATGCCACTTTCTTTTTGGTGCCTTCATTTCCATGCCCTGACCCCTGGGAGCAGTGAATCCATCTTTAGGGAGAGCCCTCTGAACATGGGGTCTCGTGAAGGCCTGAGGTCATGGCATTTTATCTATCCAGATACAAGCTCACACTTCCCATCTTGGGGCAAGAGGGGGCTGTGGGAAACTTGGTTGCCTTCCCCACCGCTCAGGACAGTGGGTTTGGGAACAGAGACCCTTTCTGGACTTAGCAGCATCTTCATTCCTTCCTGCATTCTTCTTTCCCAACATGTGGAATCTTTATTAAGTCTTTTCTCTTCATGTCACGCACAAATCTGTTGTTTACCTGCCACATCTATTTAAAGCAAATCACCCCATTTGATAAAGACAAAGAATTTGTGGCTCTAAATCAAAGCTTCTCACTGTTTTGTGGTTTCAGAGACCCTGTAAGAAATCATGAATTTTATGAAAATGCATACACTCATCATGGGATGTATTTTTAAAAATTTGTTAATTTTTTAGTTGAAGGACAATTGCTTTACAGGATTTTGTTGGTTTCTGCAAAACATTAACAGTGGGGTGTTCCGTGAACTTTTTGAAGCTGAGGTTTTCATGTCCTTGATGCTAACTTCTGGCCTTGCAACAAGCAGAAATTCCATTCCCTGAATTTCCAGCACACAAAAGACTCTTTCAAGTCGAATGTACTAAAAGCAGTACGTGAGAATCTGGGAGCCAAGAACAGAGGGTGCTAGGAAAGCCTTCCAGCTGCCTTCACTGCAACCTTGAAGAATCCCCCAGATGATGAGCAGTTGGGGCCCGGGTCACTAGGCCACTGCGGGTGAGGACCCAGGTGTGTGAGCTCCTTCCTCTGTCACACAAGCCTCCTAGAAGGAGCAACCTGGTCTCCCATCAGACGGCGGGGTGCGGGGTGACCAGCTAGGTCACCTGGACTGGGTATGAGCCCAAAGCCAGCCCATAGGCTTTCTCTTATGAGAGAAATGCGACTAGAAACTAACTAGCCAACTAAGTAGCCAACTAACCAAATGATTAACTAACCAACTAGCCAACCAACTAACTAGCCAGCCAACCAACCAATAAACTAATTAACTAGCCAACAAACCAACTAATTAACTAGATAACTAGCCAATCAACCAACAACTAATTAGCTAGCCAACTAATTAGATAACTAGCCAGCCAACCAACCAACTAACTAGCCAACTAATTAACTAGACAATGAGCCAACTAACTCCTTCCTCTCTTCCCTCCCTCCTTTCTCTGAAGTTTTTCTTTCCCTCTGTTCTGCTCTTGCTCTCTCTCCTGGTTTTCATGTTTTCTTTCCTTCTTTTTTTGTTCCTGCTTTGGTTCCTCCACAAGCTGAGTGTGGCTCTGGCCTGGGGGGTTTCCCAGCGTTGGGGTCAGGATGTCTGGGAGGAGGCAGTGTTGCTGAGACAGGGTGGGGGTTAAGGGCGTTTGCTAGAAGTCACCAGCTCTGGGGGCTGCAAGGAGAGGCTGTCTGGGTGGAGACGGATGGTGAGCTGGGGCTGGGGTCGCCCCTGGGCAGGCCGGGCCATCCCGCAGTCAGGGCTGAGACCTGGCTGATTCCTGGGGTCTGATGACGTCACGCCCCTGGTAGACTCCCCTCAACAGGCAGCCTAGTCTCAGCTGAGTTACGCCAGCTCCCCGAGGGGGCTGTGGTGCTGGAAGTGGGGGAGGGAGGTTCAGGCTGCATGGTGAACGCTTTCAGCACCCCCAGAACCACCCTCATCCTTGCCTCAGGACACGTCATCCTTTACTCCAGGGAAAGACAGAGAGTTGTGCATCAGGAAAGAAGCTGGAGCAGGTATGGAAAAGTAGCTAAACAGATTTTACCACATTTGAGCACAGTATCAGCGGGGACTGGAAGGGGCGGTCGGGGTGGACCGCCCGCTCAAGGTGCTTCAGCACAGAGTGACCAGCAGTACCGGGGAGAGACGGTGTCACCAAGGTCCAGCTGGGCTAGAAAACGTCCTGACGCAGGCTAGAGGTCACGCCCCAGGCGTCTCAGGAATGGAAGGCTGAGGAAGGAAGAGAAGGCAGGAGAAGAGTGATTGGATGTTCACTAAGGGGATGGAGGGGTAGTTAGTGATCCTTTAAATTAATTCATTAATTATTTTTTGGCTGTACCACAAAGCTTACAGGGTCCTAGCTCCCTGACCTGGGACTGAATCCTGGCCCCAGCAGCTCCAAGCTCTAACCACTGGACTGCCAGGTAATTCCTTCAATGACCCTTCTTAGAAGGCAACACAGCAATAGGTTTCAAGATCTTTGAAAATACTAGCACCGTTGGATTTTGTCACTCTTGGTTATAAGAGTCTACTTTAAGGAAATCATAACTGACACTCCCTGAAATTCATCACAGCTATTCATCGAATAGCTATTCTAATGGTTTAAAAAATCCAAACCATTAATAGGGAAGTTAATGTTAATGCATCAGCCAAGAAACATCTGTATGTGAGGACATTACACAGCCACTGGTAATTTGTTGAAGAATTCTCAGTGACACAAGGCAACTTTTTGTATTTTAAGTAAAAAAAAAAGAACAAAAATATACATATAATTTCAATTATGTGAGTTGATATATGCCTACATACATAGATTTATTTTTTAAAAAGCCCAGATGTTGTGTTGTATTTAAAATTTGGATCTGCTCTGATCACAATTTATTTTTGTATGTACAATTTATGTGATGAAGAAAGAAACCTTACGAATGATTTTTGATAACTCTAAGAAAATCTATACACCTTTTTCTGTTATTTGGGTCAATTAAAACAAAGCCAGTTTTGTCAAAGTTGAAATAACTACCACGTTTGGTAAGTAACATAAGCACTGATAACATCCATACCATAAATAAAATTCCTTATAAGTAGAATGGTATTAGAGTCTCAAGATCAAAAGTTTTACAACAGTTAACCATTTTGATTAGACTATAAGCTCATAGGAGTGTTTATTGTGTATTACTCCATTTCTTGGTGAAAAATACAAAATAAACCTGACAGCAGAGATCTTCACCTGTCTTGGGCCATCATCAGACGATCTGCTGCTTTGTTCCCTGGGTTCTCTCAGCACTGCCAGAGAATCCCCAAGATTATAAAGCTTCCATTTAATAGTTTCTGGAACTTGTGGTCTTTGGTTTGGTAAAAGACAGCTGAGGAGCAGTGAACAGTTTAAGTTTATTTGAGCAACAATTGATGGAAACAAGCAGCACAGTGAAGGAGGTGTTGGAGGTCCAGGGAGGCTGGAGCCTGGAGAGATGCGCCTGGGAGAGGAGGAGACGGAGGGAGAAAGGAGGCTGTTCATTGGTGGAGCTCAGCATGGCTGGCCCGTTGTGATGGTACTCAGGTGCTTAGGTGCAATTTCCTAATGGAAGGCAGTCACAGGCTGAGGGTTTGGTTTGTTTTCCTGTGCTATGAAGCCATCAGAGCCTTGTCAGTTTGATGGCCTCCTTACTGAGTTAACTTACAGGTTTTAATGATGATTAATAATGATTAGTAATTAATACTGATTAATAATGATGACGATGATTTAATGATGATAACTAAGGCTGAATAAGAGTATTGGAGCACATGCTTCCCTCTGTATACACGTCTGCGCCCCTCTCCGTTGACCTACGCAGCACAGCCTACATCCCAGGCTTCTCTAGACGCCCACCCCTGCCATCCCTGCCACAGTGGGGCCTGTGGGGGGATAGGGTTCCCCCCACCCCACTCCTCGGGCTCCAGTCCCACCTGCCCCCTAGAGCTTCCTCCAGGTGCCTCTGGCTTGTCTCTGGTGACCCTCCTGGTTCCTCCTGTCCTCCTCACGGTCTCCTCAGAGCCTGGAGCCTTCCTCAAGAGGCTTCCTGAGCCCAGTCTCCCCTGCCTCTCCCCAAGGTTGCGAGCACCCTGAAAGCACAGCATTTTGGTATCCCTGCCCTGCACCCAGCCCCTCACTCAGGGCGGTAAACAGCAGGTGCTCAATTTGGATGTGAACTATTCACACAAGAAGCGAGTGAAAGTGAAAGAATGTTGCTCAGTTGTGTCCGACTCTTTGCAACCCCATGGACTATACAGTCTATGGAATTTTCCAGGCCAGAATAGTGTAGTGGGTGGCCTTTCCCTTCTCCATGGGATCTTCCCAACCCAGAGATCGAACCCAGGTCTCCTGCACTGCAGGCGGATTCTTTACCAGCTGAGCCACAAGGGAAGAAGTGAGGGATGCTCAATAAAAGCCTATGGAAGAGTAAGTGGTTATAGTTCAAGGGCCCTTACTCTGTTCTGCTCTCTTCCTTTCTCAGGCAGAAGGGCTGGGGGGACCAGCGTTTGACTGGTGGGATGTCTTCTTATGAAATATGGTAATTAGCATCCAGACATCCGGGAGTGCAAAGTCAAGTGGGCCTTAGGAAGCATCACTATAAACAAAGCCAGTGGAGGTGATGGAATTCCAGCTGAGCTATTTCAAATCCTAAATTCCAATCCCAAAGAAAGGCAATGCCAAAGAATGTTCAAACTACCACACAATTGCACTCATCTCACTAGCAAAGTAATGCTCCAAATTCTCCAAGCTAGGCTTCAACAGTACATGAAGCGAGAACTTCCAGATGTTCAAACTGGATTTAGAAAAGGCAGAGGAACTAGAGATCAGATTGCCAACATTCATTGGATCATAGAAAAAGCAAGAGAATTTCAGAAAAATGTCTACTTTGGCTTCATTGACTGTGCCAAAGTCTTTGACTATGTGGATCACAACAAACTGTGGAAAATTCTTCAAGAGATGAGAATACCAGACCTCCTGACCTGCCTCCTGAGAAATCTGTATGCAGGTCAAGAAGCAACAGTTAGAACTGGACATGGAACAATGGACTGGTTCCAAATTGGGAAAGGAGTGTACTGTATATTGTCACCCTGCTTATTTACTTATATGTAGAGTATATCATGTGAAATGCCAGACTGGATGAAGCACAAGCTGGAATGAAGATTGCAGGGAGAAATATCAATAACCTCAGATACACAGATGATACCACCCTTATGGCAAAAAGCGAAGAAGAAATAAAGAGTGTCTTGATGAAAGTGAAAGAGGAGAGTGAAAAAGTTGGCTTAAAACTCAACATTCAGAAAACTAAGATCATGGCATCTGGTCCCATCACTTCATGGCTAATAGATGGGGAAATAGTGGAAACAGTGACAGGCTTTATTTTTTGGGGCTCCAAAATCACTGCAGATGGTGATTGCAGCCATGAAATTAAAAGACGCTTGCTCCTTGGAAGAAAAGTTATGACCAACATAGACAGCATATTAAAAGGCAGAGACATTACTTTGCCAACAAAGGTCCATCTAGTCAAGGCTATGGTTTTTCCAGTAGTCACATATGGATGTGAGTGTTGGACTATGAAGAAAGCTGAGTGCCGAAGAATTAATGCTTTTGAACTGTGGTGTTGGAGAAGACTGTTGAGAGTCCCTTGGACAGCAAGGAGATCCAACCAGTCCATCCTAAAGGAAATCAGTCCTGAATATTCATTGGAAGTGTTGCAGAAACCAGTGCTTGAGAAACCAAGCACCACACTCGTAGAGTTGGAGAACTCAGGTTTATTACGCCGGCGGGCCCAAAGGAGTTAACACTCCAAGCTCTGAGTCCCGAACAAAGGGATTACAGAGTTTTTACAGACAGACTGTAGTCGGCAACACTAGCTGTTAATAGGCTGGTTTAAACTAAGGGGTTTCACTCCCGCGGGAACAACAGTAGAAATGGGGAGGGGGATGCCTGACCTTTACATGGACAGGCATGATTAAACAGGTTTGAAGGGCTGGGCAGTTGCAAAGAGCAGAACAAGGGTGAGTGAGATAAACTCACTAGTATTCTAAGTCCCCACTATCTGAGACTACGTGTCTTATGTGATCTACACTTTGCAAGGGGCAAGCTGAGTTACAGAGGCAGAAGGAGAAGGAGATTATGGAAAATTTTAACTTTTCCTCTTCATTCTCCCCTCTTTATGCTTCTATGACTCGTTGTAGAAAGCATCATCTCATGTTTTTGGCTCCATTGTTTAGGGGGCTCTTTTGAACTATTACCATTTGTAACTTTATGGATTCAATCCGAGAGGTTATGAACTGGGTAATTGCATTGAGAATATAAGCCAAACAAGAGCGCCGCAGAGTGTGAAGAGAGGACCTGTTAAAGGGAGAAGCCACGATGCCTAGCTCCAGATATTGTTCCAAAACCCCAGGAATTAGCTAGTTTTTCTCTCTTTTTTATGATTTGTTCCCTTACCTGTTGGGCCATGTCCCTGGCTATTCCTGACTGGTTTATATACAAGCAGCATTTTTCATTCAAAAAGGGCAGAGTCTTCCCTCTTCAGCTGTCAGCAGGTCTAGCCCTCTCCTATTCTGTAAAACCACCTCAGCCAGGGAGTCTAGTTGGTCCCGTAAGGCCACTAAAGATTTGGCCACTCTCTCAATGTCGTCTGTGAAGTCCTTGGGTAGTGTATGGTAACAGGTGGTTGATGAAGCAATTCATCCTATTCCCATACCTATCCCAGCCAGGATTCCCAGACCAACTAGTAGGGGTATAAACTGGATGGCTCTTTTTGGCCGCATATGTGCTGCCAGAGGTATGGTGAGAGTCTGGTTGTTAGGGACAATATTCATCTGGGGAGTGAGGAAAGCTAAGGTGCAGATACCCATCTAACTGACAGGTAGACATAAGTAAGCATCTGTCCCACAAACAAAGAAAAGACCTTGATGGGGGCAGCGCCATCTGTTACAGCAAGGGCTACCCAAAGGCTGCAAAGCAGCCGGCACATAACAGATAACTGAACACTAGCAAAAGGTTTTCTCCCCATCTTTGGGTTGTGACGGCTATAGCAACTGAGCCTGTCATGAAGGGGGGTCAGCTATACTGTGGAGCAGTTTAGGTAGTAGGGAGAATCGATCATAAGAGACATCTAATGAGAATGAGGCTTCTCACTACAGTGAGATAACAGACAGTCAACCGCAGCTTCTGACCCAAATCCCAGTCCTGGGGTGTGACTGAAGCTAGTCCTGTAGCGAAGAGCACAGCAATAATACCGATTATGGATAGAGGCCAGGGTTGACAATGAAAATCCATCATTATTTCAATGTCCGGATCCTCAAGCTTCTGCCAAGCGTTGACCAGCCAGCTGCCGGAGTGTGGCTGGAGCAAGGCTGAAGAATCCTCAAGTTTCTGCCGTGTGTTGACTAGTCAGCTTCTGGAGTGACTACAGCAGGGCTCAGTGTCCTTCATGGGTGAGGGCTGTTGTTTTGGAACCTCCTCTGACCTTGAGGAGGTTTTCGGGGTCCTGACTGCTTTCCAGGTGTCCTCATCACAGGAAGCTGCTGCCTTCTTGACTGGTGTGGTGGATCCAAGGGATGACACCTACAACTCTTAACAGCAGTAGGGGTTGCCAGGACGACCGTGTGAGGGCCTGAAACTGGTTAGAAGTGGCTCCTTTTTCAATCTTTAACTCATATCTCATCTCCTGGTTGATAGGGATGAACCCAGTTGCCCAATGGAATGGGTATCCTTTCTCAGGTTTCTCGGGCGATATGGTGAAAGACTGTTCCCAGGGCCTGGAGGTGTTGGGACATCTCCAGGTCAGCTAGTTGTTGGTGGTCTCTCTTGAGCTTTTCTATCACTGGGGATGGTCTCCCATATAAGATCTCAAAGGGAGAATAGCCTGAGGACCTCGGGGTGCATTTACAGAGGGAGATAAGAGTCTACAGAATGATAAGGCAGCTTGTCCTAGCACTGTCTGGGTGTTGGCCGGGGGATATTCTTGTCATACTGCTACTTGGAGAAACAAACTTAGCAAGAATAAAGATATATGGCCCAAAGATTAATAGAAGTAGAAAAGCTGCTGAGGCACCAGCTAGGAGAACCAGGTCCAGACATTGGTTCATGATATTAGTGTTTTTCTAGGTATGAGAAGGGAGAAGGAAATGGCAACCCACTCCAGTGTTCTTGCCTAGAGAATCCCAGGGACGGGGGAGCCTGGTGGGCTGCCGCCTATGGGGTCACACAGAGTCGGACACGACTGAAGTGACTTAGCAGCAGCAGCAGGTATGAGAAGATGCAAGAATTTGGACTCATAAAAATCTTTACCTGAAAACATCTGACTATCTGAAGGCCTGTTTTCCTGGGTTTTTCCCAGAGCACAGAGTGCCTTATTTTTTGTCTCCACCCTGAACTCTTTTCAACGGGATGTTGAAGGTCAGCATCTTGTAGTGGTCATGATTTAATCTTTGTTGAGGCAGCTGGCAAGGGCCAACTTCCAGTCAGCAGGGCCCCTTCATAGTCATATTTGACCCTGTTTGGGGGGCATTTCATGGTCATTGTGTCCTGTGGTGCTGGGAAGGCTCATTCCCAGGTTTAATAAAGATTCCACTGACAGGCCACTCAATGTGTTGTTACTAGACCAGGCCTTGAGTGTAGCAAAAGTCTCTGGACCATACCTGTCTTACTAGCCTCTTGGTCCAGAAAAATATTTTCTCTTCTTGCTTCTTCACATATCTAGAGTACATTGTTACAATTATTGATCTCATATGAAACTGCATATCAGCGTTTTATCACAGGCTCAGTCACACATTTGGTAATGTAAGAAATAATTTTCTGAAGCAAGTTACATAGAAAATAATATAGCTAGCAGTTATTAGTAAGGTCACAGGCAAGAAAGAATTTAAGTCAAGAACTTTCATTGGGTATAGCCTGGTATACCCGAGGTCATCTGTCTCAGTTAAATGATTATGGCCAAGTGTTAATCTCCCGGTTGTACATTATGGAGCATCTGGCCTTTATCCAAAGACTGGTTACTGAGATAAGCTTTGGAAACAATCTTAGAGTGACCTTTTTAGTAACTTAATTAAACCTTTTAGCAATGTAACATAAGGAACTGTCTCGGAAGTGAGTCTTAGTAAGCACAGATGTTAATTAACAAAGCCAGAACTTAATATTTGTGAAATGTAATTTTTTCCTCTTTTGGAGAACTCACTGTGAGGGCATTACTACTGTAGCCAGGTAATGCTTTAACCCATCAAATAAAAATGAGGTCTGTCAGGGAGCCGGGAAAAGCCAGGTGGCCGTCTTGGATTTCCCATAGCCCTGGCTCTGATTTTTAGCTGTTGTTTATTTATTTTTTAATTTCCTGATTTAAGAGCAGACTATCACCATGTTTTAAGGACATCAAGAAAGCAAAAGTCGAACTATGAGGGGTTATTTTTTGTAGAAGCAAAATGAGCTTTGTCTACATGTACCATAATCTTAAATAATGTTTATTTATTTTACCAAAGTAATAAAAAGATTTTAAAAACAAATCCAAATCACTTAAAGGCAAAGAAATTTATAATCTATTATTGAAAGCTGCATTTTAAGAAAACTTTGTTCCCTAAACAGAGAGAAGACCAAATTCCAGTCTGGCATCAGCTTACTGTTAATAACAAAATTTGTTTATCTGTTTAATCTTAGAAAGTCTTTTCCATAAATCTTGAAGAACTAGCAGTATTCTTCTAAAGGCATGAGAGTAAAACCATAGAAGGCATGTTTAAAGTCTGATTCTATTGCAATTGACAAAAAAACCTGGTCATAACACTTTAATATGATAACTAGAATTATAATTGACCATATTTTATCAGGGCATACCAGATCTATATGAATTCCACGTAATTTTAGGATATCTATATTAGTAACATCAACCATACAGTATAACCTGAAAAGATTTTTCACCCCTTTAACAGTACTTCGCATGTAATTTAACATGTCCAATGAACCCAGGTAGCTTAATAGCTCTTTGGGATGTCTCAGGGGCCCTCTGAAGCATCCCAAAGTTAGCTAGAAGTCAAGTTCTTTTTTTTGTTGTTGTTGGAGAACTCAGGTTTATTACGCCAGTGGGCCCAGAGGAGTTAACATTCCAAGCTCTGAGCCTCGAACAAAGAGGTTACAGAGTTTTTATAGACAGACTATAGTGGGCAGCACTAGCTGTTAATAGAAGAAGTCAAGTTCTTTAAGATTTCAAAGCTAAATATAGAATAGACCAATTAAGAGGTAAAGAAACTTAAATCTATTATTAAAAGCAGTTCAACATCTGAATAAAGTATGTCCTCTTAACAGAGAGAAAGGCTGAATTTAAGTTTTTGCAACAGCTTACTTTAAAGTCATTTAGGTAAACTTAATTAAATTTATTTTAAACTTAGTCCTAACTATGCACAAAACTTTTTTTCAGGCTCCACCTTCCACAAACCTTTTAATTACTTTCTGTAACAGCCACTTGTAAGTCAGACCTACTTTCTTTTCCCTTTATAAAATGTAATTTTATTTTTTTACATCTGCTTTATTAAAAACATACATCCTACTTTCTTATTAGATTAGCAAACAAACATTAATACTAGATATTTAATATTGAATATTTCCCAGTTCACTTGAATCTGAAATTTATTTAGGTTAATTTTTCTTTTATTTAGAATTGTTTGATTGCTTACTTTTCGTTAGGCCAATTAAATTAGAACTCATTTACAACTTCAACAATATTATCAGAAAAAGACATACTGAGACATATATAAATCCAGACAGACAGACTGACAGAGATCTTATAGTTTTCTGTTTGAGATTTAAAATATCTCTTTGACCCCCTTTCTTTTTTCTTCACTTGAAGTTCTAATTTGCCCAAGGCTGAGGTCTCAGGCCAAGCTGGCTGTGTATTTCAAGGACATTTCAAGGGTTAACTTCAAGTTTTTCTCTGGGCAGGTCTTTTTAACAAGCTAGTTGTTTTTAATTGCATATGCAAAAAGATTTTGTTTTGTAGTTTCCAAAAAGAAAAATTTCTGTTACTCCATTCAATCAGCAATCACGCACTCACAATCACTCAGAGGCTATCACAGCACCTCCCTTCTCCTGAGTCCCCAGGTTTCCTTAACTGCTGCTCCCTTCCTGGGAGCTCCAGGAGCTGATCAGTCTCCTCTTCGACCCGTTGGGGTAGGTTCCTCCTGTGGTAAGGAAGAAGGTGTAGGTTCCTCCTGGGGTAAGGCCTCCCCCAGGGCCTTACCTTATCCTGTGGCCATTCCTGGTGAGTTGGTCCATCCCTCCAATGAGTCTGTTGCAGGAAGGGGTCCCGTTCCAGGGCCCGAAACCGGATTCTTGTCTAGCACTCGGAAATGAATTGTCCGAGGAGACACATGTGCTGACAAAACAAGAGATTTTATTGGGAAGGGGCGCCCAGGTGGAGAGCAGTAGGGTCAGGGGACCCAGGGGAACTGCTCTGTCACATGGCTTGCAGTCTCGGGTTTTATGATGATGGGATTAGTTTCCGGGTTGTCCCTAGCCAATCATTCTGACTCAGAGTCCTTCCGGTGGTGCACGCCTTGGTCAGCCAAGATGGATGCCAGAAAGAAGGATTCTGGGAGGTGGTTGGACAGGTGGAGTCTCCTTTTGACCTTTCCCGAACTCTTCTGGTTGGTGGAGGCTTATTAGTTCTCTGTTCCTTATCAGGACCTCCTGTCGTAAAACAACTCATGCAAATGGTTACTATGGTGCCTGGCCAGGGTGGGCGGTTTCAATCAGCGTGCTTCCCCTAACAAGTCCAACTGGGGCTTGGCCACTGGAATACCATCAGGTGGCGTGACTCCTTGTTTGTCTCGGGATTCCTTCGCTCCAGCCTGGCCAAGCCACCAGTCTGGTGGCTCAAGGGGCCAGTGTGGTTGCAATCTTGCTGGGGCCTCTAGAAATGTTGCAGAAACCAGTACTCGAAAAACCAAGAACCACACTTGGAGAGTTGGAGAACTCAGGTTTATTACACCGGCAAATCCAGAGGAGTTAACACTCCAAGTTGTGAACCCCGAACAAAAGGATTACAAGAGTTTTTATAGACAGACTGTAGTGGGCAACACTAGCTGTTAATAGGCTGGTTTAAACTAAGGAGTTTTGTGTGCTCGGGAATAGCAGTCAAGATGGGAAGGGGGATGTCTGTCCTGGTCAGGCATGATTAAGCAGGTTTGCAGGGGCTGGGCGATTGCAAAGAGCAGGACAAGGGTGAGTGAGATAAACTGCAGTTCCTAGTATTCCAAGTCCCCACTTTCTGAGACTATGTGACCTACATGATCTAGACTTTTCAAAGGGCAAGCTGAGTTACAGAGGCAGAAGGAGAAGGAGGTTATGTAACATTTTAACTTTTCCTCTTCAGAAGGACTGATGCTGAAGCTGAAACTCGAATACTTTGGCCACGTGATGAAAAAAGCTGACTCATTTGAAAAGACCCTGATACTGGGAAAGATTGAGGGCAGGAGGAGAAGGGGACGACAGAGGATGAGATGGTTGGATGACATCACCAACTCAATGGACATGAGTTTGAGTAAACTCGGGGAGTTGGCAATGGACAGCAAAGCCTGGTGTGTGCCAATCCATGGGGTCACAAAGAGCCTGACACAACTGAGCGACTGAACTGAACTGCTCCTTCGAAGAAAAGCTATGACCAACCTAGACAGCATATAAAAAAGCAGAGACATTACTTTGCCAACAAATGTCTGTCTAGGCAAAGCTATGGTTTTTATAGTAGTCATGTGTGGATGTGAGAGTTGGACCATAAAAAAAGCTGAGCGCAGAAGAATTGATGCTTTTGAACCATGGTGTTGAAGAAGACTCTTGAAAGTCCCTTGGACTGCAATGAGACCCAACCAGTCCATCCTAAAGGAAATCAGTCCTGAATAGTCATTAGAAGGACTGATGCTGAAGCTGAAGCTCCAATACTTTGGCCACCTGATGCAAATAACTGATTCACTGGAAAAGACCCTGATGCTGGGAAAGATTGAAGGCAGGAAGAGAAGGGGATGACAGAGAATCAGATGGTTGGATGGCATCACCGACTTGATGGACACGAGTTTGAGAAAGCTCTGGGAGTTGGTGATAGACAGGGAAGCCTGGCGTGCTGCAATCCACCGGGTGGCAAATAGTCGAACAAGACTGAGCGATTGAACTAAACTGAATTAGCATTGCATTTCCTGGGGCTGAACAACTGGATGTGCAGCTTTCCATCGATAGAATGGTGTCAATTGTGCTATTTGATGGCATTCTTATGAAGATGAAATGAGGTCAGGAATTTGCAAAATTTCTTTCAGGTCCTGACACAGAGTCAGTACTCAGTGACATCCTCCAATAACCAGGAAGAAGTCTGTGGGATGGACTCCTTATCAGAGAGAGGGTACCCAGGGTGGAGGGCCCTCTGCAACACTCATGCACAGTTCTATTTAGAATCGCATTCGGGATCCATTGTCCAGAGCACTCGTGGGACTCGTGGGTCTGTAACTGTCCTCTGTATTTGCTCGCGACCTGAATTCCCAAGCCGCCTGATTGTTTTCCTAGCTACCTGCCAACATCCGCTTTTTCAATACCACTTAGTCATTACCTTGGTGATGCTAATTTTGGTGAATAAAACACAGATGGATTCTTTTTAAAATTTCTGTGAACGCAAATGGGTTTCTGGACTTGAATATCATGACCTTGTTTTGGTCACTGATTCATGGTGGGTGTCGTGAGATGTCATTTTCAATAGAGGGATTGTTTTTTCGAGAACCTTGACCTCCAAGTGAAGTTTCTGCTCCTCCTTTCAGGGAGGCAGACAATAGAAGTGATGTCCTGTACCGTAGCTCGCTGGCTTTTATGTGCTCATCTGGACACATGGCAAGCCGAGTGGAGAGCAGCACTTTCTTACAGTTCTCAAAGGGGCAGGGAGGATCAAGACCACCTGAATTGTCAAGTCAGTCCTCAAAACAGAGGAACAGACATTGTGAGCAGCACAGAGGAAAACTGGGGTGAACAGACAAAAAAAGGCACGTGCTGGGGCCAAGCCATGGCCCTGCCCTTCAGGTCTTTACATGAGACACACAAGGGCAAGGATCACAGCACTGGAGGGAGGGGTGGTCTCCATCTGAGACACAAGAGGGCAGACAGCGCTGGAGGGAAGGGCCTCGGGTTCTGGCTGAGAGTCTCTGATGTTGCCCAGAGAACTGTTTTCCCACCCTCCTCCTCAGGAGCTCTGTTACCTTGAGCAAGTGACAACATCTTTGTGTTACTGCTTCTGTAAAATGGTGACAGGAAGGGTACTCAGCTCACAGGGCTATGATTAGCAACACATGTGATAACATTCATGTGCCCTTAGGTAGCGCTTGTGTTAAATAAATCCCATCCATTAGTGCCTGATGACCCTGCCAATTTTCAGATGAGTTGGACATAAAGAAGGCTGAGTGCTGAAGAACTGATGCTTTTGAACTGTGGTGTTGGATGTCGTGGTCCGGGCACAGGTTGGAAAATAATTTCCAGACATGAGACAGAATGAGAGGGAAATTAAGTTTATTAGGACGGGAGACACTGTTAGAAGAGTGGGCCAGCTCAGGGGAGAACTGACGTTGAACAGGGGTCCTTAGTCCACTTTTATAGCCAGGGTGCAAGGAGTGGGATAGGGGTCTCGCTGGTCATTTGCTGATTGGATGAGGCATGCATACCGGGTGGGGGAAAGAGTAAGGCAAATATCTTCTCCCTGTGGAGTAGGAGGAGAGACAGGTTATTCTGGTCAGGAGGACCTGAAATTCATTAATAGTTATAACATTGGGGATGGGAGGGAAGGTTGATAAGGGTCTGGTTTTTCCATTCCTGTATTCTAAGACCCTCCTTTGTTTCATCTGCTCTTTCATCTTCCTTGGGTCACCACATTGGAGAAAACTCTTGAGACTCCCTTGGACTGCAAGGAGATCAAACCAGTCAATCCTAAAGGAAATAAACCCTGAATATTAATATTCATTGGAAGGACTGATGCTGAAGCTGAAACTCCAATACTTTGGCCACCTGATGGGAAGAACTGACTCATTGGAAAAGACCCCGATGCTGGGAAAGATTGAAGGCAGGAGAAGGGGATGACAGAGGATGAGATAGTTGGATGGCATCACTGACTCGATGGACTTTAGTTTGAGCAAGTTCCTGGAGATACTAAAGGACAGGGAAGCTCAGTGTGCTGTAGTCCATGGGGTAACAAAGAGTCGGACACAACTTAGCGACTGAACAATAACAGCAACAAACACACAATATCCTTGATAATCTGACATTTGCAGCTCGCACTACCTGTGAGCAGCCCTGGCTGAAAATCCAAAGACTTGAACCAGGAGATAAGACTTTGTTCTTTTTTTCATTCAGCCCCAGAATGCAGGTCTGAATTCCCATTGCCAAGTATGAGGTCCTTTGCTTTTTTGTTTTGTAAAGTAAGAAAACAATATTTATTTATTCGTTCACTCCCAAATATATATTAAGTGCCTGCCATCTGAGGGATGGTAGGATATGGAACCTAAAATTAAATGACATCATCTGTGCCCCCAAGAGGTTTGAAGATGATTGATCTTCCCTGGTGGTCCACCTTGCAATACTAGGTTCAGACTCCACCTTAGAATACTGGGGACGCTGTTTCCATCCCTGGTCAGAAAACCATGATCCCACATGCCATGGAGCAACTAAGCCCACACACCGCAACTAGAGACCCGGAGTGCTGAAGCTAAGTCCCGATGCAGCCAAATAAGTAAATACATATCTTTTAAAACAGAGTTTTAAAGATAATCAACAAATAAGTGACTAAAATGCACTGTGGAAAAGGTTAGTCCGAGGCACTGCAATCCTAGCAGAAGAGTGTAGGCTGGGAGTCAGGGAACACCAGGATCTTGAATTCTGCTTTCCTTCATAGTTTACTGCAGGTGAGTCCTTAATCATTATACTCAGTTTTGCATGCTTTTTACATTGTTATATGAACACACTCACATGGTAAGACTTCTTCTGCAACATAGTTTTCAAATATCAGTATTTTCCAAAGATTCATCTTTATTGATCAGTATAACTACTGTGTTCCTTATTTTTCAGCCTCTGCTATATAAGGACACCCTGGGTGGAGAACCATAGTCTACTGACCTTTTCTCACTGGTCTTTGGGTTTGGCTACATTTTCTGGCTCCTACAGCCAGCATGGCCATGGCTTACTTTCAGAACTCTGGTGCACTGGGCAGTAGTTTCTCCAAGGTGGAAGTTCTCAAACTTTTTGTTCTAGAATCCTTTACATTCTTAAAAACTATTCATTAAAGGGCCTTTGTTTGGATGGCTTATATTTATTAATGTTTACTGTATCAAAAATTAACAGTGAATGGTTTAAAATGTTAATTCATTTAAAAATAGCTCTAGTCCACCTGTGACATGTTAACATGGATAACATTTTAATGAAAATAGCTATATTTTCCAAAGCAAAAAAGAACTCTCTATAAAAATCCCCAAAGTACAGAGTTGGAGAGCATCTGGCTGGTGAAGACACTCACACACCAGATGCTCTCCAACCCTCTCCAGCCAGAGGGTGGGGTGCCCCAGCTCCATAGGGACAGAAGTCCTGTGCCCAGAACCTTCTGACCTATGTGTATCTTTTTGTCTGGTGGGTCATCCTTCATTATATAAAAGTGAAGTGTTAGTCACTCAGTCATGTCTGACTCTGTGATCCTGCGGACTGTAGCCCACCTGGCTCCTCTGTCCGTGGAATTTTCCAGGCAAGAATACTGGAGTGGGTAGCCATTCCTTCTGCAGGGGATCTTCCCGACCCCGGGTCTCCTGCACTGCAGGCAGATACTGTCTGAGCTACCAGGAATCACTTTCAGTTTATTATATAATGTACTGGTAAGTATAAGCAAGCTTTTCTCTGAGTTCTATGAGCTGCTCTAGCAAATGATTGAACCTTAAAGAGAGAGTAATGGGACCCCCGGATTATAGGTGAGTTGGACAGAAGTGTGGGTGACTTGGGCACCCCACTACTTGACACTGGCATTGAGTTGAGTGAGTACTCATGGGACTGAGCCCTCAGCCGGTGAGTTCTGATGCTGTCTCCAGGCAGGCAGTGTCAGAACTGAGTTAAATTGTTGGAACCCAGGTGGTGGTGGAGAATCAGTTGGTGTGGGAAAAACCCCACCCATTTGATGTAGGAAGTGTTGAGTCAGCACAAAAGCAGTGTTTCTTTTCACAGAGCCAATACTGGGTACCACACGCGCCATGTGCTATCTGCTCCATAGGGGCTTAGGAAGAAGAGACAAGAGGACAAGAAGCTGTGAAGTTTGTTTTTGTATAAAAGGCTGTCATCAATTCTTTTTTTTCCATGGTTCAATCTCTTTCTCTTTTTTAGAACAATGTTATTTCATTAACTTTTTATTTTATATTGGAGTACAGGGTAAAGAATCTACCTTCTAATGCAGGAAACATGGGCTCTATCCTTGGGTGGGGAAGATTCCCTGGAGAAGGGAGTGACAACCCACTCCAGTATTCTTGTCTGGGAAATCCTATGGACAGAGGAGCCGCGTGGGCTCCAGTCCATGGGGTTGCACAGAATTGGACACGACTTAGCAACTAAACAACAGTTGATTAACAATGTAGTGTTAATTTCAGGTGCATAGAAAAATAATTCAGTTATACATATATATGTTTCTATTCTTTTTCAAATTCTTTTCCCAATTAGGTTGTTACAGAATATTGAGCAGAGTTCCCTGTGCTACACAGTAGGACCTTGTTGGTCCTACCATTTTAAATATAAATAAAGTTATAAATAAATATAAACAAAGCCTCCTGCTTTAAAAGTACATTAATTGAGCTGCCCAGGATTTAAATCACCCTCTCCTGGAAAAGCCCCAGGCCCTGAGTGATCAGGGGTTGGAGGAGATAGACAAAGAGGCCATCAAGTTCTTATTTGCATGTAGTGTCTTGACACGTTAATAAACCATCCAGAATGACTAATCATAATCTTTTCACATTATAAAGTATATATCTCCTAGCTGTGGTCATTAAATGCCAAATGAAATGAGGGCTAAATAGGGATTTTATCCATAATCCCATTGTAGAGTTCCTTGGGGATCACATTATACTTTAATAGAGCAGTAACTTATGAGAATTTCTTATTGCAGTGAATTTTGGTGCGGTATTATTGCTTTAGAGAAAACCCAATTCTAAAAATCTTATTTCCCATTCACAGAGCTGAAAATATGTTTAAATTTATTGCTTTTATTCTCAAATTTGGTTATCAGCTTTTAATTATTGTCATCATTAGCCTTCTCCCTAAAAAAAAATACTTTATATGTACCTTGGGGTCTCTGTTCTTTTTCTGTTTTTTGGCTGTGTCACGCAGCTTGTGAGACCTTAGTTTCCTGACCAGGGGTTGAACCCATGCCCACTGCAGTGGAAGTGCAAAATCTTAACCACTAGACTCCCAGGGAAGTCCCCACGTCTCTGTCCTTGAACTCCAGCCCTTGGGAGTAACCACCCCTATTAATATCTAAACAAAATAACTGAGCCCTTATCTAACAGGACTGCAGTGAGCTCCATCCTGCAAAGGGTAAGTCTGAAGGTTCTGGACTGTGGTCAGGGTTTCTCCTGGCTGTTAATTATTCCCTCTTACCACAAGTGACTTCAAGCTGTTTGCTTTCCATCTCTGGCCACGCACCATGTTGCCATGTCTGTGAATCCCTGCACCTGTTTTATGTCCCACCCCACCAACAGGTCCCACCCCCTTAGTCCACAAAACAGAGCAGGTGAGCGTAAGGCTGATGTGAAGGCTGGGAGGGGACACAGATCAGTTATAACCTGGAACAGGTGATGGTTGACAAGCTCTGTCCACATAGTCATTGCCCCCACTTTACAATCCTTCCCCACTGACTCCGATACCTCCTCATGGGTGGTAGGGGTGGGAGATAGATCTCTTAGCCATGTCTTCCCCCCCCACAGACCACCAGGACTCCAGAGTCCCTGATTATAGCTCTGTCAGTGGGAACCCGGAAGCTCTCACCTCCTATCCATCCCTACAGAGATGCATTCCACCACCACAGAGGTAACTTTTCCATATTTGATCATAATAAAACGGACATTGTTGGAAGCATCTGTACTTTGGATTACTTCAGCAATGTTCAAGACCGGTCTCGACCTATCTGTAGGAGCAAAACCACTCCTAAAAACGGTCCATCCCAGGACACAGATGAAGTCATCCCAAGGACAAATTTCAGCTTCTAACCCAGATAATTAACAACTGAGGTTTTAAAAGTAGCACATTTTAGGGACTTCCCTGATGGTCCAGTGGCTAAGACACCATGCTCTGAATGCAGGGAGTCCAGTTCAAACCCTAGTCTGAGAACTAGATCCCACATGCCACAATTAAGACATGGTGCAGCCAAATAAATTTTTTTTTTCAGTAGCACATTTTGGAAGATTATATTCCTCTTTATCTATCTACTTGTGTCCCAAAGAAGCAGGGTTAACAGAGACTTCATCCAGGTGAGGGCAGCAGCGTAGACCATTATTGTTGTTGTTGAGCTGCTTCAGTTGCATCCGATTCTTTGTGACCCCATGGACTGTAGCCCACCAGCCTCCTCTGTCCGTGGGTTTTCCCAGGCAAGAATATTGGAGTGGGTCACCACTGAGCCACCGGGGAAGCCCTTTAGCATAGGCAGTGCCCGCTCCCAATGGCAGTGGTGTGTGTAAGGGCTCCCAGCAGAGGGTCCTGAGCCTGGTGTTGGGGATGGCGTCCAGGCAGACAGTGGCAATGGGGAGGTCTCCACAGGGATAGTTGGTGGCATAATTTTGAGCTGTTTGTCTGTGTAACTTAAGCCACTGGTCCTCCAGCCCCCAAGAGATACTTTGAGCCACTCAATACCATTTACTAAATTCCTTCTGAATTAGTCAAAGTTGATTTCTATAATTTCCAAATGATTCAGGAAGTCATACGAAAGTGAGCCTGTGAATTGTTTGTGATATATTGAATTTGCTTCTGTGGGTGTCTGTATATTGGATAAGGAAGGCATTCTAGAGGCATTCTGGTGTCTTGGGGAAGAACTCATAAAGACAGAGCATGTGCGGATGAAATGCAGCCAAGGGAGCCACATGGGCCGGGGGGTATGGGCTCATGGGCCAGACGGCCCAGGCCACTGAGAGTGATTGATGAAGGGAACAAAGGCAGGAGTCTGGTCTCAAGGTAGATGGACACATGAGAATTGTTCATTCTCTTGGCAATCTCTTGATTTAGGACAGACTAACTCCTACATTGACAATAAGTTTTGCACCCATTTCAACAGAAAAAGTGGAGAAGAAATTCCTGCAGGTAGAAGGCCATGTGGTCCTGGCTTCTGCACAAAGCAGATGCAATTTCTGGCTGAAAATTTAGAGTGTGTGTGAGAGAGAGTTCTTTTAAAATTGATAAGCTGAATGTTTTCAGTGCTCTTGAAGCACACAAGATAATTCTGTCCCTGTAGATATATTCTCTCTGTTGATTGCTGGGGTTACAATAGTCCTTTAGCTCCCTATCTTCAACATTCATGTGGCCCTGATATACTAACGGTGAGCTTTCCCATCTATTGTGAGTTTATCAGCATTCACAAGGTTAATTATTTCTGCAAAGACCACAGAGAGGACAATGAGAGATGATAGCAGAAGAATAACTGTATGCTTGGAATAGCTCGCTGCTCTGTATTTTATGTAACTTTGAAATGTCTGTAGTGAACTTCAGTTTTTCCCAAGTGAAGTCGACAGAGAAAGTGCTAGATGTCCAAGCCTACACGGTGACACAATCACATGTTCAAATGAAAACTTCTCGACCCTGAACTTGGCTGACAGCTGTCATCTCTCACATTTGTTGTCGTTGTTCAGTCACTCAGTCGTGTCTGACTCAGTGACCCGGTGGAATGCAGCAAGCCAGGCTTCCCAGTCCTTCACTACCTTTCAGAGTTTGCTTAGACTCATGTTCACTGAGTCAATAATGCCATCCAATCATCTCATCCCCTGCTACCCCCTTCTCCTCCTGCCCTCAGTCTTTCCCAGCATGAGAGTCTTTTCCAATGAGTTGGCCCTTTGCATCAGGTGGCCAAAGTTTTGGAGCTTCAGCCTCAGTCCTTCCAATGAATTTCAAGGTTGATTTCCTTTAGGATTAACTGGTTTGATCTTGCTGTGCAAGAGACTCTCAAGAGTCTTCTCCAGCACCACAGTTTGAAAGCATCAATTCTTTGGCACTCAGCCTTCTTTATGGGGTAACCAGATAAATAAAACTTTTTTTAGAAATGAGGAAAAACAGGACTTAAAGACAGTATATCAACAAGGAATCTTTGTGAGTGGATAAGCAAGCCTGAGGAAAGTGTTTGAACCAACTACTGTGAAAACAAGGGATTCCTAATAGCCCTGCAAAACTTCTGGTTCCCAGTGGAGAACACACAGACACTCTCTCTCAGCTCTCTCTGTATGTAAATCTGTGTTATATAACACATCCTATAGAGAGGGGAAGTCTCATGCTCAGTTGTGTCCGACTCTTTGCGACCCCATGGACTGTAGCCTGCCAGGTACTGGAGTGGGTTGCTGTTCCCTTCTCCAGGAGATCTTCCTGACCCGGGGATCGAACCCAGGTCCCCTGTATTGCAGGCAGATTCTTTACCACTGAGTCACGTGGGGAAATACAACCAATAGATTCTGCTTTTCTTAGGGATCCTGACTAATACATGCTTACTATTTTCTGGTCATTTTCTTAGTGTTTTTATTTACTAACTCATCTCATTATCGGGGATCTGCAACCTCCCAGGCCGGGTGATGAGTTGGAGGACCCAGGCCTCCATGGAAGGGATTAGTAGCATCCTGGGAGGATCTTCCCTTAGATGAATTCCTGGCCTGGAGCTTGGCCACCCAGATTAATTAGAAGTCCAAGTCCCTGGGCAACAATCAGATTGTGCATCCAATTATATGCATCTCCTTTCTTTTCTTTCAAACATCTGTGAGTCTGGCACTGTGATTAACATTTTCTGTATGAAGAAACAGAGGCCCCAAGTTTTCATGTGGATGGATGCTGGTTTAGGTAATAAGGCAACTGCAACAGATGCTGATCAATTATGCTCTGCTCCCCTGCCCAACTTCTACTTTATTTCCCCTTGTTGCAAATACAGTAAAATTTACCGTTTTAACCAGTTTTAAGAAACATTTCTCCATATATACATATGGAGTGATATTGAATATATGGGATGTTGAATTTTTCTTTGGAAATACAAAAATGTCTCCTCAGATTAAAAGGAACCAAATTACATAAAATAGGATTTGAAAGCCCAAGCAGTGATTGTATTAGAAGTCAGTAATTCTCAGGACTATTATTAAGCAGCCAAAACAGGTTATTAGTTAAAGCCTGTGTCTAGTGTTGGGCTTCCTTGGTGGCTCAGTGGTAAACAATCCATCTGCCATTGCAGGAGACAAGGATTTGATCCCTGGGTCAGGAAGATCCCTCGGAGAAGGAAATGGCAACTCACTCCAGTATTCTTGCCTGGAAAATTCCATAGACAGAGGAGACTGCTATGCTGCAGTCCATGGGGTTGCAAAGAGTCAGACACAACTGAGTACAAACACATACATCTGGTGTTTAAATATTGCAGGTGAACAGGTGGATATATTTACAATGTCTCTGTGTCTAGAACAATAGTAAGGAGTGGATTTCCTCTATGGCAAGTGAAATGAGGTTGACAATAAGCCATTTATACTTTCAGAGGAAATGAATTCATTAGCATGTATAACCGTTATTTGCTCAGTCATGTCCAACTCTTTGCGACCCCATGGACTGTAGTCCCTCAGGCCCCTCTGTGCATGGAATTCTCCAGGCAAGAATACTGGAGTGGGTAGCCTTTCCCTTCTTCAGGGGATCTTCCCAATTCAGGGATCGAACCTAGATCTCCCACATTGCAGGCTAATTCTTTACCATCTGAGGCACCAGGGAAGCTGGAAATACTTAAATGATGTGAATTCATGTCAACCACAGTTAGTGGATGTTGCCTTCTGATTGACTTAGACTTACTAATTGTCAGATGGTAAAGAGATTTCAAGTCCTGATAGAGGCTGCCTGGAGTACTGCATTGAATGGGTTTCTGAGGTCAGGATTGCCCATTCAACCACAAGTGTTTAATTGAACACCAACTAAGCTCAGGCACTGGGTTAGATATTGAGGACTGGGTGGCGGGCAAGACCATCCCAGCTCCTGCCTCAGAGAACTGAGAGTCTTACAAGGAAGGCAGTGAACCTCACAATTGCATTGGGGGCAGCAGTTCTGTGGGGGGACAAGTGAGGGCAAAAGTGAAGCAGCCACCTGGGTGGGGGGCTATGAGCAGGCCCCTGTAGGCAGCAGTGGTGAAGGTTTGTGGGGGTGGAGAGAAGATGGACAGATGGTGTTTGCACTCATTAAAGCAACGATGTCCTCTGCCTGCTCAGTAATCCACGTCCAACTCTGAGATTTTTCTATTCTTTCTTTCCTACCATCCTTTTGTTTCTCCAAGAATTCCAGCTAGAGTGGTGACACTCTGGGCTTTCAGTCCCCTTGGATCTGTGGATAGAAGCCCAAAGCAGCCACCTAAACTAATCACCGTGGCTCCTGGATCCAGGGATGCATCATTTTAATGAAGCTTTCCTTTCTAATTCACTTCTGATTCATTCATTGCATCATTTCATCTTTATCTTGACTTTTCTAGAAAACCACTTATTGAAGATAAAAGTGCTCGAATCTTATCTTTTGTTCCACACATTTGAAAGTACAATCAAGAAAAAAAAAAAAGAAAGTACAATCAAGGAAAATAGAATTTATTCTCTTATCTTATGCAGCAGTTTTCTCGCCAAGGAATGGGGTGTGTGTGTGTTCGTGTGTGTGTGAGAGACTGAGATGGAGAGAGAGACAGAGACAGAGGCAGAGAATCTCAGTTCACAGTGCTGATCAGGGAGCTGGTTAAACAGACTTGGGCTCCAAAGGCCCACAGTGCTAAGCCCCCCAGTGTGGGCGGGGTCTCTGGTCTGGGTGGGAACAGTGCTGCCTAAAGCCCAGCCTCCTGCTCCTTGGAGACCCCTCCTTAGGGAGCCTGAGAGCCCCAGGGCTTTAAAAATCAGGCTGGTCATTTTAAAGTCACGGCCGCAGCCAGTGTTATGTTGTGTTTAGTTGCTCAGTCGTGTCTGACTCTCTGCGACCCCGTGGATTGCAGCACGCCAGGGTTCCCTGTCCTTCACCATCTCCTGGAGTTTGCTCAAACTCATGTCCATTGAGAACCCCATGAGCAGCATGGAGAGCAGGGGTGAGCACCACAGACAGGGGTGGCCGGGCGTGGGGAAGCTGCAAGCCGACAGAGACATCTAGATGTGACATGTGACGTCACCACCATTTCCTGGGAGCTGAAAATGGTTCCTCTGGAACAATAGATTGCCTGAGGCTGAGGTCTCAACCGGAACGAATTTGCATCTCAAGATGTGTTGTGGTGCACCCTGCTACATCACCCCAAAGTGCTGAGTTCCTAGGGTCAATGTTTGAACCGAGGGGGAGAGGGAGCAGTGGATCCCTCCTCCCAGGTAGCGATCTGGGCCGTCAGCCACCTCTCACCCTTACTTTTCCAAGGGAGATAATAAACCCTCTCTCAGCTCCCTTTTTTTGGGCTTCACAGATGGCTCAATGGTAAAGAATCTGCCTGCCAATGAAGGTGACTTATGTTCAATCCCTGTGCCTGGAAGATCTCTTGGAGGAGGAAATGGCAACCCGCTCCAGTACTCTTGCCTGGAGAATCCCATGGACAGAGAAGCCTGGTGGGCTACAGTCCATGGGGTCGCAGAGAGTTGGACACGACTGAACAGGCACAGGCCCCTCACCTCCCACTGGAAAGGGCCCGGGTTCTGTGCTGCAGCGCTCGGGGATGTGGGGCCTGTGCAGTGTTTGTGCTCAACTCGGAGGCAGCGGTTTTTGAGGCAGGATTAAAATCCAGCCTGGTGCTGTCACTCTGAGTAAAACCTCACCCTGGGTCTTAGCGGCCTGAGCACAGCTCTGCCAGCCCTCCCAGCTCCTCTGGCAGCACCGAGATGCTTCCTGCCCAGGACCTAGAAGGATGTGGCTATATTTTCTTGCATCTGTGCAGGGTTGGCCAACTTGACAAAGAAGTTGTCCTTGGTGGCCTATGGTGTGTGACAAGTGCACATGTCACCCCCATGGGGTGAAGCAGGAGAAGGGACCTGGCTGGGTGTTTTGCTGTGGCATCTTGAGAACTTGTCTCATCTGCTTGGTGAGTCATTTTTCTTTTTAATTGAAGTATAGTTGATTTACAATATTATGTTGGTTTCAGGTATACAGAGAAATGACTCAGTTACATATGTTTTTTTTTTTCAGGGTATTTTCCATTATAGGTCATTATAAGATATGGAATCCTTGCTGTTTATCTATTTTATATAGTAGTGTGCATCTGGTAATCCCAAATTTCCAGTTTATCCCTCCTCCCATTCCCTTTTGGTAATTGTAAGTTTGTTTTCTGTGACTGTGAGTCTGTTTCTGTTTTGTATGGAAAAGAAGTTCATTTGTACTGTTTTTTTGGATTCCACATATAAGTGATATCACATGATATTTGTCTTTGCCTGACTTAGGATAACAATCTCTAGTCCATCCATGTTGCTGCAAATGGCATTATTGCTTTCATTTTTATGGCTGAATAGTATTCTATTGTATATATGTTTCACATCTTCTTTATCCATTTATCTGCCGATGGACATCTAGGTTGCTTCCACACCTTGGTTATTGCAAACAGTGCTGCTATAAACATTGGGGTGCATGTGCCCTTTAAAATTAGAGCTTTCATCTTTTTTGGATATATGCCCAGGAGCAGGATTGCTGGATCATATAGTAGCTCTATTTTTAGTTTTCTGAGGAACTTCCATTCTGTTTTCTACAGTGGCTGTCCCAATTAACATTCCCTGACTGATGAGTCCTTTGATTGGTTTTTTGCCATTCAAGGGTGAAACAGTATTGAAAGAAGTCTGAAACTGACGTTCTAGCAGAATGAAAAGGGACAAATTCAGTATTGCTTTCCAGCTTCACTTGATCTGGGGAACTGAAGTAAGAACCTTACAATCCTCCCTTCGTCCTCTAAAATGCTTTCAGAAAGCATTTCAGAAAGCACTCAACTTCAGGCCACATTTAAGGGCTAACATAATGAAGGCTGAGGGCCAAAGAATTGATGCTTTCAAATTATGGGGCTGGCAGGTGGGATGCATGAGACAAGTGCTCGGGCCTGGTACACTGGGAAGACCCAGAGGAATCAGGTGGAGAGGGAGGTGGGAGGGGGGATTGGGATGGGGAATACATGTAACTCCATGGCTGATTCATGTCAATGTATGACAAAACCCACTGCAATGTTGTGAAGTAATTAGCCTCCAACTAATAAAAATAAATGAAAAAAAAAAACAAAGCAAATTATGGGGCTGGAGAAGACTCTTGAAAGTCCCCTGGACAGCAAGGAGATCAAACCAGTCAATCCTAAAGGAAATCAACCCTGACTACTCATTGGAAGGACTGATGCTAAAGCTGAAGCTCCAGTACTTTCTCCACCTGATGCAAAGAACTGACTCATTGGAAAAGATGCTGGGAAAGATTGAGGGCAAGAGGAGAAGGGGGTAACAGACGGTGAGATGGTTGGATGGCATCATCGACTCAATGGACATGAACTTGAGCAAACTCCGGGAGATAGTGAAGGACAGGGAAGCGTGGTGTGCTGCAGTTCATGGCATCGGAAAGAGTCAGATATGACTGAGCGACAGAACAGCAATAACCACCAGGGCTAACAGATGTACCATTCATTACTGCAGTGTTGGTGAAAGCTGCTTACTTGGTTTATTTTTATCACAGGAGCACAGAGTGTGGAAGAGGAAAACGCAGTGAGGATGCTGACATGGAATAATGGGCACGTGAGCACCTTAACTTCCTTGTCTTCTGTTCTTGCCGTAATGTCTTGGTTGAAAAAGAAAATGGCATTGATACTCTGACAACACAAGCGCACCAGCCCTGGACTCAGACTCTGAGCTGCGGTGTGAGCCCTGGCTGGGCCCTTCCCGCTCTGAGCTCTCTGCCTCGGCGGCCACTCCGAGTTCATGGGGATAATGACAAGTGGTCTGCCCCTCTCTTACAACTGTTGTATAGGCTATGATGTCCTGTGCAATCCAAGCAAAGTGCATTAGTAGTGGTTTTTAAAAAATTATAAAATGTACCTTTCCTGTGCCTCATAAAATCTTTTTTTTTCTCCTAAAATTCTGGAAATGGTGCCAGAACCTTTGCTCATAGCTGTTGATTATTGTTTAATGGTCTCTCCATGGCCTGCACTTGCTCTCTGCTCATTTTTGGATAATATTGTGAAGACCACTTCCGTGCAGTTTCCTTTGAAGTTGAGAAACACTTTTTTCTTTCTCTGTTTATTCATGTTGTACTACTAACTAGCTGATTGATAGGCACTAAGGATCTAAAATATAAACAACTTTCTCATATATCATGTGTTATATACACTGATTTATAATAATTAATCTTAATGAAATACAAAGGTAAATAGATTTTTAAAAATATGCCAATTTGCCCATTCCAAGCCATTGCCTGCAGTCCTTCACTTGGATTATTGGGAATTGATTCGAAGTTTCTTCTCTACATATGAAAATTAATTAAAAATTTTTTTCCTTCCATAAAATTAGAATGAAATCTGTTACGTGCCTTCCCAGGTGGCTCAGTGGTAAAGACTCCACTTGCCAAGCAGCAGATGCAGATTTGATCCCTGGGTCAAGAACATCCCCTGAAGGAGGAAACGGCAACCCACTCCAGTATTTTTTCCTGGGAAATCCCAGGGACAGAGGACCCTGTCAGGCTATAGTCCATGGGGTTGCAAAGAATCAGACGTGACTTTGTGGCTAAACAAGAACAACAAACTGAATATTTTGTAAATAAACAAAGATTTTTTTAAGGCTTTAAGATCAGCTTATAATGATCATGACTCTTAACAATATGTTTGTTATCAGACATTAGAGTTTTATTCTTCTTCAAGGAGCATTTCTGTGGAGTTTTGGGATTTATGAACGTGGAATGGCTTGCTGACCTGGCAGGTTTTTCTTCTGAAAATTGGATGGAAAATGATTGTGAGAGGATGGAACATGTGGTGGAAAGGGTGACTAGGTTCAAGTCCTTTCTACATCAGGGAGCCTGCACATGAACATGGATGGTTTGCATAATTGGTTTCTCCAGAGGCTGCTCATGAATGATTAGCAAACTATCAGGTCTGATTTTTCATGCTTTATCCCCTAAACCTGTAGCCCACCAGGCTTCTCTGTCTACAGGATTTCCCAGGCAAGAATATTAGAGTGGGTTGCTGTTTCCTTCTCCAGGGGATCTTTCTAACCCAGGGAGAGAACCTGAGTCCCCTGCATTGCAGGCAGATTCTTTTCCAACTGAGCTATAAGGGAATCCCTACCTTAAATCTATACAAACTTTCTTCTGTGGTTCTTCCAGATTGACTTTCCCATTCACTCAGGAGAGGAAGTTGCTTCAGAGATAACTCTGAATAACTCTCCAGTGAATTTTGAAGGCTACAAAATATGAATAGGGCCTTAGAAAGAGAAGCCAGTTGATTCTGCACCTCTATGCTGGTCGTGGGTCGTTGCTAAGTGAAAGAACACAGAGCATTGCATTCGATTTCGGAGTCGGCTGTGACCCAAGAGCAGTTTTTTCCTGCCATAAATACTTTGACCTTCCCTCACCCGTCTGGAAAGCTCAGTAGCTGTATGTCTTCTCTGGGGCATGTCTCCTGAAATTGACATTCAGAGACAGAGCAGACAAAGGGGGGAAGGCATACAAATTTAGATCAGCCCTTTACAGAGGCTGCTGCCAAGCCTCTGCCCAGACAGGGATTACTCACCCTTCTCTGGAGACTCCAGCGCTTCCTGGGGCCGCCCCTCTAGCTGGACAACATTTACTGTCAGTCAAGATGGCAGACATGGAAACATGGGCTATGATGTATGGGTCTCTTCAGGTTTCCCACAAAAACTCCATGTGTGGTTGTCTGTAACACACGCACTATCTGTGGAAGCTAGCAGACTTATAGAGATCTCTAATACCATGTATTTAGAGTTAATTATGGAATCATTTTATCCTGTGATATAGCATTTCTGGGCTTTCCTGGTGGATCAGACAGTAGAGAATCCACCTGCAATGCAGGAGAAGGGATTCAATCCCTGGGTTGGGAAGATCCCTTGGAGAAGGGAATGGCTACCCAATCAGTATTCTTACCTGGAGAATCCCATGGACAGAGGAGCCTGGCGGGCTACAGTCCAGATAGTCACAAAGACTTGGACATGACTGAGTAACTAACGCTTACTTTTCCACTTGAAGTCATTTTTTCCTGTGATGTAGCATTTCTGGACTTTCAGTTTGCTGTTTATATTCAATTGGCTGCATTTGTAAATCTGGGAGAAAGAGGGAAAACTAGGAAAGTCTAGAAAACTGTTCAAATCTTCTTGGGTGAGCTTGAAGATGAAACTTCCAGGGCAGAAAGCATTTTGTCCACTTGAACAAAGACTGCCAAGACAAGTTACCCTGGGGGGACATCCTAGATTATTCCTCTGCAAAAGGGTGACAGAAAGCAGCGAGGGGAACCAGGACCATTGGAAATTCTCGACTGTCATTTGGAGCTCATTCAAGCCTGTCCTGCAATGTAGACCACTGGTTCTATAGCAGAGCACACCCAAGAAGGAGTAAACTGATTTAAAATGCACACTCCTATATCACCCAGGCAATTGTGAAACCTGAGAGTTGGGTGCCTCCCGGGATTCTGCACGTTTAATGAATACATCAGCTGATTCTGCAACAGGTGTTCTGAAGACCACTCGCAGGAAAACCTTGGCCTGGAGATCAGTGTTCCCAATACCCTGATACAAAGCAGTGGCTTGTGATGTAAGAGTTTCCAGATTTTCTAGAGCAGCTTTTATTTTTATTTTGTTTACTCATTTTTACAATGTCTTTGAGCTATATGAAATGAGATATTCAAATTCTCCACTCCTCCAATTTCGTAGATAATCTAGAACTTACAATTCTTGACCTACAATTCTGAGGTCAAGTTTAAGGTGAGGGTGCTGGCTTTCACTCTGCTACCTCCCCTACCTCCACCATCTTCAGTTCAGCTCAATTCAGTTGCTCAGTCGTGTATGACTTTTTGCGACCCCATGGACTGCAGCACACTAGGTTTCCCTGTCCATCACTAACTTCCAGAACTTGCTCATGTCCATGTCCATTGAGTTGGTGACGCCATCCAACCATATCATCCTCTGTTGTCCCCTTCTCCTCCTGCCTTCAATCTTTCCCAGCATCTGAGTCTTTTCCAGTGAGTCAGTTCTCTGCATCTGACTAGGTGGCCAAAGTATTGGAGCTTCAGTTTCATCTTCAGTCCTTCCAATGAATATTCAGGACTGCCTTCCTTTAGGATTGTCTGGTTTGATCTCCTTGCTGTCCAAGTGACTCTCAAAAGTCTTCTCCAACATCATAGTTCAAAATTCTTAGGCACTCAGAAGGTCAGTTCTGTGGAAAATCATCACTGTCTTGGAAGCATGTCTTTGTCTTTTCATCACTGTAATAGAAGTGTGTACAGATGAATTTTCTTCTTCTTCTTCTTTTTTAATTGGCTGATATTTTTTTCAGCTCTGGAAGCTACCTGATCTCTAACACTGGATTCCTGTGAGTGTGTCTGCCATCCATTCTTCCTAGAACTTGCAGTAAAGTGAATTGAGGCACTCCCTTCCTGTTTGGGTGCCTTGCTTTGTCTTAGACTTTGCAACTTCCTTTTTATCCCCCTCTGATATTACAGGGTCCTTGGCTTATTGTCACTCAAGGACTTCAATTTTTAAGTGAATGAGGTTTCTGGCAGAATGGCTTCATCATTCATGATCACCATGGCAACAGGGGGATGTTTTTTACGGGTGGTTGCTGCTTTTTCAAACAGCCAAGATGGTCCCCCGCATTTTTGGAATATGTACCAAAAAGGGTAAGAAACTTTAAAAACATTTTCATCACCTGTCCTTCAGATGGTGATCATGTGACATGGCCAGGGGCTTGAGGAAATTAACACGTGCATTCTGTTTCCAGATCTAGCCCAGATCTCTTGCTAAAGAACTTACACATGGTAATGATAAAGTTTTAATGCTTAGATTGAATACTTAATTTTCTAACCAAGGTTGTAGAAGAAAATTTTAGCAGCATTAAAAAACCCCCAATGGGCTTCCCTGATTGCTCAGCAGGTAAGAATCTGCCTGCCAGTGCTGGAGCTGAAAGAGACTCAGGTTTGATCCCTGGGTTGGGAAGATTCCTTGGAGAAGGAATTTCCCTTGCTTGGGAAATCCTATGGACAGAAGAGCCTGGTGGGCTACAGTCTATTGTGTCATAAGAGTTGGACACGACTGAGTGATTAAGCATGTAAAAATCCCCATTGGATCCTTAAAGTTTTAGAAGTTTTATCATTTTAATGAGATAGGAATCAGCAGCAAAGTGATGGTGTGACTAACATTCCCACTCACACCCATTTATTTAAAGTTTGCGAGTTTTATCTCATTTTGTACTATTTATTTATTATTTTTATCTTTTGGCCTCATCTTACGGCATGCGGAACTTCCCAGACCAGGGACTGAACATACACCCCCTGCACAGGAAACACAGAATGTTAACCACTGGACCACCATGGAGTTCCCCACATCCTTTTATAGTCTTTGTATTCTGTTCCCATCACACCAACAACTGGCACAGTGAGTGGTGAATAGTAAAGTACCCCGCTTCTGTCAATATCTCTTGGTACTTGACCTCTAAATCCCCATCCTCTCACTTGTCCTCCTTGGTTACCCTCAGGGAGTCACCCAGAAGAGAAAGGAGAGATGTGGTCTGAGGCTGAAGCAGATGCAGAAAGGAAGTGAGGCTTCAAGGAAAGAAGACCTACTTACTGGGTGTATCCCCTGTGTGCCTTTCCCTGGCTTCTGACACTAATGCTGTGAGGATATGTATCCCATCTCTATTTTATACCCACAACATTGTTTTTCTTTTTCTATTGGTCTCCTGTTTTGATTTATACTATCTGCTCAGATTTTATGCATCCTTTTAGGCTATCTCAAATCCTTTCTGGCAGGGGATAATTTTTAAAATATATGTAGAGATCACCGTGTCTTGAATCATCACCTCTTCTCCCTGTACGTGAATATCCTCTATTTTTTCTGTTTCTGAAGCTAATTTTATTGTCACACATTATTGTTGCCATGGATATTGATATCTCTCAGAGAAGGATTTGTGATTTTATGAAGGCTTTTTCTAAGCTTTTTGGGTGGTGGGGGGGAAACTTGCTTCATCAAGGTTACTGTTCCTTTGAAGTATACAGTATTTTGGGCTTTCCAGGTGACCCTAGTGGTAAAGAACCCGCCTGACAGTGCAGGAGACATAATGAGACATGGGTTCAATCCCTGGCTTGGGAGATCCCCTGAGGAGGGGATGGCTACCCACTCTAGTATTCTTAACTGGAGAATCCCATGGACAGAGGAGCCTGGCAGGCTACAGTCCATAGGGATGCAAAGAGTTGTACATGACTGAAGTGACTTAGCATTCACACAGTATTTTAAAATATCTTACTTTAAACATAATTTTTTTTTAACTTCGTCTCTTGGGCAGAAGCTATTGTCCATTCTCTTTCCCTGGTTATGTTCTATTTGTAAGTTTTTAAAAGTTTTAATTACTAAAGCACTTGCCAGAGTAATTAGAATACAGCGAACTCTTGGGCTTGAACATATTTGAAGGGCTAAATGCTTTTTGAATGACTTTCCCCCCATGAGCCTTTCAAAATATAAACTTCAAGTAACACTGACACTGAGTGTCAGCCAGTGGAGCTGATGGGCTCTAACATTTTTATTGCTGTCAGGAAGCTGTGAGCTTGGTTGGGAGAAAAGCATTTTCTGGATGAAGAGGTTAATTGGGGAGTAAGCAGTTTATCAGAGATGAAAATAAATTGTCATTCACAGCTAACTGATTTTGGCTGAGTTACTTCCTGGACTCCATTTCCCTCAGCCAGAGAAGCATGGATGTTGCCCTGCTCACTGCTGACAGAGGGCTCGTGGAGGCAGGTCTGGGGCCCTGGGGCTCAGATGAACTCCCCGAATCAGGACAGGCTACCTCCAGATGCCTAATCAAGTAAACCAACAGTTAGAAACCACTTTTCCAGGAGGAGTGATTTTGTACATTACTATCACATACTTGAGAAAATTAAAATAATATTCTACTCCTTTGGAAGGAAAGGAAATTTCCTGTAGAAATTAATAACAATTTGCAGAAATTTATCTGAATCCAAGCTGGAGAAGACTCTTGAGAGTCCCTTGGACTGCAAGAAGATCAAACCAGTCAATCCTAAAGGAAATCAACCCTGACTATTCATTGGAAGGACTGGTGCTGAAGCTGAAGCTCCAATACTTTGGCCACCTGATGCAAAGAGCTTACTCATTGGAAAAAGACCCTGATGCTGGGAAAGATTGAGGGCAGGAGGAGAAGGGGGTGACAGAGAATGAGATGGTTGGACGGCGTCACCGACTCATTGAACCTAAGTTTGAGTAAACTCTGAGAGATGGTGAAGGACAGGAAAGCCTGGTGTTCTGCAGGCCATGGTGTCACAACGAGTCAGTCATGACTTAGCGACTGAACAACAACGACATATATATGGTTTGTTCAACTATCTATTGACTGAGGGACATTTTGGTTATTTTCAATTTGGGGTCAGTAGTAATAAAGCTGCTATAAACGATTATGTACAAGTTTTGTGTGCACATAACTTTCCATTTCTCTGGGATAAATAAGCGGGAGTGCAATGGCTAGATTCTCTGGTGAGTATAATTTTAGTTTTTTAAGAAGACAAAGTTGTTTTCCACTTTACATTGTCATCAGCAATCTATGAAAAGTCCAATTTCTCTGCATTTGGTATTGTCCAGCATTTGGTATTGTCACCACTTTTCACTTAACTCTTCCTACAACTGTGAAGTGATGCTTCACTGTGGTCTCAGCTTTCTTTCCCTAAGGGCTAGTGATGCTGAGCATCTTTTTATATGCCTATATGCTGTCTGTATACCATCTTTGATGAGATGTCTTTTGCCCATTTTCCAACTGGATTGTGGCTTTACTCCTGAGGTTTGAGGGTTCTAGACATAAGTCCTTTGTCAGCTATGTGGTTTTCAAATATTTTCCCCCAACATCTAGTTTATCTTTTCATGTTGTAGCAGGAAGTTTTGTAGAACAAGCATTTTTCAAGTTCAATTTACCAAACTTTTGTTTCAGGGATCATGTTTTTGGTGTTATGTCTAAAAAAATCTCTTCACAAAGATCTAGGTTCTGGAGATTTTTTCCTGTATTATCTTCTAAAATTTTTATAGTTTTACTTTTAAATTTATAATCAATTTTCAGTTAATTTTGTGCAGTGTGAGGCATAGTTTCAAGTTCATCTTTTCCTTCTTCTTTGCCTGTGAGTATCTAATTGCTCTATTTCCCTTTGTTGAAAAGACCATCTTCCACTGAACTCCTTTTACATCCTTGTCAAAGTTTAGTTGGTTGTATTTGTGTGGCTTTCTCTCTGAGTTTTCTATTCTATTACATTGATCTTTTTGTGTCACCCTTTCAGTGAACACCACAACATTCAATTTCTGTGGGATGCAGTGCAGACAGAACTAATTCTGGGGACAAAAGACCTGGTGTGGCTCAAACCTACCAGATATTAGTTGTTCTTAGTTGTGTTGGCTTTTGAAGTTTGGTTTCCTCACTTGCAAAATTGGGATGGTACTCATTCTGTATCTACCCCAGGGGTGTTTGCTTTGAGAATTTCTATACTATGTATTCCCACATGACTTCATCTTGTAAACATTTTCTTATTCCTCCATTGATCCAATCAGATAGTATTCAGCGCTGACTGAGGATGCAGTATCGTGGGCTGTGGGGTGGCACAGACAAGGGTCATCAGACAGATGCTCTGCTTAAAGAGGCTTTCATCATGCAGTGATGAAGTGTGAGCCCTGGAGTCAGAAAGACATGTGTTCAAATTCTGATTCTACCACTTCTCGTGTTTGAACTTGGGAAAGTCCTCTAACCTCACTGGCCTCCCTTTTTATTTTCCGTCTGTAAAATGCAGATAATGACACTTAATCCCATCAATGGTATTGCATGGTGATTAAGTGAAATAATGATTGTAGAACCTAACCAATAATAGTCTAATTATACAGAGAGCCGAAGAGACACAAATAGCAGCAAAGTCGATTCAGGGAGCAGGAGTACTTACTTACAGAAACATCTACTACAATCTGGAGGTGATGAATTTTAAGAAATCAGTATTTATACAATTGCTAAGTTAAGAGTCATGATAATTATAAATGCATTAGTAGTTCATAATTAAACAAACTCAGAAGTTAAGCATTGTGAAACTCATCCTGAATGCTTAAACAATAAAACACACCCAAAATTTAATTTGATGTTTCTGTAATAATCTGACTTCAAGGAACACATTCTTAACTTGTTAAAGCCCAGGGTAGTTTGCAGATGTCCCCCTAAGAAGCAGACCTCCAGCACATTCTTAATTAAGTTCATTAAGTGATATATTTGAGAGGAAACACAAATTCTTATCCGCACAATGAACAGTTCTTTATTAAATGTTGAACAATGAGCTCTAGAAACAAATATATGTAAGTAGAATAAAAATGGAATTTTTTCTATTCTACAGGTCCAATATTATGATAAAACAGTCAGGTCTATATAGATGAATTTCTGACTCAGAGAAAATAGCTCTTTCAGAGCAAGCAGGCAGGATGACTCGCATAATTTCAGAGCCCCAGGAGACCCTGTGACTTGTATCATCTCACAGAGTGCATGAGTCGATTCAGTCGTGTCCAACTCTGAGACCATAGCCCACTGGGCTCCCCTGTCCATGGGATTCTCCAGACAATAATTGAGTGGGTTGCCATGCCGTCCTCCATGGGATCTTCCAGGCCTAGGGATCAAATCTGTGTCTCATGTGTCTCCTGCATTGGTAGGCCGGTTCTTTACCACTAGCACCACCTGGAAAGCTCCATCATCTCACAGTGTAGTTGACTTAAAAACTAGTTACTCACTTGCAGAATAACTATTTTTAGAGAATAAACATGACCTGCTAGACTTGTTTTCAAAGGTGAATTTTGATTATATTTATACATGTGCTTCAATAATCAAGCAAACTTATTTATTACAGTATCAAATTTCAATCTTAGAAGATGAGCATAATATTGTAGAGCTTAAAAAATTATGAGAAAATCTGATCATGTTACCCTACCAAATATAAATGCTTGATGTCCATGTAAATGTAAGTACTGTTTATGAACTAGTTGTAGTAGGTTCCAGTAAGAAAGATGGGAAGGCAGATCTGTGACATGAGATTAAATGAGCCAACACAGTTAAAGCTCAAACATCGCATAGTCATGCAATAAATAGACACTGGTATTTTCAATGGTCCCACTCCTGACTCATGCCCTTCTATTCCCACAAACTCTCGGGATAATTCCAGTTGTTCTCATAGCTTGGAATTTTCTCTCACAAGTTACTGATTTCTAATCAGCCCACTTCCCTAAGCTTACATGTGTTCTGACTGCTGGCTAACCCTTCCTGGCCATGAAAGACAATCCTCAGATTCAACATATCTATAAGCTATTCAAACTAGCCTCTCTGCCTTCTGTCTCTCAGCTGGGTAGTTCCAGCCTCTGTCTAGACAAGCCAACTATCAGTGTGGGGAACAGATTTGATGTTTTCTCATAACAGTCATCAAGTCGCTGAGTGCTGTTTACTTCATCTCTTAAATACATCTCACAATATTTCACTTTTCTCTGTCCTGGGTACCAGCCTTTCTTATTTTGTCTGCCATCAGTGCAAATAACTAAAAACAAAAGTGAGCTTGTCATCATCCTCTTAAAACCTTTTTAGTGTTAAGTTTTGTTTTTCAAGCATTTCACATAAGACTGTGTGATCTGGTTGCTGTTTCATGTCTGTAACTCCATGTTGGACATTTGGCGGTGGTGGTAGTTTAGTTGCTAAGTCGTTTCCGACTCTTGCGACCCCATGGACTACAGCCCCACTAAGCTCCTCTGTCCATGGGATTTTCCAGGCAAGAATACTGGAGTGGGGTGCCACTTCCTTCTCCAGGAGATCTTCCCGACCCAGGAATTGAACCTGGGTCTCCTGCATTGCAGGCAGATTCTTTACCAACTGAGCTATGAGGGAAGCCCATGTTGGACATTTATCTTTACTTATTTATTCATTTTGTATTGAACTATTGATTTATAATGTTGTGTTCATTTCAGGTATATCGCAAACTGATTCTGATACATCTATATCTATATTCTTTTTCAGGCTTCCCTGGTGGCTCAGATGGTAAAGCGTCTGCTTGCAATGCAGAAGACCTGGCTATGATCCCTGGGTCAGGAAGATTCCCCTAGAGTAGGAAATGGCAACCCACTCCAGTATTCTTGCCTGGAGAAGTCCATAGACAGAGGAGCCTGGAGGCCTACAGTCCATAGGGTTGCAGAGAGTCAGACAAGCCTGAGCGACTAATACTACTACTATATGCTTTTTCAAATTATTTTCCATTACAGGTTATTAAAAGATACTAAATACAGTTTTCTGTGCTATAAAACCTTGCTTATCCTTATCCTTATAGCATAAACCTTATTTATGCTATAAAACCATGCTTATAAAACCATGAATAGTAGTGTGTATATCGGAGAAGGCAATGGCACCCGACTCCAGTACTCTTGCCTGGAAAATCCCGTGGATGGAGGAGCCTGGTAGGCAGTCCATGGAGTCGGACACGACTGAGTGACTTCACTTTCACTTTTCACTTTCATGCATTGGAGAAGAAAATGGCAACCCACTCCAGTGTTCTTGCCTGGAGAATCCCAGGGACCGGGGAGCCTGGTGGGCTGCCATCTCTGGGGTTGCACAGAGTCAGACACGTCTGAAGCAACTTAGCAGTAGCAGTAGCAGCAGCAGCAGTGTGTATATGTTAATCCCACATTCCTAATTTATCCCTACCCTGCTTCCCCTTTGGTAACCATAATTTTGGCATCTATGTGTATGAGTCTATTTTTTAAATAACTTTGTGCTTTTTTTTTTAGATTCCACATGTACGTAATATAATATTTCTTTCTCTGTCTGACTTATTCCACTCAGTGTGATAATCTCTAGGTCCATCGATGTTGTTGCAAATAGCAAAATTTCATTCTTGTTTACGGATGAGTGATATTCCACTGTACATATGTACCACATCTTCTTTATCCATTTACCTGTTGATGAACACTTGGGCTGCTTCTGTGTCTTGACTATGGTAAACAGTGCTACTATGTACACTGAGGTACATGTACAGTATCCTTTCCAATTAGAGTCTTCTTCTTTTTGGATATATGCCCAGGAGTAGGATTGTGGGATCACAGGAAGCTTTATTTTTAGTTTTTTAGGGAAACTCTGTACTGTTTTCTGATCATCTGGGCTTTCATTTTCCCATCCACCCAGTCGATTAACTCCGACGCTATCAATTCAGAAGGACACATGATATCAAGAAGAAAGAAGTGTTTTATCATCAAATCAGATATTTTACTGCCTAAAGAAATTATCCTAAGAAGGCTATCTGTATGGACAAAACATTGCAAGGTGATACATTTATCATCCTATCTCTTTTTTTTTTTTATAAAAGCAAATATCAACCACAAACCTTCTCTAAATTGTGACTCTAGGTGTGCACTGTTTGTGTAAACATGGAGAAAGTCCTGGAAGGAAAGGCTCCACATCACCTAGCTGGGGGCCTCAGCGAGGTAACATGTGCCAGAGGCATTGTACTGACCAGCAAGCATGTTCTATTCCCAGAAATTTTGAAAAAAACAAAAGTAAAGAAGAAGAAAATTAAAAAGGAAAACTACTTATTGCTAAAATAGTACCAAAGTGGCAGTAATAGACAATTTGAAAGAGCAAACAGGGGACTTCCCTGGTGGTCCAGTGGTTAGGTCTTTGCACCTTCACTGTTGAGGGCCTGGGTTCAATCCCAAGTCAGGATTGAATAGGACATGACCGAGTGACTAAAACAACAATACACTCTAAGGACATATTAATTTCTTACTCATACCCCACATTCCCTTCTGGTAAACCGTCTGGCAAAAAGACGCCATGGAGAAGTGTGCAGCAATCTCTTGGAAAAAAGTGTCTATCTGTGGTAGTCAATGAGCTCAGAGCCTGACACTCCCACCTTGGAGAAGGGCAATGGAGAATCACCGCCTCCCAGTACTTTGAGGTGGGGCGGTAATGATCATTGATTTCGCTTCCTGATGACGAGTTAGCACTTAAAATTCTGAGAGTCAAACCTGAGAAGACAGTAGAAACAAATGTAGCTATTCAGAAATTGTCTTCAGTTATGCATTAATTTTTGTACAAGCCACATTATAATGAAAGACACATGAAAAAGTTGTTTCAATAATCTAGAAACTTATTTCTCTCTCACATAACAGTCCAGACCTAGCCAGACAGCCCTGGAAAAATTAAGTGGCATTGCTCCAAGAGGCTGTCTCCTAGGCACCTTAGGTGGCTCTGACTTTTTTTTTTTAATTAATTTTTGCTGGAGTACAGTTGCTTTCCAATGTTGTGTTAGAATGTTTCTGCTGTCAGCCAAATGAAACAGCTCTCGGTATACACATATCCCCCCCTTTTTTGGATTTTCTTCCCTGTAGGTCCCCACAGGGCATTGAGTAGAGTTCCCTGTGCTGTAGAGCAGGTTCTCAGTAATTATCTGACTCTAGCTTTCTTACAGAAAAAAAAAAAAGCTGAGGTGATGGATTCAATAATGTCTGGTCGAGTTTGAGGTCGGTGCCTTGATTCATGCTAAGCACCAGCAGTTTTACCCACCGTGGCTTTGCACTGTCCCTGTGAAAGTCCTCGGGATTGGAGAGGTCTAAGAATTATTGTGAAAACTTTTGTTCTGGTGCACACCTGGAAGCGTCTCTGGGATCCCTAAGTGTTTGCGGCCCATCTATGAGAATCTTCACCCAGAGGAAGGGGCTGTGGGAGGAGGAAGCTGAGGGAAAGGTCAAGAAGAGGGCTCTGAGCTCTGGCCCAAGCACAGACGCTGAAGGCACCAGCAGCTCATGTGGTCCAGGGTGATACAGCTGAGGGGGCCGCTGAGAAGCTGATGCAAGAAGCTCCAGGTGAAAGGCAGGGGGGGTCCCAACGAGTACAGACCTCAGAGAGGAAGAGCTGCGGAGGGTGGACAGGATTAATCACGAAGCTGGCAAATGTCTGGCTTTCCCAGGTTTCGTTCTGTGTATGGATGGAGGGAGCCCTAGGCTAGAACAAGTCTGTACCATGCTTCTGTTGAAGTTGTCCCAGATGCTCTTCTCTTCTGGAGGGCAGGACTCACATCCACTCAGCTGGCCCACACCAGCTGCTTGGTCAAAATTTTCAGAATGGATCAAGATAAACACAATGTAGTTTACTATAAAATGTATTAAGACCAGAGTCCCAGGACTGGGTGTTAAAGAATAACAACATAGAATAGGTTCAGGCAGAGACCAGAAGTGTGACAACATGCACAGAGGTCGAGCAGAATAGACGCTAGGTTCTGTCCTGTCCTAGGCCCTTTCTTTGTCTCACCCTTTAGCTGACTTGGTGTTTCACATGTGCACCTTGGAGGAGGAGGAGATTGTTCATTCCAAATGAGGGGACTAGCTGAACCTTGTAGAACCAGACGACGCTAGAAGGCTTCATGTTTGTGCTTCCCATAGAAACTAGAAACCGAAAAATCACATCTGATTTGACAAGAGAATGGCATGGTTTCCATTCAGGGATGTCTGTTCATAATCATATAGTTAATCTCACAGTCTGTTAGCCAAGGTTACATTTATTGATAACCTATATGTTGTCCTTTGCACATATTATTTCATTAATGTACCACATCCTGGTAAGATTGTTTTATTGATAAGAAAAGAGGCTTAGAGAGGTTAGGAAACTACTCCAAAATTGAAGACTGAAAAATTCAAGCCTGGTTGTTCTGAAAGTGGTGTTTGGGGGAGGAGGTCAGAGAGTTTGGGGAGGAGGCAGCGAACTTTAACTTGAGATATCTTTGATGCTAAAGGGCGGCAAGTGGTATTTAATTCCTGGGAATTGTAAGGATTTCTCTATGTAAGTAATACTTAATGATAACCTTAGGGCTCATTTCATTGGTCAACAGGGAATAAATTAGCTGCCTGTCAGAGACAGAGGAGTAGTCTCAGGATATTAGGCTGCCACTTAGCTAATTGCTTTTCTGATGTATTAAATGTCTATTGATTCCCAAAGATGCAGTTCATTTCCTACAGCAGTCAGATCAAACATAATATCTTAATAATAATTAGTATGAAATGTACATTTTCTATTGGAAAGGGGTCTGTCCTGGGTGTGACCTGAAGCTGCCAGGAGGGCGGAGGGCAATAGAGAATCATCAATAAGAGCAAACTGGACATCAGTTCTTCAGGAGACCCAGCGGTCACACAGCAGAAGTAATTGAGTTGCTTAAGGGGTATTTTAATTTTTACAAGCTATGAGTCTGCAGCTGGAAAAATTATCTGCTGAATTAATAATGTGCACAGAATTGATGTGCTGAGTTACCATAGAAATCACCTTTAGTACTGTTAACACTGCTAATTATTTTGCATCACCTTTAATGTGTTTCATAAGAGGAAACGTTTCCTAGCAGCTGTGTTAATCTATGTTCCTTCATAATTTGACTCCTTTTCTTCTTTCTGTGTCTTTGACAAAGTAAATTCTTTTAAAGACACTCCACTTATATATTTAAGCAAACATAAAGCAAAGCACAATCATGTCTCCTGGTACCAAATTTCAGATCAGAATTCTATTACTTGGGATCCTTTTTTCATATTTTTATCTTTTATCTCACATTTCTGAGACCTCTTGAAGCCTTCTGTCTTTCCATTCATCTATCCTTCCACCCATTCATCTGTCCATCCATCCATGTATACATACATCTTTCATGTTGAAGTCCTAACCCCCAAGGACCTCAGAATGCAGCTGTATTTGAAGACAGGATCTTTACAGAGGAGAGGCTTCCCTGGTGGCTCAAAAGGTAAAGAATCTGCCTGCAATGGAGGAGACCCAGTTTTGATCCCTATGTCAGGAAGATCCCCTGGAGAAGGGAATGGCTACCCACTCCAGTATTTTTGCCTGGAGAATCTGATGGACAGAGGAGCCTGGAGGGCTACAGCCCATGGGATTGCAAAGAGTTGGACACAACTGAGCAACTTTCACTTTTATTTATTTTTTTTTACAGCAGTAGTTAAGTTAAAATGAGGTCATTAGGGTGAGCCCTAATCCAATAGGACTGATGTCCCTACAAGAAGAGCAATTAGGACCACAGATACATGCAGAGGGACAACTACATGAGGACACAGGGAGAAGGTGGGTGTCTTCAAGCCAAAGAGAGTGGCCTTTGATGAAGCCAAGCCTACCCACTCTGGACCTCTGACTTCCAGCCTTCAGAATTGTGGAGAAATGAATAGCTGCTGTTCAAACCACCTAGCCTGAGGTACTTAGTTATGGCAGCCTCAAGAAACCAATGCAACATCCAACCTCCAAAAGGAGTTTTAAGCTAAAGAAAATATTAAATGACTCTACGTTGCTTATGGTTTTAATTGAATAGGTAGCAGGTGATATTTCAGTAGCATCCATGGTGCTCACCAACACTATGGAATAGACATAAAGCTTGATAACACTTGTGTATCCGTTTGAAACATTTTTGCTTGAGAATGACAAGGAGTACTGAGGTGATGTCAATTATTCTTCAAGAAGTATCAGCACTTTCAGATAGGCAGAGACCTGAAATATCATTTCTGAGAGGGAAAGAAGGAAAATGACATAGATGGATATATTCCAGGATCTGAAGTGATAACCAAGTTTAGTCTTTTTTATAAATTGTTCTCTAGAATATAGGGGTGTTATAACAATACATTTACAAAATTTATTGCATTTACAATTGTGCTCTAATTTGGTGAGCCCTGGATTTTTTCATTCAAATCTTTTAATAATAAGTTAGAATTTCTAAGTCCCATCACTTTCTAATTCTCTTTCCAGCAAATTCACCGTGGTCCAAAGGATGCAGAGGAGATGGTGGTGACACCCTTTACTTTAATCTGAAACTACACAGATGGTGACAGTGTTTGATGGGATTTTAGAATCAACAGGTCACAGAGACAGTGAGGAAATATCTTAAATGTTAATCAGTAGAGGATTGATTAAACAAATTATAATTGATCTATATGAGGAAACGCTGTGTGGTGACTAAATGCAACAGTGTAAATTATATTTATAGACTAATAAAGATGAAAGATGTCTGGGACACAGTTTTGTTTAAAAGAGAACAGGCTAGCAAATAGCATAATAATTTTAAAGTCTTTTAATTGGGAAGATCCCCTGGAGAAGGGAATGGTAACTCATTCCAGTATCCTTGCCTGGGAAATCCCATGGACAGAGGAGCCTGATGGGCTACAGTCCATGGGGTCACAAAGTGTTCAACACGACTGAGTGACTAACAGTTTCACTTTCATGAGTATCTATGTACATAGGAAATACATACCACAACGTATACATTAGGTGATAACAGTGCTTATTTGTATCTGCTGGGAATTTTGCAGGTGCCTTTCACTTTGTATCTTTATGTATTATCCAGAGGTTTGTTAAGATTCTTGTCCTCCTTTTATTTCTAAAAAGAGAAAAGACTAGGTGAAACCAAAAGCTGTCTTCCTGGTCTGTAGCGGGTGTGTGGAAATCGAGTCTTTGAGGAGAAGATCAGACACGCAAGAACAAAGTTCTACTGCTGTGATGAAAGTTTTAAGTTTCATCCAAACTTAAGTTTCCCAGCTCAGGCTCAGTTTTGAACAAAGGGCAGAGTTTTGTAACTATAAACTATTCATTTCCTTTGGTCTTTGTCAGTATGTCTGGAAACCTCAGGTCTCGCAGCCTCTGGCTCTGAGGGTGAAATTAGTTGAGGTTGAAACTTTGTTTGAAGCATTTCTTGAAATCCACGGTTGACAAAATTTCTCCACTGATAAAAGGCTGTTATCATATGACTTGTATGTCTTTTAAGAAATGAGCACAGAAGTGAAGGGAGAGAAATTATGGGTCAATTTGACATTGGAGGAGGCATAGTGGAGTCTATTAATAAAGTCATTTTATTCCAGATGAATTGGAAGCAGTTACTTTTTCCTTTTAATCCTAAGAGAACAATTTTCTTTGTGTTCTTGTCATGATAGTCAAATCCTGAACTGCCAACTTTCAGTAGGTTTATCTTAGGAATGAATACAAAGTAATCCCTATCTATCTACCTACCCACCTTCCTATCTATCTATCTATACTTGGGGATTTTTAATGCTTACCACCTACATATTTTTACATTTTTATTTAATGATAAATGATATGTGCCTATGTAAAAAACCCAGACAATATAGGTGTAATTAAAATGAAAAAAAAATATCTGTTTTAATTTCATCTCCAACCTTTCACTCCTTGGAGCAAATTACAGTGAACTGTTCTGTGTCTCTCCAGACACAGGTACCTATACAAGAATTTTCTCCCACAAGATATTCAATGTGGTTAAAATAAAACCTCAATACTGTGGATATTTGTGGCTGAATGATATGGCATCATGTGGGCACACCATCATTTATTTAGCCATTTCCTTGACAACTGATATTCAGATTGTCTCCATCTTTTTATGTTTTAATTAATACTTGAAGTACACTGTCCACACTTATATGCTTATGTAAGTCTAGGTTCCTGGATGAAGAACTGTTGATAGACCCTGTTGATAGATAGCATCAGGTATCAGTGAATTTATGAGGGACTTTGGAGCAGGTGGTGCTAGTGGTAAAGAACCTGTTGGCTAATGCAGGAGATGTGAGAGACACAGGTTTGATTCCTGGGTTGGGAAGATCTGCCGGAGGAGGGCATGGCAACCGCCTCCAGCATTCTTGCCTGGAGAATCCCATGGAGAGAGGAGCCTGGTGGGGTAAAGTCCATAGGGTTGCAAAGAGTCAGACACGACTGAAGAGACTTGGCATGCATGCATGCTTCGTGAATGCAGGGCCGCTGTGCTGTATTTATATGATGTGATTGATGCGGAGCACTTTACATACCTGAGGGAGAATGTTTCTTTCTCCCAGCCATGCTAGCCTCTTCTGGTATCTGGGGTCTGATGGGTGAGGACATCAGGATCACATTCATTTAAAACTGAAGTTTTTACAGAACTGGGGACACGCTATGTGTGTCTAATCCCTTCCAGAGGAGTTCCTGGAGCACAGACAGGCCCTCCTGGGGGGCACACCTGTTTGTGTAAGGACTTGGGAATCTATTCAGTAACTTATCATGAAGCATCTAGAGCAAAGGGCTGCTAAACACAGGAACAAAAGAACGATGAGCTTCATGGAACTGTTGCTTCTCCTAAAACTATCTGATGCTTTAATTTCTGAGATCTGTCTCAGAATGTCACATGAGAATTTTATTTTAAAATCCTATGATAAAGAATTTTTTGTTGTTCATGAGAAATTCTCCTGGGTGTCGGCAGGATTAAAATAGTGGCTCCAAAGTCCTGAAAAAAATCTGCCCAACTCAAAGTATATGTTTCTGTCTTGATCACCCATGGGTGTTGGGGGTTTAGGGTAATAGTCCACCTCTTATGGCCTCATCAAGATGAGCTGGGCTCCCCAGTGATCAGCTTAGAACGTGTGCTGCTGCTGCTGTTCATTCACCAAGTCATTCTTTGCGACCCCGCCAGGCTCCTATGCCTGTCAGATTTTCCAGGCAAGAATATTGGAGTGGGTTGTCATGTCCTTCTCAAGGGGATCTTCCCAACCCAAGGATCGAACTTGTGTCTCCTGCATTGGCAGGTGGATTCTTTACCACTGAGCCCCCATAATTATAGTGTGTAGTTGCTTCATGCACACACAAAAATCTTGCATGTTGTATATAACCAGTACCTGTTTGTTTCCATTTTCCCTCTCCCTGGAATTGTCAATATCTTTTGGCAACGTCAGTTTCAGAGCTCGGCAGCGTGTTGAAACAGGGTGGTGGATGTTGATTGTCTAACAAAGCTGTGGATTGTGACAAAGCTGTTTAATTTGTTGTGGAATGACAGCTTCATGGAGTAAAACCAAGAATGTAGAAGGTGTTAGAAACAGGCATTGCAGCTTGGAGCTAGAGTGCTAAAGGCTGATGAGCAAACTCATTCATCTATAAATTGATTTACTCAAAATATATTTGCTGAGTATTTTTGAGGTACTGATCTACATGCTAGACTTCCTGGGTGGCGCTAGTGGTAAAGAACCCGCCTTCCAATGCAGGAGACATAAGAGACATGGGTTCGATCCCTGGGTTGAGAAGATCCCTGGAGGAGGGAATGGCTTCCTACTCCAGTATTCTTGCCTGGGAAATCTCATGGTCAGAAGAGACTGGCAGGCTACAGTCCATGGGATCTCAGAGTTGGACACGGCTGAAGCAGCTTAGCGCAGACACACAATCTAGACACAGGAGATTAGGAGATAAAGGCCCTGCTCTCTTGGAAGTTATATCCCACCAGACAATGTGACAGCTAAGTAAAGAAATTCACACCAGAAGGCAGAGAAGTGCTGGTCTGCAGGGGCTCCTGTCTGACTATGTCTCTGGGAGGAGGTGTGAATACTCAGGGCCGAGCTGGGGCGAGCTGTGCCGTTGTGCAGACCTTGAAGGAGAGGCCAGGCAATTTGTTCCTTCCTTTGCTGTAGCGGATAGTGATGAAACTTTCCTGGCCTTTTTCAGATTGGAAACGTAACAGCAGATGAGAAGCAATGCTTCTGGCCCCAGCTCTAGCTGAGATGTCAAAAGCCAGCCTCTTCAAGGGCCTGACCCTTCCAGCTGTGTGCTCGCCACCCTGTCTCCCAGGGGAGCTGTCGAGTGGCAGATGAGAGTTCTTTCCTGCTCTCAGGCTGAGATGTTTTCCTGTTCACACACATTTCTGGCTCCTGCCGATAATGAAACTCATGGACATGATGCTAGCTGGTCAGTTTTATTCTTAAGTCTTAAGTCTTTATTGTCCAGTGGGGGACCTCCTCCCAGAGAGCTCCTCTCGGATCTGGAAAGGAAACCAGACACGGAGCTCTCACACCATAGCTCGAGCCTCTGTGCTGAACAGGGAATAGGAGCTTGCAAAGATTCTCCCCTGGCCCAGGGAAATCAAAGACTCCTGGAATATTAGTTCTCATCAGGTGCACGACGCTTTTGTTTTCCTAAGTGTAAATGCTGCTACTACTTGGAAGAAGACATATTTCTCCCCCCTCCCAAAGTTTAAATTTCAAATTATTCCAAATAATGAGTTGAAATTTGTTATTGTTCGGTCACAAAGTCACATCTGACTCTTTATGACACCATGGACTACAGCCCACCAGGCTTCCCTGTCTTCCACCTCTCTTGGAGTTTGTTCAAATTCATGTCTATTGAATTGGTGATGCCATCCAACCATCTCATCCTCTCAAGAGTCTTCTCTAAACACCACAGTTAGAAAATATAAATTCTTTGGTGCTCAGCCTTCTTTATGGTCCAGCTCTCACATCTGTACATGACTACTGGAGAAACCATAGCTTTGATTATACAGACCTTTGTTGTCAAAGAGATGCCTCTGCTTTTTAATACACTGTCTAGTTTTGTCATAGCTTTTCTTCCAAGGAACAGAGTTTTAAATAAGGGGGTGCTCAGCTTGGACTCAGGGTCCGGGCAGAAGCCTCTCCAGGTAACGGTCAGTACAGGAAGGCAGTGTGTTGACCAGCAAGAAAAGCACTCCAGGGTAGAGCTCAGGAGAATTCAATCTTCCTGGGATTTACATTTGCATAGTGCTTTGTCTGTGCTTTTTCATCATTTCAGTTTGAGCCTCTAAGGGTTAGGTTTTTTGTTATACAGTGTCTGGCTTATTAGAAAGGACTTCAATGTTTGCCTTTAGTGTAGAATACCATCCTTTCTGTTTATCTGAGTTGGGAACAGAAGAGTTCACCTTTGGAATTTCTGTTTTTAATTTGCATGAAAACCTAGGTTTCTAATGCATAACAATAAATGGCAGTGAACTGACAAAGGCAAATATATATGTGGTTTTCCCCATTTATATATATGCCTTCGGTATATAGTTAGAAAACATAATATATGATCTGTACTTACTGTGATGTTGAAGAGGGGGTAGATTGGTCAGATCTCATAGATTCAAAATAAACCTGGTTTAACGACGATGCCTCTTTAAGTTTTTAAGTATACAAATCTGTTTGTAGAGAAAGAAAAGGAAAATTGGTTTTAATGACAATGACAGTGTCAGGAAGAGATTGAATCAGTGAACACATAACTGAGACTGTCACTAAAAAGAAACTTCAGGATAATGAAAATGTTCATTTTAAAAGCTTTTTGGTTAGTGTCAAGATAGAACAGAATAATATCATTTTATAAAAAGCTGTACTTCAGTTTCTGCCTATTTGTCACATATAAACCTGGACCTTTTAATAAAACATTTATAAATATAGAAGATAGATTAGTTGATACAGTGAACCCTGATGCCTGTGGGATCCCTGGGCACTGACCCCCCTGAACAATGATATATATTTTTTTGACCACTCTGTTTGGCTTGTGGGATCTTAGTTCCCAGACCAGGGATCAAACCCAGGACCTTGGCAGTGAAAGCACCCAGTCCTAACAACTGGACCACCAGGAAAGTCTTTGAACAATGAGATGAATCTGAGACACCGTCAGAAAAATTCCTTTATCTGTTCATCAAATATTTGTTGGGTAGCTACTGTGTGCTGTATCTGAGGATGTAGAAGTCAAGGCTCCCCACAGGGGAAACCTGATTTTTTAAAATTATAATTATGTTTAAAATTTTAGAACTCAGTTTATATGAACATATTCACAAACACACACCTATATAATTTGTATCATAGATATACTATTCACGCTATATAAGTAATTGAGAAATAAACTTTTGTCACTACTTAAAAAAAGTCAAGGCTCCCATCCTTGCCCTAAGAAAGCTCAGCGTTCTAGGTTAGCAAATAACCTTGCACTTGTTAAGTGCTGTGCCATCATGAAAAGTAATCGGGCGTTATATTTTTTCACATGCTTTACAAATGGCTGTGTGTGTCCACGATCCTATGAAAATGCCCAATGGTACTGCCAGCTGGATAACTCTCTCCACGCCATGCTGAGCACCAGTGTCCACCCACTACGGCCTCTGTTGAGCCTGAGAGCCGGGCTGCCCTCTGGCACTGGCCCTGGGCTCTCCGGAATGAAACCAAAGGCTAGCAGAGTGTGAAGGCTTCAACGATGCTATTGAAACAGAAACGACTTGCAGGACTGCTGGAATTAATACAAACAATTATACTGGAGCGGGTTGCCATTTCCTCCTCCAGAGGATCTTCCTAACTCAGGGATCAAATCTTCATCTCCTGCATCTCCTGCATTGCAGGCAGATTCTTTACTGCTGAGCTGCTGGGGAAGCCCGAGTTAAAAATTACAGAAGTCTATTCATGGTCTTATTTATAACAAAATGTCTGGTTTTAACAAGACACACAATCATTCTTTCTACCACCCCTCCCCTTTTTTCTTTGTATTTTTGCATAATTCAGGCCTTTGTGGAGTCTGGATGACATGTGCTGTTATGACTTTAATTTCACCCCACAATGAATTTTCTACATTTTGCAAAGAGTGAAAATCCTGAGCCCTGGGAGTTTGTGTCTCCTGTTAACCTGCTGCCTGTTTCGTGAACACATGGTGGTGTTGAAAGCCTTAAATAAACGAAGCCAATCTTTTGAGACGAGACCATTTCAGGGGAACTGTGCATGTCTCTGTGACCGTCCCCTGGCCTCCAGACACCACTGCGATCATAATGACATTTTCCAGCTGAAAGGAAACCAGACTTGAGTTGCTCTCCTTCCTTTGTTTCAACAGATTAAAGTGTAGTGCATGCTCACACAGCTTTAAACAAACTCGATGAATAAAAACCGAACTTCCTAAATAGGGGTTCTATGTTCAAATATTTCCTGTGCAAAGATTGCTCTGAAAGCTTGTGTTTGCCTTCTCCTCCTTACATTCCGTGTCCCGTGTTGTTCCTTGAGATGATCTTTCAAAACCAGATCTAAGACTTACAGATTCTCCAAGCCTCCCCTTTCCTCACCAACCAGACCTCTGATCGCAATTGCAAAGCTCCTTTTGGCTGAGCTCCGACTCAGTTCTTCAGTGGAATTCCTCTAACGCACTCACGTTCACTCTTTCTGCCTCACAGACCAGCCACCACGGGTGGGCCACCCCTATCTTGCTGTAGCCCCTCTTCTTTCCTCCAGGTTCCTGGGGGTCCCACCCGGGCTGCCTGGCCAGAGGACTGTCAGGTGGGGGGAATCCCCGGGGGCCTGTGTGAGCGCTCTCAGTACCTCTGGGCTGGTTTTGGCTGAAGCCGTGATGTTCCACCTGACCCCAGGCCTCACCTGGGGGCTTGTTGGCCTCACCTGGGGGCTTGTCGGCCTCACCTGGGGGCTTGTCGGCTCTGCCACCCTGGGCCCACAGCCCAGTAACTCTGGTGGACCTGGAGACCCGTGTTTTAACCTGCAGCTCATTCTGACGCACACTTAAGTTTGAGCTGCTGCTCTAGATGGAGGTGGGGGGCTCTCAGTGAAGATGGCGTGACCGTGTGCTCCTGGGTTGCACGCCTCCCATCTGTGTTCATCAAGCTATTGAGTCCCTCTAGGTGTGAGGCAGGGGGGCGGATGACTATACACAAACACTTGTTCTTCTGGAGCCTGCATGCCGGGTGGGGGGTGGGGAGGTGGGCACCAGGCACGAACCTGTGGAATAAAACAACTACAGTAGTTTCAGAGTGATGCGGGGGCTCTGAAAGAAAGAAAACAGCATGAACGAGTCCTCTCTGAGCAGGTGGGGGAGCGGGGAATGCTGCTTACTGAGTCGGGGAGACTGGGGTCATGGCAGGTCAGGTGGGTGGAGAAGTGAGTGTTCTGTTTGGGTATGTCACGGTCGAGAGGAGGATGAGACACACACAGCAGGACTGTCAAGGTGGCGGTGGGTATGTGAGTCTGAGTCTCAGGGAAGCAAGCAGGGCTGAGGACACAGTTTTGGGGTCGTCAATTGGAAGGTGCTATTTGATTGAAATCCCCACACGCGCTTGGATAGCCAAGTGACTGTTAGCACTCCTGAGTGTGTCTTGATTCACGAATTCCCCGCCTCTTCCCAGGATCCTCCTAGCCCTGCCCACTCTGGCTGCTTCCTCCTGAAGTGGGGCTGATCCCTCAATCGCAGCATCACTGGTACCCGGCTAGGAAGGAAGAACTCCTCTGACGCCAGCATCCTTCTGCACCTGCTGCTGCGCTGACCTCCAACTTTGGCAATCTCCCCCTGCCCACTCCACCACACTCCTCTTAACCCTCCACATCTGCCTGATTGAGGGGTTCACCTGCCGAGTCTTTGAACACATGACTCTGGGACCTCTGTGCCCACCTGGGTGCCCCACTGAGCTTTGGGCCACACGTTATCCTCCCCGTAGCACCACGGTGCCAGCCAGTCCCCCATGTCTTGCCCACTCCTGCCATGCTGTCTTACCACCTGGTTAGTTAGTATTCGTCACTCAGTCGTGTCTGACTCTTTGTGAACCCATGGACTGTAGTCTGCCAGTCTTTGCTGTCCATGGAATCCTCCAGGCAAGAATACCGGAGCAGGTTGCCATTCCATTCTCACCACCTGGTTACTGCTGGACAATTTTCTAAAGTAGTTGAACTCATCAGGATTTAGAATAGGATGGGCCCTTTTCCCTTAAAAAAGAATACACTTCCCGAACCTAATTTTTTGATCAGCTCTTTCAGCTTGATTTTCGGTATCCTTTTCCTTCTTTATCTGACTGGAGATGTCAGCAGGTCTGCTGTGTAATTGTGCTTGTCTTCTCTGTCTGTACGTGACACCCCTCAGGACTGGTGTGGCTCTTAGAGTCACACTAAGATTGATGAGCTGCGTGTTCTGCATGCTGACCTTTTCTGGCAAACCAGAGTCTTTGAATTAAATGACTATCCATGTTGTGCTGAAATATTCATCTGTAGGATTTGTGTTTCTGTCTTCCCTCAGAAGCACCTTTGATTCGATTTCACATGCTCGCTGTTATTCCCATTTAATAAGCATATCTCAATTCATCAGTCTGCTCCAGACAGTTCCAAATTTAAAGGAAGTCACCTGGCGAGTCGAGCCTGATGGAATGCCCAGTTGGTCAACATGTATTTCCTGCACAATCTAAATTAAACTCTGGGGTCAACGTGAACAGAGCAAACTCGGCAAGTGAGGGAAATTTTAAAGACCAAGCTGTTCTTGGTTGATTGTACATAATAGACCGGGTTCTCCCAACTCACAACTGAATCCTGAGAAATGTCAGTAGCTGTCTTTTGGAAGTGGTGCTGTTTCTCAGAGGCTGAGAAACACTTAGAAATACGAAAGTTCTAAATAATATCTTAGCAGACTGGAAAACCAGGCACCGTTTTTAGAGCATCACAGCGATTATGTTCTGGAAGTGCCTGGTGCCCTGGGAGAAGTTTAACTAATTTTACGTAATCAGGAAAAGTATGGGACTAAGTCTGGTAGGGACACTGGGAGCTTGAATATTTCTAGGCTATACATGGTCAAATTCCTAGCTGCCTTGTATAGGAATAATAAAGTGCTATTACTTGTGTTGGTGTCTTAATGGAAACAAGCTAGAGTTTACTGAAATGGTGATGAAATAGATATTACCTTTTCTGTTCAAAATCCTTTCCCAAGATTCCAAGGCTCAGAAACAAATAACTGATTTCCCCCTCTCAATTAATTAACATTCATGGAGGAATTGCTGTGCAATGGGTGCTATTACACACCTTGGAGGAACAAATTCGAGCAGCACAATGCCCTCTGTCAATGAGAAGGTGAGAATTTGAAGGTGGCAATTGATGTGTAACTAATATAGTGTGATTAGTCTGTGCATGCTCAGTCATTCAGTTATGTCCAGCTGTTTGTGGCACCATGGACTGTAGTCCACCAGGCTCTTCTGTCCATGGGACTTTCTAGGCAAGAATACTGGAGTGGGTTGTCATTTCCTCCTCCAGGGAATCTTCCTGACCCAGGGATTGAACCGGCATCTCCAGCATCTCCTGCATTGGCAGGTGGATTCTTTAATGCTAGGCCACCTGGGAAGCCCTGTGATTAGTATAAAGGTGCCTTGAATGGAGGTGAAGACTGGGTGGTTCTGGAGTAGAGAGAACTCCTTGAAGCCGAGACTCTGAAAACAGCATCATCAAGAATGAGGCCAGGGATGCTGGCAAGTTGATATAGATGAGATATTCCTTGTATGTCAAGCGTGCAGTTGGATTTTATCTTTTAGATGATGGCTAGCCATCGACAGATTTTAACTAGAGGTGTAGCAGTCATCAAATCTTGCTTCTGAAAAGTCATCCCGGTAGTAACATGGAATAGGGACTAGGGCAGGAGGAACTGGGCTGGCAGACCCAGAAGAGAAATGGCAAGATTATGGAGGAGGATGTGGTGGGAAGAAAGGGGGAAAGAGGCTGGAGTCAAGGGAGGGTGAGAGCCCATGATACCTGCAGGGCTGAGGTGCATGGGAGCAATGCCCTGGGGACCTGGAATTATTGGAAAGTCATGAGAAGGATGGAGACAGAGGTAGTTTGAGGACACTTGAGGCTTCATCTGTGGACACAGATAGACTCTCCCAGACAAAAGCTTCCAGGAGGGAAGAGGAGCAGTGATAAGACCAAGACAAGGGAATGAGGGGGGGCTAAGAAACCATGCTGAACACAGCCGAACCAGGAGAAGAATCAAGCTCAGAGACACCCCTGATGTGAATTCTTTGACTCGGGATTTTTTTTTTGACATGGGAGTGGAAGTGATGTGCATTTAGTAGAAACCATGCTTCAAATTTTTTTTACTCCTAATAAAATTATTCCATGGACAGAATCTAAAAGCATTAAAAAAAACCCCAGGGAGGAAGCTGCGGCCAGCAGGGCACAGGGACTGCTTGGAGTCACAGGTGATCAAGTGGCCCGGTGAAGCCGGGAGTCCAGTGCTCTGCATGTCCCGGCTGCCCCTGGGCTGCAGCTTCCAGCACGGATCATCCTTTCTCTGCCATTTAGCGTAACAGTCTCTGCAAAGAAACAGCGTTTTCATTCTCCACGTCTGTCTTGCTTTCTTTAGCAGTGTCAGCGCATCTGACTATTTAGACTGCCTTGTGTGACGTGTGCAAAGTGAAGAGCCAGCTTCGTATACAGATGCACTGGATCTTGGAGCCACAGGGCATTTGGGGGCGGGCCCCACCTCCACTCCAGGAAGGCAGGTGCCCCTGCCAATCCATGAGACCTGCCAGGTGTGGAGCTGGTGCAGTGCCCAGAAGCACGCTTGGCTCTTATTCTCCTTTATTGTAAGTTTCAGAGGCAGGAGATGCTGGCCCCTGGCTCAAGGTCATGCGGCTGTGTAGCAAGATGATGATTCTGGTTGACGGTCCATCTCCTTGGCTATTCCTCCTTCCTTCCCTCACTGCTTTGCTTCATGGTCTCCCCTGTCCTGGGGCCCCTGTGTCCTTCCTGACAAACCCACCTGTATTCCTGCCACATCTTTCAGACGCCACAGCCCACTCACTGGGGTGAAGGTAAGGCTGAGCTTGTGTGTCCCTGCTGAACACAGGCCCTCACACACAGCTACTTGCAGAATGCATGGATCTGAGCCCCTCTTGGCACGGTGCTTTACTGCCTCCAGTGCTGCAGTGGGAGAACACCCACCACCCCACCTTCTGGGTGTGGTGTGGCCCTCGCTGCACACCCTTCCCGTGGGCTGCCCTCCCTGCCCAGCGCCCTCTTCGCCGCACCGTCTGTGTTAGAATGACTCGTGCTGTCAGTCAGCCTACACAAATGTGATGGGAGACTTTCCAGGTCCAAGTATGAAAGGCAAGACTGCTTCTCTCTAATAACAACCAGGGCCCCGTGATCCAGACCCTGGGATGACACCAGGTGACACCGAAGGCCAAGAGGATGCAGACCCAGGGCTTTCTGCTGCTAACTTCAGAGTTTTGCAGGTTTCCATGGCAACAGATGCTAGTTTGGCAAAAACACGATATGCTAATTTTTTTTTTCTGGGAAAGATTTCTGAGCATTGACCTTGACAGCTTTATTGGCGAAGGAGACAAAAGAAGCTGTTGATGGGTGAAGAAGCCACCTTGGTTCTCTTTCTGGTGGGGGCTTGCTCTGCATTTTCCCTGTCCTCAAAAGCCAATGGCAAGCAAGCCTCACAGTTACTGAGAATAAAATCTAGTAGATATAAGTGATGCGGGGAGGGGCAACATAAGGATTAGGAGGAGGCAGGTACAAACTACTAGGTGTAAGGTAGGCTATGAGGGTGTGTTGTATAATACGGGGAGAAACAGGCACCAAACATGAGGCAAAGCCCAGACAATGTGAAGAATCACGCACACTCAGGCACTAAGAGCATTTGAAGAAGGAAGAGATCAACGGGGGATGTTAAAAAGAAATTGTGACCAACTGAGACTGGATAACTGGGTACGATCTGGGAAATGGCTAGGGAGGAAGAAAGGTATAACCTGTGAAACACATCACCTAAGAGAAAGCTCAGAAGTGTAAGTGAACACTGTGTGTTTATGTATGGATAGAATATAGTTGGACCAGAAAGATGGGCATGTATTGGGAATTTAGAAATTAGATTCCTAATGGCGAGACAAAGAAAGGAGCTCATGAAACAAACAGTGGTTTAGAATGATGTTAATTTTATTTGGGAGAAATACTCTATGATTATAAAGTTAAGGAATGACTTGGTTAAGGTGCTTTTTTCAAAGAGTAGGCTGACAGTAGCAAGGAGGTTGGACCTGCATGGACAGAGCCTAGAGTTAGGAAGGTCAGCTCTTAGACAATCCGATGATCTAGAATTGAGGCTTGAGGACTTAGAATGAGGCAATGGGTGTGGTGACTGATGGACAGGAAGGGACACTAAGGGGGATACAGGTGGATGAGCTAACCAATTATATGGGTATAGTGGGAATCCTGGGATGAAGATGATGAAGTTTGTGAGTGTTTCTGATGAAGGTTAGGTGGTATTTTTACTATCAGAAGGCAGCTTATTTGAGAAAAACTTCATTTGGGGCATTAATTCCAAGGGGCTTAGTGTTTCCCCTCCATATTTAGTGATTTAAATTGTAGAAGCAAACAATTCAGTACTTATTTTTTGAGAAGATATTCCAAGGGATAAGTTAAAATAAATGACCCTTCTTCTCTAAAAGCTTATTTAAAGCTTATATTATAATATATGTGTATAGAGATCATTAGTGAGAAGAGGGAATAATACAGAGGCAAATACAGAAATAAAATTTTGTAACAAGTTTAAAGGATGTTTTCAGTGTTTATGTTGGGAGGGAAAGTGAAAAGACAATGAATTTTTGCTTCACAGAGTATTATACCTAAGTTTTGCCTAATTGTGAGCCTATTTTTCTTACTAATAGATAATATATATTCATTGTAGGAACTTTAGAAAATAATCATGTGTTCTATTTAATAAGGGATTATTTACTGTTGTTGTTCAGTTGCTCAGTTGTGTCCCACTCTTTGAGATCCCATGGACTGCAGCACGTCAGGCTTACCTGTCCTTCACCATCTCCCCGAGGTTGCTCAAACTCATGTCCATTAAATCAATGATGCCATCCAACTACCCCTTCCCCTCTGCCCTTAATCTTTCCTAGCATCAGTGTCTTTTCCAATGAGTTGACTCTTTGAATCAGGTGGTCAAAGGGTTGGAGCTTCAGCTTCAGCAACTGTCCTTCCAAAGGATATTCAGGGTTGATTTTCTTTAGGATTGACTGGTTTGATCTCGTTGTTGTCCAGGGGACTCTCAAGAGTCTTCTCCAGTACCATAATTCAAAGGCATCAATTCTTTGGCACTCAACCTTCTTTATGGTCCAATTCTCACATCTGTACATGACAGCATGTAAGGTTAATTAGCTATTTTGGGGTCTATGGAAAGCAAAGGAAAAATGAGCTCATGAAACAAAATCTGGGAAATCCAAACCAATAATAATCAGGTGATGAGCAATACAAATTTAGCTAAATTTTACTTTTACTGTACATCAAAATACTATGAACACAACTATACCCTTAATAATCAGAGATTAAAATTTATCCCTAATCTTAATCTTTCTTTTCTTCACTTCATTATAATGAGGTTAAATAAAATCTTCTTTAAACTTATCTTTCCCAGTTTAAGCCACTCCTGGTTAAGCAAATGTCATATAGTTCTCTTCATTTATAGGAAAAGACCTTTTCCAGTTACACACTGAAGCAGAAGCAGAAACCCTGTGTTGGTTTCTGAAATTCCGTGTGCTGTTCCGTGATCTTCTCTTCCTCACTTTTAGTGGATTGTTTTTTTCCTAAACTCTTCTTAAAAATACTGCAGCCTTGTGTCCCCAAAACTCTTGTAGAAGTGAAGAATGCTTCTGATAAAAATAGACCACTGTTTTTTAAACATTAGCTTGGGCATTCTGTCTTCTACAATAAGACAAGGAACAGAAATAAAACAAATACTGGCAAGGAAGAAAACTGATCACTTTGTAGTGAAAAGTATAGTTCACTTTTCATGACTAAAGCATTAAAGCAATCAATTGAAAATAAAAAAATGAGATGTGAATAAAGTGATTAACATATAAAAATCAAATGCATTACTGTATGTCAAGAATGACATTAGAAAATGTAACACAAATTTAGAAGATTCAGTTCAATGTAGCTACAGTACATAAAGTACTTGACATAATTGTAACTGCCTCCAGGATCCCTCAGATGCTGCTGTGGGTGGGGCCTTCATTGCAGAGACCCCACAAGGAGCAGAGTAAGCAGACGCAGAGAACGCGATGCAGAGTGATACAACTCTTTGGGGAAGCAGTTTTACAATTTAGATTGAGAATCATTAAAATATTCATGCCCATTTATCATACTAATTTTACACCCGGGAATTTGCCCTGAGGTAGTCATCCAAAATGCAGGAAGTGTTATACACAGAAAAGTTTCTAGTTCCCCAAGAGTAAAGAAATTATTAAAATTCTCAACAGTAGGGGAATAATGAAGCAAATAGAGTTCACTTGTGTGATGGAATATACTCTGATTATTAAACATGATGCTTATAAGAATTCTTATGCAAAGTGAAAAAGTATGCTACATTTTTGTTATAGTTTTATTAAAAGTACATAAAATATTACTGGGAATGTATTGGAGGGAAAAAAACTTTAGATTGGTAACTGATTATTCCATCACACTAACACAATAAACAATTTTCTCCTAATTTTCAAAATGTCTACAATGACTTTTATCTTAAAAAATAAAGACATACATATTTTTTTATTTTTTTAATTCTTTGGATGCACACATGGCATTTAAAAATATCCGTTCATTATGTTTTACACAAGTAATAGAATAAAACAATCACAGAAAATATAATGTGTGAGGAGTGAGTCCCCTCTTCAGTACATCCTGCTCTTGTCCTTGGCTGTCCCACTTTTTGCCTCCGAAGTTAACAGATATTCCAAACACTTCAGTAAATCTTTTAAAATTATTTCCAATGCACTTAAAAATAAATTGCATTATATCATGCTGTATGAACTTCTTCACTTGCAATATTGTGATGTTCTCTGGATAGCCCGGGATGGCTCTGGATAGCCCTGGAGAAGGAAACGGCAACCCACTGCAGTATTCTTTCCTGGATAATCCCACGGACAGAGGAGCCTGCTGTGCTACAGTCCATGGGCTCTCAGAGTCCCCCATGACTAAGAGACTTAGCACTTCACTTTCTCTCTCAGGACCAACCAGCGGTTCGATCTCATTCCTCTAACTGCTAGACATCGGTAAAACCCACTTCCACTAAACCTTGATTAATGAACTGCTGGCAAAGCAATGAACTTCTCCTTACTGTGAGGCTGCGCCATGACAGGCAGCCTAGATTAGGAGGAGGCCTGGTTTTCCGGGGTAACATGATTATCAGGCCTCCTGGAGCCAGCCAATCAACATGCGCCCAGTAAGGAAAAGGGAACCTATCAGGGGAAAGCTGAAAAGCCCGAACGCCCAAGTTTGAAAAAAGCCCGCGAAGGTTTGAGCCAGTAAGATTACTTTGCAAACATGTAACCAGTCCGCTTAAGCCAGCTACCAACTGCTTATGCACACCTTATAAATTGGGTAACAGCTCGGGATCAGCGCTTTCTGACCCTGCACCACTGCGTTGGTTGCGGCAGTAAGCCCTGACTCGAGCCATCAATAAACTTCCCTTTTTTGCCAGTTGCATTGTCTTGGAAGCCCTCTCTCTTCGGGCATAACACTTACCACTAGTGATTATGGTTAAATGTGTTGATTTCCTCCTGAGTTTCTACCAGTTTTGCTGTCATTTTTTGTTTCCAGACTCTTTTGGATGGAGCGTGTTCTTTATTATGTAAAAAAACCTCCTTACCTGCATTTCGCTGCTCTGTTTGCTGTATCAGCCTTTTCTGTGTTCCATGCCTCCCTCTTCATTCACTACTGCTCCTCCTCCACCTCCTGCTTCCTTCTCCTGTCTATTTTTTATTTTGCATGTTCTAAAATTTTCAAATACCAGTTCAGTTGTGCAAACCTTTCTATTTTCAAAATGATATTTTTCTTCTAATGTGTACTCACTTATTGGAGTGGATTGCTGTTTCCTTCTCCAAGGGGTCTTCCCAACCCAGAGATCAAACCCGCATCTCCTGCATCTCCTGTATTGGCAGCCAGGGTCTTTACCACTGCGCCACCTGGGAAGCCCACATAAAAAGTAATGCACTCTTTCTGGCTTACTTCACTAGTATAATGTAGGGCGTTTAGAAACCCCATCTAGTGACCTTTCTTTCCAACTAGATTGAAAATATTCCTATTAGAATTATAGTTGAGGTTGAAAGGGTCACCGATGAACTAGACATTCATCACTTAGAAAAAAGGAGTATAATAGAGGGTGGAGAAGGCAGGACAAGGTTCTTCCCTTTAACTCTTAGCATCCAGCTCTGGTTAGTCTGACTGATTGTAGGGTTGTCTCCTTTGCCACTTAGCAAGGCATCAAGGAGCTATGGAAATGAATGTGGGAGGGACAGATCTCATCCCACTCAGTGGGAGTGTTCACCTAGAACAAGCCTGGGTAGCAGGAGAGAACCAATGTTGTATGTCAGATACATTCACCAGGGGCACTCTGTGAACCCTACTGCGGTAGGAAGGTGGTCATCACTGTATTTAGCTTTGTCTATTTTCACCTTTCCTCTCGTTGTTCCTGCTACCTAGTCCATGCATAAAACTTCTCAGCGAAATAACAAAGTACTTTGAAAATTGCTGCTCTGCTTTGTTCTTAATTGCCATGTGATGATAGTTAAATAAAGGCTTAGGAAGAAAAAGGACATTTACTTTTCTCAGAAAAGAGAACGCATGAATGATGGAGGGACTGGATAGATGAACTACCTGCTTGATTATTTTCTGGATGGAAGTAATCACTGTTTTTTTTTTTTGCTCACTGAAAGTCCTTCTTTTCCTTCGAGCTCAGTCACTCAGACATGACCAGCTCTTTGTGACTCCTTGGACGGTGGCCCACAAGGCTCCTCTGTCCATGGGATTCTCCAGGCAAGAATACTGGAGTGGGTTGCCATTCCCTTCTCTAGGGGATCTTCACAACCCAGGGATGGAACCAGGATCTCCTGCATTGCCAGGCAGATACTTAACCACCTGAGCCATCCTCCTTATCATCACAGAAACAGTTCCTTGTATCAAGATATCTATTTTAGATACATATGATTCCAAAATGTCCCTGTACAGGAGAAACTTGCTATTTGAGACTACGTAAAGAAAACAAGAATCGGGAAAAGAAACAAGAAAACAAAAACCAGGACTTTGGGGCAGCGGTCCAGTCTTGTCCAACAAACTCAGAGGCAGTGCTGGTCCTTGTGGAAGGAATCCGGACCCAGCCCTAGCAACTGCTGAGTTCCTGCTCTGTACCAGGCATTTAGACATGTTGCCTACAAGATCTTATTGTAATTCTTGCAAACCATATGAACTAAGTATTATTAGGAGCCTTATTATCCAAATGGCAACCCACTCCAGTATCTTTGCCTGGAAAGTCCCATGGACAGAGGAGGCTGGTGGACTACCCTCCATGGGGCCACAAAGAGCTGGACACGACTAAGCAACTGAGCATTCACACATCCCAATTACTCAGGTGAAAATACTGAAACTCCAGGAGGGAAAGTGACCTGCCATAAACCACACTGCTTGTAAGTAGTGCAGTTTTGAGGCAAACCCAGATCCTTCTGCCTCCAAAACCTGAGTTGACATCTCAGTGAACAAGTAATTTTGTTTTTTTCTCTGGTGCTTTAAAGATTAGAGCTTTAAAACTTTTTACTTTAATTTTTTCCAAGCTATTTCTATGTGGCTTTTCTACCACTTCATCTTCAAGCATCTAGGTATTTTTAACTCAACTTGAGTGCTTGGTAAAACATGGCAAATACTGTCTGCTTGTTTTAATCAGTTTTAAAGCTGGAGAGAGCAGACGACTCACATTAACTCTGCTCTCCTTTCCATCTTTTGACTTCAGTGGACTTTCCATGTTTTGGGAGTTTGAAACTTCCCCATTTGCTGCTGTGGCAGACACTTGCCTGTTGTCTTCCCAGCAGTGATTCTTGTTTCTCTTTCCTCCAGACAGCCTCAACATTCTAGTCCAACTGCAATTCCAAGACTTAGCTGAAACTATCTTAAGCCTGCTGGCTATTCAATCTCCCCAGCACAGGATCGGCTCAGAGATGGGCACATGGACCAATCAGAATCATGATAACAGGATGTGAGATTGATCTCAGGACAGGAGATCGTCTCATTTTCTGGAGCAGTTTTTGGTTGAATCTCTTTTGTTCTGGATGGTGTGCTGTGAACATGTGAGACTCTAAGCTGCTACAGCTGTTCACAACCAGCAGGGAGTGTCCCTGGAGCTGCCTGGGGACAGACCTGATATGGGAAGATATGGCAGAGAGACAGGGAAGCCCAGGGCCACTGGTGACATCCTCGCACTGCTGAATGAAGTCTATCTTGAAGCAGTATATTTGCTTCAGACTTTTAACCCAGATTTGATCCCTGGGTCTGGAAGATCCCCTGGAGAAGGGAATGGCAGCCCACTTCAGTATTCTTGCCTGGAGAATTCCATGGACAGAAGAACCTGGTGGGCTACAGTCCATGGGGCTGCAAAGAGTTGGATATGACTGAGCGACTGACACTTATTATGCAAACCAAGAAATCCTCTGTATTATTTTACTGGTATGAACCGGGGCCTCTGTTGTGTGCATATAATGGATAAAACCATCTTCTAGATTCCTCTAGAAACACAGTCATCATCAAGCACACTCTTGTTACTACAGTTACTCACCTTAAAGGAGTTCAGAGTTGCTGTTAGCGCACGCATGCTCAGTTGTGTCTGACTCTGTGCGACCCCATGGACTGTAGCCCATCAGGCTCCTCTGTCCATGGCATTCTCCAGACAAGAATATTGGAGTGGGTTGCCATTTCCTCCTCCAGGGGATCTTCTTGACCCAGGGATTGAATTGAGTCTCCTGCATTGGCAGGCAGATTCTTTAGGACTTGAGTCATCGGGGAAGTCCATCAGGGAAGCTGTTAGTAAGAAGGGCAATTAACCAGTATTGTATTTCTGGTTAATTGAAATGGATGACTGTCTTAGGATTAGTGGAAAATCAGTTTTTATTTCAAATTTTGCTATGGAAAAAATTCTCTCTCTAAGGTTGGTAGAGTTGGCATGGACCTGGAATGATTGAAAGGCTTCAGGTGCTGGTTAACTGAAGTTTATTATTGCTCAATAATTTCAAACCTTTTATTGTTAAGAGCCTCCGGAGACCACAAAAATCAATACCTTTCTTTTGTCTAGATTTTCTTCTCTCATCCAGCAGCTGTATTTACTGATACTGTTATGAATTGTTTAACCTTTTGAAACCATCTTCTGTAATTCTAGGGTGATATTTGCACATGTCCTTGGCTTTTTCAAAAATAAACTAGACAAAGCTTATTCCAGAATGTTCACAAAAATGAGGAAAAGCAAGGAGCTGAGGGCAGGTTAGCATTTTTACTCATTTGGGGGCCATTTACAGTTACGGTTTACACTGCAAACAGACTTCAAACCATTTGCTTATAAACACTGTAACCAAAAAGTGAGTTTAACATTGCTTTTATGTCTTATTTACTGCCGTATTAGGAATATTCTTCTAAAAAAATCCATTTTACAGGCTTTGAACTAGACTAGAGACATTAAAGTCCATTGGGGAAAATAGCTTCCATTAAGAGCAGCCAAGGAAACATCATGGAACACAGTGTAGCATAGAAATAATTCAAAGATTTGTAGGCAATTAAGATCATTATGACTTACTTCAAAGATTCAGTAAGTTTCCCGAAGAAGAAAGAGGTTTTAAACCTTTACTGGGGACCCTGGGAAGGCCAACTAGAGGGGTTTATTATGTTTTCTAGTCTTTGGGGGAGAAGGAGAAAGAATATATTACTTACACGATTATGAAGTACTGACATCGAAAGTCAAACGTTGTTGTTGTTCAATCACTAAGACCTGCCTGACTTTTTCTGACACCATTAACTGCAGCATGCCAGGCTTCCTTGTTCTTCACCATCTCCTGGAGTTTGCTCAAACTCATGTCCATTGAGTTGGTGATGCCATCCAACCATCTCATCCTCTGTCATCCTCTTCTCCTCCTGCCCTCCATCTTTCCCAGTATCAGGGTCTTTTCCAATGAGTTGGCTCTCCGCATCGGGTGGCCAAAGTATTGGAGCTTCAGTTTCAGCATCAGTCCTTCCAATGAATATTCAGGGTTGATTTCCTTTAGGATGGACTGGTTGGATCTCCTTGCAGTCCAAGGGACTCTCAAGAGTCTTCTCCAAACCACAATTCAAAAGCATGCATTCTTTGGTGCTCAACCTTCCTTATGGTCGAACTTTCACAACCGTGCATGACTATTGGAAAAGCCATCGCTTTGACTATACAGACACATATAAGCAAATTCAAGCATCCCAACTCAAAATATTACCTTGAACAGTTTGCTTCATTTTTCACTGAGGGTTTTTTTTCTTCAGAAAGCAATTGGAAATTATGTGGCTTTGCCAGAGAAAATGAAAAGAAGACACACAACCTCTGCAAAGTCAGCACCACCTCTGAGCAGGCAGCACAGAGAACACAGCTCTGGCACGAGCTGGGAGAGCAGAGTCGGCAGCTGGCCTTGGAGGAATCAATTTATGAAAGCCTCTTTTGCTGCTGTGGTCCAGATGGAGTCCTCTGGCCGCCTTCCACCAGGAAGAGGAGAAGGATACTCCTGAGCATGTGTTTGTTGGTTAGCTGTGGAAAAAGGCAAGACTCCCCTGAAGTCTTTCTTTACTGGTAGTTGCATTTCCAGTCTCATAAAGAGAAGACAGTGCTATTTAGAGCATCCATAAACTTGGCAGTGAGGGGCGTGAAGTTGATGCAGCCATGGGAGGGAAGATGTGACCCAGAGGCCCCAGCTCTGTCGTTGGTGGTGAAGCCTGGGGCTTGTTGTTTATCCTAAGTCCACCATAGTCACCACATTGATAAAAGCCAGACAGTGTGAGCTAGCTTGGCCCCTTCATCAGAAACTGGCGTGAGAGTGTGGCAATGGAGAGATCCTTATGTGAAGACTGCAAGAGAAGAAGACTGCTCTTCATGGAGCTCCAAGCCCAGTACACAGAGGACATCGAGAGCTCAGGGCTGGAGATGGGGATTTAGAGGTAGGTGGGGACCCTCTTGTTTAGGGCTCCACATTTTATAGATCGGAAAACTGAGGTTTGTAACTTGCTCACTGTCACATGGCCAGGAGGTGTCAGAAATAGGATTCACATTGTGACAGTTGGGTTGCAGGTCCTAAGCTCTTAATCAGTTTAGATTATTCCTGTTGCCACAATATCCAGGCTCTTGACTATATGAGGGTAGGAATTTTCTAATTTATTTTCTGTAAAGTACACTGTGATGCATTGTAGGATTCCTAAGGAGGTAAGTAAACATCTCTAACCAAAAAAGATGATTGAGTTGTTACAAGGAAGAAAAAGAAAGAAAGTAGAAGAAAGTCTGGTCAAAGCCACAGTGGTGATGGGACCACATGCTCTGATGAGTACACATGGGGTGCTGTGTTCTAAACATCCTCCATCCATGGACCCGGAGGAAGATGGACAGAGCAACAGCTGTGAGCTCTGGGGGCTCCTGCGGACAGGCTGGGTGAGCTATACACTGCCTTGCGGATTCATGAGAGCACTTCAAGGGCAGGTTAAGTGGTTCCTAATCAAGAAAAAAAAATAGTTGTGCACATTGTAAGTCCTAGCTTTTTAAGGTAAGCTATTGATAAAAGATGAAATATAGCCGGCTGTGCAGGAGACACAGGAGATGCAAGTTTCATCCCTGGGTCAGGAAGATCCTCTGGAGAAGGAAATGGCAACCCACTCCAGTGTTCTTGCCTAGAGAATCCCATGGACAGAGGAGCGGTCAAAAAGGGGTGGACACAACTTAGCTACTGAGCATGCACATACACAGAGTGAAGACTGACAATCGTGTTCAGGTGAAGTTAGGATAGTCTCCTCAGGGCACTAAGTGCTGAGTGATCCAGGGGCTGTCTGGACCACCCACCACTCAGAGTTTCAACCCCTACTCCCTATCCTAGTTCCAGAAGGAGCAGGTGCCATCAATTCTGCCTGTATCTCTTAAGGGTTCTGATACACAAGTTGGATTAGTTCTGGAGACCCTGCATTTAGTTCTCTGGGTCATCTAAGTCAGCATATTTGTGTCTATCTGTTGCTATTGGTTTTTACTATGCTCTTGCCATCTTCGTCCTATAGTCCTGATTTGTGTGTGAATGTAATTTAAAGGACTTTCAGGAGGGAGTAAAGTTGTGTGCATATGTTCAATTAATTATCTTAGTACAGAAACTGCAGTCTTTATGGAACTATTCATTTTATTTATTCCCTGTATAAAATCACAGAATTTAGAACAGGAAAAAACCGCTAACTTTATATACTCTTAAACCCTCATTTTATAGATGAGAACATTGTCTCTGACAAGGATAGCTTGTCCAGAATCACATGGGTGGTTTGTGTTAGGGCTCATACTTTTAAAAGTATGGACCATTTTTATAGTCTTTATTAAAGTTTTTTCAATATCACCTCTGTTCCACATTTGGGTTTTTTGGCTACAAAGCATGATGGATCCCAGCCCCGCAACCAGGGATCAAACCCACACCCCCTACCCCCAAGGCAAAGTCCCAACCACAGAATCACCAGGGAAGATCCTTGGGCTCAGCCTTAAAGAAGAAATCAAGATTCTGAAATGTTAGATACTCCTCAATGTCCAAAGCTGTTCACATAACAAGATCTAACAATTACTAAAAATTTCCTGTGCGTTGTATTTAAAAGGTGAGGTGCAGCTAACAAGTTATAGAGATCCAACCTTGGTCCCATAGGAAACTGTGATATTTGTGAGGTCACAGTACTGTGAGCACAGCATAGGACCCCTCTCAAATCAAGCAAACATTGGCTGTAATCCAGGAACAAATCATTAGTTTGGATTTTGAAAACATGGGACTTCCCAGGTGACTCCCAGGTAAAGAATCCGCCTGCAGTGCAGGAGATACAGGAGACTCGGGTTCAGTCCCTGGGTCAGGAAGATGCCCTGAAGAAGGAAATGGAAACCCACTCCAGTTTTCTTGCCTGGAAAATCTCATGGACAGAGAAGCCTGATGGGGTACAGTCCATGAGGTCACAGAGTCAGACATGACTGAGTACACAGTTCAATTCAGTCACGCAGTCGTGTCTGACTCTGCAACCCCATGGACTTCAGAACGCCAGGCTTCCTTGTTCTTCCCCATCCCCTGGAGTTTGCTCAAACTCATGTCCATTGAGTTGGTGATGCCATCCAACCATCTCATCCCCTGTCACCCTCTTCTCCTCCTGCCCTCAAACTTTCCCACTATCAGGGTCTTTTCCAATGAGTTGGCTCTCCTCATTAGGTGGCCAAAGTATTGTAGTTTCAGTTTCAGCATCAGTCCTTCCAATGAATATTCAGGACTGATTTCCTTTAGGATGGATAGGTTGGATCTCCTTGCAGTCCAAGGGACTCTCAACAGTCTTCTCCAACACCACAGTTCAAAAGCATCAATTTTTTGGCACTCAACTTTCTTTATAGTCCAACTATCACATCCATACATGACTACTGGCAAAACCATAGCTTTGACTAGACCTCTGTTGGCAAAGTAATGTCTCTGCTTTCTAACGTGCTGTCTAGGTTGGTCATAACTTTTCTTCCAAGGAGTAAGCATGTTTTAATTTCATGGCTGCAGTCATCATCCGCAGTGATTTTGCAGCCCCCCAAAATAAAGTCTGACACTGGTTCCACTGTTTCCCCATCTATTTCCCATGAAGTGATGGGACCAGATGCCATGATCTTAGTTTTCTGAATGTTGAGCTTTAAGCCAACTTTTCCACTCTCCTCTTTCACTTTCATCAAGAGGCTCTTTAGTTCTTCTTCACTTTCTGCCATAAGGGTGGTGCCATCTGCATATCTGAGGTTATTGATATTTCTCCCGGCAGTCTTGATTCCACCTTGTGCTTTATCCAGCCAGGCATTTCTCATGATGTACTCTGCATATAAGTTAAATAAGCAGGGTGACAATACACAGCCTTGATGTACTCCTTTCCCGATTTGGAACCAGGCTGTTGTTCCATGTTAAGTTCTAACTGTTACTTCTTGACCTGCATATAGATTTCTCAGAAGGCAGGTAAGGTGGTCTGGTATTCCCATCTCTTGAAGAAATTTCCAGAGTTCGTTGTGATTCACACAGTCAAAGGCTTTGGTATAGTCAATAAAGCAGAAGTAGATGTTTTTCTGGAACTCTCTTGCTTTTTCGAAGATCCAATGGATTTTGGCAATTTGATCTCTGATTCCTCTGCCTTTTCTAAATCCAACTTGAACATCTGGAAGTTCACAATTCACATACTGTTGAAACCTGACTTGGAGAATTTTGAGCATTACTTTACTAGTGTATGAGATGAGTGCAATTGTGTGGTATTTTGAACATTCTTTGGCATTGCCTTTCTTTGGGATTGGAATGAAAACTGACCTTTTCCAGCCCTGTGGCCACTACTGAGTTTTCCAAATTTGCTGGCATATTGAGTGCAGCACTTTCACAGCATCATCTTTCAGGATTTGAAATAGCTCAACGGAAATTCCATCACCTCCACTAGCTTTGTTCATAGTGATGCTTCCTAAGGCCCACTTGACTTCACATTCTAGGATGTCTGGCTCTAGGTGAGTGATCACACCATCGTGGTTATCTGGGTCATAAAGATCATGACCTTCATGAAGGTCATGAAGATCAGAAGGTCACAGAAGTTCTTCTGTGTATTCTTGCCACCTCTTCTTAATATCTTCTGCTTCTGTTAGGTCCATACTACTTCTGTCCTTTTGTGCCATCTTTGCATGAAATGTTCCCTTGATATCTCTAATTTTCTTGAAGAGATCTCTAGTCTTTCCCATTCTATTGCTTTCCTCTATTTCTTTGCCTTGGTCACTGAGGAAGGCTTTCTTATCTCTCCTCACTATTCCTCAGAACTCTGCATTCGAATGGGTATATCTTTCTTTTTCTCCTTTGCCTCTAGCATCTCTTCTTTTCTCAGCTATATGTAAGGCCTCCTTAGACAACCATTTTGCCTTTTTCGATTTCATTTTCTTAGGAATGGTCTTCACCATTGCCTCCGGTACAATATCACGAACCCCCATCCATAGTTCTTCAGGCACTCTATCAGATCTAATCTCTTGAATCTGTTTGTCACTTCCACTTCCACTTCCAAATCATAAGGGATTTGATTTAGGTCATACCTGAATGGTCTAGTGGTTTTCCCTACTTTCTTTAAGTCTTAATTTGGCAATAAGGAGTTCATGATCTGAGCCATAGTCAGCTCCCAGTCTTGTTTTTGCTGACTGTATAGAGCTTTTCTCCATCTTCAACTGCAAAGAATATAATCAATCTGATTTTGGTATTGACCATCTGGTGATGTCCACGTGTAGAGTCTTCTCTTGTGTTGTTGGAAGAGAGTGTTTGCTATGACCGGTGCATTCTCTAGGCAAAATTCTGTGAGTCTTTGCCCTGCTTCATTTTGAACTCCAAGGCCAAATTTACCTGTTACTGTATCTCTTGACTTCCTATTTTTGCATTCCAGTCCCCTATAATGAAAAGGACATCTTTTTGGGGTTGTTAGTTATAGAAGATCCTGTAGGTCTTCATAGAACCATTCAACCTCAGCTTCTTCAGCATTACTGGTAGGGGCATAGACTTGGATTACTGTGATATTGAATGGTTTGCCTTGGAAACAAACAGAGATCATTTTGTTGTTTTTGAGATTGCATCCAAGTACTGCATTTTGGACTCTTGTTGACCGAGCACACACTCAAGTCAAACGAAAACACGGACGTAAGCCAGTATCTAAATCAATGAACAGGAAAGGATCAGTGAGCAGGAAAAACAGGATCTGTGTTCTTTAAATGCTGGCAACATCATGGCGCATGTAACACCCCCGTCTGTTCTTTCTTGTTGTTCCTCAGAGTTCTGTGGCCCCTTCCCTGCCCTCAGGGCCTCCTGTCATGTGTTTTCCAAGGCACCCCCTACTCCTAAGGCACTGTGTTCCCTAATCAGCTGCATCCTCACCCCACCCTCCTGCTTTTCTTCTTCCATCATGAGTTATGGGACTTGGTCCAGCCATACCCTGCCTCTCATTTGCAAAGTGATTCCTGCATCAGAATTCCTCAATGACTTTAAACAAACCACGATTGATAGTGCAGAACTTGTATCAAGGTAGCTGCTTTCTCAGGTAGAATTTCCCCTCTACCATGGAGACAGGGGTCTGGATCAGGGCCCATAGAAGGGGAACTACAAAAGAACACCATTTAGATGAACGTCTTTCCTCCAAAAGAAGACACCATCTGAAAATCTGAGGTGCAAGGGGAAAAAAAAGCACAATTTTGTGGCTGTAAAAACCCATGATACGCAGTTTTGATCTTCGTGTATGTGAGAGGTGTTTACTTCACAGCTGTACACCTGATGATCTAAAATAAGCTCGGGCCTTCACTTTAAGTGGGAAATAACTTATAATTGAAGTCTATCTTCCAAAGGGAAAAACCACTTAAACTGTCATAACTGATAAATATATGTATGCATATATATATATAACCTCCCAACTAATGGATAACATATCAGCTATTTAACTGTCTTTTATGGTGACTGCTTTGCATTTTATAGCCACTTATTTTTTGGCTGTGCTGCGCACCTTGCTGGATCTTAGCTCCCCAACCAGGGATAGAATCTGGACTCCCGCTACCCCTCACCCCACAGTGGAAACTCAGAGTCCTAACCACTGGACTGCCAGGGGAGGCCCGCCATTTTGTTCTGAATGAACTTAATGGGACATCATCCTAAGAAAGCATCACATAATTTAAAAAGCGGAACCTAAAAATGTCCTGTGTTGATAGGGTTTAATGCGAGTTATGATTACTATGGTTTTATGCTTATTAGTCTTGTTTTGATGTCGGAGGGTGACTGAGAGTCTTATTCAGGTTTTGTTTTTTTAACTTTTAGAATATTAGCTTTCAACTATTATTGAATTGTTATTAAAATAATTTATCATAAACACCAAAGTAAGTGAAAAGAGGCTCTAGAAGTCATTGAAAAATAAGCCCATTTCCTGGTCTGCCCCGAGCAATTACCCTGACTGGCCCACTAGGCTATATTCTCACGCCTTTTCACTTCTCACAGCCTGAGCCCACTCTCAGGCGACCTGTTAAACCACACACACGTGTCTCCGAGCTTGCAAAGTGGTGGCTCAGCTGACAGTCCTGGAGACCCCCCACTCCCCGCAGAAGCACTCAGATGTGGCTTCCAGGGGGGTGACCAGAAAGAAAAAAGATGCGATTTCCTACACATCTGCTTACCTTCCATGAAGCCCAGTATTTGTCGTGAAGATTTTTGAGAATTGTTGATGTCGAGTTGCAATGTCCAGATGATCCTGGGTTGGGTTCCTGCTCTGGGCAGTGGCCTCATTACCCCACATCAGGGTGATGCCTTGAACACATTCCTTCATCAGCTTCACAGTTAGCTATAATGCTCTTGACTATTTTCTTCCCAGTCTCACAACCTTGACTATTGAAACCCAGAGGGCGGGCAGGCAAGATACTTGAAGACCAGGGAGAAGCAAGCTTCCTCCCACCACAAGCGAATTGCAGTAAATGATAGAAGATTTGAACAGTGACCCTTTAGCTTACTGTGCCTACTGATACAGATAAATGACTTAATTTCCAGAAGACGAAATAGGAAATGCAGAAATGCATTTGAATACATGGAATAAGTTATGGATTGATTATTTAAATGAAAATCTTTTTGATACCAGCCGTGGTTTTATTGCATGATTCATACATTGAAGTTCTTTATGTTTTGTCAGATTTGGATGTTGTCTAATGAAATAGGAAGTGTTTGTTGTTTAACTTTGCTTCTTAAACTGGCTTCAAAAACTCCAGTTCCCAAGGACAGAAGCATGTGCCAGTTTCTCTTTGGTGTTTTAATTTTCTAGTTATAAGCCAGAGCTGCCAGATGTTTTCCTCCTGTGAATATAAATAATATAGGCTTAACTAGATTTCCATCTTCTTTTATGTAATTGGATGATTGCAGTCTTGACAATCGGGGTGGGGGGGAATGTGAAGTCTTATTTAATGTTAATGTCAGTTTCCTTGCCCATCATCTCCTATTCCTCCTCCCTTTTCTCCTTCTTCTTCTTGATTATGGTCAATGTTCTAGGTGTTCGTACTTTTTATCTTATGATACTGCAGCAGTAGCGTCCCCAATTTCATTTCTGATTTTGGTTATTTGGCATCTTCTCTCTTTTTGCCTTTATCACTCTAGCTAATGGTTTGCCAATTTTGTTGATTTTTTTTTTCAAACACCCAACTTTAGGTTTCACTGATTCTTTGTGTTCTATTCTTTATTTTATTGATCTCTAATCTTATCATTCCCCTTTTCTTCTGTTAGCTTTATGTGTAGTTTGTTCTACTTTTCTTAGTTTCTTGAGGTATAAAGTTAGGTCACAGAGTTGAAATATTTCTTTCTTTTTTAATATATGCATTGCAACTAGAAATTCTCCCCCACATCATTGCCTTGTTGCATCTGATAAATTTTATTGTGTTTTCATTTTCATTAGTCTCTCAAGTATTTTTAATTTTTTTTGGTGATGTCTTCTTTGACCCATTGACTGTTTAATAGTATACATTTAACTTCCACATATTTATGCATATTCCTATTTTCCTTCTGCTATTGACTTATAGATTTATTCCATTTGGTTAGAAAAATGCTTTAAATGCTTTTAATCTTTTAAACGTATTAACACTTGCTTTGTGACCTCACATATCCTGGAGAAGATTCCCTGTGCACTTGAGAAGAATATGTGTTCTGTCGTTGCTGAGTGATGGCGTGGTCTATGTATTTGTTTGGTCTACTTGGTTTAGAGTGTTGCTCAAGTTCTCTATTTTCTTATTGATCTTCTGTTCAGATGGTATATCCATTATGGAAAGTGACATTTTGATATCTCCAAACACAACTGTAGAACTGTTTATTTCTCCCTTCAATTCTATCAACACTTGCTTCATACTGGGACTCTGGTGAGTAAAAGACTCTATATGAATATGGATATGACAGGATGGGAGGGGAAGTACACTCTCCTGGGTAAAATGTGAAGTCTTATAACCTTTGTTTGAAGGGCATAAAAACTTACTAATCGACATGTACCCACTCCATCAAATTCCCTTTTAATGACTATATGCCATCAAATAAAGACATTGGTATATAAGTATTGGTATATCATTGTTGTTTATAGTAGCAAAAATTGGAAAGAAATGATCCCATCAGTAGGAGATAGGTTGCATAAAACCAATATCTTTGATTTATGGTCTCTGAAAATAATAAATTCAAGGTGTGTCATCTGACTTGGACAAGTAGAAGATACAGCTGATGTGAGCAATGCAATCACATAAAAATACGAATAAACAGTCTTTTCATTTTTATGAGAGATAGAACACAGCCTTTATGTATCTGATATGTATGTCTGAATATAATTATATAAACAAAGAGAACATTTAAAAATATATTTTCTGGGCTGCACTACACAGCAGGTGGGATCTTATTAAATAGTCCCCTGACCAGGGATTGAACCCATGCTCCCTGTATTGGAAGTGCAGAGTCTTAACCACTTAGCCAGGGAAGTGAAACAGAACATTTTGAAAGTGTGTGTTCCAGGTTAGTAGGAGTTATACGGGAATGACAGTGATACAGTGGAGAAGGAAAGAAATGGTGGGGGGGGGGGGAGAAAAAACGGGGGACACCAGTCAAAGTGATAAGACCCCGTTTATGCATGCATGTAGATTATTTCTTCCCACACTCCTCACTTTACCCAGCTCCGGGCTTCTCTGCCATTTTTTCAGCACACCAGCTATGCTCTGACCCCAGGCCATTTGCACTTGCCATTCATATTGTTTGGAATGCTCTTCATCTAGAACTCTGCACATCTCATTCTCATGCACTTCACAGCTCTGCTTCACTGCCCTCTCATGGAGGCCTTCCTCTGCTATCCTCCATAAAACGCAGCTGACCCTCACCCGGCACTCAGTCTGCTTGAACTTACCACCACCTGATGGGTGACATGCTTATGCAGTTTAGTCACTGTCTCTTTTCATAAGAACATCAGTTCTGTGGGGTAGGAACTTTATTTTATGATCTCCTATAGTTCTGGGAGTGAAAATAGTGATTGGTCCATTTTAGTTACTTAATATACATTTGCTCAGTTAATGTCTAAACATATGTATGAGTGAGTGACCTACGCATATATGTATCTGCAAGAGAGCCCTCCTGTCAGTGCTTACCTGGAAAGTTGGCTTCTGAATCTCTCAAGGGGGAGGAACTTTCCTCCCATGGCTGGAAGATGTTTTGACACTGATTGCACGTGGGTGTTGGGTTTGGAGTCCCCTTTTCTGCTCTGACTCACCCTGTGACACTGCAGGCGATCCTCTCCATTGTGGCCTTTATCTGCAGTTGATTGATGAACTTCGTTGTAAATCGTTGCCAAAATCATTGGCGAAAGTGCTTTGTCTTAGTGAGGTGACTTTCCTCCAGACTTCGAGCCATCTGGCTCATCAGTGCTGCTCACTGGGTCCTGAAATCTCTGGGTGTAGTTTGGCGTCCGCCACGTGTATTCTGTGAACCAAGCACTGGAAGCTTGTCTGTTAGAAATTAGTGGATCTTTTCTTTGCCTCGAGCCTGTGTTTATATGGTGATCAGTGGAAAAGATCTTCCTTCCCAAGACTCATGGCCTCTGAGCAAGTCCTGGCTTTTTGGTTTGAGCCCTTGTACCTCTGTCTGTGTGGTCCTGTGCACACGTGGGTGTTTCCCACGGTGCTTCTAGATGCTTTTGACCTAGATTTGTCTGCTTCTGTCATTGATATAAACAGCTTGGAAATGAACAGCCACAGTGAGGTCTGTGGTCCCTTAAAACCCAGCTATTTGGATTAAACAGGAAGTGAGACTCTGTAATCAAGCATCTCATGACTCCATCAGATTGGAAATTTGTGTTTAAAACATGCTGTGATCTGTGTCTCCATTCCTGCCCTGCAAATAGGTTCATCAGTACCATTTTTTTTCCAGATTCCATATATGTGTGTTAATATACAATATTTGTTTTTCTCTTTCTGACTTACTTCACTCTGTATAACAGGCTCTAGGTCATCCACCTTACTAGAACTGACTCAAATGAGTTCCTTTTACTGGCTGAGTAATATTCCATTGTGTATATGTACCACATCTTCTTTATCCATTCACCTGCATAACATTGTAAAGCAACTATCCTCCAGATAAAAAAACATGCTATGATGAATAGAACTGTTGGAAGTATTGGGGACACAGAGTGGAGCGTGAAGGAGAAATGTCAGCACCATTATGGGAACACTGCCTTTCACGGAGGTGAAAGACTCCTTCCTACAGGGAGGGACTGCTCAACCCATTTTGAAAAAATTGAAATATAATTGACAAGTAATGGGAAGTTTGAACCTTTTGACTACCTCCATCCAGTTTGCCCACCCCCCCCCCCCCCGCCCGCCCCCACTTCTGGCAGCCACCGCCCTGTTCTCTGTATCTATGAATCTGGTTTTTTCAGGTTCCACATATAAGTGAGATTCTGAAGTATTTGTCTTTCTCTGCCAGACTTAGTTCACTTAGCATGATGCCTATCCCTGTTTTCTTAAAGGTCTATCCCTGTTTTCTTAAACGGCCGGATTTCCTTTTTTTTCTTTACAGCTAAATAATATTCCAGTGTGTATACAGATCACATATATTTATCCATTCATTCACTGTGAGACACAGGTTGTTTCCATGTCTTGGTTATTGTGAATCATACTGCAATGAACATAGATGGAGGTGCAGATATCATTTGAAGGCAGTGATTTGATTTCCTTCAGATAAATGCCTAGAAGGGGAATCATTTGATTTTATGGTCTTTATTTTTAGTTTTTTTGAGGAACCTCCCTACTGTTTTCCATAGTGCCTGACCAATTTACTTTCCCATCAACAGGGTAGGAAGGGTCCCTCTTCTCCACATCCTTGCCAGCACTGGTTATCTCTTTTCTTTTGAGTCCTGGCTGTTCAGACAGGTGTGAGGTGATGTCTCATTGTCAACACATCTTTAAAACCTGAGACACTGCAGCTTTGGTGGTGTCCATGACTGAAGGGCAAAGCCTTCTGGGTCCTCCTCAGAGCAGAGTCATACTTCAAGAGCAACTTTTAGGAATAAAGAGCTACATTTTAAACCTTTATTGAATTTGTTACAATATTGCTTCTATTTTTTGTGTTCTGGTTTTTTGGCCATGAGGCATGTAGGATCTTAACCACCCACCAGGGGTTGAACCCGCACCCTCTGCATTAGAAGGCAAAGTCTTAACCACTGAAACGCCAGGAAAGTCCTGAACATTTTTTAGAAGACTTGAGCTCTCAGAGTCCTAAATTGCAGTTTTAAAGCGTATATTTTAATTTCAAGACACCTCATATCTATTTTATTGTTAAAGCTTCGTACTGAAGAATGCTGGTGATCAGTCCATACGTGTAGATACCAATTCAACTTCAGGATCTTTGCTTAATCAACAATAGAGAGCAAAAAGGATGCATTTCATTAAATCTTTAGAAAGGAAAAGGAGTGATGACCAGGTCAACAGTACTGATTTCTGTTTTAGTTATTTCTGTCAACAGCATTTATTCATAATGGTTGATGCGCTAATTGATGTACCTGTCAGGCCAAGTATTAGTCTGCAAAATCCAGTTCCAAAATTTCCTAGAAATTCTAGGGTGCATCTCAAAAGCTCTATTTCTTTCCAATCAGTAAAGTGATGGGTCATCTGCAGCTGAAATGCTATCTCAATGTCCATTACAGAAAGCTCTTGACATTATTTTCAAGTGTAAAATTGCATCCTGTGTTGACCATGAAATTGAAATGCTCTCCTTCTGAAGGCCAAGCATGATAATTGAAAGGAATGATTGCAGGTACTAACAGGGCTCTTTTCTAAAGGGAAGATGATTAAACTTTTTAAAATGTGTGCAACTGAATTAAATGGAAGATGGAAAGTAAGATAGACCAAGGTTGCCTAGAGTGGCTGTTGCTGCCTGGCCGACTAGCATTGCTCATAGGAAATATGGTGTTCTCAGCTGATGTCAAGGACTTTGACCCCCGGATCAATTAGTTTCAAAATTTTCAGTGGTCACAAGTTGTAATTTGGCCCAGGTTAGCTGTCTGGAAAATGCATGCCGCCTAATTATAAAAAGCTTCATAGAAAGAGTATATTAATATAAATTCTTTTTTGTCCCTGGAACCACAATGCCTGGTGGGACTTATGTTGTGTGTGCACACAGAGGCCAATGTGCACACATACAATGCAGTCATACACACACACACCAAATGCCCACATTAAAGAAGAACAATTAATAGAACATTGAAGCTCTTATTTACTTTCCCATTGCTAATGTTATTTATTTTTTAATAAATGTGAGAACACAATAACATACATTATTTTTTAAAGATTTTTTTTTGATGTGGACCATTTTTAAAAAGTCTTTATTGACTTTATTGCAATGCTGCTTCTACTTTAGACCACGAAGCATGTGGGTTTTAGTTTTCTAACCAGGGATGGAACCCATACCTCCTGCACTGGAAGGTGAATTCTTAACCCTTGGACCACCAGGGAGGTCCCCATACACATCATTTCACAAAAGTGTGGGCTGGCATGAAATTTCTGATGTAAAATATCTTGAATACTGAAGCACATCTGTGGACATTCAAGCACATTCTCATTTATACCCAGTCACTAATGGCTATGAACAAGCAAGTTGCCTCTTTAAAAATTGTTTGAAATGGAGCTTTTACCCACAATTCATTCTATTTTTCCCCATGCTGTGGACATTAACTCCCGTTGATTATTAAGGGGTGGTAGGGGGAGGAACTGTTTCCATACAGGGGACAACAGAAGAGCTAAGTTACATCCATATTCTTTTTGTTTTTCTTTTTTATTTATTTTTATTAGTTGGAGGCTAATTACTTTACAATATTGTAGTGGGTTTTGCCATACATTGACATGAATCAGCCATGGATTTACATGTGTTCCCCATCCCGATCCCCCCTCCCACCTCCCTCCCCATCAGATCCCTCTGGGTCTTCCCAGTGCACCAGCCCTGAGCACTTGTCTCATGCATCCAACCTGGTCTGGTGATCTGTATCACCCTTGATAGTATACTTGTTTCAATGCTATTCTCTCAGAACATCCCACCCTCGCCTTCTCCCACAGAGTTTAAAAGTCTGTTCTGTACATCTGTGTCTCTTTTTCTGTTTTGCATATAGGGTTATCATTACCATCTTTTTAAATTCCATATATATGTGTTAGTATACTGTATTGGTCTTTATCTTTCTGGCTTACTTCACTCTGTATAATGGGCTCCAGTTTCATCCATCTCATTAGAACTGACTCAAATGAATTCTTTTTAAAAGCTGAGTAATAGTCCATAGTGTACATGTACCACAGCTTTCTTATCCATTCGTCTGCTGATGGGCATCTAGGTTGCTTCCATATCCTGGCTATTATAAACAGTGCTGCAATGAACATTGGGGTGCATGTGTCTCTTTCAGATCTGGTTTCCTTGGTGTGTATGCCCAGAAGTGGGATTGCTGGGTCATATGGCAGTTCTAATTCCAGTTTTTTAAGGAATCTCCATACTGTTCTCCATAGCGGCTGTACTAGTTTGCATTCCCACCAACAGTGTAAGAGGGTTCCCTTTTCTCCACACCCTCTCCAGCATTTATTGCTTGTAGGCTTTTGGATAGCAGCCATCCTGACTGGCGTGTAATGGTACCTCATTGTGGTTTTGATTTGCATTTCTCTAATAATGACTGATGTGGAGCATCTTTTCATGTGTTTGTTAGCCATCTGTATGTTTTCTTTGGAGAAATGTCTGTTTAGTTCTTTGGCCCATTTTTTGATTGGGTCATTTATTTTTCTGGGATTGAGCTGCAGGAGTTGCTTGTATATTTTGAGATTAATCCTTTGTCTATTGCTTCATTTGCTATTATTTTCTCCCAATCTGAGGGCTGTCTTTTCACCTTGCTTATAGTTTCCTTTGTTGTGCAAAAGCTTTTAAGTTTCATTAGGTCCCATTTGTTTTTTTTTTGCTTTTATTTCCAATATTCTGGGAGGTGGGTCATAGAGGATCCTGCTGTGATTTATGTCGGAGAGTGTTTTGCCTATGTTCTCCTCTAGGAGAACATAGTTCTGGTCTTACATTTAGATCTTTAATCCATTTTGAGTTTATTTTTGTGTATGGTGTTAGAAAGTGTTCTAGTTTCATTCTTTTACATTTCTGGTCTTACATTTAGATCTTTAATCCATTTTGAGTTTATTTTTGTGTATGGTGTCAGAAAGTGTTCTAGTTTCATTCTTTTACAAGTGGTTGACCAGTTTTCCCAGCACCACTTGCTAAAGAGCTTGTCTTTTTTCCGTTGTATATCCTTGCCTCCTTTGTCGAAGATAAGGTGTCCATAGGTTCGTGGATTTATCTCTGGGCTTTCAACTCTGTTCAATTGATCTATATTTCTGTCTTTGTGCCAGTACCAAACTGTCTTGATGACTGTGGCTTTGAAGTAGAGTATGAAGTCAGGCAGGTTGATTCCTCCAGTTCCATTCTTCTTTCTCGAGATTGTTTTGGCTATTCGAGGATTTTTGCATTTCCATACAAATTGTGAAATTATTTGTTCTAGTTCTGTGAAAAATACCATTGGTAGCTTGATAGGGATTGCATTGAATCTTTAGGTTGCTTTGGCTAGTATAGCCATTTTGACAATATTGATTCTTCCAATCCATGAACATGGTATATTTCTCCATCTGTTTGTGTCCTCTTTGATTTCTTTCATCAGTGTTTTATAGTTTTCTATGTATAGGTCTTTTGTTTCTTTAGGTAGATATACTCCTAAGTATTTTATTCTTTTTGTTGCAATGGTGAATGGTATTGTTTCCTTAATTTCTCTTTCTGTTTTCTCATTGTTAGTGTATAGGAATGCAAGGGATTTCTGTATGTTAATTTTATATCCTACAACATTACTGTACTCATTGATTAGCTGTAGTAATTTTCTGGTAGAGTCTTTAGGGTTTTCTGGGTAGAGGATCATGTCGTCTGCAAACAGTGAGAGTTTTACTTCTTCTTTTCCTATCTGGATTCCTTTTATTTCTTTTTCTGCTCTGATTGCTGTGGCCAAAACTCCCCAAACTATGTTGAATAGTAGTGGTGAGAGTGGACACCCATGTCTTGTTCCTGACTTTAAGGGAAATGCTTTCAATTTTTCACCATTGAGGATGAGGTTTGCTGTGGGTTTTTCATATATAGCTTTTATTATGTTGAGGTATGTTCCTTCTATTCCTGCTTTCTGGAGAGTTTTTATCATAAATGGATGTTGAATTTTGTCAAAGGCTTTTTCTGCATCTATTGAGATAATCATACGGTTTTTATCTTTCAATTTGTTAATGTGGTGTATTACATAGATTGATTTGTGGATATTAAAGAATCCTTGCATTTCTGGGATAAAGCCCACTTGGTCATGATGTATGATCTTTTTAATATGTTGTTGGATTCTGTTTGCCAGAATTTTGTTAAGGATTTTTGCATCTATGTTCATCAGTGATATTGGCCTGTGGTTTTCTCTTTTTTGTGGTATCCTCGTCTGGTTTTGGTATTAGGGTGATGGTGGCCTCATAGAATGAGTTTGGAAGTTTGCCTTCTGCAATTTTCTGGAAAAGTTTGAGTAAGATGGGTGTTAGCTCTTCTCTAAATTTTTGGTAGAATTCAGCTGTGAAGCCATCTGGTCCTGGGCTTTTGTTTGCTGGAAGATTTCTGATTACAGTTTCGATTTCCGTGCTTGTGATGGGTCTGTTAAGATCTTCTATTTCTTCCTGGTTCAGTTTTGAAAAGTTATAATTTTCTAAGAATTTGTCCATTTCTTCCAAGTTGTCCATTTTATTGGCATAGATCTGCTGGTAGTAGTCTCTTATGATACTTCGTATTTCAGAGTCGTCTGTTGTGATCTCTCCATTTTCATTTCTAAATTTGTTGATTTGGTTCTTCTCCCTTTGTTTCTTGATGAGTCTGGCTAACGGTTTGTCAATTTTATTTATCTTTTCAAAAAACCAGCTTTTAGCTTTGTTGATTTTTGCTATGGTCTCTTTTGTTTCTTTTGCATTTATTTCTGCCCTAATTTTTAAGATTTCTTTCCTTCTACTAACCCTGGGATTCTTCATTTCTTCCTTCTCTAATTGCTTTAGGTGTAGAGTTAGGTTATTTATTTGATTTTTTTCTTGTTTCTTGAGGTAAGCCTGTATTGCTATGAACCTTCCCCTTAGCACTGCTTTTACAGTGTCCCATAGGTTTGGGGTTGTTGTGTTTTCATTTTCATTCATTTCTATGCATATTTTTATTTCTTTTTTGATTTCTTCTATGATTTGTTGGTTATTCAGAAGCGTGTTATTTGGCCTCCATATGTTGGAATTTTTAATAGTATTTTTTTTCCTGTAATTGAGATCTTTTGCATTGTGGTCAGAAAAGATGACTGGAATGATTTCAATTTTTTTGAATTTCCCAAGGCTAGATTTATGGCCTAGGATGTGATCTGTTCTGGAGAAGGTTCCGTGTGCACTTGAGAAAAAGGTGAAATTGATTGTTTTGGGGTGAAATGTCCTATAGATATCAATTAGGTCTAGCTGGACCATTGTGTCATTTAAAGTTTGTGTTTCCTTGTTAATTTTCTGTTTAGTTGATCTGTCCATAGGTGAGAGTGGGGTATTAAAGTCTCCCACTATTATTGTGTTATTGTTAATTTCCCCCTTCATTCTTGTTAGCATTTGCCTTACATATTGCGGTGCTCCTATGTTGGGTGCATATATGTTTATAATTGTTATATCTTCTTCTTGGATTGATCCTTTGATCATTATGTAGTGTCCTTCTTTGTCTCTTTTCACAGCCTTTATTTTGAAGTCTATTTTATCTGATATAAGTATTGTGGCTCCTGCTTTCTTTTTGTCTCTGTTTGCGTGAAATATTTTTTTCCAGCCCTTCACTTTCAGTCTGTATGTGTCCTTTGCTTTGAGGGGGGTCTCTTGTAGACAGCATATATAGGGGTCTTGCTTTTATATCCATTCAGCCAGTTTTTGTCTTTTGGTTGGGACATTCAACCCATTTATATTTAAGGTAATTATTGATAAGAATGGTCCCATTGCCATTTGGTTTGTTGTTTTGGGTTCACGTTCATACAACCTTTCTGTGTTTCCTATCTAGAGAAGATCCTTTAGCATTTGTTGAAGAGCTGGTTTGGTGGTGCTGAATTCTCTCAGCTTTTGCTTATCTGTGAAGCTTTTGAATTCTCCTTCATATCTGAATGAGATCCTTGCTGGGTACAGTAATCTGGGTTGTAGGTTATTCACTTTCATTACTTTAAATATGTCCTGCCATTCTCTTCTGGCCTGAAGGGTTTCTATTGAAAGATCAGCTGTTATCCTTATGGGAATCTCATTGTGTGTTATTTGTTGTTTTTCCCTTGCTGCTCTTAATATTTGTTCTTTGTGTTTGATCTTTGTTAATTTGACTAGTATGTGTCTTGGGGTGTTTCACCTTGGGTTTATCCTGTTTGGGACTCTCTGGGTTTCTTGGACTTGGGTGGCTATTTCCTTCCCCATTTTAGGGAAGTTTTCAGCTATTATCTCCTCAAGTATCTTCTCATGGCCTTTCTTTTTGTCTTCTTCTTCTGGGACTCCTATGATTCGAATGTTGGGGCATTTCACATTGTCCCAGAGGTCCCTGAGGTTGTCCTCATTTCTTTCGATTCTTTTTTCTTTTTTCCTCTCAGCTTCACTTATTTCCACCATTTTATCTTCTACCTCACTTATCCTATCTTCTGCCTCCGTTATTCTACTGTTGGTTCCCTCCAGAGTGTTTTTGATCTCATTTATTGCTTTATTCATTTTTTTTTTTTGCTGTATTCATTTTTAATTGACTCTTTTTTACTTCTTCCAGGTCCTTGTTAAACATTTCTTGCATCTTCTTAATCTTTGTCTCCAGGCTATTTATCTGTAACTCCATTTTGTTTTCAAGATTTTGGATCATTTTTATCATCATTATTCTAAATTCTTTTTCAGATAGATTCCCTATCTCCTCCTCTTTTGTTTGGCTTGGGGGCATTTTTCATGTTCCTTTACTTGCTGGGTATTTCTCTGCCTTTTCATCTTATTTAGATTGCTGGGTTTGAGGTGGCCTTTCTGTATTCTGGTAGTCTGTGGTTCCTTTTTATTGTGGAGGTTTCTCCCAGTGGGTGGGGCTGGATGCTTGGCTTGTTGAGGTTTGCTGGATAGAGAAGCTTATGTCAGTGTTCTGGTGGGTGGAGCTGGATATTTTTTCTCTCTGGAGTGCAATGGACTGTCCAGTAGTGAGTTTTGAGATGGGTCTATGGGTTTGGTGTGACTTTGGGCAGCCTGTATATTGACGCTCAGGGCTATGTTCCTTCGTTGCTGGAGAATTTGCATTGTATGTCTTGCTCTGGAACTTATTGGCTCTTGGGTGGTGGTTGGTTTCAGTGTAGGTATGGAGGCTTTTGGATTATCTCTTATTAATTAATGTTCCCTGTAGTCAGGAGTTCTCTGGTGTGCTCAGGTTTTGAGCTTAAGCCTCTTGCCTCTGGATTTCAGTCTTATTCTTTCAGTAGCCTCAAGACTTCTCCCTCTATACAGCACTGATAATAAAACTTCTAGGTTAATGGTGAAAGGATTCTCCACTGTGAGGGACACCCAGAGAGGTTCACAGAGTTACATGAAGAAGAGGAGAGGGAGGAAGGAGATAGAGATGAGCAGGAGGAGAAAAAGGGGGATTCAAGAGAGGAGAGACAAATGTAGGTTGTACTCTGTTCCCTAAGTGTTCTCCACAGCCCAGAACACCCACAGAGATTCACAGAATTGGATTGAGAAGAGAAGGGTGAGGGAGGAAATAGAGGTGATCTGGGGGAGAAAAAGGAGAGTCAAAAGGGGGAGAGAGTGATCAAACCAGTAATCACACTCCTGAGTAAAAATGGGTACTGAAGGTTGGATTCTTAAATGTCCACAATTGATATCAAATACCGAAAAACAAAGATTAAAAATCTAGAGTAGAGGTTAGACTCTTAAAAATACAATATTAAAAAATCACAAAAACACAAAAAATTTAAGGAATATATATGAAGTTCACTTTAAAAATAGGGTCTTTTTTTTTTTTTTGGCCAGGTTATAGTGGGTTATAAAAATGAAAATTAAGGTGTAATAGAGGAGTAATAGAGGACTTTAAAAAAAAAGAAAGAGAAAAAAAATTTTTAATTAAAAATGATAATAATAATAGTAAAAATATATCTAGGAATTTCTCTGGAGCTGTTGCGGGCAGTGTGGGTTCGGTTCAGTTTCAGATAGCTCCTTGTTCAAGCTTACACTTCTCAATATCTATAGGCCCCTTCCAGTGTAGTTGGTGTTAACTACAGGGATTTTAATCTGTTGCACCTGTCACTTCTAAAGCGATTCCCTTTGTTTATTTGGCTTCTGTTTGCAGGTCTCTTCAGTGTCTAATTTCCGCCCTGACACAGGTGGGCAGAGGTGGTCTCTCGTTTAGGTTCGCTTGTTCAGTCGTGCTGTGGGGAGGGAGGGGCGCTGCAGACAAATATCACTGGCATGTGTGGGGAGCACTCGCGGTGTTCCAGCCACACTGGGTTTGCCCCGGCTCGCGGCGTATGTGCTTTCCCCGTCTACACTGTTGAGGCTCCAGGTTGCTCTTCAGGGAGCGGGCCCTGAGTTGCGTGCACTTCCCAGGCCTAAACCGCTCAGATTCAGGTTTTCGAGTATTCCACAAAGGCGCAGACTCGGTTGTGCCTGCGTTTTGTGCCTTCCCCGGCCCGAGCAGCTCAGGCAGCCAGGACCTTGACGGGCACACTCTCCCCGGTGCGGTGCGCCTTCTCCCCTCCGCAGTCCCAGCCTCAGTTTCCGTGCGCGCTGGTCGGGTGCACCTTGTGTCCCTTCTATGAAGCTGGACTCCAGCTGCGACCCTCCCGGGGGATGTCGACCATCCAGAATCTCAGGAAGTCTTTGGTTAGAAACTGGAAGCCTGTTTGCCGATTGGTAGGGGGTGCTGTCTCTGGGGCTGAGTTTGCCCCTTCCCCCTCCCCCCTGACTCCTGCCTCTGGCGGGGGATGGGCCGGTCTGCCACCGGGTAGCTCTTCTCTGGTATTCGCTCAGTCCTTTGTTCTGGGAATGGGTGGGTAGTGCCTAAATTTAGGGCTTTTCCCAAGTTGATTCTCTCTCTCTCTCTTGCTATCCCACAGTTTAAGTTGCTATCTCACGTTAGCTCCCTCCAATTGCCCTCAGGGCACTCAGGCCCAGTCCTTACCCTAAGCAATGCTGCCCGCTCCTCTCCGTTCTGCCCCCACTTGCTGGTGGTGGATGCGAGCGTCTGAGGTACTTTTCTGCTGGGAGTTGTTTTTAGGCATGTATTCTGTGGGTTTTATTTTTTTTTCCCTCCCAGTTAGGTTGCCTTCTGAGATTCGAAAACTTCCCCCAGACCCACCAGTGAGAGGGTTTCCTGGTGTTTAGAAACTTCCTCTATTACGACTCCCTTCCCGGACGGATCTCCGTCCCTAGCTCTATTGTCTCTCTTTTAATCTTTTATATTTTGTCCTACCTCCTTTCGAAGACAATGGGCTGCTTTTCTGGGTGTCTGATGTCCTCTGCTAGTGATCAGATGTTGTTTTGTGGAGTTTGCTCAGCATTCAAGTGCTCTTTCAATGAATTTGTGGGGGAGAAAGTGGTCTCCCCATCCTATTCCTCGGCCATCTTAGTCCCCCCCCCACCCATATTCTTGAAAAAGAGTCTTGTGAGTGACCCGCTGTTCGTCCGGGGCTGTGTCCTTGTGCCCCTGATTTATCTGAAGCACAATCATGCTGGAAATGACATGGTTCTCACTAGTGGTGAGAATGGTCTCATTTATTATTCAATCCTTTGGTAACATTTCCATTATTTTCGATATAGGTATACTTCAGAGGTATAAGGGTATAAAAGTGTCATCATTCTTGTAATCAGAGAATCTATTCTGAGTAACAAACAGCAATTGTTCTAACACGTGAGGTGAAAAATGACCAACATGTTAAGAAAAGAATAGATGGTGCATGGTCATTCAGAAAAGGGCATGATTAATAGTAACAGTTACAACCAAGGTCAGTTCAGTTCAGCCACTCAGTTGTGCCCAGCTCTTTGTGACTCCATGGACTGCACCATGCCTGGCTTCCCTGTCCATCACCAACTCCCAGAGCTTGCTAAAACTAATGTCCATCAAGTCGGTGATGCTATCCAACCATCTCATCCTCTGTTGTCCCCTTCTCCTCCTGCCTTCAATCTTTCCCAGCATCAGGGTCTTTTCCAATGAGTCAGTTCTTTGCATCAGGTGGCCAAAGGATTGGAGTTTCAGCTTCAGCATCAGTCCTTCCAAAGAATATTCAGGACTGATTTCCTTTAGGATGGACTTTGGATCTCCTTGCAGTCCAAGGGACTCTCAAGAGTCTTCTCCAAGACCACAGTTCAAAAGCATCAATTTTTGGCACTTACCTTTCTTTATAGTCCAACTCTCACATCCATACATGACTACTGGAAAAACCATAGTTTTGACTAGATGGATCTTTGTTGGCAAAGTAATGTCTCTGCTTTTTGATATGCTGTCTAGGTTGGTCATAGCTTCTCTTCCAAGAGGAAAGCGTCTTTTAATTTCTTGGCTGCAGTCACCATCTGCAGTGATTTTGGAGCCCCCCAAAATAAAGTCTGTCACTGTTTCCATTGTTTCCCCATCTAAAGTCAGGAGATGGCAGGGTGAAAACAACAAAACCTAGCCTTTCATTCTCCTTTTTCCAACCATTTAGAAGAAATTGGCTTCAGATCAGACATTTTAGAACACAGAGCTTGATGAATTGAAAAAAATCCTGGCTTGCACTTAAGAATTTCTAATATATTTGCCGCTTGGATTCGCTTTTTGACACAAGGTCAGGCGTTTAATTTGTATTGTACCTCATTTTTAACCTGGAAAATGAGCATAATTATGTTTTCTTCCTTTCAGTGATAGAGATGGTCTGAGGTTAAATGAGTAGCAGCATTTTCTTTTTATAACATTGGTGCAGGAGAGGAAGAACATAATTTGCATCCAGTCTGGGGGCTGATTAAGCCGTACCTTATCTCTACTGCTTGCACTTAATATGGAGAGGCCGAGTTTGATCTGCATTAGAAGCCTGTCTTGGTGAGGCTCTTCAGAAGGAAGATAGGTAGGGCCTGTGTGGAAGATGCCCTCTCTTGATTCCTTTCTGTGGGGAGGAAAGCAGAGAAAAATTATGTCACCGACATGCTCCGAACTGAAGTTGGTTTTATTTCCTGTCTTATATTTGGACAGTCTTATAAATTGTAAACTGCTTCTTTTTGTTAATTTTACATGAAAGGCCAAGAGGTTATATAATGACCTAGCAATAAGATGGTCATTATAATTTGTGTGAAAGTCCAATCATGTTTGCTTGTTTTTATTTTACTGATTTACTGATTTTTGGCTGCACTGGGTCTTTGCTGCTGAGTGCAGGCTTTCTCTAGCTGTGGTGAGCAGAGCTCCTCTCTGGTCGCGGTGTGCACAGGCTTCTCACTGCAGTACTTTCTCTTATTGCAGAGCGCAGGCTCTAGGGCACCTGGGCTCAGTGGTTGCAGCATGTGGTCTCTGCAGTTTTGTTGCAAGGGCTCAGGTGTGCTAAGTCCCTTCAGTCGTGTTCGACTCCTTGCAATCTTATAGACTGTAGCCCGCCAGGCTCCTCTGCATGGAATTCTGCAGGCAAGAATAACGAAGTGGATTGCCGTGCCCTCTTCCAGGGTATCTTTCTGATGCACGGATCGAATCCGAGTCTCCTGCACTGGCAGGTGGGTTCTTTACTACTAGCATCACTTGGGGAAGTACAACGGACTCAGCTGCCCTGCGGCATCTAAGTGGGATTCCTGGACCAGGGATCTTTCCAGACCAGGGGTCAAATCTGTGTGCCCTGCATTGGGAGGCAGATTCCTACCCACTGGACCACCAGGGAAGCCTACTCTTTTAGCAAATGCTGCCATCATCTCTTTTTGAGGCGCTTCCTGTACCAATTAAACTTGGTTGTGTTTATGTCTTAAACAGAAGTTCATTCACTAAGTGATGTGACCTCGTCCAAGAGAACTTGGAAAAGGCACTTGTAGTTTTATCTTCTCTGGGGACTTTCTTGAAATACCAATCAATTATGAAACCTTCAAAGTTGTTTAGTAATATGGCCATTGAATGGAAAGCTAGAACAGGAGCTATCAGCAATCCATCTGTGAATAACTAACACAGTGTTGTCAGCTTGGTACACACTTCATCATTGTTACAAAATCCACAGCTATGTGGATGTTCACAGAATTGGTTTAATCCCTTGACCACAGATGGAGGTTTTTGGTTTCAAAATCCTTTCCTGCTTCACCAGGAAGTAAATAAAATCTCCAAGGATATTTTATTTCCTAATGGAGAAGAGAGTTTAATTCTGATAAAATAGAATGTTTAATTTTTTTCCCAGGCACTTTGTTGATCTCAAAAACCATATAAAATGGGTGTAAAAACCATATAATTATGCATTTCAAATGACTATTCTTTGTACTTTTTAAACATTCTTGTCCTGTAATCTCTTTCCTGTTGAAAACATTTCTATCTAGTCACTCGTTATCATATTTGTGTAATTATATCACAGCCTGATATGTCTTCTGGGGATTTTTAATACCATCCTGATTTTTTAAATTTCATGACTCATTTTGATAAGACTTAAGGCATAATTATGTTATCTTTTATTTCCGTAAATGCTGTCTCACACCCCCAAATGCAGAGTCCTAATTGCACCGTGGTTACCTTCAACCATCAACAAGTCCTTTTAGATTTGTCTCGTTTCCTGAGCTCCCATCATGGCTCAGTCACTGTGATAAATAACCCTCACACAAGTTCTGTGATATTACCTCATTTTGACGGTAATATTACCTCCTTTTGATGGGTGGAGAAACAAAGGTGCAAGGAATTTCTGTGTTTTCTGTAATTAGATGAAAGTGTGTTGGTCACTCTTTCGTGTCTGACTGTAGCCTGCCAGGCTCCTCTGTCCATGGGATTCTCCAGGCAAGTATACTGGAGTGGGTTGCCATTCCCTTCTCCTAGGGGTCTTCCCAGCGCAGGGATCAAACTCAGGTCTCTTGCACTGCAGGCAGATTCTTTACTGTCTGAGCCACAGAGTAAGCAAGTAAGACTTAGACAAATTAAAGTGGACTTAAATAACTAGACTTAAATAAAATGTTTACCAATAAAAAAATCAAGCAACTGAGTTAAAAAATGGGAAAAAATGTGAATACTTTTCCAAAGAAGATATACAAATTGCCAATTAGCACATAAAAAGATGTTCAATCTCATTAATTACTAGGGAAATAAGACTTGAAACCACAAGGTATTATTTCACACTCACTTTGATGGTTGGAATCAGCCACTAAGATGATTATAATGAAAACATGTTGGTGAAGATGTAGAGAAATTGAAATTATTACATGTTGTTGGTGGGAATGTCAAAAGGTACAGCTTATTGTGGAAAAGAGCTTGACAATTCCTCAAAAGTTAAATATAGTATTACCATACAATCCATAACCTCCACTTCTAGGTATATACCCAAGAGATTTCAAAACATATGTCCACACTGAAACTTTGTACATGAATGCTGATAGCAGCATTACTCATAACAGCCAAAATGTGGAAACAGTCCAAAATCAACTGATGGATGGACAAGCAAAATGTGTATGTATAAGCAATGGAATATTGCTCTTATTATAACATTGAATAACATTATTCCACAATAAAAAGAAATAAAGTACTAATGTAACCTACAACATGGATAGACTTTGATAACTAAGTGAAAGAAGTAAGTCACTAAAGACCAACCTTTGTATAATTTCACTTACATGAAATCTCCAGGGAAAAATTCACAGAGATAGGACGTTAGTGGTTACAGGGGACGGAGGTGTTAGAGAGGAAATAAGGAAAGACTTTTGAGGGTGATAAAAATGTTCTAAAATTGATTGTGGTGATGGCTGTGCAGTTCTGTGAATAAACTAAAAGCCACTGAATTGTACACTTTAAAAGGATGAGTTAGCTGGTACACGAATCATATTTTAATGGAAACATTTAAAGATGATTAAGAGTCCTTAAACCATGTCATCTGAGAAACAATTGAAGCATTTGGAGCACATTTAGTTTAGGATTGTTGTTGTTTATCTTGAAGAGGAAAAGTTAAAATTTTACATAACCTCCTGCTCCTTCTGCCTCTGTAACTCAGCTTGCTCCTTGCAAAGTCTGGATTACGTAGGTCATATGTCTCAAAAAGTGGGGACTCACAATACTAGGAACTGGAGCTTATCTCACTCACCCTTGTCTTGCTCTTTGCAATTGCCAAGGCCCCGCAAACCTGCTTAATCATGCCTGTCCATGTATAAGAACTCTGTAACCCCTTTGTTCAGGGCTCAGAGCTTGGAGTGTTAACTCCTCTGGGCCTGCTGGTGTAATAAACCTGAGTACTCCAACTCTCTGAGTGTGATGCTTGGTTTCTCAAGTACTGGTTTCTACAACAATCGTTAAGTCATGTCTGACTCTTTGTGACCCCGTGGACTGCAGCCCCCCCAGGCTCCTCTCTCCATGGAATTCTCCAGGCAAGGATACTGGAGTGGGTTGCCATTTCCTTCTCCAGGAGATCTCCTGACTGAGGGATCGAACCTGTATCTCCTGCAATGGCAGGTGGCTTCTTTATCACTGAGCCACCAGGGAAGCCCATTAGCTTAGGATGGCAAAGATTAAATATCCCCATTATTTGAGGGCTGTGTTGTTACTCAGTTTCACCCCATAAGTTTCACAATATTGCAGCTCTTTTGCAGTTGTTGCGTGACCAGATAATAGCTTTTCCAAAGAAGCTGAATTCCAAGTAGAAGAAGTTGTCGCTTTTAGGAACTCTGGGGTACCAGGTGGTCCTAGGTTGCTGGCTGTTGTTCTGCCTGCTGAAATGTTACCTGGAACTACCCAGTATAAAAGTAGCAGTGGGATTAGTTGATCCTTGAAGACTTGGTTGGTATTCTCCGAAACTGTCTGAATCACATGCTTTCTTTGTATTATTGCTGTTTTGCAGATTTTTAATCTCTCAGTTGGGTTCTCTCAATTATCACTTGCATGAGTCAATTCTGCCTCTTCTTGTAAAAACAATGTTTCCCATAGTCCAGAAAATGCTACAGAAAACACAAGAATCATTCTGTTCAGTTCGGTTCAGTTCAGTCGCTCTGTCGTGTCCAACTCTTTGCGACCCCATGAATCGCAGCACACCAGGCCTCCCTGTCCATCACCAAATCCAGGAGTTTACTCAAACTCATGTCCATTGAGTCGGTGATGCCATCCAGCCATCTCATCCTCTGTCATCCCATTTTCCTCCTGCCCCCAATCTTTCCCAGCATCAGGGTCTTTTCCAATGAGTCAACTCTTCACATGAGGTGGCCGAAGTATTGGAGTTTCAGCTTCAGGATCAGTCCTTCCAATGAACAGCCAGGACTGATCACCTTTAGGATGGACTGGTTGGATCTCCTTGCAGTCCAAGGGACTCTCAAGAGTCTTCTCCAACACCACAGTTTAAAAGCGTCAATTTTTTGGCGTTCAGCTTTCTTCACAATCCAACTCTCACATCCATACATGACCACTGAAAAAACCATAGCCTTGACTAGTTGGCAAAAGTTATTACTGGTTCACTATCAAGAATAATCTGATCCAGTAGCCACCTTCCTGAATGTTTTTTCCTGTTGTTCTCTAGTCCTTTGACTAAATTCCTTTTCTGGACCCCAAGTACACAGTAAAAGACATTCTAGTAAAAGGAGTTCCAACCCCTTGCTCCTATTTTTCAAGGTTGCTTACTTCCTTCTTGCCAGCCCTCCAATTGACATAAAACTCTTACATGCATGTTAATTTATGACTGATTTCTAAGTGCTTGCATTGCATTGTTCTTTAATCTCTGTGGCTCTACTGTGTGCTGCTGGGGTCTTCACCTCACCCCTGACCTCCCTTTGTCTGGACAAGGGTTTTGTGTCCTAGAATCAGGTGTCTTCCCTAACTGATCTGATTTCAGGTCTGAAATTGGGATTTGTACTCACATTCCCATGTTTGCCTCTCTAGAATCACTCATTTTAGCTTCGTATCCAGTTCTAGACTCTGATCGGCACTGCACATTTGTGTCATCCTGCATTTCCTAAGACTGGCATACTCATGCTAGTATAACATGTTGAAATATCAACTAAGAATCTATCTTATTTTGGAATCTATAGTCACAGACTTTAAACCTCTGTCCATTAATTACAGTCTTTTGTGTAAACCTTCTGGTTTCCAACCAGTTAAGGGTCTCCATGCTTGTAGACAGCACACGATTAGCTTCTCCCACACAGTGAGGTTTTGGTACCTGCAAAACAGCTCAAAGACATTGTTCTATGCCTCCCTCAAGGGGAACCCAGGACCTGCCCCAGGGCTGCACTACTGTTTCTCGGCAGCTCCATCCTTGTCTCTACATCCCCTCCCTGCATCTGCTGGAACCTGCCCTGTGGAACTCAGAGAAGGTTCAGGGGGGCTGAGGAACCCTCAAGTAACCCTGAGAGAACTGCTCCAAGGAGGCCAGAGGGGATCCAGGATATGTAGCAGTTTTTTTAAAAAAGGGCAGGTAGTCCGAAGTCAAAAGATTGTTGTTGTTCAGTTGCTCAGTCGAGTCCGACTCTTTGGGACCCCATAGACTTCAGCATGCCAGGCTTCCCTGTCTTTCCCTTCCCTTCCTTTCCCTACTACCTCCTGGAGTTTGCTCAAACTCATGTCTGTTGAGTCGGTGATGCCATCCGACCATCTCATCCTCTGTTGTCCCATTCTCTTCCTGCCTTCAATCTTTCCGAGCATCAGGGTCTTTTCCAATGGGTCCATTCTTCACATCACATGGCCAAAGTATTGGAGCTTCAGCTTCAGCACCGGTCCTTCCAGTGAAAATTCAGGATTGATTTTCTTTAGGATTGACTGGTTTGATCTCTTTGCAGTCCAAGGGACTCTTCAAGAGTCTCCAACACCACAGTTCAAAAACATCAATTCTTTGGTTCTCAGCCTTCTTTATTTTTTTTCTATATGATATGATTTATTGGAGACCAAAGCCTTCCCTCTTCCCAGGACCTAAGCTGTTTCTCTGACAATATTATCATGCTACCTCATTGCACGTATTGTACCTTCCAGTTCAAGTGTTACATCCAGGGGGTTCTTTTTTATATGCAAATTGTCACTTGGTATGTGTGAGGGGTTGTGGAAAAATTCTTTTTTTTTTCCCATTTATTTTTATTAGTTGGGGGCTAATTACTTTACAATATTTTAGTGGTTTTTGTCATACATTGACATGAATCAGCCATGGATTTACATGTATTCCCCATCCCGATCCCCCCTCCCACCTCCCTCTCTACCCGATTCCTCTGGGTCTTCCCAGTGCACCAGGCCCAGGTGCTCAGCCTTCTTTATGGTCCAACTCTCACATCCATTACTTTGTCAACAAAGGTCTGTCTAGTCAAAGCTATGGTTTTTCCAGTAGTCTTGCGTGGATGTGGGAGTTGGACTATAAAGAAAACTGAAGCCTGAAAAATTGATGCTTTTGAACTGTGGTCTTGGAGAAGACTCTTGAGAGTCCCTTGGACTGCAAGGAGATCCAATCAGTCTGTCCTTAAGGAAATCAGTCCTGAATATTTATTGGAAAGACTGATGTTGAAGCTGAAACTCCAATACTTTGGCCACCTGATGAAAAGAGCTGACTCATTGGAAAAGACCCTGATGCTGGGAAAGATTGAAGGTGAGAGGAGAAGGGGACGACAGAGGATGAGATGGTTGGATGGCATCATCAAGTCAATGGACATGAGTAAGCTCTGGGAGTTGGTGATGGACAGCGAAGCCTGGCGTGCTGCAGTTCATGGGGTTACAAGGAGTCGGACACGACTGAGTGACTGAACTGAACTCACATCCATACGTGTCTACTCAAAAGATTATTGTTAATTAAATAAAACCAGATATCTCAAGTTAAGGAATTTAGTGCGTTTATATGTATGGGAAGATGCAATAGTCTACGTTCATTGAAATGATTCCTCTCCTAAGCACCTCAGCTATCTGGGGGTCAGTATCCTGTGTTTTTCACCTCCTTGGGGCTCACCCTGGGGTGTGGCTGCAGTCTGATGGCTGCTAGAGGGCAAATAATCCTTCCTTCCTGAATTGCCTCAGGGCTCAGGGGCTCACCTTCCAAGGTGGCTGCAATAGCCCAAGGTGGCTGCAATCTCTGATGACATGATGGTGACATCTTTTGTTTACTGACATGCCAGGAAATATTCCATTTCTCACCCTTAAACATAAATATGTCCATGCTTACGGCAGCCACAAATGTATAGGATGGGTTATTTAGTTTTAAGTAATCAATTGTTACTTAAAAGCTATCTGTTCCATTCACTGAACTGGTCTGTAAGAATACAAAGGTATAGTGTCTAATTTTTGCCTTTAAACAGAACAGTGAGGAAGATGGATCCATAAACCCTCCACATCCAATGAAAATGGTAGAGGAAAGATACAGAAGTTGTGTGCAAGAGATTTGATGGAAGAAGTATAGTTTGTAGGCAGCGAGAGGTGACCGGAGGGTGTGAAGCAGTGGCTTGTTCTGTTCAGGTTCTCATTCTGGAGAACACACTGGTTTTGTGGAAGGTGGATGTGAGTGGCCAGAGGGTCAGGTTCACAGGGAGAATATATGGGAGAATCCCCGAGAAAACGCCCGAGGTCTGGTCCTCTGGTCCTGGGAGCAGACAGGGAAGCCTTGGTTTCTGACCAAGATGTCAGCGCAGGCGTCACCCCAGAACCCACCCCTCGGGGGCTCAGTGTTACTTGCTGACCTTTTCCTAATAAACACCGCTCTTGTTTGAATGGGTTCTACATCATCTAAAACAAAACCCAAACCAAACAAACAGCTTAGTGAGGAAGAATGCCCAGAAGACACACCTTGGGGAGCACTACACATCCAGAGAGAGCTAACCTTTATTGAGCCATGCAGCTCAAACAGTGCCCCAGTCCTGGTGCTCACGGGGGCTCCGATGACCTCGTTTAGGAGGGATAAGCTGCAGGGCCTTAGTGGTGCTGTGAGGACCTGGATCCCATGCAGCCTGTGCTCACAGCCATCCTCCCGCCTCTTCTTAGCACCTGCCCCTCTGCCCTCTTCACACAGTGAGACCCTGCCCTCCAGCTTCACTCATTCCCAGACCCTGCCCTGTGCTTGGCTTCCCTGAGCTCTTTCCCCTGAATCTCCACTGGGCAGAGCTCCCCTCGCCCTTCCAGATGCAGCCTGACTACCAGCACCTCTCCCCTGAACCCGCTCCTAACACAACAGGCCTGAGGAGCCTGGGACACGCCTGCATTTGGAGTCACTGCCTTAATCACTTAATGTGGTTATTTCCCCATGAAGGCACTGCCCTCCCCTCTTCGTCAGTTAACATGGTTATTTCCCCATGGTTATTTCCCCTGATCTTTTGCCAGGAGGCAGCATTGCATCTAGCACATGGTAGGTGAATGCCTGGGATGAACGACCTTGTGAATAAATAATGACTCATGGCAACCCACTCCAGTCCTCTTGCCTGGAGAATCCCACAGACGGTGGAGCCTGGTGGGCTGCAGTCCACGGGGTCACTAAGAGTTGGACATGACTGAGTAACTACACTTTCACTTTTCACTTGCATGCACTGGAGAAGGAAATGGCAAGCCACACCAGTGTTCTTGCCTGGAGAAACCCAGGGATGGGGGAGCCTGGTGGGCTGCCATCTATAGGGTCGCACAGGGTCGGACACAACTGAAGTGACTTAGCTGCTGCTGCTGCATGTGAATCAACAGTGTTGGCAACTATCAGAAGTATCTGCCTTGAGCCATGAGCTCCAGGAGAAGGATGGAGGGTTTTCAGGTGCTGGGTGGACCCTCAAGTCTCAGGAAGGAAGGAACTGTAGAAATACAAGCAACGACTATTTGAAGACATCTCTCTTATGCCATGTTCCCTACTTTCCAAGACACATTTATTCTGCTATGGCCGATGGGCAATAATGAGCTATTCATGGTTTTCCACCAACCAGAGACGCCTCTCAGTTGCCCTGACGTGCACATGGAGTCAGTATCTGCCTGCTGCCCCATCTGGTCTCTTGGCAGACTGTGTGCACCTGGAACCTCGTGCTCCTCTTCTGGGGCACTATGGCTGTCATGCCCAGGTTGCCCATGTCACTGGGCAGCAGCTGCCTGTGTGACATCTGCCTTGGGTCTATTAACTGGTGGAACACTGAGTGGGTAGCACGTGGAGAGGGTTGGAGGGGATGGATGGGAAGATGGAGACAGACTCACAGTCTTGCATGTGCTGTTAGAGGTCTTACATGTACGTGGAAACATACAAAGTACCTTGTGCCTTAAACATATTTTATATTACAACATGAACTATGGATTTGTACTTGTCAGCTGTTGGAATCAGCTGGCATGGGAATGTTGTGGGGCCATCTGTATGTGTCACGTGAGAAACGGCAGTATTGCTGGAAAGATGGTCTCCCCGCCTTAGAAGGCAGGAGGGGGGTGGCTTTCTATTGTGTTAGTTTTGTTTAATTGGGAGACTCATAGAAGTCATGAGCAGGTTCATAAGACAAAGAAATTCCCTGTCTCTTTCACAGGAACACTGCCCCTTCAGTGAAGAATAACCCTTTTCCTAAGGTGTCCTAGACAATCAGACCTCACTATCTCAAAGGAAGGTCAAAGCCTTAGTTATTGTTAACTCAACCAAGGGAGGTCTGGTTGCTTTCAAGTGTCAAAGCTTTGTAGTTGCTGTATTATAAATGTTTGTAAGCACTTAAAACACACTGCACAGAGACCTGGATAAAGTACTTATTTCTCACATATGCTCAAATGGGAAAAGGTTTATTTAAGAGTCCTGTCCATTCACTAGAGAGCATGTCCATGTATGAAAACTTGTGTTTAGGTGGAGAGCAAGGATCTAAGCCGGGGATCTCAGAGACAGGACAAATCTACTGAGCAGAGTTTTGTGGAAGACAAATGGCTTTTTTGAAAGTGATTTTGAAGCTTCCCTGGTGGCTCAGATGGTTAAAAATCCATCTGTAATGCAGGAGACGAGGGTGCAATCCCTGGGTCAGGAAGACCCCCTGGAGAAGGGTATAGCTACCCACTCCAGTATTCTTGCCTTGAGAATTCCATGGACAGAGGAATCAGGTGGGCTACCATTCATGGGCTCACAAAGGGTTGGACTTGACTAAGCAACTAGCACTTTCACTTTTTCACACATCAACTGTCATTTGTTATGAGATCGATTTGCTGGTCATCTAAGAACCTCAAGAACGAAGTCCCATAGTGCACTGTGAAGCTGATCAAGCCTGACTTAGGCGCCTGTGCCTTCATGTGCCCGGTCTCCAATTCCACTTGGTGTCTAGGGTACCTGCCGGGGTCACACGCTCATGTACACATTAGGGGCTTGAGGTACCCAGTGGGTGGCTGCAGTGCATCTCTTCTCTGCTCAGGTATCTCTCCAGTTCACCCTTCCATAGCCTTGCTCAGATCTGATCATGCTTAAAGTGCTGGTGATGATGTTAGCTGTTGTCACCATCTCAGAAGTCTGTGGATTTTCACAGGGGATCCCTCAGGTCTAAAACACCTACACAAACTAACAAGAATTGAGTCCAAACAATAAAGTGCTCTTTACTATGACAAGTCAAGATTTGAAGCAGGTGCCAAATTCCCTGGCGATCTAGTGGTGAGGACTCCATGCTTTCACTGCGGGGGCCCCGGGTTCAATCCCTGGTTGTGGAACTAAGATCCTGCAAGCCACGTGGTGTGGCCAAAATAAATACATAAAGGAAAGCAGGTGCCCACCGAATGAAATCCTATAAGTTTGGAGATCCATCTTACTTTTGAGATGAGTCTTGACTGAGTGCTTGGAGAGCAAGATGGGTGGATTGAGGCAGAGAGTAGGGAAAGTGGGTAGAAGGAAGAGATGACACCAAATTTAGGACACCCTGAACCTCTTGGGGCAGGGGGACAGCAAGAAGCAGGTGTCTGTGCAGCTGTGATCACGAAGAGAGGAGCACGCAGGAAAAGGAATTCACAGTTCACATTGGAATTTTAACTAGATCTGACCTTGTTCCCTTGTGTTCTCATTTAATGAAATGGATTATCTCGGCATATTAGAGTACTACAGTAGCAAACACGGTATTTGCTTGTCAACAAGCTCCCTTCATGTTTGCATTCTCCAAAAACCCAAGTAGTTTACGCTGTTGCTTCAATCCAGAAACCACATTCACATGACACGATACTCATCACTATAAAATGTGTCAGTGATGCTCTACATGAAATACGAAAGGCCGAGGAAAAGCAAAAGCTAAAGCATTTTCTAACTTTTCTTTGACACCAACCAGATTAATGAAAGCAAAATAAAATGGCTATTGGAAGTCATACATTATATAATCTGTTTATTTCCATCAAAGAAAAAAGAAATGTCTCAGAAACCCAAGAGCTTGAGACTGATTGCATATTAATAAAAAGCATCACATTTTTGCTTCATTACATTAATCCTTCACTTCATCACACTTGGTTGAAAAAAGCCATGTAGTCACAAAAAGCCACACATTCAGGCCCATTTTTCTTCTCTTTGTAATTTATTATTTTTCTGCAATCACTCGATTTATATCACCATTAAAAGAAAACATTCATAGTCGAGGAAAGGACAATACTTAATTTCCTGCATAGGCAGGTGGTGTTAAATGCCAAAGATGAACGGCTCTGCAGGAATCAGCAGTAGACTTGAATTTAACATCCCTGTCAATTTATTGGTTACCTTGAAAAAATGGTGTATTACCTGCTAATTTTGAAACTGCAGTTACAAACAACAGTCAACTGGCAGTGAAACAGAGTTGACAGCAGCTAAAATGCAAAAGTGCCAAGAATTTCCAGGCAAATCCAGAAAGAAAAATGTTTATACAGCACATGTGCATAGGTGCTAAGTTGCTTCAGTTGTGTCTGACTCTTTGCGACCCCATGGACTGTAACCTGCCAAGCTCCTCTGTCCATGGAATTCTCTAGGCAAGAATACTGCAGTGGGTAGTCATTCCCTTCTCCAGGAGATCTTCCCAGTCCAGGGGTAGAACCTGGGTATCCTGCATTGTGGGTGTATTCTGATTGCGGGCTGACTGAGCCACCAGGGAAGCCCTATGATGTAGTAGAAGCTTGCAAAAGAGAAGAAAGTAATTCTTGAAATTAAATGCTCAGTGGATCATTCAAAGAGCAAATTGGAGGGATCTTAGAGGAAATTAGTAAATGAGAAAAGTGACTTGAAAATACCTATAATATAGCACGAAGAGATGAGGAAAATGTGTTGGAGAGGTTAAGAGACCTGGAGAATGGGGGGTCTAAGAGACACTCTATGTTTGAGAAGGAATGAACACAGACAGGGAAGATGGACTATTTCAGGAAAGAATGGCTGAGAAGTTAAAAAATTGCTGAAAGACATATAGACTCGTAGTCAAGAGGAACACAATATTCTCAGCAAGATTTGGGGGGAAAGCAGCCTGCTGAGTAATTATAGCTGTTATATCAATTGTGCCATTGATAACTGTAGTTAAAGAACTGAAAGAGCAAAGGCAAAGATCTTAGAAAGCAGGCAGAAAGCAAAGACAGAGGTCTGCAAAGCAGTGATGCTCGGACCAACAGCTGATGTGATTTATAGACACTGGAGCCCAGAAAGCAGTAGTGATATGACAACATCCATAAAGGGCTCAGAGAAAAGAGCAGTGACTCTGAAGTGATGTAGTCAGCCTTTCAGTATAAATAAGTACAGGGACTGGCCGGGCAATCCAGTGGTTAAGACGCCTCACTTCCACTGCAGGGTTGCGGGTTCAATCCCTGGCTGGGGAGCTGGAACTAAGATCCCACACGCCATGTGGCCAACAAAAACAACAGCAACAACAAAATTCACGAACAATTAGGTACAAAACAAAGACACTGTCAAACTATTTCCAAATACCAAAAGGTATTTTAAAAATTCACGATTTCTATGTGTAGCACATTTTCTGAATGAAATTATAAAAGGAACAATGCTCTAATATTATTTGAAAAATGGTAGTATTGTTGGTATAAGCATAATTTTATATGTATCAATATACTCTTTCTTCCTTCCTCCTTCCCTCTTTATTTCCCTCTTTCTTCCCTCTTTCCTTATTTCTTAGATTAACGACATCACTTTAAGCTCATAGCAACTCACTTTTGTCTCATAAATCCAAAAATATGACTAGATACTTGCATAGGTATGATAATTTTAAAAGTTGATTTGTCAACAATTCTAGACACAGAAATGAAGAGAGATAGGAGGTTTCAGTCTCACCCTATAATCTATGTATTAATACCATTGCACTTTCATATTGCACCCTGGAAGTCAATTTCATGCTTTTGCTTCATTATAAAAGCTACATATATGGAATTAATTCTGCATAGGACCTTCTATCTTCTCACCTGAGAAATTTTACATATTTAAAAGAAAAAATGAATGTTATCCCATAACTAAATTTATATTACTATCTCTGCCAGAAAGGAAAAGGCAGGATCATCCGCAAGTGTGCCTAAAACAAGTGTCAGTCATTTGACTCTCAGAACATGAGCTGAGGGTGATTCATAACAGCACTAGTGCCTGCGTCTCTGAGGAGCCTCCTTTGAAACTTGGGTACAATAAACTTCTCAAAGGCCAAAGTCCCACCGAATAACTGTTAGAGAAATGTTAATTAATTGATTTAACTTTGAACTTTTTATTTTGCATTGCAGTATAGCTGATTAACGATGTTGTGATAGTTTTAGGTGGACAGCAAAGGGACTCAGCCATACATATACACGTATCCATTCTCCCCCAACTCCCCTACCATCCACACTGCCACTTGACATTGAGCAGAGGTCTCTGTGCTGTATAGTAGGTCCTTGTTGGTTATCCATTTTAAATATAGCCGTGTGTACTTGTCATCCCAAACTAGAAACATTAATTCATATGCAATTTTCTGAAATTAAACTGGAATGAGTAATGTACTTTTCTTCACAAAAGAAACTAGCCATCAGATCAAAAATTGATACATAATTGTTTGCAATGTCTATAAAAATGTAAAACAATTGTTGACTTGGAGAGATTGTGACAACGGGAGATTAAAACAATCCAAATTTCTGTTTGAGAAGGACTGGTTACACAAACTGATAGGTCCATGAAATGAAACGCTCTGAAAAAGTTAAATTATTTTAAAGAGAATGAGAAAACTATGTATTGACATAGAACTATCTGTGGTATATACTGTTACATGAAAACCACATGGTGCAGAACAATGAATTTTTTTGTGTGTAAAAATGTAGAGAAAGCAATTTAATTGCGTGTGCATAAAGGCACATCCTCAAAATACAAAGGAAACAAAAAAAAATAATTTACTTATATGAAATGGGGGTTGGATGTGGAAAACAGAGATAAGACTACTTACAATATCTCTGTAAATAGTTCTGATTTTTGGTCCATGTAAATGTATGGGAAAGATTGAAGGCAGGAGGAGGAGACAACAGAGGATGAGAGGGTTGGATGGCATCACCGACTCGATGGACATGAGTTTGAGCAAGCTCCGGGAGTTGGTGATGGACAGGGAAGCCTAGTGTGCTGCAGTCCACGGGGTCGCTAAGAGTGGGACACAACTGAGTGACTGAACTGAACTGAATGTATAAGCAAGTCACAACCATTTTAAATGAGTAAAATCATTGTCCATTTTAACTATAAATGATATTTTCTTAATGTTTACCAACTAAATGATAAACCACACTATTAATTTCTATAATTGTAAATAATTGTATTTCTTTCATGTGTGCTATGTAATCCTGTTCATATCAATTATTTTTCCCAGAATTAACATATTGCGTGCAGTCTTCACTTATTCAGTATCTTTCTTTGAATCGACCGTGGAATTGATCAGTCTACCCTCCTTCTGCTTTAGTTGTCTGAATATACCCCCTATAAATGGGAGTTTAACATACTAACATTGGTGTAATTTTTCAACATAATTTCCATTGTATTTATCTCCATTTCATAAAATAGATTAACCACCTCTTGCACAGCGGACAACGAAGCCACAACTCATGCTTCAATGTCAGAGCAAACACTTGACATTCTGCTCACATTTTAATTTTACTTGTGTGACTCATCTCTGCTTTCATTCAAACTACAGTATCTGTGCAAACTGGGACAGTGAAAAGATCACAGGGTGGGATTTAAAGGAAGAATCCTGTTCCTAGTACCTCCTCTTATTAAATGATCATGGTTATGCAACTTAACCCCTCAAAGCCTGCTTTTAATTATAAAATACAGACAGGGTGATTCTGCATGAAGCACAAGGAAGATATCAGGACCAAGTGAGATGTTATCATGGGAAGTACTCTGACAAAATCAAAGGCTTGTACAAATTTTTATACTGTTATTGCTGTTTTTTAGCTGTTAAGTCATGTTTAACTCTTTGTGACTCAGTGGACTATAGCCCGCCAGGATCCTCTGTCCATGGGATTCTCCAGCAAGAATACTGGAATGGGTTGCCATTTCCTCCTGTAGGGCATCTTCCCCACCCAGAGATGGAACCCTTGTCTCTTGCTATGGCAGGTGCGTTCTTCACCACTGGGCCACCTGGGAAGTCTATGATCTTTTAATATGCTGCATAGATTTTGAAATCAGAAAGAAAAACTGTACTTTTCTAATAAAGCTGGGTTCAAACTTGGCTGTTTTATTGAAAATATGTATATGTTGGTTATAATTTTATTTACTTGCATCTCTTTACCTACTTCCTCTGCTGTTCAACTATCCTGTTAAACTGGGGAATAGGGGGAGGTCAGAAATGAAGTCAAAGAGGATTCACCTTTGTGTCACCCAAAATATTCTTGTAATTATCTCTTTCTAAGGGTAGATTATTCAAACATTGTATTTTTTTTTTTTTTTGGTACCTTGTAGACCTAGGCTTTGATAGTCCTTTAAACATCACTCTTTGGGTGCAGTCTAAAAGTTTTTAACTTTAATGGCACATGCTTTAAAAATGCTAGAAATTGGAGGAGGTCTTATAAGACAAAGGAGCCAGCAGAGATGGTATTATTAGATTCAGGAGCCATTATGGCTTCTCCACTCAGGGGATTTTTGTTTCCTGACTCTGAGTGCTAACCGAATCATCATGAAATTGATTGCAAAATGAGAAACATTTCTAGCAAGCACTGCCTCCAAATACAAAGCTTGATCTGAATCTGAACTCTTTGGAGTCATGAACTAAGTTTTATTAAGTTCAGTGAATTCATTGATGTTAAAAGTGCACTATGCTTCATTGGATACAAAGGAATCCACCAACCCATTTTCTCTAGATTTGTTATCCTTTGACTCCGCCACTTTGCTTATAATTTTGCTTGAAGACTTATGTAAGAAAAATCGGAAGAAAATGCTAATCAAATATAATTACTGTCTCGAGTTAACACTACCTTTCAAATTCAGGCTAACCTTCCATTAGCATCTTTTCTGGTTCCAAGCCCACACATCTGCATTTGCTTTTTTACTGTGAAGTATGCCATATTCTTTAAGAAATTAATTAATTAATTTTAAAATGTTTTATTTTGTATTGGGGAATAGCCAATAAACAATGCTGTGATACCTTCAGGAGAATAGCAAGGGGACTCAGTCATACATATACATGTATCCATGGTGGTGCTAGTGGTAAAGAATCCACCTGCCAATGCAGGAGATGCAAGAGATGTGGGTTCAACTCTTGGGTTGGGAAGATCCCCTGGAGAAGGGATGGCAACCTACTCCAGTACTCTTGACTGAAAAATCCCATGGACAGAGGAGCCTGGTGGGCTACAGTCCATGGGGTCGCAGAGTCAGACACGGCTGAGCACACACACACACACACACACACACACACACACACATTCTTCCCCAAACTCCCCTCCCATCCAGGCTGCCACATAGCATTGAGCAGAGTTCCTTGTACTGTATGTGAAATATGACATATTCTTAATTCATTCAGTTAATATGTGTTTTGTAGATGCCAGACAGTGTATGGGGAACATCAGCAGTAATATCATTAGGAATATTTATTAAGTCAAAATATTTTTTCACTGTTTGCAAATAGAACGGTGGATTTGGTGAGGCTGAGTGAGGCAGGGGGTGGCAGGGTTTTGTATCTGTGAGAGGCCCTAGCCATACTCTGGGGGTCCTGCCTGACTCCCCTACTCTGGCCACTCAAGGGCAAGACAGAAAGCCAGGAGTCCCTCAGACCTGGGAAACCAGTTTCCCTTTAAACCCGGAATCAGTCAGTTCCTCAAAGAAGGACAGAGCCTTTGCCAGCTGGCCCCCAGTGTCCTTACTGCTAAGCTGTATGGCAGCAGCCAGGATTGTTCTGACATTCTTGTCCTCCCTTGAAACTCTCGCTGCATCACCTGGTGCCTGACGTGGGATTGGCACTGGAGTTTCAACTCCGTGAATTCAGTTTGATCCAGAGTTTCAGAGTGAGACGTTTCAGGTTTAAGCCCCTGCTCCATGACCATGGGAAAGGCAGGTGTATGACACACAGGTATGGGGCTCACTAAGATGCCTTTGTGTTATAACAGTGCATGACGCTGATCCGCAGTGGTGAAGAATCCACCTGCCAGTGCAGGAGATGCAAGAGACACAGGTTCGATCCTTGGGCTGGGAAGATGCCCTGGCGCAGGAAATGGCAACCCACTCCTGTATTCTTGCCTGGAGAATTCCACGGACAGAGGACCCTGGCGGGCTACAGTCCATGGGGTCAGAGTTGGACACGACTGAGTGACTGAACAAGATGAGATAAAACATTTTCAAACCTCTGAGGGCACCAGGGTTGAAGGGATACAGTCGGGCTCACATCACACTTCTCAGAAGAGCTGCACATTTCCAGGCTGGGATACAACTCTGGGGGGTGTATCTCTTTTGGGGGGTCATTGTGTCACAGAAGAGGTGGGAGCTCTCTTCTGCTGCCCGTTGATGGGTGGGATGACTGTCTGAGCGTTGAGTGTTCGGGTGTGGGCGCAGACGCGAGCCAGAGGGCTCTGTTTGTCTCCAGAGGTCAGTCAGTCTTAGACAGGAGTCCACTCAGGACACTCTGGTACCGTGGTCTCCTGGCACCTGCCTTCCAACAGCAGCTGGGAGAGGGGGACTTCCCCAGTCTCCCTCAGGGTCTCATCACGGTGACTGAGTCCTGCGTCCTTACCCTCTGGTCACTGTGGTGAGGGCCTTTCTCACCAGCAGAGTCTGCTGCCCGCACTGGCAGAGTCATGCGGAGGAACAAGGATGGGATTTCCCTCTCTGGGGCTCAGGCTCTTGGAGGTGTCAGAGAAAAGCTGCCCTCGGGAGGGAATGTGATGGCTTTGGGAGAAGGGACCCTGTCACCGACCTGCACCCTCACTGTGGCCCGGCCTGAGGAGGGGCGTGCCGTCTCTTCGGCAGGTGACAGCAGGACACAGGGTGGCACCGCAGGGTGCATCCCGTGCATCCAGGAGGGTGAAAGGGACACGATATTCTATTCATGTATTTGTTGCCACTCAGACGCTCAGCGGTGTCCGACTTTTTGCCACTCCACGAACTGCAGCCCGCCAGGTTTTCTTGTCCTTCACTATCTCCTGGAATTTGCTCAAACTCAAGTCCGTGAGTCAGTGATACCATCCAACCATCTCATCCTCTGTCATTTTCTTCTCTCCTGCCCTCAATCTTTCCCAGCATCAGGGTCTTTTCCAGTGAGTCTGCTCTTCGCATTGGGTGGCCAAAATCAACCATTAAAACCGTGTGGTCTGGTTTTATTCTTTTTTTTTTTTTTTTCCATTTATTTTTATTAGTTGGAGGCTAATTACTTTACAATACTGTAGTGGTTTTTGTCATACATTGACATGAATCAGCCATGGATTTACAAGTATTCCCATCCCGATCCCCTCTCCCACCTCCCTCTCCACCCGATCCCTCTGGGTCTTCCTAATTGGATCATTTTGCTATTGTATTTGGAGGGGTCACTCACATAAAATTACCATTTTCCTCCTCACCCGAAAGCAGATGTGTTCTGAGCACTAGGCCGGCAGCAGAAGTAGACACACTGTGAGGAACACTGGTGTCCACTCTCACTGGACAGGCGCACCCTTCTTGACCCTAAGTCTGAATCGCCCAGCGGTTCACAGTCAGGCACCGGGGAGGCCGGGGGCCACGGACGGAGGCTGTGCTCAGGGTGAGCCGGGGGGCGCGGGGCGGGGGGCGCGCAGCCGGGTAGGCGGGGCGGCAGGGGCGGGGTCGGGAGGGGAGGGATGTCTGGGGCCCGCGCGCACTCGCGGCGTCCAGCAGTGTTCAGCCGCCGCCGGTCGTGGGAGCCGCGCGCGGAGTGGCGGGGACGCGCTCGGGGGTTGGGGGGCGGCGTCGGCGGCCAGAGCGCGGGGTCCGGGTCTGAGAGCTAGCGGCGCGGGGCTGCGGATGCGCTGCGACCCGCGGGCTGAGTGGGATTCGGGAACGCTGGGTTTCGCGAGGTCCAGCATCGCTGTTCCGCTGCGCGCATCTCCCGAGCAAGAGGTGAGCCTTGGGATTTCGCAGCGCGGTCCTTGGCAGCGAGGGCTCTGCGCTGCAGGGGTCTCTTGTCCCTGGGGTCTCCGGGCCGCAGGCTGGGGACAGTTCCTCCCGGGAGCCGTGCCTAGGAAACGGTGGGGGTTTTCAGGCACCGGGGCACAGGACAGCGCGCTCTCCGCCCCTCCTGGTACCCGCGGCGCGTCTGCTGACCGGGGTGGCACCCAGAGAGAGGTCCGTGCCCCTGTGCCGCCCCGGGGTCTTCCGGCCGGGGTGGGCGTCGGCGGGTCTGGGGCCCCCGGCACCGCCGCGCTCGCGCGCTGGCTCGCACGCGGCCAAAGTTGGCTTCCCGGGTCCAGTCGGTTCTCTTGCCCCCGCAGGTGCCGCCTGTCTTCGCACCCCTGCCGCAGCCGCCGGACATGGAGCCCCCAGTCCAGATCTTCCGCGGCGAGCCGGGCCCCACCTGCTCCCCGAGCACCTGCCTGCCCCCCAACGGCAGCGGCTGGTTCCCCGGCTGGGCCGAGCCGGACGGTAACGGCAGCGCGGGCTCGGAGGACGTGCTGCTGGAGCCGGCTCACATCTCCCCGGTCATCCTGGTCATCATCACGGCCGTCTACTCCGTGGTGTTCGTCGTGGGCTTGGTGGGCAACTCGCTGGTCATGTTCGTGATCATCCGGTGAGCGCGGGGTCCCGGCGCGCTACACTGGCCGCAGCCGGAGGGAGGGTCGGGCTGGTCAGCAGGACGCGCGGAGGGACGCCAGCAGGGTAGTGGGGACCCCATTCCTTCCGGGCTCCGGAGAAGCTCAGAGGGCGGCTTCTTCGAAGTAAGATTTCCTAGGAGACGTTTTGCTATGGGACTGCGAGGTTCGCACAGGACGAATCGAAGCGACCACAGGTGACTTGAAGGTTTAAGAGTGACCCTCCCCTGCGCCCCAAATCCCTGCAGAAGGCCCTTGGGATGGAGATAATGGGGTGTTCCTGCAAGGGACAAAGTCAGTGTCTCCTGAGAAGGAAACTAGCCTGGCCTTCTGCCTGTTTGCCTGCACCCGTTTGGAGAACTTTGTTTTGCCCTTGGCAAATATTTCTTTAGATAAAATTCACACCCACTCAATGCCCTGAAGAGAGTTCAGGATTTCCTGTGACTCATCAGAATGGTGTTGTGGTTTATGAAGCAAATCCAGTGTACTATTTAGGTATCCACATGTGAGCCTTTTAGTACTGACATGCCATCTTATTTGTTTAGAATGCCAGTCACTTTGGGACCTAAACCATCTAGTATTTGTCTCCTAAAGTGTGGGTGCTGAAGGTTTCCAAAAATTGTTTTGCTTTTTATCTCCCACTGTGGGAACTGGAGCTTTCTTTTTATTGTTCTTTTATAGGCACATTGAAGTCAGTTTGCAATAATAAATACCTAAATATCCGCATATATGCTAATTTTCTGGAAAGCGAAGTGATTTCTATTTTGGCCTCTCATAACAAAGGAAACAAGAAAAAAAAAAAACACAGAAATCCTACCATTGTCTGGATGCCCTCTGAGAAGTTTCCCTTCCAGGGAGACTTCATGCTTTTCAGCTGCACATTTGAGAGTGAATACAAAGATGAGACGTTCCTGTGAATAAAGGAAGGATGCAAGTCACTCTGCTTAGAGGCATAGAAAGGATGAAGAACTAATTTTTTTTTTTTTAATCTTGACTTTAGGTTTGAAACACACTCTTTATTTATTATGAACTTTAAAGACAGTATCTGCGGTAGTTTCAAATACCTGTTTCCTTTCTCTCTCTCTCTCTGACTTGGGAATGTCACCTCTTTTATCCTCATCTGTGTTACAGAACTGAAAACCATCTTTTAAGCCTCCAAATACATATTACAAAGCTCTTTTCACCTACATTTAGTGTCTATAGCTTGGTGACCTTGCTTTCCACAATTGCTTATTGCCTTCCACTGGACTTCTATCAGTGATGAGTACAGGCTACAGAAGAAGTAATATTTTACAAGCAAATTGTTCTTCCAAATCATTAGTAATTTCAGGGCTGCTTTCCATTAGAGAGAAGATTATAGTAACCAAGAGAAAAGAAAAGACAGGTGTACTCTAAACTATAATTAAAATTTCTAGGAGATCTTTGCTACAGAGGCCGTTGTTTTATAATAAAACATTGTTACAGAGAAAGGGGATGCCAGGAGCAAACCCACTCTATTCCTGCTTCATCATACTTAAGTGCTTGAGTGAAACAAATACATCTTACTGTCACTTGAAAGAGAACTTGAAGTTTTTGAGTTTGAGAGGGCTTTTTAGTTGTTCTGTAACTCTTTGTTTAGCCCTGCAGTCTAGGATTAAAAAGAATAAAGAATCCTAAAATATGTGAAAAGAGAACTCCACAGGGAGCATTAGACATGTCAGAAAGAAAGAAGAATCATTGTAGATTGACTAGAATTTTTAAGATAAATACAAAGACATATAAGTATAAGCTAAATATGTCTATATCAAAGACATCCAAGACTAAAATTTGTGAAAAGGGGATACATTTAGGTAAAAATATAAAAAGAGTTATAGAGTTCATGTAATAATATTATCCATGTGCCCACTCCATTTGATAGTAATTGAGGAGTGAAGAGTTCTATTATCATCTTGGAAAGCCAAATATCGAAACAGTAGTTGGCTTAAATCTATAGCAAAGAGCATTAGGAAGCATTTAGAATTTGTTCAGACTGATACAGGGCCAGAGAATTGAAAAATAAAACCTCAGAAGAAAACCTGATGCACTTGGGTTTATTTTGCTAAGGCGAAGAAAGGACTGAAGGTTGGAGCCAGGCATCAGATGCTATGTGCTCATCAGAACTCAGAGCAGAACCAGAGGGTGGAGTTCAAGTGCGGTTTTTGTGATTGACCTTGGCTGAACAGTGTCACTTGAAAAGATGGAGGGTCACTTTTGAAAAGGATGTTATTTTAAAATATTGAACATGCAAAAGGGTCCTCGTTGAGTCATCTAGGAAATCACCCTAGAGATGGAATTTAGATGCTCGGATGGCGGGGCAGGTGCAGGTCTGGGATGGCCATCTCAGACCTGGGAGGACGTGAGGGTTGTAGAAGAAGCATTGACTGTTTGTAGACCTGCCTTACAAATAGCTTTTCTCCCTTGAGCACCTGGAATGTCATCCAGTATCTTCTGAAGATCATCTAATGTTTCAAGGATTTTCCTCCTTTAATTGTAGCAACTGCTATAGTTGCCCAGTGTTAGGGTTCTGTAACCTTTCACTGTGAACGCCTTAAAATTTAAGCACTGCAGCCTCCCTCTCTCCAGGTATAGGGGTTTGTGGTCCTGGCGCAGGAAGGTCTTACCTCAGCCCTTGATTCATGTCCTTGGGTCCCACCAACACCCTGGGGGTGCCCATGGTGACCTCAGGGTCCTAACCCCATGTTCTCTTCACCTCTCCTGTGCAGGTCACCTGCAGTGAATGCTGTGATGCCCACCCAGCCCACGCCTGGGACATTGCCAGGCAGCCCCACCTCTGATACCTTATATTCCTTTCCCCACCCTACCCACAACTTCCAACACATATGGCTGTCTCCTCCCTTGGTGAAAGTGATTAACATTTAATGAACACCTTATATATGCCAGACTGGTAAAGCTGCTTGGTGGTTGGTGGTTTAATTGCTAAGTTGTGTCCGACTCTTGCGACCCCATGGACTGTAGCCAGACAGACTCCTCTGTCCGTGGGATTCTCCAGGCAAGAATACTGAAGTGGGTTGCTATTTCCTTCTCCAAGGGATCTTCCTGGTCCAGGGATCAAACCTGCATCCCTTGTGTCTCCTGCTTTGGCAGGCAGATTCTTTGCCACTGGAGCCATCTGCAAAGCCCATGGATATGTTTCCCCATACCCATTTAACAGATTATGTTCCCTTAGCTAACGTCCTCTCTTCCTCCTGTCTGTCTTGGGTAAACCTTTTGGAGGAATAACCCCTGCCATCGCTTTGGTGTCATCCACTTGAGTTTCCTTCCTGATGCTCCTCTCTCAGACGTGTAGGTCTCACATCCCAGGTGATGTCTCAGGCTGTCCCTCAAAGTCCATGGGGATTCAGCATGCTGGAGCAATTTCACCTTCTCCTTGACTTCCTTCCACACACACTGGGTTTCTCATCAGTCTCCATCACAGGCTTCTCTTCCCTGATGTGTCCTAAATAATTGTCTTTTCCTGAGCCTTCTTAGCTTTCTTTGCCCTCTCTTCATGTTAGTTAGGATTCAACCAGAAAAGCAGAACCAGTAGCAGATGTGTGTGTGTGTAGGGGTTTACTACAAAGACTTGGCTTAGGTGATTGTGGGGCTGGCAAGTCAGGTCTGTAGCCCTGAGGATAGGTGTCAGGAGAGGCAGAGTGCACTTCCAAGGTGGAATCTCTTCTTTCTCAGGGAAACTGTATGCCCTGCGGGTAAGACCCTTCAACTGATTAGACCAGGCCCACCCAAGTAATTGAGGATCATCTCCTTTGTTTAAGATCAACTGATTACGGACTTTAACCACATCTACAAAACATCTGCAGAGTAGCATCTTGGTGAGTGTTTGAGTATTTGAAGACTGTAGCCTGGCCGAGATGGCTCATCAAACTGACCATCACTCTTGATGGTATCATCCATTCTTATGGCTATAACTGTCAGGGAAATTCTGAACAGTCCTAAACCTGTGTAACTCTCTTTCAACTTATTTGTCCCTACTTCAGACTCATCTGCCCTCCTTCCTTCTGGATGGTTCTATGGGATTGTCTTGTAGGTTTCTCAGATTTCTAGTGAATCTGCCTTGTAAGGCGGCCATAACAAGGACCACAGACTGGGTGGCTTAAACAACAAAATTGTGTTCTCTTGCAGTTCTAGAGGCTGGAAGTCCAAGATCAAGGTGCTGGCAGGTTAGGTTCCTCCTGAGGTCTCTGCTTGCAGGTGACTGCCTTTTCACCATGTCCTCATGTGGTCATCCTTCTGTGTGGACACTCCTACTCTCTGTATACTGATCTCTTCTTATGAGGACACTTGTCAAGTTGGATCAGAGCCCACCCTAATGACCCCATTTTACCTTAATTTTAGCTCATTTCATCTCTTTGTGCTCAGTCGCTTTAGTCACATGCGACTCTTTGACTGTATGAACAGGCTCCTGACAGGCTCCTGTGTCTATGGGATTCTCCAGGCAAGGATACTGAAGTGGACATTTTGTTTGTTTAAAGAAAAGCTTTACTCTTACAAAGGTATGTTTCTTTTTAAATTAAATGTAAGGATAGTGTTAGTGGCTCAGTCATGTCTGACTCTTTGCGACCCCATGGCCTGCTAGGCTCCTCTGTTCATGGAATTCTCCAGGCAAGAATACTGGAGTGGATTGCCATTCCTTTCTCCAGAAAATGTAAGGATAAGCAAGGAAAAATTATTAGAAAAAGTTACAGGAATCATAACAATATTTGGTCCTTGATCTTATAAGTTTTGCCTTTTCTTATTAGTTTTCATTAATTCTTTGCTACCACAATAAAGACACAATAAAGGGATCAGTCTTCTGCTGACCTTGTCTTGCTCGTAGAAGACTTTGGCTTCCCTGTAATTCAGCCTGGGCAGTGTTGGAATTTCCCCAAAGGGGTAACTTTGTAAGGGGTATTTTCCAGATTCTCTCAAATGTTAAGGGAGCTGACTCAGATCATGTCACCTGACGACACGCAGGGAGACAGGAGAGGAGAGGCAGAGGTGTGTAGGCATCATTAACTACTCCCTGCTTCCTGTTCAACTGCAGGCTTACCTTAGGCTTCGATTAGAAAAAAATAAGTATGTAGTAATTTATCCTGATCCTCTCTTGGAATCAGTGCTCAACATTTCCTTTAAAGCAAGCATAGGAAAAATGATTTCAGAAGTTATTTTCAGAAGAGCCTATCTTGAATGTCCTGAAGTAATTTTACTGTTTGACAAGCTCTTAAAAGAGAAAATTGGCTTCACTGCCACTGTTTATATGAATTAGCTAAATGGGACTATTTCCTTCCGTGTGGGACATCTGGTCACGGAAGCCCAAATCTTCATGGAGCTGTTTCAGAGATCAGAGGCTGCATGGCTGCTTAAAAAGGAAGGAAGGAGGAAAGGAGTAAGGAGGGGAGAGAGGGAGAAAGAAAGAAAGAGAAAGGGGAAAAAAACAGGAAAAAATAAAAAGAAAGAGAAAAACAAGCAACGTGGTTTTCAGGTACAGAGCTCCTAAGATTTAACAGACTCAGGCAAAGTTGTAGTCTTCAAAATCACTTTCGGATGGTGTTGCTGATACCGTTTTCTTGGCACCTGTCCTAGAGTTATTTTTAGGAGGGACTGACTTCTCACTGGGAAATGGCAGCCTCTATCCGTTTTCTTTCCAGCTATGTCTTTGGGCAGCAGGCAGCATCTTCATGAGAACTGGGCAGTTGGCATCTCCTTCTCCCTAGATTAACCTGTGGAGACACTCAATTGCTGCTGTCCTGCTCCATGGGAGACGTACCTCTGTGCTCAGCGAAAAACTGAAAATCGTATGTCTGAAGGATGGTTTCCTTTCTAAGATTTGGCTTCTGTGTTTCAGAGGTAGAAGGATTTACAGGCTTTATAAAACACCGGGTTAACAAAATATGGTTTCAGAATAACACTCATGCATTCCTCAACAGAAAGTCAGCCAGTGTATTTTGTTTGTTTCTCTCTTTGGCGGGGATGCTGGCTTATATCTTAGATAAAGAAGACTTACATGAGAAGAATGGATTTTAGGAGTAGGGATAATGTTGTAAAATGCTTATGCCTTTTTATTTAACTCACTCCACTGACCAAGCAAGTCAGCATTTAAATGAAAAATGAGAAAAACATAAAACATGTGGATGAATTGAGATACCCCAAAGGAACTGGTCTGAAGTTGAGCAGGGAAGCCTTCAGACTAAGCATGGCTGGAGTTATGTGCCTTTAGAGATAGGTTGTAACAAACAGCAAATTTCTGAGATTCTGTTGAGTATTAACTCTTCTAACTTCACAACACAACTCTAACCTCTGCTTTGCTGTTTTCCACCTAATGCAGGGGCTCTTCCTTCCCACAGAAGACAGAGCAGGAGAGTGACTTGGTCGCCTCTGGGTGGCATCCTGTGGTTCACCTTAGCTAGGTCAGTTGTCGGTATAAAAACAGGAAAATAATTCCAGAATTCTACATACATCTAGGTATCCAGAGAGTTGTACACTAGGAAACACTGCATCAGTCATTTGAGATTCGTATTAATAGTTTTCTACCTGTTGGTGTTGTTTGGTCACTAAGTCGAGTCCGACTCTTTGAGATCCCGTGGGCTGGAGTCCACCAGGCTCCTCGGTCCATGGGCTTTTGCAGGCAAGAACACTGGAGTGTGTTGCCATGTCCTTCGTGATCAATACTCACCCTGCGTGCACTGCTGGACGCACTGGACCGTTCAGGATGCACTGGACTGTGACTTCAGGGAGGGGAGCAGTTCCTGGGGCCCCGGCTAAGGCAGTGAAAGCACTACTTCAGCAGCGCCTCCTCCCCTACCCCTCAGCACCCTGAAGGACAGCCCAGCAGGACCTGAGGAGGTGTCTGTCTGCCTTCTGACTGCACCTCACTGCCAGCCGGGTACCTGCAGTCCCAGGAGTTGGGGCTGGGCTTTTGCTCAGCTTGTGGTACAGTTTCAGGGGCCTGATACCTACATGAATACGATGCCTTTAGAATACTATTGATTGAGGCTATTTCAAAGTCAGATAATTGGAGAAACAGCAGCTTAATTTCCTTTTTTTTTTTTAAATCACAAGCTACTGCCCTTTAGTAAAGAACCATAATTTCAGTAGTAAACAATCTAAAAGGATGTTTAGCTCATGAACTGGAAATCTGGAGAATTTAATGAACCGGAACCATCTCAATGAACTGGAAATATCTGGAGAATTTAATGAAGCAAACTTATTATATTTTTTAAAAAGTTCCCCTGAGAATTTGCATTGATACAGCTGTCATGTCTGGCTATTTTATTTTACTTTTTCAAACTTTATTTATTTAGCCAGGTCACATGGCATGTGGGATCTTGGTTCCCTGTCCAGGGATTGAACCCACGCCCCCTGTGTTGGAAACACAGAGTCTTAACCACTGGCTCACCAGAGAAGTCCCCAGTGTCTGGTTATTTGAAACATAAAATCTAGAATGCTGTGTATCTGGAACACATCCCAGGAGGATGAATACGTCATACAGAGAAAAGATGCTGAAGCCTGCTCTCACTGTGCTGTTCCCCCGCTGCTGGTTAAAGAGGGGTGCCTCCTCCCTGGGCCTGCAGGGCCTCCCCTTCCTGAGTTTGGAGTTCAGGCCTTGCATCTCCTGGTCCAGCCCCGGCTTGTGGGGTAGCGGCCAGCTGCCCGTGGGGCAGGTCACACTTATCTTTTCACCAGATCAGCGTTTGTTCAGGTGCTTTCTGTTGGCCATTAGGTATTTGCTGTATTAAAGGAATCTCCCCAGATAAATGGCCAGTAGGGTGTTTGCTTCTTCGTGATGTTGAAGCCGTGATTCTGTGTCTACTCAGAAGGCTCATATTTTACTTTTCCCAAGGTCTCTCGAATTTGAGATCACTCACTTCCTCGTCACTGAGTTCCCTCTCCTGAAAACCACGGGCATTGCTCATAGAAAAGCTGGAACACCATAACCTGTATGATGGCCTTTGTCTACCAAGGGGTCAGATGCTGTGTTTTATGTTGGTGTTCCCTTCTGGCTCAGGCCCTGCCTCCTCATGTCAGGTGCTTCCTCCCTCACGAGGTGCAGTTAACCACACTTACTGGAATGTCTTTCAATCTTTAGCTGCTGGAAGGAGCGTAATTCAGAGTATCCTGTCATTTCTCTGGTACAACTTCTGACTCCTTAAGAAACTTTGGAATATGGCCCTGAATTCCTTTACTCATTAGAGATTAGATTCTCCTCCTGCCCTCAATCTTTCCCAGCATCCGCATCTTTTCCAATGAGTCAGTTCTTCCCATCAGGCAGTCTGTTCTTCTAGTTCGTGTTACAATCTTGACTCAATTAGTTTAGAAGATCCTGGGGGCAGGATCTGTGTAAACTTGTTTTTCAGTCGCCTCAGTGTCCAGGATACTGCTGTGTATGGAGGAGGTGCTGAGACTTGGTGTTGAAATGATGAGAAGATGCGGCTGGGGAGGGAGCATGAGCCAGCTGAAGAGGCAGAAAGGATGTCAGCTTGGTGGACGAGGGCAGGGAAGAGAACCACAAAAAACTGAAATCCACAAAACTGAAAAGATGTCTGTGTTTAAAGATATATGGTGATTAGCCATCAAGATTTTATTATGCTACACCAAAGCTAAAAAGCAGCTCCTGATTTTAAAAAGCCTCATTTAAATTTAAGGAAAAATACTGGGGCAGCACACCTCAATAGTAAGGGATAGTAATGCCCCAAGAATGAAGTCTCTACTTGGACTGTCTGCACCGGGCAGGTGCAGGGCAGGACAGGAAGCTGTGAGCCTGCAATGTCACAGAGTCAGTTCCTCCTGTGAGAGCCATGCTCTCCTAGAATCTCTGCCTGGTGATATTGGTTCCTGAGAGCTCCACAGATTCCTTTGTTCCCCTTGATATCACACCAGCGTGTATGGCTGCCAGTTTAGAAGCCACTCAACAATCCTGTCTGACGAGGAGCATGCTAGGCAGGCCTTGAGTTCATGTGTGATGGGGAGATTCTAAGCTCCCGGGGACACCATCCATGACCTTGCCCTGAGCTGACTTCCTCATGGATGGCACCCTGGGCTCGCTCCTGATCCTCTTTCTGGCGTGCTTCCCTCATCCCACCGTTGTTTCCAGGTTTGTGACACTGGCAAGTTTAGTGGGTACAGCCCACACACTTTGCTCTCTTAATGCCACACGCTCCTGTAGCGTGTATGCCGAAAAGTGCAGCCGCCCGCTGCCAGCCCACCCCCAGCTGCTCCACACAAGCCAAGAATTCCCACTCACACAGTGCCATTTTACTTGACAGACTTGTGAGTCTTTGTCAGGCAGCATGGATGAAATGGAAAATGATTTCCTATCTGATTGTGGTGAGAAAGCTTACTCGTTTATTTCCACTGGCAGACAGATAATAATTGAAATAACACATGCTGTTCTGTTCTGGTTCAATGCAAACAATACCCATACCCAGGGGCTCAATCAGCTTGTCTTTGAGGTTGGGGGTAGTCCTTAAAATCCTGTGTTCACTGGATGCAGTCCAGTGGAGCACATGAAAGACTTAATATATATTCCTTGTTCTCATAGTCTATTTGTTGTGAATACTTGTACCTGTTGAGTTCTCCTTTACAGGGTTGTAGGCTTGTAAGCACATGTCTTCCAGAACCCTGGAGTGGACGCTGAGCCCTGCTGCCCCCTCCATGTCCTGCCACAGGGCCCCTCCCTCTCTGACACTAGAAAAATCAATTTACTCTCCTGAGTCTACTTTCTTCAGCCATATTAGGGAAAAGACATCCCCTGGGCAACTCGAAGAGCAGTTGTTGTGAAAATCAAATAGGATACGTGAAGTCAAGTTATGAAGTTATGAAGTGCTGCAGAGATGCAAGAATGTGGGCATGAGCTCAAATCCCTGGGTCTGAGTTCCTGCAGTGCCTCTTCTAACCATGCGACTCTGGAGACATTTACAACCTCCTGCGGTTCTCAGCGTCTCCTTTCTAGAGTGGGGATGCTGGTACCCACCATGCAGAGTCGCTGTGAGGACTGAGTGGGGTACGGCGTGTGGCGCGCACAACAGAGTGTGACTCAAGGAGTGTTCGGAGATAAACGGTTATTACGATTACTGTCACGAGCATGATCCACCCCATGCTCAGACATTGGATGTCGGCAGATGCAGGGGTCTCCACGGCAGGGGCTGCCAGCATCTCCCTCTGTCCCTGGCAGACGCCTCTGGCCCTCAGGCTGTAACAGAGAGCCCCCACAGGAGGTGTATGGGCAGAGCTTGTTTCTTGGGGCGCACCAGCTTCTGCTGCAATTAGTTAAATTGCGATCAGTGTCATTTATAGACGTCTTTGTTGCAGGTAGTCATCTGTCTCATTCTGAGATCTGATGACAGGGTTTGAACTCTTTGAAAGTTCAAGCCTTAAGCAGTTTCACACATCTAATAAAAATATTTTTGAAAAGCTCAGGGCAAGTTATCATCCAGCATTTTTTGACTACCTAAAAGACACATATGCTGTTTTATTGTAACTCATGTGTCTTTCCATTCATGATGTGCTAGCACATAAGGTTGCAGCCTTCATTTTTACTTTTATCTTTCCTATTCAAGCTGAACTGGGTAAATACTATCAGAGGTGTTAACTACAAACTGTGTTCCCTTCTGCTTCCTCTGGTAATTGGTAGCTTCCACCCATATTAGAGCAGGGAGAGGAGCTGGATGCATGAGATAAATTCCAGACAAAATCCAGATCAGATGCCTTCCCTTGGTTATCTCGGGACCGCTCTGAGATAAGTGTTAAGTTTCCCATTCCAGGGTGGGGAAACTGAAACTCAGGGTTCTTAGTGACCTCTCCAAAGTCTGTCAGTTGGAGGGAAAACTAAGGACTAGAACCCAGGCCCACCTAAATGTGAAAGGCAGAGAACATCAGTCTAACTTTGCAAAGATAGAGGAGAGTATCACATTGCAAAACTTGAGGGCGGAAGTCACAGGTGTTTCTGGTTCAAGTCTTTGCTAGTATTAGTGAATGCAAGAGTAAGAGGCTGGGTTGTAAGATGCATTTTTCAAACATAAAACTGTATTTTTAAGAAGACGGCATTTATTTATTTATTTATTTTTAATTAAAAAATTTTTTTTCATTTATTTATATTAGTTGGAGGCTAATTACTTTACAATATTGTAGTGGTTTTTGTCATACATTGACATGAATCAGCCATGGATTTACATGTATTCCCCATCCCGATCTCCCTCCCACCTCCCTCTCTACCCGATCCCTCTGGGTCTTCCCAAGTGCACCAGGCCCGAGCACTTGTCTCATGCATCCAATCTGGGCTGGTGATCTGTTTCAGCATAGATAATATACATGTTTCGATACTGTTCTCTCAAAACATCCCACCCTCGCCGTCTCCCACAGAGTCCAAAAGTCTGCTCTGTACATCTGTGTCTCTTTTTCTGTTTTGCATATAGGGTTATCATTACCATCTTTCTAAATTCCATATATATATGTGTTAGTATACTGTAATGGTCTTTATCTTTCTGGCTTACTTCACTCTGTATAATGGGCTCCAGTTTCATCCATCTCATTAGAACTGATTCAAATGAATTCTTTTTAATGGCTGAGTAATATTCCATGGTGTATATGTACCACAGCTTCCTTATCCATTCGAAAAGACGGCATTTAAACAGATAACGTTCCCTACTGGCTCAGATGGTAAAGAATCTGCCTGCCATGCAGGAGACCTGGGTTCAGTCCCTGGGTTGGGAAGATCCGTGGAGAAGGGAATGGCATCCTACTCCAGTGTTCTGCCTGGAGAATCCCATGAACAGAGGAGCCTGGCGGGCTGCAGTCCATGGGGTTGCAAAGAGTCAGACACGACTGACTGACAAACACACCCTCCTACACCATTCATAGGACTGTAAATGGGTGTAGCCACTGTGAATAATGGTATAGAGTTTCCTTAAAAAATTAGAGCTACCATATGATCCTGCAGTCTCACTCCTGGGCAGATATCTGGAGAAAACTCTTATTTGAAGAGATACATGTACCTCAGTGTTCATAATAGCACTATTTATAATAGCCAAGGCATAGAATCAACCTAAATGTCCACTGACAGATGAATGGATAAAGAAGATTTGGTTTATATACACAATGGAATATTACTCAGGCATTAAAAAAAAGACAGCACAGACACAATGATCAACAGATACCATTGATAATACTTTATAGTCCAAGCAGAAGTCATTTTCCGTAATCAGCTCCTTATAAATAACCTTCCATTAAACTCAGGGCCCTAATATGGAAAAAAGTCTGGCTCCCTGAAGATACATGGGACATGGTTGAATTAATTGTGATTAGGTCCACAGCCCTGAGGTGTGTAGAAAATCATTTACCTGTGGATTTCCTCACCATATCTTAGCATCTGGCCTCAGAAAACCTGCTGAGGTAGTCTGGAACATTTCCTGCCCTATTGATCCCTGAGGAAGCATTCTCTAAGTAAAACAATCTTATTAATTCAGTTTTAGTAGAAGAGGCAATTTGTTTTAAACATCATGTGAAAATGGAAAGAAGTAATTTGGGCTTAAAGGCAATCTTTCTGACTTATTTTGAAATCTTCTGTTCCCTCAGTTGGAAGATGAAACACATTGTATGGTTTATAAACCTCTCAAGGGGAAAGTGAAAGGAGCAGGTTTATTTCTCACATACCATACCCGATTATGTTTCATACTACACTGTGTATAAGAGAACTAAACCTGTTTTTTTTTTAACATAACACATTTAAAATTAACAGGTGTAGGTCACTGGTTAAAAAAATCTACACTTAGTTGTGTTGTAGTCATTGAAATGGAATTATTAAAAAAATAAAAAACCATTTAGATTTTCAAAAGACATAATTACAATGACTAATTTCTCAAAGTAATCTTGAGGAAAAGTTGGGTATGTTTTACCTTTGTTTTACACAGTGGAAAAAAAAAAGTATTAAAAAATAATGATTCCTCTGGGAGGGGGGATCGGGATGGGGAACACATGTAAATCCATGGCTGATTCATGTCAATGTATGACAAAAACCACTAGAATATTGTAAAGTAATTAGCCTCCAACTAATAAAAATAAATGGAAAAAAAAATAATGAAAGCCAAGCAATCCTGTGTAGAATTAAAATGTTAGTCACAAAATAAAGACCTATATGACACACAAGTTTGTTGACAAGATCTATATGTATATTCATCCACTTGTCTATCTATTCTCGTTTCTTTTGTTGTCGTTGTTTTTAGTTGCTAAGTCATTTCCAACTCTTTGTGATCCCAAGGACTGTAGCCCGCCAGGCTCTTGTGTCCCTGGGATTTCACAGGCAAGAGTACTGGAGTGCGTTGCCATCTCCTCCCCAGGGGTTCTTCCTGACCCAGGGATTGAACTTGCATCTGCTGCATTGGCAGGCAGATTCTTCACCACTGAGCCACCAGGGAAGCCTGCTTGTTTCTTGTGCTGTGTTCAGTCCCTAAGCCATGTCAATTCTTAGCGACCCCACGGACTGCAGTATACCAAGCTTCCCTGTCCTTCACTATCTCCTGGAGTTTGCTCAAGCGTGTCAATTGAGTCAGTGATTATCCAACTCATTTCTTTCCCCTTTTACAATTAAATAGATTTTGGAACAAAGCACTAGAATAAAAGCTAAATAAAGTTGGAAATATTTGCCCATTTTTCTACTACCCCTGATGTCTGGATGATAAATACATAAAGAATAAGTGGATGAAACGTTCAGTAATCCAGAGAAACATTTACCTCATGAGTATGGCATGAAGATGGAAAGAAATGATCTTGTTTCTTATCTCTTAGATACACAAAGATGAAGACAGCAACCAACATCTATATCTTCAACCTGGCTTTGGCAGATGCTCTGGTGACCACGACTATGCCATTCCAGAGCACGGTCTATTTGATGAACTCCTGGCCCTTTGGGGACGTGCTGTGCAAGGTGGTCATCTCCATCGACTACTACAACATGTTCACCAGCATCTTCACCTTGACCATGATGAGTGTGGACCGTTACATCGCCGTGTGCCACCCCGTCAAGGCTCTTGACTTCCGCACACCCCTGAAGGCCAAGATCATCAACATCTGTATTTGGATCCTGTCTTCATCTGTTGGCATCTCTGCCATAGTCCTTGGAGGAACCAAAGTTAGGGAAGGTAAGGGTTGCTGTTTCCATTAAAAAAAACAAAACAACTCTGTGGTTTATTTTGTCATTGTCCATAAAATAAAAAAAATCATTGGCGTATAGCTGATTTTTTGAAAAATTACTGAAGTGTGGTGTAGTTTCAGGTGTACAGAAAAGTGATTCAGCTACATTATTTCATTTTTAGAATGTAGCTTCTAGTTATACAGACTCTTAATTTGGGAATGAGTAGGACTCATGTATAGGAGAAAAGCCAAAAGCCAAAAGAAATATAATGCCTAAATTCATGGAAAATGAGAAAGAAAACAATTTGCATTCCTTCCTTCGCCTAACACAAGATGGGATGATGGCGTGGCCAGGACACAGACACCATCCTATCCCCTACTTAGAAAGTGCTTGTGGAACCTGGAGGGGTGAGGACAAGTAAGGAACCACAGGCATGTGGATTTTTAAAATACAATTTTGTCGCATCCTGACAATTCTAAGATACACTTCGCACCTCTTTTTCCTCCCTAAAAATGGTCCTAAGTCATTAATGTCACAGGCTGCCTCTTCACCCTTTTTCCTAAGGGGTTAATTTCCATGGCAGCTTTACTTGGTGGTTGTTGTTCAGTCACTAAGTTGTGTTTGGCTCTTTTGTGACCCCGTGGACTGCAGCATGTCAGGCTCCTCTGTCCATGGAATTCTCCAGGCAAGAATACTGGAGTGGGTTGCTGTTTCTTTCTGCAGGGGATCTTCCCAACCCAGGAATCAAACCCATGTCTCTTGCATTGGCAGGCGGGTTCTTTACCACTGAGCCCTCAGAGAAGCCTTCTTCTGAAGGTAGGTCATTCAAAATCAGGTTCACAGTGGATGATAGTACAGATGAGCAAAGCCATCAAACTTTGGACTCATTGCTTTTCACCCCATGCAAACAGGACTTGATGTTTTCTCTGTATTTCCAGGGCAGTGCTTCTAACTCTGGGATACGTGTTAGAATCACCTGGAAGTTTACCTTTAGAAAAACCCTGCTGCCTGGGTCCCTCTCTGGAGGGTTCAGTTTAATTGATCAGAGGCACAGTCTGGGTGTCAGGAGTTTTAGGATTTCCCCAGATGACTGACCTACAGCCAAGGCAAGAACTTCTGCTCTAGAAATTTAGCTTTACTTGTGAAAGATAAAGCAATGAAAATATCTTTGTTTTAATATAAATTCACTGAGATGAGAGGAACTATTTATTGCTTTAGTAGGTGTCTAAATGCTTCAGGTTGAGAGAGGTTCTTGATACCTGTGAGTACAGATAAGTAGAGACTTTCCAGGTCGTAGTGAAAAGGCAGGTGCTAAAACCATAGCTTCTCCTGCATGGTACACATTTTTAAATGAAGCATAATCTTTTTCCTTTTAAAATGAATTTACAATGTAAATACTGCAGATGCTAAGCTATAATACTTGATACTTGATTTTAAGAAATGCCAAGCTTTACTAGAGAAGAACTTTAAAATATGATTAATTCCACTAATTACATCACAATATTTTTAATTTAATTACTATTTACTGTTCATTACATTAATATGATTAATGGATATGAATTTAAACAAACTCCGGGAGACAATGGAGGACAGAGGCGTGCTGCAGTCCACGTGGTTGCAGAGAGTCGAGCATGACTTAGCAGCTGAACAGCAGCAACAATTACACACAGGATTTTGCTTCTTCATGCACACAACACATGAAATAAAACTGCAGGAAACTCTTCTGAGCCTTAGGGGTTGGTGTGTAATAACTTAGGTTCAAAAGGAGATGCTCCATGAATGTGAGAAGACTGGGGTTACTAATAAAAGAAGAGAGATGGTTTTTCCCAGGGCAAATAAAGAATTGATTTTTACATTTCACGTTATACCTGTTGACTTAACCACTACTCCTGTAACTGTTGTCAGAAAATGACATTCTCGAGGAATTGGGTTTCAATTAGGTTTTTTGAAAGGAAATAAAGATAGATGCAGGTTTTCCTGGAAGGAGTTGCTGTAGATGAACGTGTGCAGATGTGATGGAAGAAAAGAGGCACCAGTGTCAGCAGAAGATTAGTTTCTGCAGCAAATACAGGAGGAAGTGAGAAAACTAGTCTTGTAGGAGGGCTCCATCCTTTCCATGTGTCTTTTATTTTGTAAAGCACACTTGTATTATGTGATGAGAGATTGTCTCCAGACCCGCTAGCCTGCTCATTGTGGTGTGCTGCAGACCGAGAAGAGTCCTTTAAGTCATCTCCATGCTCTTGAGTCAGAGCTGACTGGCATTGGTGGTTCACAGAGTCACGTTTGTGGAGAAAACTCGCTGAAAGGAGCCAGGCGTCAGTGCATTAGAACACAGCCACCTGGACAGGAAGTCTCAGCCAATGCATCTTAAATGCTTGGGTGCATCCATCTGGCACTTGACTTTTCTCGCAAGGAGGCTTTTCTTTAGCCCCAATCTCTGTATCTGTCATCGGTCTATTCAGACCAATGTCTGTGTTTTCAGATTCAGTCTGGTAGGTTGTATGTTTCTAGAAGTGTACCTGTTTCTTCTGAGTTGTTCAATTTGTTGGCATATAATTGTTTAGTGTCGCCTTTTATGATCCTTTGTATTTCTGTGTTATCAGTTGTGATGTCACCTCTTTCACTGATATTAATAATTTTTCTTGTTTGAGTCTTCTCTCCTTTTTTCTTAATGTAGCTGAGGTTTTGTTATTTTTATTTTAAAAAAAAACAGCTCTTTTTCTATTGTTTTCCTAGTCTCTATTTATTATTTCTGATTCATTCTTTCTCATTTCTTTCCTTCTACTAACTTTGGGCTTAGTTTGTTCTTTTTCTAGTTCCTTAATGTGTACAGTTAGGTTTTTTATTTGAGATCTTATTTTTTTCTTCATGTAGCTATTTATCATTATAAACTTCTCTCTGAGAACTGCTTTTGCTGTATCCCATCAGTTTTGGTATATTGTATTTCTTTTTCATTCATCTCAAGCAATTTTTTATTTCCCTTTTGAGTTCTGTTTCCACTCCTAGGTTTTTAAGACTATGTTGTTCAATTTCCACATATTTGTGAATTTTCCATTTTTTCCCTGTCATTGGTATCTATTTTCATGTAGTCAGAAAAAATACTTGATATGATTTTGATCTTCTTAATTTGTTAATTGCTCCATGTCCTAACATATGATGTATGTGTGTGTGTGTATATATATATATACATTTATATATATATATATATACTGTAGAATATTTCATGCACACTTAAGAAGAATTTGTCTTCTGCTGCTCTTGAGTGAAATGTTTTGTGTATGTCTGTTAAGTTCATTTTATTTTTAATTTTTTCAAATCTGCCATTTCTTTATTGTTTTTCTATCTGTATTATTTGCCCATTGTTGAAAGTGTGGTATTGTATTCCCCTATGATTACTATATTTCTATCTATGTCTCCCTTTAGTTCTGTGTATATATACTTTGTATATTTGGGTATTCCAATGTTGAGTTCATCGTTCAGTCACTAAATCACTACTTAAATGATTTAAATCATTAAACATTTTTGAGTTCCTACTACATGCAAGAGAAAGCTGATCCTCAGAGTTAAAAGATGTCCCCAAATTAAACATCAGCCCTTATGTTGCCTTGATTATCTTATTAGGTTACTCTTCCATAATAACTACTGCACTGAGTCCATATTTTCAAGGATTTCCATGTGGTATTCATTTGTTTATTTAACAATTTATTTTCCACAAACACCATATGTTCCTGCCTCCTTGTGTGGCAGTAATTGGATATTATTCAAGGCAAATTGGGTCCCTACCTTAAGATAGTTTACATTCTGGATAGAGAGAAAAACATTGGGAAAGGCAACATATTATTACGAAGAGCTACTGTCTGGTTTCTCTCTAGCTTCTGTCTTTGAATAATGATAAAAAATACAATGAGTATAGTATGCTGCTGCTGCTGCTAAGTCACTTCAGTCGTGTCCGACTCTGTGCGACCCCATAGACGGCAGCCCAACCAGGCTCCTCTGTCCCTGGGATTCTCCCGGCAAGAATACTGGAGTGGGTTGCCAATTCCTTCTCCAGAGTATTAGTATAGAGGGAGAATATAAATTTCAGAGAAGAGGACTATTCAAATGGATCCACCTGTGTAGAAATGTCTTTTTTTATAATTTTATTTACTTATTTTTGGCTGTGCTGGGTCTTCATTGTTGCATGGGCTTTTGTCTAGCTGTGGCAAGCAGGGGCTATTTTCTAGATGCTGTGCACAGGCTTCTCTTTGCAGCGGTTTCTCTTCTTGCTGAGCACAGGCTCTGGGGCAGGCAGTCTTCAGCTATTGCAGCTCTCGGGCTCTAGAGCACAGGCTCAATAGTTGTGGTGCATGGGCTTAGTTGCTCTGCAGCATGTGGGATCTTCCTGGATCGGGGATTGAACCCGTCTCTCCTGTATTGGCAGGTGGATTCTTTATTACCCAGCCACCATGGAAACTCTGTATAAATGTCTTTAAAGTGACATTCAAGCTGAAGTCAACCACAAGAAAGACACTGCTGGAATACACAGAATTTAAGCAGGAAAGAAAAAAACCTTCAAAGAAGCCAGATTGCAATGTGCCATCCTAAAAGTTGTTTAATAAATAAATACATTTTGAACCATGATAATAGTGGTGAATTTTCTAAAAGGTGATTTTAACTGTTCTTATTCCCATAAATACTAAAGCAAAAACTAAGAGAGGTGCTTGTTTGTTTCTTTTAGCTTTCCTAGTAATAGTACTTAGGACAAGGGCTTTTTAGGGAATCAAAAATTATAAGTTAATCTGGGAGTTTTCATTTACTATTGGAAGGTTTGATCTGACATTTTGTTGATAAAAATGACTCTGAAATAGTCATCTTCATTAGTTGGCTGAAATGATTATATTCTTTGTGTTTTAAAGCATGCCTAATTGAAATTCTAAGATAGATTTTGTTTTACAAAGGGATATATGATTAGGAGCACATTAAGATGTTTTAGAAAACATGATTAATAGAGCTGTTTCACTGTTTGAAAAATATCCTTGTGCTATTTTTGAAGCAGATTTTCCAATGTCAGAAGACAAGTTTTCATTATAAAAAACTACAGCTTAGTATCATTCACTGTTTCTTTATCTGTAAGGAAGAATCAGGGCAAAAAGAATTTAGCCTTCTCTGGGCTCAGTGGCTAGAGCTTGGGGCGGGTGGGTAGCCTCTGGGAAAATACTCTAAAAGGTACTTGTTCAGAGTCTCTGCTGTTTCTAATATTATGGTCACTCCAAAGAGACTGCTGTCCAGCAAAGAACAGCAGAGCAAAATAAAGTCATTTTCTAAGTAATCACATATTTATTTTCCCTGTTACAGAGTCAACGTTGGCAAAAGTAAAAGATGTGTCTGATTCATGAATTTCCTTGAAGATGATAATGCTGACTCTCTTCTTCCTCCTCCCCTTTCTTCTGTTTTCTTTCTCCCCCTTCCCTCCTCCTCCTTCTCTTTCTTCTTCAAAAGTTTCCTCATGTTTCAGCAGTGCTTTTAATCACAATAACCACCACTGGTTCTATTAAATCACAGTAACTGGGTGATATTTAGACAAATTTTGTTTACATGCTCATGGACCTACATAGTGATTTCCTGTAAACCACTGAAGGTTTTTCTGACAAGTTGGCTTTTGTCAAGTCGAATGGCTGGTTTTGCAATATTTTATCATTTATTGCAGATAGGAGAAGGAAACGGCAACCCACACCAGTATTCTTTCTTGGAGAATCCCATGGGCAGAGGAGTCTCGTGGGCTATAGTCCATGGGCTCGCAAGAGTTCAACACGACTTAGTGACTAAACCACCACTAGCTTTTATTGCCAGAGCCTTAGATGTGGGAGAATTGTTAATACATGGGCATGCAAGTAAGTACTCCTGCTGTAAATTAACAGTGTAGCTCCTGAAAATAATCAGCATCAAACCAGCCTCCACAACTAGATAATTCTTACTGCTGGATAATTCGTACTGCTAGATAATTTGTACTGCTGGCTAATCTCATTTACTCTGTAGCAGTGTGTGTGTTACAGTGAATGGTAACCTTTCTGACTTCATTGTTCTATGTGTGAAAAAAAGGATGGTAATACACATCACCCGCATTCCTAGCTTGGTGATCAGCTTCAGGTAATATCACCTCGCCATAATCGGACCTTTGTAATGGAAGGTATTGAAATCCACATTTGAAACACTTGGCGGCCGCAGTGATAACGGATTTCCCCTTTGTGGCTTTGTCCCCTCCCGCAGACATGGAAGTCATCGAATGCTCCCTACAGTTCCCGGACGACGACTACTCCTGGTGGGACCTGTTCATGAAGGTCTGTGTCTTCGTCTTCGCCTTCGTCATCCCCGTCCTCATTATCATTGTCTGCTACACCCTCATGATCCTGCGCTTAAAGAGCGTCCGCCTCCTCTCTGGCTCCCGGGAGAAAGACCGCAACCTGCGGCGGATCACCAGGCTCGTGCTGGTGGTGGTGGCGGTCTTCATCATCTGCTGGACCCCCATCCACATTTTCATCCTCGTGGAGGCCCTGGGGAGCACCGCCCACAGCACGGCCGCTCTTTCCAGCTACTACTTCTGCATCGCCCTGGGCTACACCAACAGCAGTCTGAACCCCATTCTCTACGCCTTCCTTGACGAAAACTTCAAGCGGTGTTTCCGGGACTTCTGCTTTCCCATTAAGATGAGGATGGAGCGCCAGAGCACAAGCAGGGTCAGGAATACCGTTCAGGATCCTGCCTACGTGAGGGAGGTTGATGGGGTAAATAAACCAGTATGACTAGTCGTGGAGATGTCCTCTTATAGTCCTCCGGGTGGAGAAGAGTTCAACGATCTAGGATTAACTCAGATTACTACCGCAGTCTGAGATGGAAAGGGAGAAATTTTAACAAACTTTTAGAAATCTTGTGGCTCTGAGATAGCAAGATGCAGGCTGTGTTAGCGACTCAGGTCGGTGGAAACATCAGGGCTCTGGGGATGGAGCATAGGAGATCTGAGCGAGCAGACGCAGCTCCTTCTAGGGCTGAGAACGGTGCTGACTCCCCGTTCCTTTGATGAACCAAGAAATGAGCCTTTTTCTTCTGGCTCCCTACCTTTAGTTCAGGACCCATTCTGCTGAGACTTTCCTAAGCAATGTGGTATCAAAAGCTCTATTTAGGAAAAAGAAAAATGCAGTGATTTCAGAGCTTCCTGGCTCTCCAGTCCAGACACAGCTTCAGACAGCAATGACCCCGGTAAGAAGAAGACCCATATCCAGGGCCCTGCCCAGCTCACTTTATGCTGAGTGGACATGCATTTCCTGCAGCTGCATGATGAGGATTTCAGCCTAAGACCCCACCCCTGGGGTGTCTGCTGTTCACGTGTGGCAGAAAATTATCCTGATGTTTATGAAGTTATTTTAATATACAAAAGGTATTTTCCAACATCGTTTAATTTCTTGAAAACTATGGTTGGTTTGTTTCTAGCATGCTCTTCAGACAGATAACCTCATGATAAAGCATGTCCTGTTGTTAAGAGACACAAAGTGGTTTCAATACCACCAAAAATATGTACAGTTTCATCTGTAAATAATAGTATATGTGCAAATAAGGAATGGGCTTGTCTTCCCACCAAGTGGCTTCCCTGGGGCATGCTGATGAAATCCCGAGTCATTTAGGGCTGATGCAGAGATGTTTCGCTGATGCATAAGCTTTTGTCTGGGATCAGTCATGTGTCACATCCTCTGAGTCCCTGAGCACCGTCAGCCCTTTAACAGGGCTCAGAACTCATATGTTAATGAATCAGGAAATATTTTACTTGCTCCCAGGTGGTAGCCTTGGCAGAATCTAGTTATAAGCAGTATCTCTTTATGAACATGTCACTATTACCAGATTCTCTCTCTTCACGGAAGGAGGGCATCTTGCTCATGTGAATCTTGAGATACTATTTGTGGCTTTTAGCCGGAAGTGAAATTGATCCTAATTGTGGGAGGATGAGGACATTATGTCACTCTTGGTGCTGGGACATAGCTGGCACCGTGTTCCGTGAGGAGCACACCTGCTGAGGATAATACCAGCAGGGAGCACATTTAGGGTAATTTTGCTAGAACTTCCAGATAACGTATAACTTCTTCCTTCTTTCCCCTGAAATTTATGGTTTCGAGGTAATGGCTTTTTCTGCAGCTTGCCTGGGCAGAAGAAAGGGCTAATTTAGAAATAACACCCATCTCTTCTTTAAGCCTGTATGTTAGGGCAACACCCTCTGGAATTTATAGCAATGTGAAACGTTAACTACAGATATCACTACATCTACAGGATCTGTTCACTGTGGACTTTCTCTCTACTGTGTGTACACTCTCCTTTTGGAAATGTACCTTGCATGGGAGGCTTTTATGTGGCTCCAGAATTTCACTGTGACATGTGTGCTAAGTCACTCAGTCAAGTCAGACTCGTTGCAACTCTATGGACTGTAGTCTGCCAGGCTCTTCTGTTCATGGGATTTCCTAGGCAGGAATACTGGAGTGGGTTGCCATTTCCTTCTCCAGGGTTACTGTGATGATGCTTGTGTTCCAGATTTTCACAGCACCTAACATGGATGGGTGAAGACAGCAGTGCAAGGTTTTCCCTAATGAAAATGAAGTGTTCTTTTGAGCATTTCTTACATTTCATTGATTTTCTTAGGTGTCCTTGTATTCTTATAACTGAAAGCACATAGGAATGGCTTGAATATTGGTTGACTTTCACCCCATGGCTGAAAGTTCTTACCATCCTGTGGTAGGGATATGTATATGGAGAGTAGTTCCAGGAAGAAATCCTGCTGATGTGGGAAATAGGAAAATCTCCTTAAATTCACACTCCTCATGTCCTCACAGCATCTTGCCATGACTGGAGTCTAAATGTTAGACTGAACATTGTGTAGCTCTGAGCATCTCGTAGCTCTTCATGTGTGAGTTTGCACCCTAGGAGAGAGAGATGCAGCCCTCAATGGTCATGAGGTCATGGGGTTCTAAGCATCTCCTTTGTCATAAGCACCTTTGTTCCCAGACCAGAAGAGGAGAGGACAGCTGTGTCATTTTAGGGCAGGACTTTAAAGAATGATCAACTGAATCACATTTGTTAGGAAAAGTACCACTTACACAGATATATTTCTTTGTCAAAAGTGTGTGTGTGAGTTGAGTGTGTGTGTGTGTGTGCATGTACCATGTGTGACTGTGTGTGTGTCTGGGTCCCATCTCTTGATGTTCCTGTCTTACATCACAGCAAGGAGTGCAATGTCTGCTGGGTCTATTTAGGACCAGAAATGTGTGTTTCTAGCCTTGAATTCAATGTCCTCCATGAATTCTTTCCTCCCTGGTAAAATCTTTTTGGAGACAGGACCTAGTGAAGGGTCAGGAAAAATGCATAAAAAGGAAACACCTTACAGGAGGCAGCCATGAGGATAAAAAAAAAAAAACCCTGCAATTCTGACCTGAAGGAGAATAAGAACCACCATTGGTGTCTTGGAATACTCTTATGAATCTGGATGCATCCCCTATGCAAAATTTGAGTCAAAACTCTAGGCTTAATATTAAAAAGGAAGCATAGTTTGGAAAGATAGTTTTCAAAAATCAAGGAAAATTAACAAAAATCTTAAGAAAATGGTTTCATTTGATGATGCATTGCTGAGAAATGAAGTCGTTAAATCTGCATAACTGTTATCCAGGCAATTTACAGATGCTTCCTCTAGTATTGGGACATAAGATAAATAACTGGAATAAAAGTAATACATCAGCTGGCTTTAAATTAGAGCTTTTTAAGGAGAAAACTATGACTGGGTTGTATGTCCATTCAGTGGGGTTTATTTTCCAAGCAAGAGCTGTTTGGAAGATTCAGCATAAATAGGAAAATCTTGTCCCCAAAGGCCATGAACCTGCTCGCCCTAAGGCAGTTTTCTTCTCTGAAACAGGCATATTTATATATTCTTTAATGTATATGATTTATAGCTTGTACTTTGTGATGATTATGCATTGTCTATATGATTGTGTGCCTTGCAAGAAAATAAAAACTGTACCTGCTAAAGTCAGCCTTTCCATTACTGTGCTCAGTCATCTGCTCTTTAATGATGCTGCACTTCAGCAAGAACGATGCTCACTGAGTCTCCAAAACATAAAGTGTTGCTTTAATTTTCCACCCACAACAATGTTGTGGACGATTAACGGAAAAGAACAGAACAGGTGGGAGTCTAAACTGTGTGTGATCTTAAATTCTGAAACCTACTTAGGGCTTCCCTGATAGTTCAGTTGGTAAAGACTCTGCCTGTAATGCAGGAGACCCCGGTTTGGTTTAGGGTTGGGAAGATCCTCTGGAGAAGGGATAGGCTACCCACTCCAGTATTCTTGGGCTTTGGTTGTGGTTCAGCTGGTAAAGAATCTACCTGCAATGTGGGAGAACTGGGTTTGATCCCTGGGTTGGGAAGATCCCCTGGAGAAGGGAAAGGCTGCCCACTCCAGTCTTCTGGCCTGGAGAATTCCATGGACTGTATAGCCTAGGGGGTTGCAGAGTCGGACTGAGCAACTTTCACTTTCACTTTATCAATCACTTACGAAAATGCATGATTCCAGAATAGATGCATACTGCCTTCACTATGAAAAGCCACTATTTCACTATGAAAAGTATGTGCAATTCAAACTCAAGGTGTTCCACCAATAAAAACATGAAAATATCAAATATTCCTGGAAATGCATGCAGCTTCTGTCCTGTTTCTAATGAAATACAACCGCATCACTGTCGTGAATGGTCTCCAAACCTCATGGTGTTTGAACACACAAAGATCAATGTAAAATCAGCATCTTGACAAAAGAAAGATTTAAAAAAAAAAATAAAAACTTAGGGAAGGGAAATGAAAAAGGGACTCCTTGGTAATTAAGGAGAACATTCTAGCAACTCGTATTCTCACTTAGAAGAGCATATTTCTTATTACTATTTAATTTTTAACTCAATTTTTCATTAGCGGTTGGAGTTCGAGTGTGTTATAAGATCCCCTTTTTGGTATATCCTCCAGCTTGCTAATAAAAGAGGGACCAAATAGAATTGGAAAAAGTCTAAGGAAGCAAATAGTTTTTCATTTAAAACAAGGTCCTTTCCTTGAGCAGGATGCTATGTATTCAGTTGTAAAAATTCTGGAATATGCTGAACATGATTAGAAATTTATTTTTCAAGGAAATTGTTAATTTACTTGACTAGAGGGAAAACTCAACGTGTAGTAAATTTTAGGCACTTTGTTCGCCTCCTAACTCAGGGATGCGGCGCGTCTCAGGTGAGAGACACAGCTGGACTCAACGCTCAAGTGATGACTTCAGGGCTTTGTTTCACTCCTGGTATCTTTGTTCTGTGTCGCCTTCATTTTCAGGCAGTCTCTCTCTAAGGGTGGTACTGGCGGCCCCAGGCTCACATGGTCCTTACAGCTCACGATACCCAAGGCACAGAAGGGCTGTCTATTTTCCCATACATCCAAGGAAGGGATTCCAGCCTCCCCATCTCCTTGTCAATCCCTATTATGGTGGGACCAGGGATGCAGTACTCCATTGGCCAAAGCTCGTTTATGTGTCCTCCCCCAGGGGTGTACCAGCATGGAGGAGTCGGGGAGGACGGGTTTGCCTTGAACCTCATAGAGTGGATTTCCACTGGAAGGGGAGATCCACCCAAAAAGGACTCTGGAAAGAGAAATACAGCAGCTATCCACCAGTGTGTCCATCTAGTCAAACTTTCACTCTTTCCTTGATGGCTCTACAGGAAGAAAGGGGAGGAAACTGGTGGGAAGAGAAACATGGGGACCACAGCTTTGAAAGGAAAGTACCTGTAGGAGGTGTTTGCAGGTGGGAGGAGGGTGAGTGGAGGTGTGGGAGAGTGCAGGAGGGCAGCAGTAGGTCGCGTGAGGACCACAGGATCCAGGGACACGGCGCTCTGACAACCTACATCACATTTCTCCTTCTGCTCTGGGAACAGGGCTCCAGATTTATGCACCGCCAAGAAGAAAACCCACACTCCAAATATTTATATTCCCAAGTATTAATAGCAGTTAGCATTCAAATTTACAAATTTTGGATGAATAAAGGAGAATAGGTACTCTTAAAATTAGCAAGTAAAATTTAACACATGAACCACAAAACAATGAATGCTTTAGAAGAGTTCTAACATCAACATTATTTTATAAATAACACAAGGTGACATTTGTTAGGAAAAAAATTAATATTTGCAGATGTTGGAATAACACTGAAAGTGGCACTGCTAATACAGAATATGGTGTACTGTTATCACTGCCAACTAAATTAATGCTTTCCTACACCTGCCATACCTTCCATGTCCTACCACTTTTTATATCTTCCATAAAGATGAAACTCTGTCATATGGTGGCTATTTATACCTCCATTTATCCTGCAGCTATCAGGTCTGAATTAGACATCATTTCAAGGAGGGTAGATCCAGGCATTTCATTGCCATGGAGAAGAGATGGTGACACAGCGATGGTGAAAGGAAAACTCGTAGAATGATGTGTTTCCATCTGTCTACAGAAAAGAGGGTTCTGTCATTTGTCCTATAGCACCACACAAGGCCATGACATGTGCCAGTTGGAACATGTTTCCATTTGAGTGAAAATTAAGAGTGTTTGTTTCTGAGATAATTGGAGGAATAGTGCCTCAGTAAACACTGAATAGATTTTTTTTTTTAGTGCTGACTTTTCTTTTTGTAAACTAAAATATTTTTTTCCATAATCTGCTTTCATTTTTGAGTTCTGCTTAGATGCACAGTGATAAGATGACCCTCTCAAGGTCTTTTGCCAGTTTTTCTTTTTCTTCCTTCCTACCTTCCTCTTTCTTTCTTTTTCTATGATATATCTCTTCCCAACTTTATTTTCAGATTTAAAAATAGATCTCAGTGTTCCTTTAAGTTATATTTTGAAATTGCTCCTCTGTATATAAGCATTAGTTTTGAAGGACTCGTTGTTTAAGGACTGCAGGGTATTTCCATTTAGATCAATATTCAGGCAAATTTATTTGGTTTATGGAGATTTTCTTGATTATGTCACTCAGATATTAGTTCAAATATAATTGAGGACTTAATTACCCCACGGTACACACACAAATCTAAAATATTTTGTCAGGGAATAAAGAAAATTGAGCCAACATTGTCTTTATTATGGTTTGATTTGGCCAAGGTTTTCAAGCACCACTAGACGTTCATGTTGTGAGATTCAGCTGCAAGTTGAACTGGGTTTTCCTGCTATGTGCACTTGAGTAGGCTTTGTAGTGTCTTCCTAAACATACCCATAGAGCAGATCCTAATTGGCAATCCATGGGTAAAGTATTAGAGCTTCCACATCCTAGGACCACAGAAGGAACAAAGATCCAGCCACAGACAGTGGATATATTAACACAATCAATTTCCAATGGTCTCTAAGGAGAGACTCATGGGATGAATGGTTTAACTGCAGATAGTCCCAGATCATTTATTCTTTTCATATTTGTACCATTGGGAAATCACATAGCTTATTACATTATAAAAGTATATTTTTAAGATTTGACTCATTGTACCATTGGGAAATCACACAGCTTATAACATTATGAAAGTATATTTTTAAGATTTGACTCATGATGGCAGATGGTATTTTCCAAAATGGCAAACAGTATTTTTCTTCCAAGTGACCTTCATACAACATGGTTGATCTTGGCGTTCTTCCCGTCATATGTCCTGCCCCTGAACTTGGATAAAGCGGGGTTGCTATCTCAATCCCCAGAATGTGGCAGAAAGGAAGCTCTGTGATTTCTGAGATTAAATAGTGAATCGTGTAATTCTACCTTTATCTCTTGAGATGCTTGCTCTTGGAACCAGCTGCCATCTTGTGAGGAAGCCCAAACAAGCCCTCAGAGAGGCCAGGTGGAGAAGTCATGGGTGTGAGAGCCGTGGGGACATGTAAGAGTCCAGCTGAGGCCCCAGAAACCCCATGGCATCCCTGCCAGACCACAGTTCCAGCCCCCAGCTGTGAAGTCACTGCCCAGGGAGAACCCAGACATTGTTAATGACAGCAAGCCATCTTGCTGTTTCCTAATTCCTCACCCACAGTCTCTGAGCATAACAAAGTGGTTGCTTCCTCCCATTCTGTCATGTAGCAGCTATAACTGGGACACACGGACAGAAGCATTCAGATGTAAGCGCCTCCCCACATCAGTACCTCCCTACTCACCTGTCCACAGTGCAGATGGAGAAGTGATGAGAAGGAACATCCTGGAAGCAGACTTAGCCTGGCTTCCAAACCTTGTACACCCACCACTCGGCATCCTTTCTAAAGAATTTGTTGCTGTTTAGTCACTAAGTCATGTCCAACTCTTTGAGAACCCATGGAATGTAGCCCACCAGGCTCCTCTGTCCATGGGATTCTCCAGGCAAAAGTACTGAGTGGGTTGCCACTTCCTCCTTCAGGGGATTTTCCTGACTCAGGGATCAAACCCACATCTCTTGCATTGCAGGCAGACTCTACCACTGAGCCTCTTGGGAAGAACTCCTAAGGAATAGAATACACAGATACTAAAGCTTCTAAGAAACTCATCTTAGACCCCCTTCTCTCCAGCCACCACTGGACCAGAAGCAGCAGACAATGAATATATGAAAGACCTCTCAGTATCAGGAGATAAAACATCAGTGCTTTCATTAGCAGTGAAAACTGTGATTGCAGGCATCTTGTAAGAACACAGAGACTAAGTTTCATGTAGAGAAGTCTCCCTATCACAGTCATTTGCAGAAAGTAAATTTCATGTATATTATCTCAGATTTCCAAATATTATTGTATCAAATTATAGAAATGTCATCACTGACGACTTTGTAGGAAAGCTGAAAGATGGTGGGTTTGTGAGCGAGAGCAATTTGAATTTGAAATCACCTGCATTAGCTGACTTGATGACCTTGAACATGTTATTAAATAGTTCCCAGTCCTGGCTTCTTTATGCACTAAAAAAAAAAAACAAAAAAACAAACAAATGAACATGTCCACTTTGATGATATATTATCAAGTTAGATTGCTTGAATTTGGATTCAGAAGTCAGAAACACAATGAGATATGTACTTTTCGGTACAATGGTGAATATATATCCCAAGACAAATTATATAATGTTTAATATGCTGAACAACACAACAAACAGCCCATAATTATTTGTCCTCAGACTGGTGACATTTATTTGATCTGAGTCAGTGGCAGTTGGGGCACTAGGCTACAGGACTAGACACGAGAGCAGGTTATTAAAGTTTTTTTTTTTTTTTTTTATTAGTTGGAGGCCAATCACTTCACAACATTTCAGTGGGTTTTGTCATACATTGATATGAATCAGCCATGGATTTACACGTCTTCCCCATCCCAATCCCCGCTCCCACCTCCCTCTCCACCCGATTCCTCTGGGTCTATAGAATAAGGAGACCAGGAGGGTTCATGGTCTACTTCCTAAAATTCAAAATATTTTGAGTCTAGTGTACATGACTCTTCTTTAAGACTGATAATAGGTTTTTCAGGGAAAAATAGAGGGTGGGGTTGGGGTGGGTGGAAGAAGTTATACTTCCACTGTTCTCCGTGAAAGAGAAGCAGTAACTCACTTAAATGGCTGGAAGCATTTACTTCATGACCTGACATGCATATCTGTTTATCTCTGTACACACACACTCACACACTCCAACTGTGCCCTCAGCATGACGCACAAACTGCAAATCCTCCCACTCTCACTGTTGAGCAAAGAGCTCCCAAGGCTGGCGTGCACCCCCTATCCACAGGCTGTGAGGTTCTGACAGGGTGGCTGCCCCCGGGCTCCCACACCTTTGGGGAGATGTCGTGAGCAGGGGCCTGGGCCTAAGGGAGACCCTGGGATCCAGGAGTAGACCCTCATTCCTGGCCATTCCTCCACTGCAACAAAACTGTGCACGGGAAATCCAATGACGAAAGAGCAATGCAATGGCTTCATGGGAAAGAAATCCTAAAACTTCGTGAATGGTTTGAAAACAATTAAAATGACTTGAACTTGCCATGGGGTCGCCAAGAGTCGGACGCAACTGAGCAACTAAACCCACACACACATCCTAGTCTTACCTTTGAAGGCCCTTAATTTTCACTGATGAAAGTGTAAGAGGAGAGTGAAAAAGTTGGCTTAAAACTCAATATTCAGAAAACGAAGATCATGGCCTCTGTTTCCATCACTTCATGGCACATAGATGGAGAAACAGTGGAAACAGTGACAGACTTTATTTTTGGGGGTTCCAAAATCACTGCAGATGGTGACTGCAGCCATGAAATTAAAAGACGCTCCTTGAAAGAAAAGTTATGACTAACCTAGACAGCATATTAAAAAGCAGAGACATTACTTTGCCAACAAAGGTCCATCTAATCAAAGCTATGGTTTTTCCAGTAGTCATGTATGGATGTGAGAGTTGGACTATAAACAAAGCTGAGCACTGAAGAATTGATGCTTTTGAACTGTGGTGTTGGAGAAGACTCTCGAGAGTCCCTTGGACAGCAAGAAGATCCAACTAGTCCATCCTAAAGGAAATAAGTCCTAAATATTCACTGGAAGGACGGATGTTGAAGTTGAAACTCCAATACTTTGGCCACCTGATGCAAAGAACTGACTCATTAGATAAGACCCTGATGCTGGGAAAGATTGAAGGCAGTAGGATAAGGGGACGACAGAGGATGAGATGGTTGGAAGGCATCACCGACTCAATGGACATGAGTTTGAGTAAACTCTGGGAATTGGTGATGGACAAGGAGGCCTGGCATGCAGCAGTCCATGGGGTTGCAAAGAGTCGGACACAACTGAGCAACTGAATTGAACTGAATTTTCACTGCAAACAAGAAGGTGTGAGCAATAGTCACAAATATTTTATACTGGAGTAAGCCTAATCCTTGTCTGCTTCTTTATTCCTCTCAGATTTCCTGTGACCAACTTGGAGGGGAATGGGGCAGTTGGAGACCAGCAGGAAGAAGGGTCAGCTTTTTCCTGGAGGCATTAGTCCTCAAAACAGGTATTTTTGTCACTCCAGAGCTGGGCTGAAAATGGTGCAGCTGGAAATGCCCTTGATTGGGAGAACAGGCCATGGTCCTGCTGGGCACTTCTGAGTGGTTTCTTTAAAAAAAAAAATCATTTCCTGAGAGTTACTTTCCTCATAAAGCTTTTCTCCTACATTCCTATGTATCTAGTCCACACTGAATTTGTGATAAATGTTAATTTGAAAATTCAGAGTAAAATAGTAAAGCAGATGAAAGTGTTAGTTGCTCAGTTGTGTCCGACTCTTTGTGATGCTGTGGACTGTAACTGCCAAGCTCCTCTGTCCATGGACTTTCCAAGCAAGAATACTGGAGTGGGTTTCCATTATCTTCTCCAGGGGCTCTTCCCAATGCAGGAATCGAACCCAGGTGTCCTGCATTGTAAGCGGGTTCTTTATCGTATAGCCACAAGGGAAGCGTATTAAAGCACATATTAGGGGCTAAACTGTGCCCCCACCCACACAAAAGTTCATGTGGTAAAGTCCTAGGCCCCAGAACTTCAGAAAATGACTGTATTTGGAGATAAGGCCTTTGAAGAGGTACTTGAGTTAAAATGAAGTCATTAGGGTGACTCTTAATCCAGTGCAGCTGGTGTCCTTATAAAGAGAGGAGATGAGGATCTCTTGCAGGGAGATCAAGAACACAGGGAAAAGACAACCGTCTGCAGCCAAGGGGACAGCCGACCCTGGTGACGCCCTGATCTCAGACATCTAGCCTGCAAAACTATGAGAAAACATATTTCTGTTGTTTAAGCCATTCAGTCTGTAGTACTTGTTATGGCCACCCTAGCAAACCAATACAGAACATAATAGATCTCAAAATATTTAACTTATAAACAGCCCCCTTTAATTTGAATTTAAGTGGAAATAAGATTAAACAATCAAACCGTGGGACTTTAGAAAATTCCAAATTTTATCAGGTTTCTTTTCCAACGAAATATTTACATTTTCCCCTCAACATTATGCAGATGTAATTGACATATAGAGTTTCCCTGGTGGCTCAGTGGTAAAGAATCCACCTGCCAATCCAGGAGGTGCTGGTTCAATCCCTGTGTCAGGAAGATCCCCTGGAGAAGGAAATGGCAACCCACTCCAGTATGCTTGCCTGGAGAATTCCATGAACAGAGGAGCCTGGCGGGCTACAGTTCATAGAATCACACAGAGTTGGACACGACTGAAGAGACTGAGCAAGCATGCCAAGGTCGTCATTGTAATCACCATAGTGAGGATTGCCATGGTATTTGCAGCTGTCATAGACAATGACAATAGCTGCCATTATTAAGTGCTTTTGGGTGCCAGCCACTGTCTAAGCAGTTTCTATGCATTAGCTTATTTAACTCCATGTAAGCCAACGACGTAGATAATACCACTGGTCTCATTTCTTAGATGAAGGATTTAAGGTTTCAGAAAGTTAGGCAACCTGTACAAGCTTATGCTCTGGGGCCCAGTGTCAACGTTTTTTTGCAGAGAGCTGCCTCTATCCCTTTTTTTTTTTTTGGCTGCACTGGGTTTTTGTTTTCATACGGGCTTTATTCTAATTGTAGCACGAGAGCTTAGTTGCTCCACAGTGTGTGGGATCTTAGTTCCCTGACCAGGGATCTTCCCCTGCATTGGAGGGTGAATTCTTAACCACTGGACCACCAGGGAAGTCCCGAGCAGCCTCTCTTCTCTGAGACTTTAATCAATGAGGGTGACCCAGATTCAGAGTCTCACAGGTCCAGTCTGGGAGGACTCCACTGGTCCTGGGGAGAAGAGCCCTGAGGCCCTCATTGCACTGTAGGGCTGCCCTTTACGGTGGAAAAGTGTTCATCCCTGAGGATGAGGAAGGGCCTGCGTGTTCTAGCTGTTGCTGGAGCCCCCGCCTGGGAGGAAATACTTGCTTCTTTCTCGCTCTTGTACAATGACTTGAGAGCAAGAAGAAAACCCATCACTCATTGGTTTCAAATATGTAGAAATCAACCTTTGAAAACAGTATCTTCCCCAGATGCTCCCTGATTTGATTCTGGGACTGCCAGGCAAAGTACCGCAAAACGGGGAGCAGGAAACAACAGGAAATTTGGACTCGGTTGGGAGACTAGAAGGGTGAAGTTGGGATGTTGGCAGGACCAGGCTCCCTCTGAAATTCGGGGAGGCTCCCTCCTTGTCTCTTAGTTTCTGGAGGTGGCTGGCCATTCTAGGTATTCCTTCATATGAAGACTCTAGTCTCTGCCCTAGGTCACACGGTCTTCTCCCTCTGTGTCTTTTCTGCCTTCTTGCTCTCCTTGTAAGGACACCAGCACACCAGTAGGTCCACTCTAAAGCACCATCACCCCATCTCAACTGGATCTTAACATCTGCAAAGACCCTATTTCCAAATTAGGTCATATCTGGGGTTTGGAGTGGATATGAATTTTAGGGAGACACTATTTGGAAGATGAGTAGTTAAATAAATATTTGTCCCAGGATTCTGTGATGGGGCACAGCCAAAGGTCTGGGGTCAATTCTTTCCTATCACAGCAAACAAAGGGCAGCCCTTGGGGGTCACATGTCAGTTCTCTGCCTACCCAGCTGACAGACGCTTGCAAAGCAAGCCCTGACATCTGACATGGATGGAGGGAGCAGAGAGCAGCAGTGTCAGACCCTGGTGTACTCAGGCTCGGGTTGTCAATGTTTTCAAAGGTTACATTTGAAGGGAAAGGTTGGCTAATTTCTACTCGGATGCCAGTCATCTTGAGAAAGCTGAGGATTTTATTTGGAAATCTGAGACACTTCAGGTCCTCTTGATGCTTGGATATTTTTAACTGTTAATATTCAAAAACAATTGGCAGTATTCCTGTTGCCAACTCTTTGCTGGTTTGTCACCTGTGGTTATATATAAAAAGCAAGGCATCTGTATGGATTTATTTTCACAGTCAGTGACCTGATGAAGAAAGTGAAAAAGTGAAAGTGTTAGTCACTCACTCATGTCTGACTCTTTGCTACCTCATGGACTGTAGCCTGCCAGGCTCCTCCTCTGTCCATGGGATTCTCCAGGCAAGAATACTGGAGTGGGTTGCCATGCTCTCCTCCAGGGGATTTTCCTGGTCCAGGGATCAAACCCAGATTTCCTGCATTGCAGGCAGACCCTTTACTGTCTAAGCCACCAGACTTGATAAAAGCATAACAAACAAGGAAACAGGGGGTCATGGCTGATATTGAATTTGTTACAGTACTGCTTCTGTTTTACGTTCTGATTTTCAGGCCTCCTCCAGCCATGTGGGATTTTAGCACCCTTACCAGGTATCAAACCTGCACCCTGCCATTGGAAGGGGAAGTCCTAACCACTGGACTGTCAGGGCATAGAGCCTTCCCTTAGAAGGAGTTGGTAGGCAGCTTTTTAACATATCCAACAAAGGAAGTTTTAACAGTAGACACAAATCTTAATTCTGTGGACAATATGCTCTCCTGAAAGCCCTCTTAGTTATTCATCGCATATTGATGGAAAAAACCCATTACAATTTGGTAGAAACTTTTGGTAAGGTCTCTATCTAGACGACACATTTGATAAAGAGCAAATTAGGAAAAGCAATGAAATGTGTTTGTCTTCAGAATCTCTACAAATTCTCTACAATAAAAAAAACACATGTTCTCAGACTGTCTGAAAACCTATCCATTTTCAAGTGAAGTTGAGTTTTCCTGGAACTTGAAGCCTGAAACAAGTCCATCTTTTCTGGATTGCTCCTAGTTTTCTGTGAGTAAGAACAAAGTGTTTGCCCTCACTACTGTGAACACCAAAGAGATTTTTTGAGCCAAAAAAAAAAAAAAAAAGAGAGAGAGAGAGAGATTTTTACTGCAGAAAGATTTTTAAAAGTTATTCATATTGAAAGGTCCCTTTGGATTTATGGATAAACAGACTGCAAATTAAAAAACTTTACTAGACATGGAAAGAATGTCTACATTTGCCCTCACATCTGTGTAGACTTGGCTTGGACTCATGTATAAGTTTATTCTTATATAAGCATCACAGTGTGTTTAAGTCACTTCAGTCTTGTCTGACTCTTTGAGAACCCATGGACCGTAGCCCACCAGGTTCCTCTGTCCCTGGGAATTCCAAGGCAAGAATACTGGAGTGGATTGCCATTTCCTTCTCCAGGGGATCTTCCCAACCCAGGGATCGAAGCTGTGTCTCCTGCGTTGGTAGGCAGATTCTTTTTTTCTTTTTTTAATGGAGGATAATTACTTTACAATATTGTGGTGTTTTTTTGTTTTTTGTTTTTTTTTGCCATACATTGACATGAATCAGCCACAGGTGCACATGTGTCCCCCCCATCCTGAATGCCCCTCCCATCTCCCTACCCACCCCATCCCCCTGGGCTAGCTTTGAGTGCCCTGCTTCATGCATCGAACTTGCACTGGTCATCTATTTCACATATGATAATATACATGTTTTAATGCTATTCTCTCAAATCATCCCACTCTAGCCTTCTCCCACAGAGTCCAAAAGTCTGTTCTTTTCATCTGTGTCTCTTTTGCTACCTTGCATATAGGATCATTGCATAAAGGATCGCCGTTACCGTCTTTCTGAATTCTATGCCTGTGTGCTAAGTTGCCTCAGTTGTGTCCGACACTTTGCGACCCAATGGACTGTAGCCAGCCAGGCTCCTCTGTCCGTGGGATTCTCCAGGCAAGAATACTGGAGTGGGTTGCCATTTCCTTCTCCACGGGATCTTCCCAACCCAGGGATTAAACCTGGGTTTCCCGCATTTCAGGCAGATTCTTTTCCACCTGAGCTATGAGGGAAGCCCTTTTAAAGGACCTACCTCTGTAGAAACTGTATTTCCAAAAAAGGTCACATCTTTTGGTCCTGGGGGTTAATACTTGAAGTTGTCTTTATGAGGGAAATAATTCAACCCTGTAGCAGGTAATGCCAGCTATTCTGTCTGAATTCCTATTTGATACACACAGTGTTTGCCTTCTCAGCTGCTCACTGTATGAGTTCCAAAGAGGCAATTAGAAAATCAAGTGCAAGTACAAATGAGATGCCATAATCATGACATATGGATGACTAACTAGCTCCTTCCTAACTGTTGCTTAGTTCCTTTGTTCTCTGGCCAGATTTCTGGAACTTCATGCAAAGGCCTGAAATAGTTTTCAAACAATACGTTCTTCCTCTTTAATTAAGTTTCATCCTTAGGAGAATGTCTTCCATAACTCAAGGTTGTTTACCCATTCTCTGTGCTCAGTGATGGCTCTTAAAGACATCCCATCAAAGAAGTAGACTCTTCATGGCATTCATGACCAGGGACCGTGTGACTTTAATTATGTGGTAATTGCTATTGTATAGGCTTCAAGCTGCTCTGTAACTCAGAAGTCTTATTTTAAATTTAAAAAATAGTTCATCTTTCTATTTCTAAATGAAAGTCAACATGTTGGAAAAGAGTCAAATGAAATCTTTTCATGCCTAAAATGTGCAGATAGTCATTTTACATTTTTGAAAATCATTTCAGTCCTGGTAGATGTTTTGCTATAAACTATTTCAGAATGCATTTTATAGACGACAGAATTCTGGAGGAACAGGATTCAGAAGGTCACTGAATCCATTTTTCTTCCTTTGGGCAGAGTCACCTTGGCTAAAACCTACCACCATGATGGATGATTTTTAAGGTCAAAATGTGAACTCAAATTGCACGGTAATGAACAAGGTCTTACTCCAGAGCTTTGGTCTTCTGTGTGTTGGCAGGAATGTGACCTTTGGCATGGCTCTGTGGCTGTGCCTTGAAAAAATAAAGACTTTGGCTCCAACACTCGAAACTGTTTTTCTTAGAAGAGGCATTTTTATGCTTCTTCCTTCAAATAGACCTCAAATGATTCTCAAGGAGGGAAAACAAACAATGAAAAAATTCTGAAATATTAATAGATTCCTTATTTTGTGTTGCAAAAGTCAACTTAGGCATGTAGCAACAATGCCTTTCTATAACAGTTTGTGGCAATAAAAGCACCATAAACTACATTATCTCCTTTCGTATGTCATCATTTTCCTTGTGAACATTATCATGACCATTTTCTAAGAGTGGGCACTCTGCTTGTGGAGACTAAGCATGGTTTTGAAGGGCTGACAAAAAATCAGGACTAGACTTGTATTTCTGGAGTTGTTCTATTATATCTGTAAATTGAAGAAGTATACTCAACTCACAAAGTGGCTGAGATGAATAAATGAGTCCCTAGGATCTAAAACATTACTGGCCATCACAAAGGTGCTCCACAAATATTTGTTGAATAAACAGAATGAATGAAAAAATAAATATTAAGCCTGCCAGGCACAGAGTATGTACTCAACAAATATTAGCCATTAATGTTAAGGACAGATGAAGAGCCACTATTTCTTTTTTTTAAAAAAAACTTTATTTTGTTTTAGCATATAGCTGATTAGCAAACAAAGTTGATTTGTTGTTGAAAATATGTTCAATAACCATGAGTTGCACTCAACTTTGGGTGGGGCAGAAAAGGCAAGAGAGAGACCCTCAGTCACGTGCATTCTCCAGTGACAATGTCTTTAGATCAGACAGTCCATGCATCTCCCATAAGTGCACTGGCAGGGCCAAGCCTTCTGGCCCCACCTCCCTGTAAGGGTGAAGCGGTACCTCAGTGTCGGAGAGTCCACTTGTCAAAGCCACAGGGAGTCACAGTCACAAACCACCCCAATCTCCAGGACCAGCCACAGGAGAGTTGCTTTTCTCATTCACGTCACTGTCAAGTGCAGTCCAAGTGGATCGTGGCTTGTCTCCAAGCAGTGACTCCGGGACCCAGCAGCTCCCATACTTCTGCTCGGCCCTCAACCCAGAAGAGGAGCTCCTGCTATTAGGTGAGCACTGGTGGTCTTTTTCACACTACCTAAAATTGGTGAAAGGAGGTGAAAACATCAAAGTTCGATTTATTGTGAGTGATCAGCAGACTGAAATATATTCCTTCTTTTGTTATTTTAAATGGCTAAGTGGAAAACATTACTTTATACTTGATACCACACACCAAATACTTAAATTGATCTCAGTGGCCAGTTCTACAATATCTGGTTTATGGAGGTTATACTGAAATGTTGTTGTTGCTATTGTTTAGCCACACAACAGTGTCTGACTCTTTGCAGACCCCATGGACTGTACCCTCCAGGCTCCGCTGTCCACGGGATTTCCCAGGCAAGAACACTGGAGTGGGTAGACATTCACTTCTCCAGGGGATCTTCCCGCCCCAAGGATTGAACCTGGGTCTCCAGCGCTGCAGGAGGATTCTTTACTATCTGAGCCACCAGCGGAGCCCATAGATACCACACAGTTAAGGAATATAGTGTAAGACCTTGCTGAGCCTCACTGAGGGATATCCCAGGTCTGATACTGCACCAAGGAGCCAAAAGTGTGTGTTTAATGACACATGAGCTTCCATTCACTCTTAAACACAAATCGTTTGCAACCTTGTATAATAATAGAAGGGCCTTATACAGAAAAATAAAATCATTTCAAAGAAAAGTCTTTTATTATTCTACAAAGCTGAGCACAGAATAAAGAAAAGCTCCTCATTATCTTTCTTTATCAGATGTTGTGATTCATTGCAGCTATACCAGCTACAATCAATACTTTCCTGCATTTAAAGGAATTCTTACTTGGTGTAAATGTCTGATATTTTAAATCTTCCATTCTGTCTCTTCTCTCTTCTTTCATTTTAAACAAAGTTTGTGTCAATTTGAAAATGCAGTATCATTAAATCAGCCACGATTTCATTGAGAGTTTTTGACATCATAATAACTTAATGGAAAGAATGTCAGTCAAATGTTCATCAGTCAGCTTAATATTTAGATATTGTGAAAACTCAATGAAAAATAAAATAATTAGGATGTGTCCATTTTTGTTGCTATCTTTATTGACAGCCAGTCGTACAAATTGGCATTTGTACAATGCCAGAACAATTGTACAAACAGGCATTCATTGTGGTGGCTGAAAAAAAACCTCAAATATCAGAAAAGATTGTGTTTAGATGGAAACACTTAGCAAATAAATGTCAGGCCAGTTCAGTATGGTTTGCATTGTCTCTTATTAGGTTTCAGACACTTTGACATCTACAGATTTTGAGAAACTTTGTCTTATTTGTGTCGATATTTCTGTAGGACGCAGAGAAGAGTTTGTGCATGGGTGCTGAAAATTATAAAACACAAACATGAATGGAAACAAGATGTTTTGAATCACAATTGTTTGTTTGAAAACACAAAGCATCAAATTCCCATTTCTATTGTATCTCATCATCAGACCCAGGAGGTTTGGTGTTGAGAGCTTCTCTGACAGTTCTGTTATGTTTACATCTGACGCACAATTTCACGTCCAGAAAATGAAAACTGTTGTTTATTAAGTACCAGACGATGTTATGAAACTATATGTTATGAAAATATATGAAAAATATGAAATTATATGAAATATATGAAAATAAATGAAATATGTGAAGAATATGAAAATATATGAAAAATATGAAGAATATGAAAATATATGAAATACATGAAAAATATGAAAATATATGAAATATATGAAAATATACGAATACAAAATATATGAAAATATATGAAATATATGAAGAGTATGAAATATATGAAAAATATGAACAATATGAAAATATATGAAATATATGAAATATATGACAGTATATGAAAATATTTGAAATATAAGAAAAATATGAAAATATATGAAACAAATGAAAAATATTAAATATATGAAAAATATGAAGAATATGAAAATATATGAAAGTATATGAAATATATGAAAAATATGAAAAATATATTAAATATATGAAAAATATGAAATATATGAAAAATATGAAAATATACAAATGTATGAAATATATCAAAATATATGAAAAATATGAAGAATATGGAAATATATGAAAACATGAAAAATATGAAATATACGAAAAAATGAAAATATATGAAATATATGAAAAATATGAAGAATATGAAAATATATGAAATATATGAAAAATATGAAATATATGAAAGTATATGAAATATATGAAAAATATGAAAAATATATGAAATATATGAAATATATGACAGTATATGAAAATATTTGAAATATAAGAAAAATATGAAAATATATGAAACAAATGAAAAATATGAAGAATATGAAAATATATGAAATATATGAAAAATATGAAATATATGAAAGTATATGAAATATATGAAAAATATGAAATATATGAAATATATGAAAATATACAAATGTATGAAATATATGAAAATATATGAAATATATGCAGAATATGGAAAAAAATGAAAAATATGAAAAATATGAAAATATATGAAATATATGAAAAATATGGAAATATATGAAATATGTGAAATACATGAAAAATATGAAAATATATGAATATATGAAATATATCAAAATATATGAAAAATATGAAGAATATGGAAATATATGAAAACATGAAAAATATGAAATATACAAAAAATATGAAAATATATGAAATATATGGAAAATATGAAGAATATGAAATATATGAAAAATATGAAATATAAGAATAATATGAAAAATATGAAATATATGAAGAATATGAAAATATATGAAATGTATGAAAAATATGAAATATATGAAAGTATATGAAAGATATGAAAAATATGAAAATATATGAAATATATGAAAAATATTAAAAATATGAAGAATATGAAAATATATGAAATATATGAAAATATGAAGAATATGAAAATATATGAAAAACATGAAAACATGAAAATATATGAAAATATGAAGAATATGGAAATATATGAAAAACATGAAAAATATGAAGAATATAAATATATATGTAAAATATGAAAAATATGAAGAATATGAATATATATGTAAAATAAAATATGAGGAATATGAATATATATGTAAAATATGAAAAATATGAAGAATATGAATATATATGTAAATAAGAAAAACATGAAGAATATGAAAATATATGAAATGTATGAAAAATTGAAGGATATGAAAATATATGAAATATATGAAAAGATATGAAATATATGGAAATATATGAAAAATATGAAGGATATGAAAATATATGAAATATATGAAGAATATGAAATATATGACAATATATGACAATATATGAAATATATGACAATATATGAAATATATGAAAATATATGAAATATATGGGGAAAAAACCAGAAAATAAAGACAATCTTTCCTGCCTTCATGGAGCTTACATTCAGGGAAGAGATGAAAAGCAAATATGCTATAAAGTGATATGTGTTGGTGTAATAAATAAAGTAGAGGAGGGAATAGGAAGTGTTGTAGACTGCTGGAACTTTAGGAATGGTGTTTGGGAACATCCTCACTGAGGATGTCTCCTCAGTCTAATGAGGGGACATGACTGTCTCCTCAGTCATTGTCTGCGATGGAATCGTGTTGGTGTCATTTGCTATCAAAGCGTGATTTAGCCTGTCCTGATGGATAAGAAAGCTCCCCCAGTTCACACAGTGGCAGATCTTGAATTCCAATACAGATCTACAAGAATCCAAGATGAATGCTCTAAACCCTATAAATGAAGCTATGAGCCAAATCAATTTAGGGCCTTGGTGATCTCTCTTGTGCCCTAGAAATTATATTGGTAATTTTGATAGTGTCAAAGAGGTCAAGACTGTGAGTAGAGTTATGAAAACCAGTTAATCACAGTGATGCTGTGTTTAACAGCTAACGGCCAAGATGAATTCAAAAGGACCTTTATGTTTTGAATGTGAGGAAATTTAGACATTTATTTTGTGTGAGTGTGATTCTGTAGGAGAATTTTTACCTTTAATTTTTTACCGTGCGTGTGTGCTCAGTCACTTTAAGTCGTGTCCAACTCTTTACAGCCCCATGAACTATAGCCCACCAGGCTCCTCTGTCCATGGGATTCTCCAGGCAAGACTACTGGAGTAGGTTGCCATTACAAGCTCCAGGGGATCTTCCCAACCTAGGGACTGAACCTGGGTCTCCTGCATTGCAGGTGGATTCGTTACCAACTGAGCCACCAGGGAAGACTTTGTATCTCAAGTAAATAGCATTTACGATAGTAGGTTATTAAGAAAATATTGGTACAATTTTGATGAGTTCGAAATTGTAAATTTAGGATTTGTAGCGAGAATTTACAGCCCTATATCAATCTTAGAATTAAACTAAATCATAAGACTTACATACCAGTCCTTTTCACTTAATAACATGGTTTTAAGGTTGTTTCTCAACTCCTAAGACCCAGTGCCTTAAATCATAAATTTGTAATTGGATGATATTATGTATTGGTACTTGTAAGAGTAAAAAGAAAGAATACTTAGGAAAGCACTTATATATTATAAACATTACGAAAGCAGTAAAGTTGTATATTAAAACATTTTCTTTAGACTCAGAAGACATAATAAAAAACACTCCTCAAATTTCAGTCTAAAATGGAACCGGAAATAAATGGTGAATCTCAAGCATTTGCCCACAGGAAAATGAGCTTTATTGAAATGTAGTTTCCTCTAAATGCCTGACTTATGGAAAACTGGAACATAAATATCCTGACTGCTGAGCATCCAGAAGAATCTCAAGCCATCCTCACTGAAGCCTATGAATTTGCTACTTGGACCCCTAATTGGGTTCTTTGCATGCCTTCTGCAATAACACAGCCCTCCTCAAACCTTCAGAAGACCTGTATCTTGCTACAGCTTGTGTTTCCCGAACTGCAATTCCTCTGCTATTCCTGAATAAATTCAATTTCGGGTAATTTGAAACAAACAAACAAAAAACCCTCCCCGAGAGTATAGAACAGTGGGAAAATTACAAATGTCGAATAAAAAGAGAGAAATAAAAAGATGAAACTGAAGCAATGAGGCACGATCAAATCTTAGTTCCTCACAGTCACATGGAGAAGTCTGGGCTACATCCTGAGTACATAAGTACTTCACTGAGGGTCTCTCTTCTGGCCCTGTTGGGGCCACAGGTCAGATTCACGTTTTCTGAAGTTTATTCTAACTGCAGAGTGGAGAATGGGGTTGCTGGCTAGAGGCTTTCTCTGTATGTTGGGTCTTCTTTGCTATTGCACTCAAGTCAGACAAGTGGTAGTTTCTGAAATGTTAGTTACAATATGGAATCTGAAATCATTTCAAACATTTATACTCTCTAGTATCAAAATTTATCACACTTTTAATGGCAAAAGACTAAATTCAAACCTCTATTGATGTACACAGACCCGTGGTTTACCTCAAAGCCTACTTAACTTGAAGAGCACAAACATGAGAACAGGGTGCCAGAGTTTGGAAGAACATTTGACCATCAGAGTAGCCCCAGCACCTTGGCTGAGGACCTTCCAGTGTGTGGAGGTGCCTTTATGTCCCTTCTGTGCGTGGGGGCCCAGGTGAGAACCAGCAAGCTCATCACACTCATGAGAATACAGATTACAAAATATGTTCATGTACAAAACTTATTCATACTTGTGTTGTCTCTGTGTAGCTGACAGTCTGGGTATGGACTCCACCAGAATCCCACCAAATGCCTACCCCCACCCCTGGCAAAAACACCCACATTGTATGCGCTATCGGCTTGTTTCAGCCACTCCAAACCCACACCTGAGAGCATAATATTACGATCCTCTCAAAGGAATAGCACATCATTAGTGCACTTGATGATCTTGTTAATATTTTCATAGCTTCCAACAGCAATGGCAAATGGATTTTTAGAAACAAAATGTTCCCCACAGACTATGACTATCAATCATTTCTTTTTTAAACCTAAAGAAATATCATAATATGTTCTCAAGCTTAGAATTTTGTCTTTTAATTATAAGTAAGTAAACATCAGCTAATGTTGACCAGTCCATGGTTTTGAACAAATAGATTCAGTTCAGTTCAGTTCAGTCATGTCTGACTCTTTGCGACCCCATGGACTGCAGCACGCTTCCCTGTCTATCTCCAACTCCCAGAGCTTGTTCAAACTCATGTCCATAGAGTTGGTGATGCCATCCAGCCATCTCATCCTCTGTCATCCCCTTCTCCTCCTGCCTTCATCTTTCTCAACATCAGGGTCTTTTCCAGTGAGTCAGTTCTTCGCATCAGGTGGCCAAAGGACTGGAGCTACAGCTTTAACATCAGTCCTTCCAATGAATATTCAGGAATGATTTCCTTTAGGATGGACTGGTTGGATCTCCTTGCAGTCCAAGGGACTCTCAACAGTCTTCTCCAACACCACAGTTCAAAAGCATCAATTCTTCGGAACTCAGCTTTCTTTATAGTCCAACTCTCACATCCATACATGACTACTGGAAAAAACCGTAGCTTTGACTAGACAGACCTTTGTTGGCAAAGTAATGTCTCTGCATTTTTAATACGCTGTCTAGGTTGGTCATAACTTTTTTTTCCAAGGAGCAAGCGTCTTTTAATTTCATGGCTGCAATCACCATTGGCAGTGATTTTGGAGCCCCCCCAAAATAAAGTCTGACACTGTTTCCACTGTCTCCCCATCTATTTGCCATGAAGTGATGGGACCAGATGTCACAATCTTTGTTTTCTGAATGTTGAGTTTTAAGCCAACTTTTTCACTCTCCTCTTTCACTTTCATCAAGAGGCTTTTTAGTTTTTCTTCACTTTCTGCCATAAGGGTGGTGTAATCTGAGGTGGTATAATCTGGTATAATATGAGGTTATTGACATTTCTCCTGGAAATCTTGATTCCAGCTTGTGCTTCATCCAGCCCAGCATTTTGTATGATGTACTCTGCATATTAAATTAAATAAACAGGGTGACAGTATACAGCCTTGATGTACTCCTTTTCCTATTCAAAACCAAGCTGTTGTTCCATGTCCAGTTCTAACTGTTGATGCTTGACCTGCATACAGGTTTCTCAGGAGGCAGGTAAGATGGTCTGGTATTCCCATCTCTTTCAGAATTTTCCACAATTTGTTGTGATCCACACAGTCAAAGGCTTTGGCATAGTCAATAAAGCAGAAATAGATGTTTTTCTGGAACTCCCTTGCTTTTTCTATGATCCAACAGATGTTGGCAATTTGATTTCTGGTTCCTCTGCTTTTTCTAAATCCAACTTGAACATCTGGAAGTTCATGGGTCACGTATTGTTGAAGCCTGGCTTGATTGCTCTGCTGTAAATTTAATATGTATGAGAAGAGACTTTTGAACTCTGTGGGAGAAGGTGAGGGTGGGATGTTTCAAAAGAACAGCATGTATACTATCTATGGTGAAACAGATCACCAGCCCAGGTGGGATGCATGAGACAAGTGCTCGGGCCTGGTGCACTGGGAAGACCCAGAGGAATCGGGTGGAGAGGGAGGTGGGAGGGGGGATCGGGTTGGGGAATACGTGTAAATCTATGGCTGATTCATATCAATGTATGACAAAACCCACTGAAATGTTGTGAAGTAATTAGCCTCCAACTAATAAAAAATAAATAAATAAAAAAAATAAAAAATAAAAAAATGTAACTATTAGTGAGAGGGAGTAGATTTTTTAAAACTTTAACATTTTTATTACAGAAGAAAATGATGTTCTTAATATAACTTTACCCAGTCAATCCCTTTAAATTTTCTGTGATAACTTATTTTCAGTGAGTTTCTTGTCAATAGTCTGAAATTAGATTTTTCTTTTCATTCTTTTTTACCCTGTATTACTGACTTTGCTTACAAATGGCAGGTTGTATTATATTTTTAGTGGTGCAAAATATGCCAAAAATAAACAAATAAGTAAATAAATGTAATAAATTCGCTGTAAAGAGATCCAAAAGAAAGAGCAAGGCTTCTGTGAAATACATGGAGATAAGCCTCACGGGTCCCTTTCAAACTCTCAATCAGCTTCTCAGTCTGTAGTGTATGAAGACGTTTCCTGAATTTGCTGCTCTTACATCCATTTTCATCTCAGATGAAAGCAACAGCATCCTTCCTGTTGTTTACTCAGCCCTCATTTTTAAATCCTCTCTTCATCTCATCCCCTCCGTCCCCTCTGCCAGATAATCCTCCTGGTTCTCCCTGGAAGTGTTCCCGAATCTAACCTTCTAAATCTCTGTTCCTGCTTTGATCCTGTCCACACCACCAGCATCTCTCGCCTGCGCTGCTGTATCACGGGGTCGCCCATCCTTCCCACCAGGACTCTCTTATCACCCTACCTCTTGGGGTCTGTTTTCTACACAACACAGAATTATCTTTTTAAAATATAAGCCAGAATCATGTTGCTCTTCTATTTAAAACTATCCATAGATCTTATTTTGTCCACTTAATCGTTAACTTGCTCTTCAATTGCTAAAATGTAAATCCAAGAGAGTGGAAATGTGCATTTCTTTTGTTCTCTGGGGCTTCCTAGAACAGAACAGTGCCTGTCACATAGTTAGCACTCAATAATACTAGGTCAAGACGTTGATAGTTGTTAGTGTGAAACGCTCTTAATAAGCACTCCAAATATTATAAGAAATGTTCAAAGAATTTGAACTGCTGAGTCGTCAACTGACTTTAACATTAATATTAAAAGCAAAACTCAGCCTTAGAATTCCCTAACATGGGTTCCCAACAATGTGGGCATAGAAGGACTACTACATCACCAAGTACCCTAGGAGTGGGAAAGCACTAGGACAGTATGTTTCAGAAGTTTGATTCCAGAAAAATATTCTAAAATGATGACAACTACGGAAGCCAGTGTTTGCTGTAACCAGAACATGAACTTGGAGAAGATCTATATTCAAATTGCAATGATACTAATCAGTTGTGTGACCCTGAGATGGTCTTCACATTTCTGCATTCATGTTAGGCTTCTAGTTAACTCATCAGTTTTAAAGAGCATTTCTTCCTTAGAAAGAGGCAGAGAGTTTCAAGGACAATTTTGAAAGTCTTCAATTCCAATCACAATTTTCTTTGCAAGGAAGCTAGGAAATGAGATGTAAACAACAGCAAATCCAAACGAATTACCGTTTCAACAAAAGAAGTGGCCTGAATGGAAACTGTAATTGCTAGTGAAAACCTTCTATTAAGTAAATATGCTGCTTTGTCAAAATAATATGGCAAAAGGATTTAAATATGTTCTTTCTTCTTTTATTTTGAAATCTCAGAGTTAAAAAAATTCAAACCATTACCAGATGAATAACTGAAAAACATTTTCTGGAATAGATGATATTTCATCAATCTGATGAAAATTTGAGCTCCTATAAATAGTTCCTTAGCTGGGATAATAGGCATTTTAGGAGGAAAACTTAGCTAGGAGATTTGATAGTTAGAAAACTTGACTGTGAGCAAAATTACTTTTGTACAATTAATTTTCTCTGTATTAAAAAAATTCTGCCTACTAATATGATTCCAGAACTCCTAACTATAAAAGAACTAATCTTTGCCAAAGTTCTTTTAAAAGTCAGCTTGGGATGTGAAAGATATTTTGTTCTAGAAAATAGTTACATATCTATAAAACTTACAGAAACCTATGTAATCACTTGGATGACATATGTTAAATTTTTTAAAAAGGTACATATTATTCATCTCTGTGGTTAAATTTATTCTTATTAATTCTTTTTGATGCTATTATAATAGTAATTTTTCAAATTTATTTTTCAGATAAAAATGTATAGAAACACAACTGATTTTGTATGTTGATTTTTATCCTGCAATTTTACTGAATTCATTTACTAGTTATAACAGGTTTTTTGCAGAATCTTTAGAGTTTTCTACATACAGGATCATGACTCCTGGATGTTACAGGGAAAGTGTTAGATGTCGTGTTGGACTCCTACCTGGGTATTTCCTGAGAAGATAAGGGTCAGATTTACGATTAACATTTTATCATAGAGAGTGTCATCTCACATGCTAGTAAAGTAATGCTCAAAATTCTCCAAGCCAGTATTCAACAATAGGTGAACTGTGAACTTCCAGATGTTTAAGCTGGTTTTTGAAAAGGCAGAGGAACAAGAGATCAAACTGTGAACATCTGTTGGATCATCAAAAAAGCAAGAGAGTTCCAGAAAAACTGCTTTATTGACTATCCCAAAGCCTTTGACTGTGGATCACCACAAACTGGAAAATTCTGAAAGAGATGGGAATACTAGACCACCTGACCTGCCTCTTGAGAAATCTGTATGCAGGTCAGGAAGCAACAGTTAGAACTGGACATGGAACAACATCCTGGTTCCAAATAGGAAAAGGAGTACATCAAGGCTGTATACTGTCACCCTGAGAATTTAACTTATATGAAGAATACATCATGAGAAACGCTGGGCTGAATGAAGCACAAGCTGAAATCAAGATTTCCAGGAGAAATATCAATAACTTCAGATATGTAGATACACCACACTTATGGCAGAAAGTGAAGAAGAACTAAAGAGCCTCTTGATAAAAATGAAAGGGGAGAGTGAAAAAGTTGGCTTAAAACTCAACATTCAGAAAACAAAGATCATTTCAGCTGGTTCCATCATTTCATGGCAAATAGATGGGAAAACAGTGGAAACAGTGACAGACTTTATTTTCTTGGGCTCCAAAATCACTGCAGATGGTGACTGCTGTCATGAAATTAAAAGATGCTTATTCCTTGGAAGAAAAGTTGTGATCAATCTAAACAGCATATTAAAAAACAGAGACATTACTTTGCCAACAAATGTCTGTCTAGTCAACGCTATGGTTTTTCCAGTAGTCATGTATGGATGTGAGAGTTGGACTATAAACAAAGCTGAGCACTGAAGAATTGATGCTTTTGAACTGTGGTGTTTGAGAAGACTGTTGAGAGTCCCTTGGACTGCAAGGTGATCCAATCAGTCCATCCTAAAGGAAATCAGACCTGAATATTCATTGGAAGGATTGAGGTTGAAGTTGAAACTCCAATACTTTGGCCACCTGATTTGAAGAACTGACTCATTAGAAAAGACCCTGATGCTGAGAAAGATTGAAGGCAGAAGGAGAAGGGGATGACAGAGGATGAGATGGTTGGATGGCATCACTGACTCAATGGATATGAGTTTGAGTAACTCTGGGAGTTGGTAATGGACAGGGAGGCCTGACGTGCTGCAGTCCATGGGGTCGCAAAGAGTTGGACATGACTGAGTGACTGAACTGAACTGAACTGATAGAGGGTGTTTCATTCTGAGTAAAAGTGACTTTGTAAACCAGAGTATCTGGAGAACTTAGTCAAAATCAGAACAAGTGTGATTCCCAAATATGTCATAAAATTTTCCTCCTTATCTTCATTCTACTAAGCAACAACAACAACAACAACAAAACTGAAGTAAATGCTTCACGGCAGAGTGACCAAAACAGGGCTTTTTCCATTTTGGCTCCCTGATGTTTGAATACAGAAACAATACAGGCTCTCAATAAACACCTGTTAAATGAATGAATGATTGAATGAATTTCCTCAACATCAACCTTAAGTCCTGTATTTGTGATCTAAAATGCACAAAGTCTAGAATACATGTGGAGCACAAAGTGCAACGTTGGGGTGTAACTGGTATAACACAACTCTACAACACAAATTTAAATAGGGAGTAAGGATCTGGATGCTAGAGTTTACCTACATTATCTTACAGTGAAGTCGCTCAGTTGTGTCTGAGTCTTTGTGACCCCATGGACTGCAGCCTACCAGACTCCTCCGTCCATGGGGTTTTCCAGGCAAGATCTGGAGTGGGTTGCCATTTCCTTCTCCAGGAGATCTTCCCGACCCAGGGGTTGAACCCAGGTCTCCTGCATTGTAGGCAGTTGCTTTACCGTCTGAGCCACCAGGGAAGTCCATCTATAATCTTATAAATGTAGTCAAATCAGCTCACCAAGACTCTAAACACACAGAAGTTGACATAGAGAGATATATAGAAACAGACACCTTTTTTTTTCCCCAAAAAAGAATGGACTTGCTGACCACCTTAAGATGGTTGAGACCTGAAGTTACTACTTAGTTTTTTTAAATTAGCTTGTCTTTTTTGTTATTTATGGTAGATTTTTAATGTACAGTCTGGATATGAATCCTTTGATGAATGGCTATGTGGTTGTTGTTTAGTTGCTCAGTCATGTGTAACTCTTTGTGACCCCATGGACTGAAGACTGTCAGGCCCTTCCATCCATGGGATTTTCCAGGCAAGAATACTGGAGTGGGTTTCCATTTCCTGCTCCAGGGGATCTTCCCAACCCAGGGATCAAACCTGGTCTCCTGCATTGGCAGGTGGATTCTTTACCACTGAGCCACCTGGAAAGCCCCATAGCTTTTTGGACCAAAAAATCTTAATTAGTCAATTTTTTGTTTGATATTGCTTAAACGTATTCAAATAAAGCAAAAATCAAACGATGGAACCATTTATTAAAAGAAAAACAAATTTACGTTGACCTCAGCAAACAGTGTATTAAATTAACGGCACAAAAGCCCTTACCTGTAAGAAGGCTGTACCTGGGCTGTGTCAGGGCACGGGCTCCACCTGTTTGCTCTTTCTAGACACATTCCAGCTGTGAATGTGTCCATTTTCTAGCCATTTATTTTTATTTTTTATTCTTCCTTATGAAAAATGATTGTTAAAAATATTTTTTTTATTTGGCTGTACTCCATCTCGGTTGTGGACCCCTGCATTGTGAACTTGGAGTCTTATCCTCTGGACCACCAGGGAAGTCCCTCTAGCTGTTTATTTTTCAGGTATTATCACGTTCAGTTAGCAACTCAACTGATGGGAACATGCTATATTCATTTGAATGCCATCTGCATAATTTGCTAACCAAACTATTTTTCTGCAGTGATACAGTCTTTTGCTTGAAAATAATTTGAATTCATTATAAAACTGTTTATTGAATTATACAACTACATTAAGTTTAAGACCAAAATGTTTACAGCCAATAAAACTGATTATTATTTCCATATCAGTTTAAGGTAATGCATATCTTTTAGAGAAAAAGATAATAAGTCATTTTTATGACCTTTCAAATGGTGTATAATGTACATTTTGTTGGAGAGTCTGTCCTACTAACAATCAGAGCAACTTCAATCAGAGAGCTTAATCCTGCCTCCGGTCCTTCTCATCATCACCTCCATCAAACAGCAACATGAAAATTAGATTCATTATTAGTTTTATTTAAAGCCCCTGAATGCATTTTTCCCAATGATGAGGTTTTAAGAGAGCAGTAAGAAGATTCAGATTTCAAAATCACCCCCCCCGCCCCTTTTTTTCCTGGGAGCCACTAGCTCTTTTCATAGTATAATAAAGGAAAATTGCTTTAGTGACATCTCTGGGAATTTGGGTTAAATTCATTTGTGTCCTTAGAATTCTAATATTATTAGACAGGGCACAGAACATCACAACCAAATATTTGGGGCTTATCTTTCTGTCCAGTATTCAGTTCTCTTAATGAAGTCTTTGTGAAAAGTGAACACATTCAAAAAAATGTATCTTTTTTTGCTGAGAAGAGAGACTAACGACAAAATCTGAAAGATCCTGTGCCAAAATGACACTTTATCCATTTTTGGACTTATAGTAATTATATATTCTTCTGTCCTTTATATAATGAAATATATCCTCATTTTTAATGCATATGTTTAAAAAATCTGATACTACTAATTAATGATATATTCCAAAGATGCTTAAGACATGCTCATGAATTGCTCTTGAAAACTACCTAAAAAGTAAACAAGATGCCTTTTTTTAAAAAAACTGGAAAATACCTGAAACCCTGAAAAGTTATTGGAAAGGTATGGGAATAGTTTAGAAGTATGGAAAAATGCGACAATAGCATAACTGTATCAGAGAAATTTTGGAACAAAACTGACAAAGTTTACACCCAGAAGGAAAAGTATATACACTAATGTGAAAACCCCAAATCTCTTGCTTGCCAGAAAGGAGACAGGATGTTCTTTGGGACACATTTTGGCTCCAGGAAGCCAAGGACAATTCGGATGTGTGAAAAATCACATAGTTAAGTCACATTTGCAGGAATCACATGTCTATTTGTCCTGATGAGAGAGGCCAAGAGAGACGTTCACGATGAACAGAATGTACGGCGCTCACGGAATTGCCGTTTAGCTGTTGCTGTTGTTGTGAGAACATCAAAGTTCCCTTCTCATAACAACTTTCAGTGTTAATGCAGTGCTGTTAACTGTAGTTACACGTCCTGCACCAGATCCTGGAACTTAGTCTTCTTATAACTGAAAGTGGTACCCATTGACCTATACTCCCATTTCCCTCACCCGTAGGTCCTGACTATCACCTCTCTACTTTGTGTTTCTGAGTTCTTTGCTTTGTTTTGCTTAAAATCTTTGGTTTTGGCCTCACTGCACAGCGTGTGCGATCTTAGTCCCGTGACCAGGAACTGAACCTATGTCCCTGGCAGTGGAAGCTCAGAATCCTGAAAACTGGACTGCCAGGGAACTCCCTCAGTGGTTTTTGGACTTCACACGTAAGTGAGATCCTGGTGAATTTGTTTCTCTGTCTGACTTATTTCACTTAGTATAACATCCTCAGGGTCCAGCCACATTGTTGCAAATGACAGGATTTCCTTCTTTTCTTTTTCTGGATTAATAATTATACTCCAATTTCTTAAAAAAAGAAAATGAATTTAAAGCTTTAAAATTTTGCAAGAACCTATTACTTTTATGTGTGTGCATATATATATATTATGTACCTAAAGTCCTCAAGCACCAAGTCATCCTTTGTGCTACGTGCTTTGTTGTTGTTTAGTCTCTGAGTCTGACTCTTTTTCGACCCCATGGACTGTAGCCCTGCCAGGCTTGTCTGTCCATGGGATTCTCTAGGCAAGAATACTGGAGTGGGTTGCTGTTTCCTTCTCCAGGGAATCTTCCCAACCCAGGGATTGAACCTGAGTCTCCTGCATTGGCAGGCAGAATCTTTACTGACGAGCCATCAAGGAAACCCATGACCTACTTACAAAGGTCAAAAATACATTCAAGGAAAAAATTTAAATTAAGTAATTTACCATGTAGTAATTAGCATTTTAAGCATATGGCATCTTTAAGGTTCTTTGGCAGAAACTAATCATTTCTGTTTATTATTTAATTTCCCTCAAGTCTGAGTCAATCAACTATAAACTGGAATGATTCCATATTATTCTCTTCATGAAAATGGAGATTTCAGGTTGTCACTATGAACCCAATGGCTGGGTCAAGACCACGCTATGCCAGCACAGGCCACAGAATGAAGGCTTTGATGAAATTTGTGAAATATTCAGGACAATATTGGCAATATTTACAGGTGTAGTCCTCTAAAATTTTTCTAACATTTTTTAGTAGCTCAAGAAAAGATGGCTCCTAATGACTGTCTTTGCAGCAAAGTTACTGTCTACCATGAAACAGAGTCAACTCTGAAATATACATGAGATGGCTAAATTTACTGCCAAAATAGCAAGTCTCTCTGATGCTCATGTGTTTTGTTTTGTTTTTAAGGTTTTTTTTTTCCTTTTTAATGTGGACCATTGCTAAAGTTTCTATTGAATTTTCTGCAAGATTGCTTCTGCTTTATGTTTTGACTTTCTAGCTCCAAGTCACGTGAGATTTTGGCTCCCCGACCAGGGATCAAACCCGTGCATGCTCTGCATTGGAAGGCGAAGTCTTAATCACTGGACCACCAGGGAAGTTCCTGCTCAGAGGTTTTGATTTATCTTCTTGTAACTGCACTCATTCATGCCTCATATCTGATGAAATTAGTAAAATCATCAAGAAACAGAGGAAATAACTTAGAATTGGCTTAATCATCATGGAGATACTGCATTCCGAATAACTGGTGGTATAGTTTGGCCCCTTGGCCTGATTACTCTTGCATACAAGACAGAAAAGATGAAACAGATGAAGATAAAGATGATTAATTCTTTCAAATCATGATTCAGAGAAGAATATGAATGATGTCTTCCTCCAAGTCTGTGTTCCTATTTAGAATTATACTTTGATGAACAGTGCTCGAAAAAGCTTGAAATTAAGTTGTCAGAGTCATATCATGATTGCTTGCTCATAAAAGAAAAAAAATGTGATGAACAGATACAAGAATTTTTAAGTTTGTTCTACAAAGAATTTTAACTAAGTGAGATCAGATTATTAACCTTTAGTCTCCCCCTCCCCGTTTTTTAAAGGCTTTATTTTTGGCTGTACAGGGGCTGTGTTGCTGTGTAGGGGCTACTGTCTAGTGACGCGTGGGCTTCTCATTGTGGTGGCTCCTCTGGGTGCAGAGCATGGGCTGTAGGGCACACAGGCCTTCAGTAGTTGTAGTGTATGGGCTTAGTTGCTCTGCGGCATGAGAAATCTTCCTAGACCAGGGATTGAACCGGTGTCTCCTGCATGGGCAGGCAGATTCTTAACTACTGAGCTACAAGGGAAGCCTAGTCTCCCCTTTTTGAGTGTCACATATTACAGAAACATTGTTAGGTTCTGTCTGTAGATTTGTGGATGGTTCTTGGACATGTCATTCCAGTGCAAAAATGTGATGCGAGCTATGAGACGGGCAACAGCTTTCTAAAATATTTGGACATCATTTTGTGGCTAACTGTCAGAGGAAAATACTCATAATCACAAACCTCCACCAGTGAATTCATTAGCTTTGGAAGAATCACTGTGCTCAGGTACCCAGGGGTCACCAGGCACTCCTCTGTGGGGTTTCTGTCCTTTTGGAAGGTGGTTAGACATGGTATCTGCCCACAGTTACACCCAGTTTGTATGAGTTTCTAATAGATACTGGTCATTAACCCCTTACCTGGTGGCTCAGATGGCAAGGAGTCCACCTGTAATGCAGGAGACCCAAGTTTGATCCCTGGGTCGGGAAGATCCCCTGGAGAAGGGAATGGCAACCCACTCCAGTATTCTTGCCTGGAGAACCCCATGGACAGAGGAGCCTGGTGGGCTATAGTCCATGGGTCACAAAGAGCAGGGCACGACTAAGCCGCTAACACTTTCACTTTCACCCCTCTACCAGATTGATGGCTTGCAAATATTTTCTACCTTTCCTTGGGTTGCACTTTCATTTTTAAAAATTGTTTCTTTTGCTGTCCAGAAGCTTTTCAATTTGATGCAGACCACTTGTTTAATTTTGCTTTTGTTGTTAGCGCTTTTTGTGTTGTTCCAAAAAAATCATTGTCAAGACCAATGACAAGGCACTTTTCCCCTGTGTTTTCTTCTACAAGTTTTTCAGTATCACTAAGTCAATTTTTGTGAGTGGTGTAAGATAGGATCCAAGTTCATTTTTATGCATGTGGTTATCTGGTTTTCCAGGCATCTCATGTTGAACAGGCTGGAACGGGATAGTTTTAACAACTGCAGCAAGCTCTGGGCTGCAGGGTGGTCCCCAGTCATCCAGTACCTGGGATGACTTGGGGAAGGGGGAGTATTGGTTTGGTGGGTGAGAGTTTGATACAAGAGATGGTTGGGGTGTGAGCTCTGCCTGGTTGGTTTCTATACCAAAGGCAGGCTTACAGGGGGGTCCTTTGCTGTCTCTATCTTTGAGGGGGTAGTCCCTCCAGGGTAAGCAAAGCTCAAATTCCAGAGCATCAAAAATACAGGAAAGGACTTCCTTGGTGGCTGAGTGGTAAAGAATCCCCCTGCCAGTGCAGGAGATATGGGTTCAATCCCTGATCCAGGAAGACCTCACATGCCATGGACCAACTAAGCCCAGGCACCACAACTACTGAGCCTGTGCTTTAGAGCCAACGAGCTGAAACTAGTGATCCTTTGAGCATGAACAGTCTGTGCTCTGCAACAGGAGAAGCCACGGCAATGGGAAGCCTGTGTACTGCAGCTAGAGAAAAGCCTCTGCAGCCATGAAGACCCTGCACAGCCAATAAATAAATAAAATTTAAAATTATTAAAAAACAGAAAACATTTTTTTCACAGGTTTATTGGCTCAGTTCTTTCTTCTATTCATTTTCTTAGTTTATTTTTATACTGATTTACAAAACATTTCATGCAAAGATGGGCACAATAAAGGACAGAAATGGTATGGACCTAATAGAATCAGAAGATATTAAGAAGAGGTGGCAAGAATATACAGAAGAACTACACAAAAAAGCTCTTCATGACCCAGATAATCATGATGGTGTGATCACTCACACTCACCTAGAGCCAGACATCCTGGAATGTGAAGTCAAGTGGGCCTTAGGAAGCATCACTAAGAACAAAGCTAGTTGAGGTGATGGAATTCCAGTTGAGCTATTTCAAATCCTGAAAGATAATACTGTGAAAGTGCTGCACTCAATATGCCAGCAAATTTGGAAAACTCAGCAGTGGCCACAGGAATGGAAAAGGTCAGTTTTCATTCCAATCCCTAAGAAAGGCAATGCCAAAGAATGCTCAGACTACCACACAATTGCACTCATCTCACACGCTAGCAAAGTAATGCTCACAATTCTCCAAGCCAGGCTTCAGCAATACGTGAACCATGAACTTCCAGATGTTCAAGCTGGTTTTAGAAAAGGCAGAGGAACCAGAGATCAAATTGCCAACATCTGCTGGATCATCAAAAAAGCAAGAGAGTTCCAGAAAAACATCTATTTCTGCTTTATTGACTACACCAAAGCCTTCAACTGTGTGGATCACAATAAACTGTGGAAAATTCTGAAAGAGATAAGAATACCAGACCACCTGACCTGCCTCTTGAGAAACGTGTATGAAGGTCAGGAAGCAACAGTTAGAACTGGACATGGAACAACAGACTGGTTCCAAATAGGAAAAGGAGTATGTCAAGGCTGTATTTTGTCACCCTGCTTATTTAACTTATATGCAGAGTACATCATGAGAAACGCTGGACTGAATGAAGCACAAGCTGGAATCAAGATTTCCAGGAGAAATATCAATAACCTCAGATATGCAGATGACACCACCCTTATGGCAGAAGCTGAAGAAGAACTAAAGAGCCTCTTTATGAAAGTGAAAGAGGAGAGTCAAAAAGTTGGCTTAAAGTTCAACATTCAGAAAACAAAGATCATGGCATCTGGTCCCATCACCTCATGGCAAACAGATGGGGAAACAGTGGAAACAGTGACAGACTTTATTTTGGGGGGCTCCAAAATCACTGCAGATGGTGACTGCTGCCATGAAATTAAAAGACACTTGCTCCTTGGAAGAAAAGTTATGACCAACCTAGACAGCATGTTAAAAAGCAGAGATATTACTTTGCCAACAAAGGTCCATCTAGTCAAAGCTATGGTTTTTCCAGTGGTCATGTATGGATGTGAGAATTGGACTATAAAGAAAGCTGAGTGCTGAAGCATTGATGCCTTTGAACTGTGGTGTTGGAGAAGACTGTTGAGAGTCCCTTGGACTGCAAGGAGATCCAACCAGTCCATCCTAAAGGAAATCATTCCTGAATGTTCATTGGAAGGACTGATGTTGAAGCTGAAACTCTTAACACTTTGGCCACCTGATTCAAAGAGCTGACTCATTGGAAAAGACCCTGATGCTAGGAAAGATTGAAGGCAGAAGGAGAGGGGGACAGCAGAGGATGAGATGGTTGGATGGTATCACTGAATCATTGGACATGAGTTTGAGTAAACCCTGGGAGTTTGAGATGGACAGGGAGGCCTGGTGTGCTGCAGTCCATGGGGTCACAAAGAGTCAGACAAGATTGAGTGACTGAACTGAACTGACTGAAACAAGTTCTTCAGATGTATATGCAATGACCATTATGTTTGCTGAAAATATTTTCTCAGTATGAGCTTAGGTTTCCTTACAGTCCTAAAAAGACACTAAAAACAGCACAGGAGAGAAGAATCAATGTTTCATAAAATTCTAATTTCTTAACTGGCTTACAAATTGAGATATCAGGTGAGTGGTTAAATACCCCACAATTTCTAATTTCTTTGTTTTGAAGAATACATGTTTTGAAACTGACAGCAATATGCTCCTAGAAAATACAATATAGGCATGACATTTGCTTTGAAATATTTTAGGATGGTTTCAGACAACAATTTCTAGTCATTTTTGCTTTGAGGTTTCCATCCTGGTCATTTCCCCCCTCTTCAGAGAGTGGTGGCAGAAATAGGAGTAAGTATTTCTATCTGGTAGTGAGCTCTCAAGATGATTTTCACTGGTTTCCAAGAGTAATGAAAAAGACAAGACATGAATGATTAAAAGGGTGAGTGTTCCTTTCTTCCGTCAGCCTCATCAGTCAGCAGTTGGCTTTGAAGCATCTTCGTCCAATTGTCTGGAACCCCACTGTCAGGCCTCAGGCTCTGGCCTTCAGTTCCTCTCCAACATTGCTTTGAAAGTGTGTTTTTCTCCCTACGTCACACAGATGAAGCCTTCGATTTTCTGCTTCCCTTTTTCAGCAGAAGTTGGCACCGCTCATTGACACAGCAGTTCACAGGCCTCTCTCTCTCTTCCATCTTGGACTAGTCTTGAGTGCAGAGCGCACAGCTCAGCAATTAAATGGTCTTTTCAGATTTTGGTGTGCCAGTTGGAGAGCAGGAAAGGCTGGTTCCTACTGCTCAGCTCATTAGTGGAATATAGATTCTCCAAGTGAGCCAGCAGGGTGTGTGTTAGTCTCTGAGTCGTGTCTGACTCTTTGCGACCCCATGGACTGTAGCCCACCAGGCTCCTCTGTCCATGGTATTCCCCAGGCCAGAAAACTGAAGTGGGTTGCCATTCCCTTCTCCAGGGGGCTCTTTCCAACCCAGGGATTGAACCCGGGTCTCCTGCATTGCAGGCAGATTCTTTACTATCTGAACCACCAGAGAAGCTCCCAAGGGGCGGGGAGGGTTAGGAGCAGGAAATCAGGTGATTAAGAAGGCAAGTTTTCCTCTATGAAATAAGATAATTCTGTTGATGTGACCAGAGGAGTTCTGTGGAGAGCACAATGTAGGCATCCTGGAAGGTCTTTCAAGAGCTTAAGAACAGCACTTTTGAAGAAGAAAACTTGAAAATCCCTATTCACAAGCAAGGTTTCATCAGACCATGAAAACGTGACCATGTGTTCAAAGATACACCTTTACTTTGCTCACACATTAGCATGCCAAGTTGAGGAGCATCTTAAGTCACAGTGAGAAGGAAGATAAAATCAAGCGCTTGTCTCTACCAGAGTTCTGTTTCCCTCCTGCTGTCTAAAATCCTCTAGATATATCCTCTGAGTATCATGTCTTCCATGAACAGTTTTCTGATACCTGATAATCTGTCTTCAAATCCTTTCTCAAACAAAACTTACATACATTTTCATTATATGTTAAATAATGGGGTTATTTATTGACTGTATCCCATGCTGACCTGCAAATTACAAGAGAGCATGACAATCAGTAAATATTTGTTGACTGAAAGAAATGATGAATGAATCAATGGTGAGTAAATGCTTTACCTAATATAGGGGAAAATAATCGCTCTCATAGCTACTGAGCAAATTCCCTTTCCTTCAGTCTGTAGAGGAGTGACATTAAGAGTGTCCTGGAATTTCCGAGAAAATGCAATCCCCCTAAAAATTGCTACATGGTTTATAATGAGCAAGGCACAGGCTCTAATTCACATTCTGCCCATAATGATTCTACAACCTTGGTTTCCAGCAGCCTTGCTGGGTCTTTGCAATCTTGTCTATGACATTTTGGTCAATAATTTTGCCCAAAAAAGCTTAACTCATTAACTTGGATTAATAATTTGTATAATCATGTTTTAGGTCTACTATGTCCTTCTTTCTGTGTCCCCATCCTAATCTGAATGGGTGGGTTTCTTGCCAGGGTTCAGCTAATAATTCCCTAAGAGCTGCCTGTTTATTTAGTTCTTGTAGTGTGACTTCTATCTCTCTATGATATTACATTATAGTTCAGAGAAACTCTACACAGTTATATGTCTTCAATTAGCTGGAACTTGCTGATGCTAAAGCTTTAAAATTTTGTCCAAATTCCTGACATTCCACGTCAATCGATTCACAACTAACTAAAGATTGAAAAAGAAAGAAAAAATAAAATAAAAAGAAAACCATGAGGAAGGTTGTATTTAAAGAAATTCTGCCTTATAATGGGTATATTTGTAGTGTTAGTTTTGTAATATGACTGATGCTTAACTCATTGACTTGGAATCTTACGTTTTCGAGAAATTTTTAGTCTTTCCTCCACATAGTATTTACTATGCATTACTTCTATAACCTAAATATTTTCTAGCTCAACCTCATGTTTCACCCCCTACCCCAGGTACCATCTTTTTAGAGAGGCTCACTCCACTGATGGCCTTCTACTCATCACTCCCACCATCCACACATGAGTCCCCAAAGTGTGCCCTGCATTTTAGCTTAGCATTTATCACCGTCTTGTATGCTAGAGACTTTTAGTACAGGAAGAAAGAAAATAAACCTAATAGATAAAGTCTGTAGCATTCAAAAGTGAAGTGAACTAGAATGTAAGCCCTGCAAAAATGTAATTATTCATTGTCTTTGTTATTTTTGTCTCACAATGCATCTTAGTTCCTAGGGAAAAAGTACCTGACGCATAGCAGGCATGTGATAAATACTTGTTTAAATGAATACATTTTAACTTCTAAAAGAAGCATGTTCTTTTTTTTTTTTTTTTTTTTAATAATGTAGCCATTCTAGGGGGAAAGTACAAGAATTTTGCAAGTTTTCAGTTAGAAAACAATCAAGTAGAGGAAGGTGAGTCTCATCCTAATAAATTGCTCAAGTAGTCAATCAGCAAGCATTGTTTGAATCCACTTTGGAATAATCACTTTGCCAAGGCTTCTACAAGGGGTACAGAAGAATTTCTTAAATTAACTACTTGTACTCTAGTTGAGGACACAAAAGCAACAGATTTGAGAGGATTCGCACACATTGTCAGCTATTGTATAATTGTCTGGCTCAGACAAGTATATTGATTAAATTCAGAGAACAGAATGAGAGCAGCAGGTGTTAAGATTTGACTTGAGCCTTGGCATCTGGGTAAAACTTGTACGAACCTTGAATCCTCACTATGATGTTACAGGGTAGGAATTGTTCACCTTTATGAACAATGTTACATGGAGCCCCAAAGGGGTTAGGTAATGAGTTCAAGCCTACAAAAGTAGTCAGTGGTGAAGCCAGGCTTTAAATCTATCTCCTTAATATGAGATAGTAGACTTGGGCTAAATCAGAGAGGCTCTGTTGAGAAACAGAGACCCGCGGGAATTTTCCTGGTGGATGAGTTCCATGAGAAAAGAGATACTAAAGGTGTCAGATTAGTGAGAGATACTTGCAATATGGTATTATAAGGTAATTATTTTAAATAATTAAGTTGCTTGTTTTTAAATTTATTTTTAATTGAATGATAATTGCTTTACTATATCGTATTGGTTTCTACCATACATCAACATGCATCAGCCATAAGTATACATATGTCCCCTCCCTCCTGAACCTCTCTCCCACTTCCTACCCCATCCCACCCCTCTAGGTTGTCACAGAGCCCTGGTTTGAGCTCCCGGAGTCATACAGAAAAAAATAATCAAGTTGTTTATTGTTATGCATTAAATTGGGCTTCCCATGTGGCTCAGATCATAAAGAGGCCACCTGCAATCAGGAGACCAGGATTCAACCCCTGGGTCAGGAAGATTCCCTGGGGATATCCACTCCAATATTCTCGCCTGGAAAATTGCATAGACAGAGGAGCCTGGTGGGCAACCAGGGGCTTGGAAAGACTCAGACACGACTTAGCAACTAACACTTTCACATGCATTAAGTTCATCCAATTTAGTACTTTATTTTATGGTAAATGATAACACAGGAATTAGACAAGACTGAGGGGGTATGGCTGCCTGGGCATAGGGGATGAAATAAGATCACTCGGAAATGACCCTATATTTTGAACCTAGGTCCCTAGGATAATGATGCTACTGTTGTAGAGACAGGAAAATACAGAGAAGCAGCTAGGTACGTGTGGGTGGAGGAGAAGATAAATTCACTTAATATTGTGGAACTAAAAATTGCTTCATCTATTTTGGCTATTTTGGGTCTTTTGAGGTTCCATATATATTTTAGGATGGTTTTCTCTTTTGCTCATATAATTGGAAGAATAAAAATAAACTAATGCTACTGAATGCTACTAATGTTACTGAAAATCAAATTCTAAAGGAAAAGTAAAATGAAGTAAGATAAGAACTTTGTGAATGTCTCTCATAGCAGAAGCCAGGGTGAGGGTCCAGTGACTATAGCTTCTTATCAAAACAGACTCTAGTTTGTTGCTAGGACTTTAAACTGCCTTCAGAGTGTGTCATCGCTCTGTCATCATCATCAACATCATTACTTGGAAAAGCCTGATTGCAAGGCTGCCATCTAGTTAATGAGGCAATGTGTTGAGTTCACAAGAGGGTAAATAATTAAAAAGGAGAAGAGAGCAGCAGAGGATGAAATGATTAGATAGCATCACCAACTCAATGGACATGGACTTAAGCAAACCCTGGGAGACAGTGAAGGACAGGGAAGCCTGGAGTGCTCTAGTCCATGGGGTCACAACGAGTCGGATACAACTTAGCAACTGAACAATAACAAGGAATTTAAGATAGCAAAATTTTGGACACATGATATAATAAAATCATCTTTTTTTCTCTGTATTTAGAAACATCTTTGGAAATGTAAACACTAGAGCAAATCCTTAAGTGTGGCTTAGTTGCCTTTGATGAGAATATTGGACTATGAAATTGCACAGGAGGTACCCAGGGCGGCCCACATGGTGTTTCTCTCAGAAACTCTTTCTGGTTTAGTGTTGTCCACGCCCTGGTTCTGTAACTTCTCTAGCCCTCTGTTCCCATGAGATTAGCAATTTTGCAGAAGAAGCCTTAACATGTGAGCAAAGGAAAGGAATAAAACTCCACGAGGGCAAAGCCATGACATGACTGTACAGCACATGCTAAAACCAACAGCAGAGCCAATGGGGGACACAGCCCTTAATTATTTTTTCCAGATTTTTTAAGGTCCACTCCCTTAGGGGCTTCCCAAGTGGCTCAGTAGTAAAGAATCTACCTGCCAATGCAGGAGACGCAAGAGACACAGGTTCAATCCCCTGGGAAAGGGAATGGCAACCCACTCCAGTGTTCTTGCTTTAAGTACTTCTGGTAAGAACTGTATCCCAGCCATTGCAGAAAATAATAATAATAATAATAATTTTTTTGTTTGTTTTTTTAAAAATTTCTTTTATTCTTATATTAGTATCATTTACTTCACTATGTGTTTAGCATATATTGTAGTCAGTTATTTTCAAGTTGTCTATTTGTGAAGGCCTAAACAGACAATGGCATCACCAGCTCGATAGACATGAGTCTGAGCAAGCTCCATGAGTTGGTGATGGATAGGGAAGCCTGGTGTGCTTCAGACCATGGGGTCACGAAGAGTCGGACACAACTGAGTGACTGAACTGAACTGAAACACACAATTGCTGCCAAATCAGACGATTTTATGAACCTCAGGCTGCAAAGAAAGAAAGCATAACTCCTGGAATCTCTAGCCTCTGGATTGTCAACCATTGCATCATAGGCCAAAGCCAGGTTGAATTGAAAGCGGTACAATCAGTGCATCTAATCAGTGAGCAGCCCTTGGAAGAAAGTTACAAAGGAGTTTTTGGAAGTAAGGCAGGAGCGGTCATGTGGGGAACAGGTTGCTGAATAGAAATTCATCTTTCTGGTTGTAGTGTTGGTAGCACAAAACAGGAGGTAAAGCTCCCCTGAGGAGACATCGAAATCCGACTCAGGCTTAATGCTACTCTTTTTGACAATGTTAGCTATTATATAGCCTGAGTCTCAATACAATTTTCTGTGTTTAGGTATGTGTACTGTGCTCAGCCTCAGTCGTGTCCAACACTTTGTGACCCTACGGACTGTAGCCTGCCAGGCTTCTACATCCATGGGATTTTCCAGGCAAGAATACAGTTTCCATGATGCAGACAAGGAGTACTGAGATTTAAAATAGTCGGGTTTCAATTAGGTTAGTACCTACGCCAGGGGCTAGATTCCAGGTCTCTTGAATAGTAGCCCAGCATTCTTCTGTATACCAATGTTCGAAATTTGATTGAAGACGTAGTACAAGAATGACAGGATGGGTCAGGGTGGCATAGCCCTGTTCTGGCTCACAGGGACAGAATGAAGGTGAAGACTAGGAAACAAAGCTGTTCACTTGTTCAAAAATTACCGCAAACATTTATTGAGCATTTTCTATGGTGAGCGCCTGTTGGAGCCTCCATTTGAATCATGAGGCTTTGGGCTTCTAAAGGATTTGTCATTTGGTCTGGTAAAAAGAGTCCATTAAAAAGGCCACTAACCAAATTATCCAAGTGTTAAATGAGAAGTACAGTAAGAGGGTCCATGAGGTTGCACTAAAGACCCTAAAGAGAGTAGATGATGCCTTGAAGGGTGTATGGAAGGTGGACAGGGGGATTTCTCTTGTGCTGCAGTGGTTAGGAATCTACATTCCAATGCAGGGGATGTGGGTTCCATCCCTGGTTGGGGAACTAAGATCCTACATGCAAGAAGCAACAAGGCCCGCCCCACAACTGCCAAACCTGTGCCCCACAATAAAGACCTAGTGCAGCCAAAATTAAAAAAGAAAAACAATAGAAGGCAGTCAGGAGAGAGAATCTGCAGGTGGGGGTGAGATTCCCAAGGCGAGGATAGTTTTTGCTCGAAGCTGGAAAGGGAACAGTCTTGGTGTTAAACATGACCTAGCCAGTTTGCTTAAAGCAGTTACTCTAGATTTCAGTACAGAATTTTAGAAACCTGAGTGAATGAAGTACTGTTGTCAACCAGCCTTAATTTCCTGGATAATTTAATCAAATATCTTTATTCTATGCTGTATAAACAGTGTCACTCCCTAACAAAGTCTAATAAGCCTTTCTTTTGATAATTAATAATGATCTACTTGAAACTAAATGTTACCAGGATTGCTGGTTTTGCAAAAGTGACTAGTGGAAAAAAATCATTTGTCACAGGACATTGTAATAATACACACTGAAGTGCTCTCAGGATTTTAATACCCCTAAAGTAGTATAAGTCACACTTTAAAACAAACTCAAAAGTGAATACAAAGTGGGGGGAGAGGGGTGGTGTAGGAGGACAGTATAGATGCTCACACTGGCTACTACCAGCCAGGAGCATCGCATGCATGTTTTTCTTTCTGAGGTTTTCATTCCTAAATTTTGCTTTAACTTATCTCTGAATTGCTCCAAATACACCCAGTGTTAACTATGCACAACCCTTGGGTGCACACCAATTTATGGTACTCAATTTGTTATTCTGTGTATTTCCTATGTCGGGGTCCCCAACTTTTGGGCTGGTGGAGCATTTAAAAACAAACATAAAAAGAATACAAACTAACTCTAGGATAATGGTGAACTATAGGTAGGGAGAGAGGAAAGAGATGTAGGGTTAGCATTTATTTAGATAATATTTATATCTTAAAATTGAAGTCAAATATGATAAAAAGTTATCTTCACATGTATAATTTAATATGTATTATATTGCTATATATATGAAAAATAGCCTAATAATAAAATAGATATGAAATATTGGGCTCATGCCCAAACATGAAATCATTCAATGTCATTATATCTTTTCCTCCTGCAAAACTTCCTAGTTAATATTCCCTTTTATTCTAAGCTTCAGTATGTGCTTATTCCCATTAGAAGTTAACTGATTTTCCTCGTAATATCCACACTTGAATTTAAGATCCTTTTATGTTTCTATTCTCTACCCCAAAGGAGATGAGGAGAGTGGTGGGTCTAGGTAAGAACGATGAATTTGAAGAACCTGATCACCAGAATGGAAAAGGCCTGTGAGAGTTCTAAAAAAGAAGTTTAATAGTTGGAGGTATAGAGAAGTAGGTTTGGAAGAGAAAGGGTATTTCAGAGAAGAGATTATTTTTTTATTACTGTTTTTGTTCTTAAGCAAAATTATTGAGGTGGGTGAACTGATGATTCATCTTGATATAATAGATCAAAGCAAAACACGACATAGATATCCAAGGCTCTTGGTGTTTGAATTTTGATGAACAGACTGTAATTCTTATAAGTATGGAAGATTTTAGATATTTCCTGATGACTGGATGTTTAAACATAGTGAATTAATTGCTTTGCAGAATAAATTAGGGTTAAAATTGTTATCTAAAAATGTTTTTTCCATAAAAGTGGAAATTTACAACTTACTGTAAGAATTTATCAGAAAAGTTCTTTCTAAACAGTGTCAGAGAAAAAATTTATTCTGTGTCCTTCTCCTTTTACTGTGTACAGCATTTAATGAATTAGTATTTGAACATTTCAATGAAAGATATATATGGTCATGTGTATTATTCAGATCTTGTTTGCAATTTATCAGTTTGTAAAATTGATATTTATACAGCATTTAAGCATATTTTAGCTTGAAAGATTCATTTTTGTGGAATTGGTTGTCAGCCCAGCAAGGGTGCTATGAGGCTTTCTCTCGGATACATTAATAAATACAAGGGGAAGGAAAAAAATTCATGACTGTAATTGCAGTGTCAGGACATTCTGGCTCACATAGAGTAAAACATTAAAATAAACATGAAAGCAATAAATGAAAGCAATAAATGAAAGCAAAAACATCCTAGATATCAGGATTCTAGTCAATAAATATTTTCAGAGTAGCATAAGAAAACTACTATTTTCAACACATATAAATCTGCTTGATAAATACACTCAAGGGTTCAATTTTAAAGTTCAAAGGAAAAATAAATTTTTAAGGATAATCAAGCCACACGATGATTTTATAAACTTGAAACCCAGGGGGAAAATTAATTCTTCAATGATTAGAATGTGTAGGGGAAGAAAAATCTCTTTCCTTTTACCCTCCTGGGTTCTTCAGTCGGGGCCCTGCAAATTAGACAGACAAAAGACAGATTAAGAAGAGAAAAACAAGTTTATGAATGATGCAGCGTGCATACATGCAGAGACCTCAGTGATGAAAAACACAGAAGGGTGGTTAGAACTGAGCTCCTATAACATCTTAACAAAGACCTATACGTTTGTGGAGAGGTGACAGGACAAAGGAAAACATTTTCAGCTTCCAAGGGTGTCAAACTGAGGGCAGATAAATATGGGGAGAACTTTTGGAGTGAGGTCTGTGCTGGTGCATCTCTGCAAAGGGGATTTGTGGCAGATAGTATGATAGCTCAGAATTTTCTGCTTTTAGTCTGATAAAGGAAGTTTAAAAAGTTTTCTTTTTTTCTGTTAACTTTTGGCCACATGGCACTCCCTGCGGGACCTTGGTTCCCAGCCCAGGGGTGGAACCCATGCCACCTGCAGGGGAAGTGCAGAATCTTACTCACTGGCCCACCAGGAATGTCCCCGAAGTTATCTTTCTGCATCTCTTGACTCTCAAATGTCTTCAGCTAAAAATAATCCATATGCCATCTCTTTCACACATGGTAATGTGTATGTTTCAATGCTGCTCTCTCAATTCATCCCACCCTCTCCTTCCCCCACTGTGTCCACAAGTCTGTTCTCTATGTCTGGGTCTAATGGCAAGTTGCTATAAGACACCGGGCACTTAGCCTGGTGCTCTGCGACAACCTAGAGGGGTGGGATGGGGTGGGAGGTGGGAGGGAGGTTCAAGAGGGAGGGGACATATGTATGCATATGGCTGATTCATGGTGATGTAGGGGACGACAGAGGATGAGATGGCTGGATGGCATCACTGACTCGATGGGCATGAGTTTGAGTAAACTTCGGGAGCTGGTGATGGACAGGGAGGCCTGGCGTGCTGCGATTCATGGGGTCGCAAAGAGTCGGACACAACTGAGCGCCTGAACTGAACTGAACTGATGGCAGAAACCAATATGATATTGTAAAGCAATTATCCTTCAATTAAAAATAAATTTTGAAAAGATAATCCATATGCCAAAGTAGCATATTTTGAGGTGGCATATTTTGATTTCATAAAAATGCCTTTAAATCAGTTTGAATCCTAACATTGACTATAATATCTACCCTTAGCCTAATATGAATCCTAATGCTATGAAATGATATTTGCCAATTATTATGCTTCCTCCTATGGACTGTAGTCTGCCAGGCTCCTCTATCCATGGGATTCTCCAGGCAAAAATACTGGAGTGGGTTGCCAGTCCCTTCTCCAGGGGATCTTCCCAAACCAGTGATCGAACCCGAGTCTCCCAAAAATAGAAGTCCTCTATAATAATATATGTCTTACAACATTTTTGGTGTTATGTCCTTCAAATTCTGCAGCCATGCTTGAGGTCAAGGACACATTCATTGGAAGGAGTGTTGATGCTCTGTTTCAATGGTAGACACTTGGGGGGATTGAGACTTTCAATAATGCTCCAAAAATGCTCGCTCTCAATGCGTCCCTCCCACTGACCCCATCCCTCAGGGACCAGCACGTACTTCAGATATACCACTGGAGCCCTGCCCTTGACTGCAGTGGAGACTCAAGAAGGTGGAAAGGGTGCTCCCCTGTGAGAGAGACCACACAAGAAAGACAGGACCTTTAGGAGGACCTCTGAAATCATGCCGCCACTGGCAGCTTCCCACTTTGCCCATGAACACTGTTTGCAAAATGAACACATCCTTTTTCAGAACCACAATTGACCTCTCAAGAAGTGATTTCACATGTCCAAGACAGGAGTAATTGTTTTCCCTGTTGGCTATGTATCTGAGGATTGACATTTCAAAGCTCTGACCCACAGTGTCTCGAGTATCTTCAAGTAATGCTTTTACATGCCATCAGCAGAGTTCTCTTTCCTTGGAACCTAATCTCCAGTGGTGCTTGGTGGTCTTTAATCATGAATGGCAGATGATGGCCACCAGGCCCTCACCAGGCACTCTGCCTAACTCATCTACCCTGATAACTGTACTTCACTCGTGCTGGGAGCTGGGAGCTAAGTGAAGCCAATTAGTTTTCCAAATAATTGGCCTGAATGAAATTTTCCATCTACATTGCATTTAATAGAAATAAATCCCCCTTTCTTTGCACCACCGAAGACTTTTATTTTTATTTCTATTATAGCATTTCTGTTATTCTGTCTTAAATCATATCAAGCTGTTTTCAAAGCTACCTCATCAGTTCCTCAAAGGTAGGTATGTTTCTTATTCATTTTTTCCCCCAACACCTGGAATATGGTAGCTGTTATATATTAAATGTTGTTCAAATGTTGTGTCATAAAAGAAATAACTTTCATCTTAAGATAGAGCAAGATAATGTGAGGGGCTCTTGGTGTGCATGTGGTGTTATATGGAGATGAATTTAAAATTCAAGTGTTTTAAGAATAAAATCAGAAGGCATTCTCACTGCCTATAGAGGAGAGAGGATTTGAATGAGATGAGCTGTCAGCGGGGAAGACTTCTCTGATTGTTCTTTACACTGGAAACAAACAAGTGCCGGAAACATTCCAGTGAGAGCATCTGAGTGGTGGCCCCGACAGAGCCGCTTTCAAAGCAGAAAGAAGATTTTCTCAGGTTGAGCTGAGCTTCCTTGAAGAGCTCCAGGTAGCAAGACCTCTGGACTCACTTCAGCATTGCTCTTTCAAGGGGAGGATGTTACTGTGTAATAGGAGCTGATGAAATGGTTGGATGGCATCACTGACTCAGTGCACGTGAATCTGAGCAAACTCCGGGAGATGGTGAAGGACAGGGAAGCCTGGTGTGCTGCAGTCCATGGGGTTGCAGAGTCAGACACGACTTAGTAACTGAACAATGACAACAAAGATAGACAGATCCCGGAAGGGGCAAGGATTCCACTTGGCTCAGACTCAAAGCTTGAATCAATTTAAACTGAAGAGAACAACTCGGCTTAGCCAGACCACGTGACGAGTGGATACTAGGGGCTGCGTTCTCCGCCTGCTCTGCTGTTTCAATTCCCTGTGCTGAACAAACACCTCCATGTCTTTGCTCCTGTGGTGTTTTATTCATTTTCCTTTGCTTACATTGTCAAGCTTCCTTCTGGAAAATGCTAATCTCATGGGGACAGAGAGGCTAGAGACATTTCATAACCAAGGGAGTGGACAGGGCTGAGCAGGACTGGACTTGAAAGAAGTCAAGGGTCTTTTTCCCCTCAGCCCCCTCTCTCAACCAGGAAGAAAGAAGTGCCCAGAGACACGTGGCCTGGGCTGCCTTACGTCTCAGTGGTAACAAAGCCCAGTCTTCACTGAATTAATGTAAGTTGACTTTTTAAAAATATCAATTTTTATTTTTATTAAAGTCAGTAGGGCTTCCCTGATGGCTCAGACGGTAAAGAATCTGCCTGTGATTCAGGAGACCCGGGTTCGATCCCTGGGTTGGGAAGATCCCCTGAAGGAAGGCATGGCAATCCCTGTAGATAAATACCTGGTCGTGTCAACTTTAAACTTCTGTGGGTAAGTGAAAATTTACCATGTTAAAAAATATTTTCTTAGCCCCACACTGTTTCATATACATGTTTTATATGTTTCAATGTTTCATGTACATTTAGCAGAAGGAAAGAAGAAAAATTTCAAAATGTTTGGTTGTTTTTGACGAAGCTTTTTCAAAGCTTTAAATATTACTTTAAATAGCTTTTTATCACCCCTTTTCCATTTTCATAATATCTCACTTCATTTCCCAACAAGTCAGATGATTTTCTACATTTGCCTAGAACTAAAAACTCAGCTTAAAATTTCCAGGGACCTCTACATTCTTGCAAGTGCCAAGGTCAAGAATATTCAAAGGGTCTTGCTCTTGGTGTTTTTGCCTCTAATTAACCTGCTTTTGTCGGTTCAAGGAAAAATCTCAAAGACCTTATACAGGTTCCCCTTTCCTTTCAAATCAGCTGCGTGATTGCTTGCAAGTAACACTTGTTTTGCAAACTGGCTGCAAAAGCTTTCTGTGCAAATGATGACAAACCAAACCTGGATCTCTCGAGGCAGATTTTAGACTCTTACTTTAGACTCTTATGTTGATTGTTTGTTCCGAAATTGGTATACTGGAAGCAGCTCAAGAAGAGAATGCTATTGGGCAAAGTTCTTGCTCAGGAAGGTTCTTGACCTTTGGTTACAGAAAGGACCTCTCTGGAGCCCAGAGTGGTTTTGTCAGAGATAAACAAAGTGGATGTTATTTAAGGTGGTGAAAATGCTTTCTTGTCCCTACTGACAGTTGGGGAAGAGTGGAGCTCTGTTCCGATTTGTGTAGAGTGATGGGGTGGTGTTGTTTTTCTTTTAATTTTTTAAAAATTTATTTTTAATTATTTAATAATAGCAATTAAATAAAGCGATTTAATCCCTTTACACTATTGGTTTGCTTTCTGCCTTACATCAACTTGAATTAGCCATAGGTATACATATGTCCCTTCCCTCTTGACTCTCCCTCCCACCTCCCACCCTTTCCCACCATCTAGGTTGTTCCCTTTGTGAGTTCCCTGAATCATACAGCAAATTTCCATTGGCTATCCTGTTATGCAAAGTGAAGTAACTCAGAAAGAGAAAAACAAATATCATGTATTAGTGAATATATGTGGACTCTAGAAAGATGGTACTGATGAACCTGTCGGCAGAGCAGCAATGAAGATGAAGAGGTAGGGAACAGACTTGTGGAGACGGGGTGTTTTAAAGGGAGGATGAGAGAGTGAGCGGGGCCAGGGGGCCAGGGGGCCTCAGCAGAGGAAGGAAACATCCAAAGTCTTGGTCGATGTCACTGCCATCCGGCAGTGTGTCTGCTAGCTGACGGCTGAGAAAGTGAGGAATTTATTCTCCCACTCAGACTGGGAGACTGAGGACCTAGCCTTCCTGATTTTTTCAAAGAATGGCTTTCGGGTCCTCGAGAAAGGCACTTCTGAGCTGTAGGAGTTGAATACGCGTCTGAAAAAGACAGAAGGATTCACAACTGTAAACCCTTTTTAGTGAAAGATGCAAGGAAAAGGAGGTCAAGGGCCACGTGTTAGCTAACACACAAAATAAATTCCATTGACAGCCCAGAGCATCTCCAGATAGGAGCTCAGAAGGGGCTGGGTTTTATCAGAGCTGCAGCCTTAAGCGGCTGGAAGTCAAGTTAAAGTCCAGTTCTGCCTGCAGCCTGATCACTGCCCAGAGTTCTGTGGTTCTGGGTTCATCCGAGGGACCCAATGCTTTAGTTTAGACTCATTAAAAAAAAAAAAAAAAGAAAACTTTCTACAGGATCATAAATCTAAGCTCCTTGTTTTTAAACTTTTTATTTTATATCAGGGTGTGTGTGTGTGCGCTCAATCATGTCTGACTCTTTACAATCCTATGAACTGCAGCATGCCAGCCTTCCCTGTCCTTCACTATCTCCCTGAGTTTGCTCAAACTCAGGTCCATTGAGTCAGCAATGCCATCCAACCACCTCATCCTCTGTTGTCCCCTTCTCCTCCTGCCCTCAATCTTTCCCAGCATCAGGGTTTTCCAATGAGTTGGCTCTTCACATCAGGTGGCCAAATATTACAGCTAATACACTACTGTTTCATTATACTCTTTTAAGCCACCCTTTAAAATTATTCTTCTGTCTTAGGATTTATGTTATCCCGGAATAGATTTTTAAACACTCTTTGATTAGTTTTGTAGAAAATCAGTCACCTCTGAAGTCAACTCAGTCCTTCACCCAATACCTCAAAATTACTTATTATTCAATTAAAAGATTCTGAAACACATAAAAATGGCTCCAGAATTTTAAAATATGTTGCTGATAATGGCTCCCTATGAGTCAAGCTGTCACAGAAATGACTGCCACCTAAAATAAATGCTTCCCCACAGGCATTTCAAGTCACTAGGCTGAAACAGTGGGTTTCAGACTCTGACTGCTCCAATGTGCAGTGTTTTGGAAAAGAAAGCTGCCTTTTTAGACAGCCCGAAGCCCCACAAAATGTTCAGAAGAGTCACATTTTAGGGCACTGTTAATGATCTTTAAAAGCCCATTTGCAATCACAGAAGGCAACACATGACATTTATCTTGTAAATTAGCAAGATGCCTTCACTTCTCGTGCATGTGTGAATGCGTGTGTGTGCATGCACATGTGTGTTGTAGGTGTGAGAAGGAGACAGAGATGGGAGAAGCAGGCAGGGAAAGGAGGGGGAGAAACAGAGGAGGCAACATGTGAAGATCCGACACCTCCCTCCCCTGGAACATCCTTCTCTGGTCCCTGCAGGTCCACTTGCCATCCCCTTGGACGTTGCTCTCTAACTCCAGTGTTAACTTGAGCTGCTCTCTTGGTTGTCATCTGAGCCAGCCAGCATCCAGCATTGATGGATCAGAGGTGCTGGAAGAGATGCATCAGCCTCTGTGGCCTGGCTGCCTCTCTGCTTGGATATATGGATTGGCCACGGCACCCACTGGGTGGTCTTGTCCTACTGCTTCACAGGTTCCCCTCAGCTACACCTAGCATCTCGAGGATGTTCTCTATGACCGATTGATGGAAAAGCACATGCCTATGTCTGGAAGAATCTATCTCATATACCGGTCTGGTCAGAAGGGCACGTCCATCTTTCTGTGGCACCTGAAACATGGCTATGAATGGAAGTCATGACAGTGGGCAGAGCTGTGGGCAGGAGGTCTGGAGGCCAGTCAATGTGGAAGTGATGGTCTGCCATGTGGATCTGCATGATTTATGGACAGCAGCTGTTGGGGTGCCTCAATCATGGAGGTTGTCAATCAATCAAAACCATTTCTGAAGTTTGATATAAACCTTCCATTGCCATGACAAGTCTGTGGGGAAGTGACAGAGAGGCACCTGTCATTGTCTCCAACATAACACAAACTTAATAGTGATTCCTCTTAAGGAATTCCTTTGTAGTTCAGTCAGTAAAGAATCTGCCTGCAATGCAGGAGACCCAGGTTTGATTCCTGGGTTGGGAAGATCCCCTGGAGAAGGAAATGGCAACCCACTCCAGTATTCTTGCCTGGAGAATCCCTTGGACAGAGGAGCCTGGAGGGCTACAGTCCATGTGGTCACAAGAGTCAGACATGACTTAGCAACTAAATCACCACCTCTTAAGGAATAATTCTGAATGAGGAAAAAACTTTGTAGTACATATTGGGTAAACTTTCATTATGCATGGGTGGTTTGGTTTTTTACTCTTTTATTTCTCTTTTCTCTCCTTTTAAAATTATTTTTAAAAGTATTTTAAAAGCTTATTGGTAAATGAAATTTGTTTAAAACAAAATCCCTCTTCTCTCTCAGTTAATCTGAAAATTGACCAACTGAAACCGAGAAGTAAATGAGCAAAATCTGACACTAACTGGCTAGTGCCTCACTGCTGCAGCCAGTTTAAAGCTTCCCAGGACCAGGGTCGGGTATGGCCGGGGTTAGCACAGGATGTCAAATCTGAGTGAGGAGCAAAAGAGAGTTCAGGGGAAAGTGCAGCATCTGTTTTGACAAAATTAGAAGTCACTGGATACCAGCTGAGAATGAAGCAGGTGCAGACCGCCTCCTGTAGGAACCCTGGGGTCCAGAGCTTCCTTGGCAGCTCAGACCTTCCCTCCAGGGCATCCTCAATTCAGCTTCCAGGCACAGCTAGAAGCTGAGCATCCACCGAGTGGTACCAAGAAGCTGTGGTCCCTGAAGTCATTCTGTGTG